>NC_088990.1:20320215-20951826 GCF_963932015.1 Anas acuta
ATTTAAACCAAAAAACACTTTAATGTGTAATCACTCTGTATACAGGGTGGACAATGAGATAAAGAAATAGCATATACACCAGGCAATAATAATATAATTGTGTTATAAAATTTATCTGTTTCTAAACATTAAAATCAGATATGAAGGTTGTGTCATGGGGTGGCTTGGTATAAGTAATAGTGTAAGTAAAAACATCATAGTCTGTGCTTGGAGGTTATGGACAGGTAAGTTTGGACAGAAGTTTCAGTAAAGTCCAAATGAAAAATAAGGTAATCTAATTATTGCATCTTATTTTACTATACATATGTATTTTACATAGAATTATATTTGTTGTTTTTTTCCCTAAAAAGGTTTCATTGCATGCCTTTCCTTACTTTGAATAAGGGTAGCCCTTATTCCACTATGCATGAAGGAAAAAAAGTAAAGTCTCAGACCTAATCGAAGTGAAAACTTTCATAGAATCCAGTGAAGTTTCCACTTCAACAGCAGTGAACTAAATTTAGGGGATGATTCCTCTAGTGTAAATTCCCACCTATTTGTGGTTTGAATATAAACATAGGTTCACTGAAGTCAAAACCACTGATGCTACTGAATGTAACAAATGCACGATCAATTACTTTCAAACACAGAATTCTAGGAGTTTTAGAGAAAAAAAAAATAGAGGGGCTTAAAGGTTACAGTTTACTAAGCATGTTTCTGTCATCTGTACTGTATCTGTATAGCCAAAGGCAATGTTTTCTTACAAACACTTGTTCATAAGAAAGTTTGAACTACTGGGGAAATCAACATGTTGGTTTTGCTTTTTTAGCAACCACATACTTTAAGCTCATTAGAAATGAATATTTCCTTGTATCTGAGATCAAGAAAAATGGTAATACCTTTAAATCTGGTTAGATACTGAATATAACCTAAATTCCCTTACAAAATTATTCTCCTGTATCTTCTAGCAGGCAATACCTTTTCGAGTGATCTTCCACCTTACCTTACACCTCTGTTTTTTCCCATATGCTGCATCCTATTATCACAAAATAGTCCCTGTGCTCCCTCCACTATAGTAATAACTGAATGCTTACAGTTTTGTTAATCCTGCATTAATCATGTTTAGTCACTTATTTTACATCTAAGAGACTTATCAACAAAATGCATCTAAGTTGTAAGGTTTTCATATGTGCTGAAGCCTCTCTGAGCCTTCAGTCACCTCTTTGTCCCTACAGCTTGTATATAGTGGACTGGGACATTGACTAGTTCAAGAAACCCTAGTGCTGGCAAAGGCTACCATTTTCTTGAAGAAATGAAAGCAAGCACAGAAACTTAAAAAAGCAAACAACAAAAAATAGATCTATGATTCAGCCTTGTACAAGAGAATAAGCTAATAAAGTAAGACATTTTGCTAATACAAAATGAATCAAATTTACAGAAAAAAATACCAAAGCAATCTGTTCCTGTAACAGCCATCTTGATGTTGCCAATATGCTTCATCACTCTCATGAGAAAGTAATCATTAACATTAGATGCAACTGTTCCTCTTCTGGTCTAGTGATCACTTGTAATGAAATAATCAATCCAAGACATTACCAACTTTCAAGTATTTCCTGCTTTTAATGCAACTGGTTTGGTTTTGGTTTCTAAAGATACATTATACCACTTTTTCAAGAAGATAAAAAAGTATTTTTTGTCAAAGTCTTTAAGGCTATCTGATTTTAAGATTAATGGACTCAATTGCTTTTTCTTGCAGTACGATTAGCTAGATTTACTTCATATATGAATGCAGGCTTACAAACCACCCTCTTTAGTTTAGTTACCCCTTCTCCTGTCACTACACTCCCTGACAGAAAGTCCCTCTCATCTTTCCTGTAGACCCCTTTTAGGAACTGGAAGGCTGCTCTTTCCATACTGTTCTGTCTTTTCCAGACAGAACAACCCTAACTTTTTCAGCCTGTCTTCACAGAAGAGTGTTCCAGCCCTCTGAACATTTTTGTGACCCTCTTCTGGACCCGCTCTAACAGGTCCATGTCTTTCTTGTACTGGGAGCCCCAGAGCTGAATGCAGTGCTGCACGTGGGTCCCACCAGGGCAGATCAGAGGGGGAGAATCACCCCCTTGACCTAAGGGCTACACTTCTTTTGATGCAGCCCAGCATATGATTGTCTGCATTTATAAGATTTATATTATTTGTTATCATCTTCATATCATTTATGATTTACATACACAGGTATTTCATTAAACCATTACTATAGCAGTAACTACTTATTTATTTGTTACCTTGAAGTCGTTCATCAGTTATTATTTTGTTAGTTTGATTCCAGGTACTGTCAATAAATATTATTTTCTTCAGTCCAGTGCTTTCATTCCTGTTGCTTGCGATAAATTCACTTAGGTTTTCTTCTTCTTTAGGTTCTATTTTTGCTTGCTTAAGAAATGGCTCTCTGGAACAGTCATCATCATTGTCACAAACAGCTTTCTTACTGTGTTTTTGGAGATGGAAAGCAATATCTTTTACTGAAACTGAATTGGAGCCAGGGAAGATAAGTGCTATCTAAATGAAGAAAACAAAAAAAAATCTCAGTATTACCAAAATCTAGTATGCTAATAGAACACTAGGAATTGTTTCACTGCACTGAAGCACTGAAACTTTCCATCCCCACCCACAAACATTAAGTAGAAGAGGAGAGTATCTTTTCAAATATTTTAATATTTTAGAAATATTTTATCTTTTGTCATCTAAAAGGATAAAGGATGGTATTCAAATAAAGAATAAAGACATCATACATTTTTAATTAAGTGTCACATCTGTGCCTTCAGTACCAATTCTAATGCTTCTGTACAAAAGTTTTTTCATCAAAGACAATGAATGGTGTCATATCTGAAGGAGCTCTATTTCACTTGTTGCTGCAATGTATGGGGCAAGAAGGCCATAAAGAACAGCTTTTACCTTGATTTCATTCATAGACTCTAGATCAGAAGAAATAATCTCTTCCTTCCTTCTGTCTATTGTAGGTCCCACAAATACTTTACAACAGAAAGTGATTTGCTTTACTTAATTTTTTTTTCAGTAGCTTCTTGTGGCATTCAGAATCTGTGGCTTGGAAAGCCCAGAATATGAAGTCACTGCAGTCTCTTCTCATTTTTGCCTGCCTTCTCCATTGTTCTTTCTGCTTTTTTTTTTTTTTTTTTCATCTCTCTGCCTCTGTACCAACTATTCCTTCCTTGATGTCTCATTCCTTGAGGAAAATAACATCTCTTTGAAATACATACACTTTTTTCCTTTTCATGTAGTCAAATAATAATGGATTGGATGTGTAAATCTTAGATTTCAGATTAACTTCAATTTAAATTAGCATATAAATCCAAGTTAATATCTCACTTGTTATTTATATGGAATTTCTTACTTCGTGTCTTTTTTCTTTGTATTCTGGAATGCAAGGGTATTTATAGATAGTAACATCATCAGGTGCCAGGAGCTTAGCATGCACAGCGGTGCTTTTGCCATCTGTTTCATTTGGGTGTTTAATAATGTCAATCTTCAAAGGTAACTACAGTAAGAAAGAAAAATATTTATGATCACATATGTATACACAAAAGCTTATACAAAATCCAGGAGAAATCCTACGGGCATGTAATTAATGTATTTCCTTAAATAGTTTTACCATGATACTTTTAAGTCGATTTAGAACTAAACTAGAGACAAGGGACAAGACTCGTTACTTTCTCTCAATTCATGTAAATACCTAAGTACGCAATGAATGCAATTTGGAACACTGCAACAGTAGTGTGGTTAAAAGCCCTAGAAATAGGATCAAATGATAAACAAAATACGGGCTTAAGTTTAGCAATATAATGATCCTAAATATGAATACTCATCTGTAATAGGTATTCACTTTATCACAAAAACAGCCATTTAAGTGAAACATACCTAAAGCCAATAGCTCCAATTTCCATAGGACTTCTAAAGTTCTTTCACAACACTTTCAGAGTAGTGTCTTCAAAATGCATTTTAGTTCCTAAATGATTTTGGAAAACGTATATCTATCACCTTTGATGGTTTCCCCAGATATTGTAACTGAAGATTGTTATGCTTATTTATATTTTAAGAGCGGTTATCTGAATTATAACCATGACATTTAGATACACCTTCTAGCACACATTTTATGTAACATTTATTCTTGTTTATGAACAAATAACACTTTTGTTCACAATACAAGGTGTTCTGGCCAGTGTTCTTATAAACTGAAGAATGAAGGTAAAGAAACTTAAAAACTAACTGTAAACGGCCATTTGCATGAGACGTTGAGTGACTTCAGCTTATCTTCTATCTATTAGGTACATAAACATTTACAGGAAGAGTGGAACATTATCAGCGCTTGTACATGTAATTCCTCAAATACAGTAATTTTATCTAACTGCAGCTTGTTCATATATTACCACTACTGTGTTAAAGATTACTGTTCATAAAGATTGAATCAGAAAAGAAATAGTCAGGGACAGTCTGTTCTCCATCCCTGGTAACTAAAAGGCACAAGAATATTAGAAAAGATGCACAAGAAATATTAACCTTCACAGTTGGAATTTCTTTGGTAGGGACAGTTTCAACAGGAACAAAGCATGTATAACAATAAAACATCCTTGAACTATTGCATCGTGGGCATTTTGATCTCCCACTTTTTTGTGCCTTTTCAAGTACTTTATGTGATGCCAACTGTAATTGTTGAAGTGGGTTATCTTGAAATGATGATGGAGTCTGCGATTCTAGACTTTCCAAACATTCTCTATTTCTTTTTGGTCCTTGAGCGTTTTCTTCATTCAAAAACTTAGATGAATTTAAAGACATGCTTAGCTGAAACAGACGATATGATGTACCTGTTAAATAAAAATCCATTATACTATGCACAAATTTATAGGAAATGATTCTATATGATCCTACTTAACAAAAAAATACTTAAAGGTATTTTCTATAACAGAAAAAGAAAAAATAATCTGGTTCACTTATTATAGTACCAAGAACTTCAAACAGATTTCAGGAGAGCATAATGTACACAGCTAGAAAGAACTTGAGCTCCGTGTTCTTAATGTACATACATTCATAATTTTACCCAGATAACTAATTCTATTCACTTAACTTGTGCTGAATTATATTTTTTTTCTGTTGGTAGGACCTGTCTAAAAGCTTGTAAAAGCACTGGTTGACAATTGTTACCTGCATGAGCAGTTCCATTACTTACCAGTATGACTACTGACAAGGAATTAAATGTCTACAGGACAGAAAGCCGTAAGAGATAAGTTAACTACACAGACTTGGATCTCTATGATGAATTTTATTGTGTATGGGCAGGCCAAACTACCTGAATGAAATCCCTCTTGACAGAGCTTTGTGAGATAAAAGAAGCTTTTCAGGAGCAAGGCTTGAGGCTGAAAAATTTTTTGCAAAAGCAAACACATGGCTTTGGTACTCCATATCCTAGATAGTAAGTGCTGACAGTCTAGATTCATTCTGCAGGTTCATATTGATTTAATAACACTGACAGAGTATTTTTTTTTTCATGCTTTCTTCATGACATTGTCTCACCCTTTGAGGCTGGTGTAACGTTTTCTCTGTGTGCTCTCAATAACATATCAGAATCTCAACTGTATACCTGATCCAGGCAGAATCAGTATTGCTTTGTGCAGAGGTTTGTGTTTGCAGGCACAGCTTTAGTGAAATCCTTTTGACTAGGTTACTCAAGGTCTTCCCTGGTCTTCAAAGCAGTCCATATTCATGACCCTGAGCAGCCTCCAGCAGTTATGAACTGCCTTCTGCGCTTGGTGCTGCACCACTTACAATGAAAGCAGTCATCCCTCATATTTGCTTATGGCTACTTAAATTGCCTTTTATGTCAGGAATCACACTTGTGAAATGATCTAACAAAACAGTTATGCTTGACAAAAACAAACAATAATTCCTGAGATGTGATCCAAAATGAATTGTTTAGATAAAAACAAATGTAATTTACTTGTCATACAACAAAAACAAAATAGCTAACTTCCATTATAAATTTAAATTAACTAATCCCAGAAAAATTAGTTCCTATTTTCTGGTAAAAATAAATACTTATGCATGCATTGGTATCTCCCCCTGCCCCAGTGACAAGCTTTAACTTTCGAAAGATCAGGGATGGCCATTCCAATAAACACCAAATCATACCAAAACCACCAAAGCATACAGATTCTTTAGTGCAATTTGCCTTTAAGTATCTCAGAGAAAGCCAAGGGAGAAATATCCACTATGTCTCAGTGATAGCTTGCTGTGCCTCTGCTAACATGTATAATTATCCTGAAGAAGCAAAAAGGCCCTGTAACTTGACAGCCATTCCCTACCTGCAAACCGAATCTTTTTGATAGGATGCCTTACAGAACAGCAGCGTTTAACTGTGATGCCCCAAAGCACCTTCATTGTTGCTACCGATAAGAGCTGTGCTGTTGAAATGGCACGGGAAAACCTTTCTTGTCTCAGAATAACAGCTGTTCAAAATGGTACTTCAGAATATGTACAGCAGACTTCTCCAAAGGAGGAAAAAAAAAAAAAAAAAAGAAGAAAAAAAAGAAGAAGACAACAATGCAGTTTACACCATCTGTAAGATCCAAATCCTGATTCAGACAGCAAGTTGCAAGAATGCAAATAACCCCTCCATCTGTAGTTAATCTCCAAAACCCGGGAAATATCACTTGCGGGGGTCTCCCTCCGCAGCCTGCCTGCAATTCGGAATTTAAATCTCGCAGGTTTTTTGCCACCGCCTGCCCCGGCCTCGCGGAGGCCGCAAAGGCCTCGGAGGGCGGCCGTGGCCTGGAGCTGCCCCGCGCCGCGCTCCCTCCCCAGCCCCGGCCGGCGAGCTGCGGGCCTCGGCCCCGCGGCGCTCCTCACCCGCGCAGGGCCCGGCCCGGCCCCGCTCCGCGCCTCGCCGCTCCCTCCGCTGCGGCCTCCGCGGCCCCCCGAGGCCCCGGAACGGAAGTGCCGGCCTGCGGCAGCCGCGGAGCGCGGGGACGTGGGGACGTGAGCGGCAGGGCGGTGGCGGGGAGCGGTTGCTAAGGGGCCTTAGCAACGGCACGCGCGGGCCTGTGGGCAGCGCGGTCTGACTGACTGACTGACTGACTGACTGACTGACACACTGACTGGCTGACTGACTGACTGACAGACTGACAGACTGACTGACACACTGACTGACTGACTGACTGACAGACTGACTGACTGACAGACTGACTGACTGACAGACTGACAGACTGACACACTGACTGACTGACTGGCTGACAGACACACTGACTGGCTGACTGACACACTGACTGGCTGACTGACACACTGACTGACTGACAGACACACTGACTGGCTGACAGACACACTGACTGGCTGACTGACACACTGACTGGCTGACTGACAGACTGACTGGCTGACAGACACACTGACTGGCTGACTAGCTGTCTGTCTGGCTCGCTGACTCCTTCCCACAGAACCGTGTCCTCACTGCGGCCTGAAGTTGTGAGGTCTTCGCACACCTCCCTGGCCCTTCATCTGCCTCCAGCTCAGGGCTTTGCCCCGTTTCTTGTGAGCAGCAGCAGAGCGGGGCCGTCTTAGCAGTCCAAACACTGAGGTGTGGTTTTAACGGCCAGGCCTCCTGCCCTGAACGGGCTCTGCCCCATTTCTATGTTTTGTGCCAAAAAACCGTGAACAGAAACCACATCACATTACCTGCAGCGAAAGAATTTGTTTTTATTCCGGGGTTTTGCACTCCCTATGAATTTGACACCCTCATTTTAATCGCCTTGAGGCAGTGTCTCCAGGGGAGCCAGTACTGCCCTGTGGGCTCTGGTTGCTCCCTGGCACCCCTGCCTGTGGTGGAAGGTTTTGGTCCCTTGTTAACTCCTGGAATGCTAGTTTACTTCACGTTTTTTTTACCCTGAACTTTTTTCACCTAGTCTACTTAAGTAGTACTTGTGGTTGACACCAAGCACTGAAGAATTTTGCTGTGGTATTTCTTTTTTGTTGTTTTACGTTTCTCTCTAAAGAGGGACTTCGGACCTTTTCTTTGGAACTCTTTGACCTGATTAAGGATGTTGCTCTACAGTAACATCCAATATTCTGTGTTTAGTAACTGAATTTTTAGGTTGAAATGACTGAACTGAAGCAGTAATTTTGGTGTAGAAAATGTTTCTCTTGACTCAGTCAAATAAAGTTTGTGATATATTAGTTACAATAGCCTTAGGGGAAAAAATTAACGTTATAGGCAGATTTCATGCCAAACTTTGATCTCAGTTGCATCCCTAAAACCTCATTGACCTCAGTGGTATTGCAGTCAATGGCAGAGGATATCTACCAGAATTCTGTTATTTGTTTTGCTTTGAGTTGATTTGTTTTTCATGCTAGCAGTATGTAATACATTGCAGTAGTAAGAAAAAAGTCGACCTTTCATGATACATATATTTTTTCTTCTCATGCTGTGACAACACCTCTTGATATGCAGTTGTTAATTATGTTGGAATGACAAATGTTTC
Source organism: Anas acuta (assembly GCF_963932015.1). Classification (NCBI taxonomy): domain Eukaryota; kingdom Metazoa; phylum Chordata; class Aves; order Anseriformes; family Anatidae; genus Anas; species Anas acuta. Next base: position 20,328,732 of record NC_088990.1, read on the forward strand.
ACACAGAGAAGACTTTTGTAATAGCTTCTAAAATTCTTTCTTGCCAAATTATTTATAGTTGGTTTTACTCAACATCCTATTTCCTACTTTGCTTAAATGATTTCCCTGGATGCTTAATCCAGAGAGGAGCTTTTTGGGAACAACAGAGCTCATCGTTTAAAGGCTGGATCTGAAATCTGAATTACTGCTTTGTATTTTATACTGTGCAGTTATGTGCACCTGAAAGCTCTGATATTAACAAAACAAAACCATTCTATGAAATTGTTGTTATATTGTTTTTGTTTCAAGTTCTTAATTTCACAAGTTATTAAAAATATGTACGTATATATATATTTAAACAGGTATTTCTCAAATTTGGTTTCTGCTCAGACATAGTAACAGTGTAAATTTGTGTTTGTGTTTTTAATTGTGCTGAAGCTGGGATATACTAGTTGACTGATTTCATTAAGACTTCTGCTAATCTGCTTCCCTCACATTGCTTGCAGCTCCTGAACAAAAACTGAATATATAAAAACAGCACGACCAGGTGATGGGGACATTCGCTTTGTGTGTGTGTGTGTGCATTTTATAAGTACATTAAAAATATCATAAATATTTTGTGTGGAGATATTTAGAAGAAAATGGAAGTTTTGCGTCTATGATTATTTTTTATGATTACTGAAAAACTGAGTATTTTTCACATTTTCAGCATGTTTCTATTAAGAATGTGGGGTGATTCTTCTGTTTATTGCAAGAAATGACCATGAGCATGCTCTATGTAAGCTACAGTGATTGCTTTGACTGTCAATTTTAATTATCTAAAGTTTAAATACATGCTGATATGTGTTATCTTAGGTTTTTTTTTAAGGCATTCTGGCAAGGACAATTCTTACCGTATGTCAGTAGAAAAATGCAAAAGCCTCCTTTGACTTTTGAAGAATTCTTACAGTCTCAAGGTTTGGTGAGTCTGAGTGCTTATTATTTTAACTACCCATGTGTATGGTGAAGTGAATGTGCAGGAGTGGGGTCGTGAGCAAAGCCATGTGAATATAAATATTGAGAACTGAGTTTGAACATAGATTGTATTTCCTAGACCCTCAGGCAGTGGAAACTAAGAGGTCTGTAGAAATGGCAAATCTTCAAGAGAGCAACCTTTCTGTTGTTAACTTTCCTTTTTCTCAAAGGTAAACCATGGAGAAAGTTTTTGTCTGCTGTATAGAAGTTTTGTACTCTTGGAATCATGCTTGAGTGATGACACAGACCCAAGCTTTGTTTAAAATATTTGATTGGTCCACAGCATTACTAACATAACACAAAGTCCTGAGTCCTGAGGCAAAACATTCTGATGAGTATGACAAGGGGAATAGCTAGTTTTGTTTTTTAATGAGCTTTCTTTGTTTTCTTGTACTGATAAGACTGTTAGGAAATCTTTCAATATGACTTTATATTTTGTTAAAGAATTTAATATAATGTGGATATCAGCGATTCTTCCAAATTACATTATTTTTGGAGGAAACAGAAAATTCCTTTTGACCTACCTACATTATTTGCAAATCAAAGCCTCACTCAAAGCCTTTAACTACAGAACTATGAGAAAAATTGATCTTCTGCATTGAACCAAAACTTTTTTTCTTACAGAAACAATGACACAACAATGTGTAAAAATATTTTGACAAGTGGAACATTTCCTTATAAGAATTTAATTTTTATTTAAAAGACATGTTTTTAAGAGGAGCAATCTTACATTAAAAAAAAATGAAACATTTTAATTAGGGATAACATCAAAACAAAATATGATTATGTTTTAATTTTCTAATTGGTTTTACTTACTTTTCCCTTTTTACACTAAAATGAACACGTGTATTAACAGTTTGCTTTCCGTTTGATTTGGGGGTGGTAGTGGTGAATAATTTGTCTTGCTGTCCTACTATTATGATAGAACATATCATTGTCTTTCAGCTGTATTAGAAGTTTTAAAATCAGATTGACTACTCTGTATTAACGCTTCCTAAGTTATTTCAGGAAAGTAACCAAGTTGATGATTAACTTCAAAAGACTACTACTGGTTTCAACAATTTGTTCTAATATTTAAGCTACTAGTTTAAATTCTTTGCTAGACCAAGGAGCAGAGTTTCTTATGCTTCCGAGACTGTTCTCAACAGATGGAAGGCATTACCATCCCTTCAGAGAACTTAAATTGAACGCGATTTTATTTGTCTGTTTTGAAACATAACAACCCCTTTTTCCTTCAGTTATCTCCTTTTCTAACTGAAAAGTTATAGTCTTTTTAATTACTCTGTGTATGCTCTAATGGCCTCCCTGGCCTATTTCTGTTTTTCTCTCTTTTTGAGATGATATAATCACCTCTGGATGCAGGACATGGGACAGGAGGAAATTGCAGTCTATGTTAATAATGTTGCCAAAATTAGAAGTTCTTATGAGATATACATAAAATGCGTTTATGCCAGTATTACAAATCTTTATTCAAAATAAATTTCACAGGTTATCTGATTTAATCTTTTAATTTGTATTATATTCAAAAATAACTATTTTTACTATGTACCGATTACAGAAGAGCTGGCCAAGGTGCATCTCTCTGGATGAGCCTCATTCTTTGGTGGATAAGTTACAAAAAGACTGTTCCTTCAATGCTCTATCTAAATCTCTGTATGAACATGTTCCATTGAACGTCAGCTCACTCTCAGATTTGGAGAACAGAATAAAATCATGCATCACTGATCTAAAGAAACATGCTGAAAAAATATCTTCATTACAGTGTGGACCAGCATATCTAGAGGAACAGCTTATTGACCTTGAACAGAGTAATAGTCATTTTATATTTTTCAAATAGCAACTGTAGTTAGAAAATGAGGAAAAAAAAAATCTAATACCTTTAAAAAGCCTACATAACTGGTGATTTCTGCCTACTTCTTGGAAACAGCTTGGAGTAATAGCCAAAGAAATTAAGACTGCATATGTAGATACAAATTGAAGGTTAACAGCTTGCTAAATTCTAGAAATTTAAGTAAAATAAAATGTGCACATTACAAATTTTCTAGGTACTATTTAAATGAAAGGTTCTGTTCCAGATCATTGTTTTCAGCTTTTCCTCATTTTGTAAATGTGAAGTGTTAAATTTGTAATTAAAAACATCTAATAAGCTAAAGTTCCATTTCTGCCTAGATCTTATGAACATTTTGTTTCATGCCTAACCAAAGTGACTACGAAAACATGTTATTCTCCACAGATGTTGGTGTTATAAAGAAAATATGAGACATACAGAAAGATAAAAATAGGTATTTTTAAGCTTTCCCATCATTCCAGTGATGCAGTGGGATGATACAGTGTGTTAAGTTTTATGCATGTACACATTTAGATGTAGATCCAGATTTTTGAAAAGTCTTTGCCTGATTAAATTTTAATCCATAAAGTCATCAATCCAGACCCTATTTCTCGCTAAAACTTGCCTTTTTTTAAAAAAGATTACTTCTGAGCAAACTGATGCAGAAAAACTACTGACTCAGACAAGTGAGATGCAAAAAGTAAACGTATATTCTTATTTTTAATTCTATTTAATGGTTAAATGAGAAAGACAAAATTTACAAATCTTTTCCTTGGATCCAGAAGTGAGATTACATTTATCTCTGTATGCTTGTGGGAAAAACAAAACAAAACAATAACAACAACAAAAAACCTTGAAAAATGTTTTTTCTTTGTTATCTCCAAGGATATTTTGTAATACATATAACTTTCACTTTTAAACCATTGCTCCTAATCTCAAGTAAATTCACATTTCATTTTATGAGTTGTCTTAGCTGAAAATACTATTTATATAATTCCGTGAAATAGCATTAATTTTGAATAATGAATTTATACATTTTTCATTTTGCCAAATACATTGTTGAGGAATCAAAAGGTACAAACGTAGAGGTGAGCTTTATTACATTAATTATATTTTTAAAACTACGTAGTATTTTGTCTTATGAATATTCTTCAAACTGGAAATCAGAGAAATACCTCCGATACCAAAGGGAAAGAAAGCTCTTGAGATTCACTCATTCAGAATTCAGTATCAATTTTTCTAGACTATATTATTTTAGATATATTGCATAATGGAAATTCCACATAGTATAAATATGGCGATTAATATTATTCATTTGACATATTACAGTCACATCTTTGGAGACTAGTGTCTGTGACTTTCCAGTGTGCTAGGCGAGGGACTTGAACAAATGTGTCTCTTGATTGTTTGGAATGTCTCAACCCTAATAGGTCTTGGTTGTTGGTTAAACTCTGGGCATAATCAGGCATAAATGAGTTCTTATATTTGAATGTGGTATTTGAAATACTAATGTGAATACTCCCCAAACTAGGCCATAAATTAGTAATAACCCATAGAGTTAATATGTTGAGGGATGCAAATTTTTAACATAAGGAAATATATTTGTAGCTTGGCTTATTAAAGTTCAGCTTTATGGACAATCAAAAGTTTGTGCAGGACTGGAAACTCATACCAGAGCTGACGAGACAGAGCAGATATAGTCAAAGTGGCCAAGAAATAGTTAATATCATCTGAAATTGAAAAAAAATAATATATATAGGTTGAAAGAAGCAAAAAGCCCAACAACTATTAAAAAAAAAAAAAAGCATGGAATTAAATTAGTCATATTTTCTGATAGAAAATAAAGTTTTGAGGAAGTAGAAATCCACAAGAAACAAACTGTATCAAAGACTGCAGTGGTCATTTCATCTATTTTGACTGATTCTTAGTGTAATAAAATAAAGCAACTACTAAAGAAAATATTTTATAGAATGGCATCACCAGCAAGTGAACACATCTGTTATAGAATAGTCTTTAGGTTTTACTTTAGAAAAGAAAAAAAAAGTTTATGTTTGAAATAGTTTTTTCTTACTTTAGAAAAAAAAAAAAGTATATGTTTGAAATAGTATTTTCTCTGTACATTAACACAAAGGGAACATGATAATCAGCTTTAGTTACTAAAGGTTTTTCTTTTCTTTTTAGAACTGTAACTACCCTGGTTTCAAGATAAAACAACTTTTAGAATTACCAAGACATTTGGAAGCTCCAAAACTTTGGAACTTAGTTATAAAAGCTCAGCATTTCCAAGTATGTACTGTTTGTTTCAGTAGCCTAATCAGAAGCTGCTGATAAAGAGTATTGCAAATATTTTGACTCATTCATCGTGTTTCATTTTCATACATGTTTTAGTATTGCTGTTAGCATTTCTTGAAGTTACAAAACCAACAAATCTAGGAGCTTTTTCTGTTTAGGAGTCATTATTGTTGGAGGATTCTTCTTGCTGCCCTGTCCTGTGTCCCAGAGTTGACCAATAATGAAAGTACTAAAATAAATAATGATAAACTAATATTAAACTTAAAAAGAATTTCAAAACCAAGGTAAACCCAGAATTACAATATAGAATATGCTTTTTTGTTTGTTTGTTTGTTTGTTTGTTTTGTTTTCAGTCTCCTTTGGCATGTATGTTACACATCGTCTTAAATTGCATGCTTTTTTTTGGTTTGTTTGGTGTTTTTTTTTGCATACTCTAGTATATCCTTATCTCCCACCTGAGGGCCTAAAAAGTGAAGATACTCCTTACACTCTGTATATGACCTGCAACAGAAAAATGTCCAGATGCTTCATGTGTACTGTTAGTTAATGCTAGTTAACAGTTCTGTTTTGTCAGGCAGGGAAGGTTTTATTTGACAATTTGCTAATTCCTTTGGTGTGCATGCACCCATCTTTTATATGACTGATGTGAGGTAATTTTTCTATGTAAAGGTAAAGCTTTTCCACCTGGACTAAATTAGCCATGAGATTTGTAAATGGCAGTTTAGAGTATTATTGTAACACTAACCTTTCTATTCTAATTTTTTACTGATTTCAGTGGGAATTAGCGATGTCTTTAAATTCTTTAGTTATTTCCCTAGCAGACATATGAGAAGGCATATTCTTTGTGTGTGAATTCAGTACTTTCAGTAATGTTTGAAAAATAGGGGTAATTTAGAGCTATGTTTCTCCTGTCTATGTGATCAGCTTCAGGTAGTGATCTCTATTCCTGTCACCAGTTAGTTGACCCAGGATAACATTTTCCTTGAATAAGTCATTTTGTAGTAGAGTAGAGTAAGAATTAATGGCACTGTGAAAGGCCAAGATACAGTACATTAGATTCTTTTTCTAGTTTTCCCTTGAAGTGGAAGTTTGTAATCCATAATTAATATTTATTTTTAAAATGCAAATGTTTAATGTAATCTAATACAAATTAGATAAATAAACATACTTAGCATATAAATTTAATGATAAGGGGAAAAGTAATTTATTTTAAGGATGAATTTAGATTCTAATTATAGAAACGTTTTAAAAATTTGATAACTTAAGTGGATATAAAAAATTGCTTCATTATGTAGCATCAGTAGGATTGCATTGCTAAAGAAATATGTATAAAGAAAAAGAACAGATTCCTAAAAATAATATGAACCTAGTTGTTACTAACATAAAACTGTCACTAATTTGGATTACTGGTGTCATCAGAAACACTGAAATCAAGACTTTTGATCCATTTTTCATAATAAGAATTTATTATTAATCAAAATAAAAAAATACTTTTGTGACTATGAAAATTACCTTATCATTAAATAGTATTATACATACTGAATTTCACAATCTATGTTCACAGAATCACATAATCATCTAGTTTGGAAGAGACCTCCAAGATCACCTAGTCCAACCTCTGACCTAACACTAACCAGTCCTCCACTAAACCATATCACTAAGCTCTACATCTAAACGTCTTTTAAAGACCTCCAGGGATGGTGACTCAACCACTTCCCTGGCAGCCCATTCCAATGCCTAACAACCTTTTCAATTAAGTTCTTCCTAATATCCAACCTCAACCTCCCCTGGTGCAACTTTAGCCCATTCCCCCTCTTCCTGTCACCAGGCACATGGGAGAACAGACCAACCCCCACCTCACTACAGCCTCCTTTAAGGTACCTGTAGAGAGCAATAAGGTCGCCCCTGAGCCTCCTCTTCTCCACGCTGAACAAGCCCAGCTCCTTCAGCCGCTCCTCGTAGGACTTGTTCTCCAGGCCCCTCACCAGCTTCATTGCCCTTCTCTGGACTCACTCAAGCACCTCCATGTCATCCTTGTAGTGAAGGGCCCAAAACTGAACACAGTACTCGAGATGCGGCCTCACCAGAGCCGAGTACAGGGGGACGATCACTTCCCTACCCCTGCTGGCCACCCTGCTTCTGATACAAGCCAGGATGCTGTTGGCCTTCTTGGCCACCTGAGCACACTGCTGGCTCACATTCAGCCGACTATCAACCAATACTCCCAGGTCCTTCTCTGCCAGGCAGCTCTCCAACCATTCCTCTCCCAGCCTGTAGCTCTGCTTGGGGTTGTTGTGCCCCAGGTGCAGGACCCGGCACTTGGCCTTGTTGAACTTCATACAGTTGGCCTCAGCCCATCGGTGCAGCCTATCCAGATCCTCCTGCAGAGCCTTCCTACCCTCGAGCAGATCGACACATGCCCCTAACTTGGTGTCATCTGCAAACTTACTGAGGGTGCACTCGATGTCCTCATCCATATTGTCGATAAAGATGTTAAAGAGGACTGGCCCTAGTACTGAGCCCTGAGGGACTCCACTAGTGACTGGCCTCCAACTGGATTTGACTCCATTTACCACAACTCTTTGGGCCCAGCTACCCAGCCAGTTTTTAACTCAACAAAGCGTGCACCAGTCCAAGCCATGAGCAGCCAGTCTCTTGAGGAGAATGTTGTGGGGAACGGTGTCAAAGGCCTTTCTGAAGTCAAGGTAGACCACATCCACAGCCTTTCCCTCATCCACCCAGTGCGTCATTTTGTCATAGAAGGAGATCAGGTTCATCAAACAGGACCTGCCTTTCATAAACCCATGCTGACTGGGCCTGATCGCCTGGTTGCCCTGCAAATGCCACGTGATGACACTCAAGATAATCTGCTCCATGAGCTTCCCTGGCACTGAGGTCAAACTAACAGGCCTATAGTTCACCGGGTCTATCCTGTTAAAACAGTTGAAGAATATTGGAAATGTTATGTTATTTATATATTACATTTTTCTGAATGAATATACTTATAAAGGAAAGAAACTGTTAATTCTTGTCATTTGTCCCAGTCCAAATACTGTCACGCTGATTGAAAGAAGTAGTGCAGAGTGGAGGATGGATTTAAATTTCAGATTAAATTTCAGATTACTGAGCAGCTTTGATAAATTCTGTCTAAATAGTGGCCCACTGACAAGACACAAAGCATATCTGTGAATGAGTGTAACTTTTCTGAGTAAAAATATTTAAATACAAACAGAAATATTCTTGTTTAAGTTGAAAGTACAATATCAATACAGAAATAATCTCTAGTCCTACAAAATATAAAACTGTTTTTTTTTTTTTTTCATAAACCTGACCTTACTATTTAGACTGGATAAAAGTCTCATATGAGTTTATAATCTACAGCTATTCCTAATAGCTCTGTTTTTAATACAAAGCTAGAACCTCATAGAGCTTTCTGAATACCACATTTTTTAAAAAGTCATTTTTTAAAAAGTCATTGTAAGACTGGTTTAAGATTTTTGTTTGAATATGTGCAAATGTACAGAGCTAACCAAGATGCAAGGAATATCAAGATCATGTTAGTGCTTCTGTACAGAGTTCTGACACAATTTAGAATCAGTGCTTGCCTCCTAATGTCAAAGTTAATCCAGTGTCTCTATCTGCTTTGCTGTTGTGGTAATTTACAATATTTGTGATTTTAAATATTTTTAATCGTGTTAGGATTTTAATGTAACAAATGTGACTTGCTGTCTTATTCATTCTGTTTACTTTAGTTTTTGTCTTTTTTGGATAATATATATATCCAATAATATATTTTTATATATTTAAACTTTTAGTTTAAGGTTTACAGAAAATAAAAGCACTAAACTGCTGAGAGATTTGCAGGTATCCAGCAAATGCAGATCAATCCCCATATTTTGATAACTTAATGCTGAGCTACCCAAAGGTACCTTTTCTTCTCAGTAAAAGCTAAGCATTTCCTTTGCAAGCTTTTTTTCCATCAGTATTTCCTCGAACTGAAAGAAGTTTCCTACTTTCTTGTAGACTGTGTTCGAAATGAAAATCTTTGTACTTTTTGTCTATTTTTTGTTGTTGTTGTTGTTTTTAAATCTCAATATAATAAATGTTTTACTGTTGTTTTGACAGAAAGACATTCTTAAAGTTTGGAGAAGGTTGTTTCTCTCAAAATCATCCATTTCAGTGTTTCAGGATTCTTTTTGGTGGTGGTTTCTCCAAAGGTTTAAGGTACAGATGAATTTAAGGCATTCTTTGGTCTGTTATTATCAAAGAAATAAACTATAGATTCTGTAAGTAAAAAAATGCAGCAAGTTACTAATTAAGATTAATTACATCAAATGTAGGTCCAAGACTAACTTTACATATACCTTTAAACAACAGTAGTTGAGCACATGATGAGCTACTTTAGTTAGCATGTGTATACCACGATGCTTACAATGCCTTTAGATCAAAATTGTCTACACAGTTGTAACGGTGCTAGGACTTACATAGGATATGATTTTGCAATATTTAGGTTACAAACATAAGTTAATGTTTGTATTCTATTATCTTGGGTAGTCACAATTATTAAGAAGAAAAGGAAAATACTCACATGGTAGGAGACTATGATTATGTACACGGGTTTTGATTCAGTACAGCACTTAGAGTCCATCTTAATTATTAGCTGATATATTTAACATATGCTTCAAATAACTCATGTTCTTAAGTGCTATTCTGAATCAGGAACTACTGCAATATACTACAAAAAAAAAAAAAAAAAAAAAAAAAAAAACAACTCTTAATACATTTAGAACAAAATATTGTAGGAAGAGGTGGAATTATTTTAGGAATAAGTGTTTCAGTGGTGCTCCTTTGCATTGTCAATGCCTCCCATCATATGTGAATAACCATGAGCTTCAGTAATCTCTTGCGTCAGTATATCAGCACACAACAATATCTGAATTTACGCTGATGTATTCTCTCCTGATTTGTTTTTTCCCTTTGAAGCCTAACCAAGAAGATCAAGACCACTTTTTTGGTAGAATTGCAGAAAACTTTGTGGTGCTTTTTCTTCTTGTTCCCATTGAGGCTAAAGACACTTTTTTTCAGGTAAATGAACACTTACGTAGTATTTTCAATGATATATATAGAGATACTATATTTGGGCTCATAAAACTATTAACATGTCACATAAACAAATTTACATGTAATCAGTTTGGCAGCATTTGGTACAAAATAGAACTGGAGATACATGCATGTAAGTAGAAGAGAGGAAACAGAAATATTGAAGAAAAGAGAGAACTTATCACTTCTTTATCAAAAGTCAAATTTTGGCTCACATAATGTATGAATAATACAATATTAAAAGATGAGATATTTCCAATTTTCTTGTTTTTAATTAACTATTGTGATTAGCTAAATATTAACAAATTAATATACTTAATATGTTATTAATGTAATGCTTTATTCTGCATCCTAATTTTAGCCCTAAGCGACTCATTCAAAGTACATAATTTGTTTAAATTAGTATTGTCTATCTGAGTCTTATCTGGGGACTTAGACTTATACATTGGCTAAGCAAATTATTGAGTTCCCAAATCAGTTCCCTTACAGATGATACTGTTGCCTAAAGTTTCACAGAAGTAATAAAAGGTTGTACTTTTTTTTTTTTTTTAGCAGAATGGCTTTGCAATTACTACACTTCACTTTAATATTTTTACATTAACTAAAAAAAAACGTAATATGAAAGCTCTTCTTGTCACCTGGGTAGATACAGTGTTATTCTTATTTTGGTAGGTGTATCCTGACTGTTTGTCACAAGTCATCTATGTCACGTTCTGTGAAGCGTTTCCTGAATCCATTAAAAATTTTGATGATGATTTTAAGGATGGATTGGTAGACTTAATTTTTCAGTGGATATCAGGTACTGGTAGTTGTTCTTTTGTGTTTTATTTTTTTATGAGACATATTTTGTCCAGGCCACCAGATGTACATTTCAGTGAGAATCTAATGCTTTTTTCCCTAGTAATGATATACATATATAGAAAATTCAGTACTGGGAATACTATTGTCAAAGCTGCCAGTCTGTGCTCAGGTGATAATGTTGATAATAGCACTGATAACAATATCTTTATTATTATTATTATTGGTATATAAATATGAATAAACAGTGTAAAACAGTAGTCTGGAATGAAGACAAAGAATCTGAGCTGGATATCCATGACATTATTTCTCTTTCTAGTTTAAGAAAAAATAAAACTGGATCTGACATTTCAAAGTGTTTTTGGCAAAACAATGTCAAAGTACGTAACCTACATTAAACTATGCTGTATAACTGTCTTGGCAAACCTGTTTAGTATTCTATTGTGTGAACGCAGCTGATACTGTGGAAGCATACTACATTCTAATTATTTATTTGCATGGTGAGATAAGCTGAACTGGACCTTCCGGTGTTCAATAGTGAGGAAGTCTTGCTGAGAATGTGAGACATTTCACAGAACCTGCTTGTCTTTCTATCTCTCTATCATGATACAATCTACCTACACTTTTGGAAATGTTCCTGTATAAGATGATTGTATATCCTGATAAGATTATGTATAAGATGAGAATTAAATATTTTCCCCATTAAATGAAGCTATTTCAAGGGCAAAGTTAAATCTGAAAATCTAGCCCCCTTTATTCGTGTCGTATTAGAACTATATGAGCTCTGATGTCTCTGTCTTTCAAAGCTTTTATGTCTCAAAGTTTGAGTGGATAGGAACTGATAATCTTTTTAGAGCTGGTGATTATCAGGATGACGCTGAAAAGAAAGTACTCTATTTTTAAGGTTATATACAGTCTGTAATCCAGCCCAGTCGTTGCTTTACTGCAGTGACTGTTCTGGAATAACTGTTTTAGCTGTAAAAGTGCTTAACTATTGCAGAATTATCCAGCAAGGATATAATTGTATCTGAAGACATAGCTTATAATTGAACTGATGAATGCAGATTTAATTTCACTGCTTTCTTCATGATATCCTGTAGGAGAAATATTTTGGAAGAATCTATGGTAAGCACATAAATGCAGTTAGGATACAAGTCTTAAAATTCAAGCCCTGAGAAAAACTGTACTTATTACCAGAAAAGCTGCTGAACATAGTAATCATATATATATATATTTTAGTTAAACAGAAGACTAGGAGATCGTTCCTTGATCTCTCTATAGAAAAAAACAGTCAGTTTGTATAAAATATTCTTACAGTGCTTTGACTGTACCTATACTAGAAGCTTCTCTTGCAATAGTATTGTGATCAAATATCTGTATTTACTGTCTTAACAGTAAGAGTTTATGATTCTTAGATTGTATACGTTACTTAATATCCATTCCAAAACTTAGATTTAGAGCAGATTTATATCTTTAGTGCTCATTTATTCAGGTTTCATAACAATGTGGAATTCATTACCTTGTATGTTGAAACTGATTGACAAATGCAATAGAAATATGTTTTTGAAGTAGACACAAAATACAAAAACATTTTCTCAAAACCTTTCTCTATGTCAGTCACCATTTCTTGGGCAGAATTTTCTTTTTAGTTACAGACAGAGAAAATTATGTATAGAAAAAAATACCCTGAAAAATCTAATTTAGAGAAGGTTTATGTATTTCAAGGTTATGTGCACCAAACCTCAAGTGGGCCTTTAACTTGGAAGAGCTGGATAAACCCACAGTAGAGTCTGTAATGTGTAACCACTATAAAGAGATGATGGACAGAGTTAACCAAAATTTAGTCAGACTGAAAAATAAAACAAAACAAAACATAACAACAACAACAACAAAACCCCAAGAAACTAGAAGACTATTGCTATGGCAGAGATTCTGTATCTGCATGAAATTTATAGTGTGGGAGCTGTGCAAAATTCTACTGGAATGAACACTGAAAACCACTGAGTAAAGTAAATTATGTATTGCTGCCAGAGTAATTCACAACCTCACCAAAAAATATGCAAATGTATTAAATTACTGGAATTAGAACAACCACAAAATACGGATATTCGTTCATGTGCAAAACCAAGCAGAAGTGGAAAGGAGATAGCAAAATCTGTCCATAAAGATGCTGGTTTACTTTAAATATATGGCTATATTTCAGTTAAACAGGCGTGGCTCCTAAGCTTAAGGTTGAGCATGGGCATAAAAATTTGAACATTGGAATCAGGAAAGAAATAAAATAATTTTAATTTAATTTGGAAAGATTCATGGGGTAATTTTCAAAAGTAACACCAACATTTTTCTAAATTTAATTTTTGTTTTCCAGGTCTGAAACCAAGGAAATGTGTATGGGAGAAATGGAATCTTGAGAGCTTTAAGGCTTCCACAGTAAATCCTAATAGTGAAGGTGCTACTGCTAACATACGGGCTCATGGATCTGCCAGATCTGCAGCAGCCTGTAAGTCTTATAAACATTTTTTATCTTATAATGCATGTTACTTTGTGAATATTGGAATGTAACTTATAGTAGATTGCAAAATCTAATTGTCAACATAAATTACTAGTAATATTTTTATTTTGCACAGAATCAAAATGTCATAGCAATTTATGATAAATTGTGGATCAACTCTAAGCATATATCCTCCCATATACTGACACTTGTGTTTTATTGTAAACAATTTTACAAGGTATTTAAAGAAGTTGCCAAAGCTAAGACTCAGCTAGTAAAATCTGATGGTTTCAATTGGTCATGTCCTCTATTACTTATGACTGTTCCCATTCCTTTCTCTTGTTGCTGGCTCTCACTTTCGCTGTCTTCCCCTTTGTCTTCCCTGTCGTGGTGGACCAGATCTTTGGCTGTAATATTCTTTGATATTAGACCACTGTTTTTTCTCACTACTTCTGTATTAACATCTTATCTCAAGCTTTTTGTGCTGATGCTTCTAGCTTGCTCCCTTTTTGAATGTGTGATCCGACATTTTATTTCTTCAAGCTGGCTAGATTCTTCTATCATATTTCCCATGTCTAAAGTTTCAGTTTTCCTTCCGGAAGCTACAGCCATTGTTTTAGGCTGCCAGTCTTCTCTTGCTACTTTTAGTCTTCCTTCTGCCCCAACTTTTCCCATCTTTGCCTTTTTTTCCCCCTCCTTTTTTTTTTTTTTAATAGGCTCATCCTAATTCTGGATTTAGATCACTATCAGGTCACCAAGGTAAGGAAACCTTATTTTTGTTGCAAAATAATTCAGATGAAAACTCATAAATTTGCATCAAAGGTGTCATTTAAGGCAGTGAAGTCTGTGATTCTTTGGTTGTGCATTTTCTAGTGTATAATTGGCTATATAAAATAGAAATATTCATAGCCAGTCTTAAGCTGAAGAATGATTTTAGGAATTTTTAGTGATGGAATCTACCTGAATGGGCTAAGATATCTCTGTGCAATTTTTTTCCTGCTCCCCACCCTCTATCATTTTCAATATTACACTGACAAGTTTTCTTTAAAGTTATGTTAAACATTTAAGAAAAGGTAGTAGTTTGTACTCGTTAATGTTTAGGAGAGAAAGTTTGGAACATACTGTACTCAGGAAACCTTGAATTAGTGAAATACTGTGGACATGTAAGAGACAGGGAAGTGTTCTAGTGTGTGCCATCATTCTCACAAAGCTTTCTCTTGTAATGTAGATTTAAGAGAATGGTGTGGATTTTTCCTTGTGGCGTGGGCTATCTAAGCAACAAGGAGAGTTGCTTGATAACAATCTGAAGGATTTGGTCTCTACAAATTACAGCTTTGTAGAATCTTTGTATGGATTGGCTACATACACCTGTGGCTAAATAAAGTGAATAATTTCACTTTCACTTACATATTGTCTGTTAGCTTTCCTAAATCATTTTCCTTTTTTACTTTAGTACTTCTTCTCAAGTACAATTGGGAAAAAATAAAACAAAGCAAAAACTGCTGTTTCTTTTAAATTGAGTCTGTGTTATTTTCATCAAGTTATGGTTTTGAAAGGAAATTCTTGTTTACCAAATCCATTTCTGGTGTGTTGCTCTGTTTGCAGTACAGTTTTTAGAAACAGAAATATATCTATGTTGTTGAAGACAATTGTCAGATAAACATTTGGGTATAAAATACAATATGCTTTTAGAAAACCTAAAACCGGTGGAAACATCTGCATGACGTATAAATTCCAATGGTTTTGTTCTGGTATAATCATATTTCCTTTGCCCTTTGAACCTTATAGTACTTTGCTAGTATATGAAAACAACAGTATGAAACTGAGTAGGAAGTGATTATTTGTGGAGCAGGTTCAATAAATCACCTCAGCTGTTGATTATAATAATACTTCTAGCCTGAGGTTATTTTAATGGCAGTAATTTTTGAAGTCACTGAAGCTATGTGGTCTTAATACTTTGCTCCAAAAGAAGATAGAACGACTTGTTTTTTCCTATGAAAATAAAATAAAAGGGAGCAGCCTTACTATTTTAACTCTTCCTATTAATATCCTGTTCTGTGCTCTACCACATTGCTTTAAGCTTGCAGGACGCTCTCACTTTTGTTTAATAATCTCTTGTTCTTACTTAAAACTGCTGAGAAGCTTCTTGCCCTTCAGAGCCCTGCTGAGATTATTATGGCAGTGTAAAACTAGTGTGGCCATATTTTTTAATGTATTAGCAGCACATATCAGACTTGTACCTCTTTTTCTTATGTAGGGAGTAGGACATCAAGAGTGACTTGCTTAAAGTTATATGAGAAATCTGTAGCAGAACCAAGTTTCAAAGGCTGGTAGATGAATCATGACTCAGCAGCCACTAGCCAATGACTTGCTTTGTATCCATTAAAACTGGTGCTGTCCAAGGTAATAGTAAATGGTGTTTATGCATAGACAACCTGTTGTAACTGTGAAGGGAGTCTGTCCTGAGTTCTGACTAAAACATGTAACATTATTATTAAAAAAAATAAATAAAAAAGCAACATGTTTATAATGGGAATGTGGGAATGAAGATAATACTGAATTAGTTAGAATAGGGAGGGAGATCCTTGCCCTGGAGTACTGCATCCAGTTCTGAGCTCCCTAGGACAAGGGAGACATGGACCAAAGAGAGACAATGAAATGAAAGGTCACATTGATGATAAAGGAACTGGAGCATCTTATATGAGGAAAGGATGAGAGAACTGGCATTCTTCAGCCTGGAGAAGGCAAGGCTTCTGGAGGATTTTATCAATGTTTATAAAAACCTGAAGGGAGTGTGCAAAGAAGCTGGCTCCAGACTCTTTAATGGTGCCTGGTGTCAGGCAGTGGGCACAAACTGAAACACGGGATGTTCTGCCTGAACATCAGGAAGCGCTTCCTTATTGTGCAGGTGACAGAGCAATGGAGCTCTCCTTGGGGTCTCCCTCCTTGGAGATCTTCAAAAGCCCTGTGGACATGGTTGCGGGCAACCTGCTGTAGTGGGGGTGTTGGACCAGATGACCTCCAGAGGTGCCTTCCATCATGCCTCAACAATTCTGTGATTTTGTGATTCTGTGTTGGACTTCAGTCTTAAAGCACTGTAAAATTTATGTGACAAGCATATGCATATTCATTCAAAGTAATCTTTTCTGGTTACTGCTGAAGGAACATTATTCTCATCAGGAAGTAATTTCCTCTGAGCTGAGTTCTTTTTTTCCCCTCTGTGTTATGAGTCAAACTTGTCAAGTGCTGGGCCTCTTAGTAAAACCATTTCCTAATAAAACAAAACAATATTGGTAAACTAGGATCTGCCTTCTAAACAGAATTGAAGGAAATAGTCTTCTTTATTTAGGTCTGAAAAGTAAGCAGTTACAGAATTTCATTGTCTGGAATGAGATTTACAAGTTAGCTTTCCTCAGACAGGTATTGCAAAGCTATCTAAGGAGCTCAAGTTTTAATACTTGGTAACTTTAATGATATGTGATTGATTGTTTGACAATTTTTATAATTAAATTCTGCAATTGTATTCTATGTAAGACTGTTAATTTAAATGTACACTGCTAAAAAGCTTTTCCAGAAATTTTACTATCTGAATATCATTAAAGTTAATAGAATGTCATGTTAAAATATTTTCCCTTCTGAGTTTCTGGTTTAAATACAGTCCTAATCTTCTGCTAACGGCGCAGAGAAATTATCTTTTTTCTCTTAATAAGTTATGCTTCTTTCCCGTTTTAAATAAAAAATTAAATAACTGTTAACATTTTAAAACTCATCTAGTGATGTAAACAGTTGAATTTTTGGTTCTTGTTATTAAATATTAATATAAAAAGTATAATAGTTATTTATGAGTATGTATCTCTACTCTGATTAGGAGAGTTTCCCTGATTTTGTAAGAATCAACTAACCTACCATTTTCATTTTCTACATATGTTAAATGTTACGAAATTTGTATGTTTTTAAAAAAATATTGAGGAGTTAAATTACATAGGCTTATGAAATGTTTAGACCATTCAAATGCTGGTTGCTGAGTGTGAAATGCTGGTGTTTTCTTATTACTTTATTGATTTAATGTGAACTTAAATTTTGTTCCATCTTATTTATAAAAAAAATGTCTCTTTTCTTCAGATAGCCATTTAAAATGTAGGCAAGTGTATTTCAATTATTACTGACTTGATTAATCATTTAGTAATCTGATTATTGCAGATGACATGCATGGTGTTGGTTTAAAGTACAGAAAAGTATAGATACAGAAAACTAAACGTGAGGCTGTATTGTACCATAACACATCTCATCTTTTAAAGGTCATGGAAATTGTCCAATTGTCATTATCTCTTGTTTTATGGAATGTATTTACACCACTTTGCATACCTATAAAGGTATACAAATTATTATAGATCTACTACAAGGCAAATGTGTGATTATCTTCCTAACATAGAAAATGTGTTTTATGTAGTTGCTCAAATAGTTTGAACTTTGAATTCTATATGGCTATTTTAAGAAAAAAATCCTTTAATCTAGAATCATGGGCTTATTTGGGTTGGAAGGATGAGAGAGGTCACTTGATCAATCTCCTGCTCAAAGCAGGGCTCACACTGAATTCAAACTGATTTGCTTAATCTTTGTCCAGTCAGGTCTTGAAAGTCTCCAAGGATAGAGATTCTGCAGTCTTCTATAAGATTCCCCAAGTGAGATTAGCTCATTTCTGTGTCACAAAGTATTTATCAACACTAATACAAAAGATAAGAAATAAGAAAAACCTTGTTAATTAAAATTCAGAGCCTGTGTAATGGAACAGTTTCTGGGAAATGTGAGTAGTTGTTGAAGGTAGCTAAACAGAATGGCTGTTTAAACCACAGGAGTTTATATTTCAGTTCTGAAACACAGCCTATTTATATTTTGTAATATCTGTGGTAAACAAACAATAAAGCTAGATTAAAACCAAGGTATCTGTAGCAATAACAAATAAATTACAGTGTACAATGGCTTTTGTATCCCATTTTCTTTGGATTTTCTTGAACTTTTAGTGTTATAAAGGTTAATACCAAATCATATCCTCAAAGGTATATCTGTTTGTTTTCATATGAATCATTTTACCTCCCGTATGGTATATTGCATGATGGAAGTTGAGACTGCATCGTAGTATAATGGATATGAAAGGCTTTTATGGGGATTTCTGGCATTTATTTGAATAATACTTGTTAAACTCTAGTAGAATCTCTCCTTTGTTTGATTCATCCTTATCTTTTAATAGTTTGCTACTGCTGGTCATTGCTATGAACATTCTCTCTTTTTAGCAGTAGACCCTTTTTTATGGAGGCAGCTGAAAATTTATTTGTTTCTAGAAGAGATTTTCTAAGTTAAAAGTACTCTGAAAATTGATCAAGATGATCTGATCCAGCTTTTCTGTTCACCTTTTCCATAAGATACTGGAATAAAACAAACAAGGATATGTCCTAACCTTTAAGACTGTTTGTTCAAAAGTTGAAAGAAATTTCTTAGTTTGATAGTACAGTCTTATGTTTAGTCAACAAGTAATAGATAAACTGGCAAAAGCATAGCAACGCTTTACAGATGTAGCTGTGTTGACAATTTTTTCTGCGTAGATTAGTTTATATCTACACTTTGATGTTTGATATTAGCAAGTCAAAAATCACAAATTATTTCCAAATCACGGTATCTGTTAAACAAATACTTCTTAAAAAGTATATATTTGTTAAAGAGAATTGTTGCAGACAGTTTTGCTTGAGTGCAGTTACAAAGAAGTGACTTGATATGTAGAAAAAAAATGATTGGCTCTTGTCACTTGTAATGAAAAGTAGAGCATATAAATCCATTGGTAACCGACTTGACTCCATCCCAAGTTTGTAGTGATCATCCAGGATCTGTTTTAGCTAAGTTTTGGTGATCTTTAAGCAGAAATTGCAATACCAAGAAACTTGTAGGCAAACTGAACAGATGTAACTCTTCAGTCATGTAGGACTTAGCTGAACACTTTAATAGCTAGAAAAGTAAAATGTCTCTTCTTCATCAGGTCACATGGATCTTAGCTGAAGGTTCAGATCAGTTATATAGGCTCCTACATAGTTCTGTACTTGTGAGTATAGGTTCCACCATTTGAGGATTTATTCAGTACCTGTTGCAACTTTTACCTAGTATAACTCTGAGCTTCCTATTAAATTCAATTAGCATGAGTGTGCGGTGAAGATTTTTTACGTTTTTGCATTGTTTCCTTTGAGATGTCCATTGTGCGATTTGCTGCAGGCTGTCATTTTTGTCTGCCATCCAATGTATGTTGGCAAGAGGGTTGTGTACTAGACTTTGTGTCTGGTCACAGAAAAAAATTCATGCATCTCAGCCAGACCATTTTGTTATTCCTTTAGAATTAAAAGCATATGAAACAGATGCAGCTTAATAATTTTTTTTTTGTTTTTTTTTTGTTTTTTATAAATAACTTAAATATATTTATATTTAAATAACTTAAAACAATGAAGTTCAAATACAACTTAAAATAAAGTTTAATGCTGTAACAACAGAAAAAGCATGTATAAGGATGAAAACAAAACAAAACAAAACAAAACAAAACAAACAAACAAACAAAAACAAAACAAAACAAACAAAAAAAAAAACATTAAAAGCTGTATGCCCTAACAGGAATTATACAAACGATAGGATATGTTACATAAAATACCTTAATATGTCTGAATTTTTGCTTCATCGTTATATAAAATGTTACTTTGTGAAAAGTGAGATGAAGTACATTATTTATTCCTATTCTTATTTTACATACACTATTTTGAAACATCTTTTAGAGCAGCATTAAGTATTTGTTTCATTAATAGATAGGAACATTTTGTAGTAGAGTAAACTTATTTTTTCCAAACTAACTCTTTTATCTGAATACAACAATAGACATTTAAAAGATTATATATTTTTCTTCATATAGTTTATGTATAGGATAGCAGTTTCTTGGGGGAAGTATTTAAAATACTGCTCAGCCTCCACACTTCCTATTGACTTGATAATCTGACAACTCATTCCAGCAGCCTTAAAGT
Organism: Anas acuta; assembly: GCF_963932015.1. Classification (NCBI taxonomy): domain Eukaryota; kingdom Metazoa; phylum Chordata; class Aves; order Anseriformes; family Anatidae; genus Anas; species Anas acuta. The sequence continues at coordinate 20,349,283 of NC_088990.1, forward strand.
CTGACATATTTTACACAACATTATCATCTGCTTATTATTATTATAGCAGCCATATTTAAGAAACAGATAGATTTTTTTATTATTTTTTTATTTTTTTTAAATAAAATATTATCAGATAATCAAGTCATGACTTATTCTTCAGGGTAAATTAATTTAAGAAACTACCCAGTTACAATGACTAAGATAATGATTGTACAACTCTTTAGAATTCTTTACAGCTTTTAGTTAACAAATCTCGTTTTGTGTATATTTTCAAATCTTTTCCATGTAGTCTCTTAAAAATAAACATAAATGCGCAAGTCCAGCTTGTTCAGTTTCTCAGTAGTATTCCAGCCTCTCTTGATACCTTGTCAAATAGTCTTCTTTAAAAATAATCTTCCTGCTGGAACTAGTTCTTTATAGATCATGTTTTATTAGGATATTGCCAGAGGAAGAAAGTGGGATGCTCTGTGTTCTTTCTTTGTTTTTTTACCTTTCATAGGAACACCTTTGTGGTTTAGTGTAACAAACATCTCTTTTCCTTTGTGTGTCCATTTTGCAGAAGCATATGTATTATAATGGTTTTCTTCAATTAGTTCTATGAAGTTGCAATCCTCATTGCATACTTTCTGTTGAGAGTAAATAATTTAGAGTAAAGTAAGTACATGTCTTTCTTAAAAAGAATCATACAATAATTAGATTGGGGAAGATGGGAGAAGAATATACATCATACAATCCACATATTAATATTATTAACATATATTAATTGAATAAGAAAGCTAAATAAATAATAATATTAGTAGTAATATTAGTTAAGTATAAGTAACTTCAGAAAATGTAACTTTTACTTCAGTAAACTTTGGCTTTGGAAATCTGAGTATTGGATACTATAGCTTTGTATATTCCCCATTAATATTTCACATTTTAAAAAAGTATACAAACTCTGATTTTTTAAGTGGGCATGAAAGTTAGGTATGTGTTGGATACATTTTAAGATGTTAGAAATGTATTTTTTACAAACTGTATTTTATACAAACTATTTCATATGAAGCTGTAGGTGCTACAGCTAAAAATACATTTCTTTAAAGATTGTACATGATCATTGTTGGAAAAGTCAGCATGATTGTTAGACAACTGGAGAGAATTTAGCATCCATACCTTTCCATAGAGTCTTCCTGACTTGTTCATTGCTAGAAAGTATTCACTTTCCACTCCTTTGATTGCCACTATTCCAACTGCCACTGTTCTGATTTCTAGAATACCTGCAAAGTTACACAGTAAGGACCGTAAAATGTCTGTTTATTCTCTAGTCAATTTATAAGATTTATTTAAATGAATATACTTCTGTGCTTATTGAATATCCACATCAGTAGTTCTTAGAAAACAGAAAAAACATGTATTTATTCATGTGAAGAAAGGGCTAGATTTTTTAAATCTTCTTTATGAGACCACATCTGCATACGGCCACTTAAAAATTACATGATAAATTTTAAATGTCTAGTGAAATTGCCATGTTAATACAAGCGACATTTACATTTTCAAAGAACCATTGTGTCTTAGAATTTATTATACTCAGGATTCATTTGAAAGGATTATATACATAGCATAGCCATCAAGGTTCGCAGAATTTGTGTAAAGCCTTGATTTTGAAGACTGATGTAGCTGTATCACTGCCTTGAACAAGTGTAAACCTTAGAACCTGCAAGTGATAGAAAACAGACCATAGTGACTTAAATAAGATAAAGTATTTGCTTGACCTTTGTATGCTTCTATGACTGATAGAAATGGCAAAGTTACCTGTATTTGAAAATAATTAAAAGTTTCACCAAGAACTTATTTATTCAAAAACAGAAGACATTTGGTGTTTTTCTACAAATTTCTATAAATTACTTTATTTTCACGTGGATGATGTACATCTGCAACACCTTTCTATAGTTCCTACAATACATACAAGTTACCTGCAATATAAAAATATATTTAGGTTAAAAAAACAAACAAACAAAAAAGACAGAAAAGGCAGGGAGTTGGTACATGGTATAACGCCAGGTTGTCTTCAAGCTTAAGTATAATTATTTTTTTTTGTTTTAAGCAATAGTTTAGAATTATACCTGTGTGGAAGGGGGAGCAAGAAAGAGTGGTGTTAGTTTGTCACCTGAAAGATGACCTTCCTTCCAAACAAAACATTTCCTTTCTTTCTCTTTCACTTTTTTATTGACTCATTACAGCTACGACATATCATATTTTTTTTCATTAATTAGTTTTTGTTTGGTTGGTTTTGTTTTGTTTGTTTTTGTTTTGTTTTGTTTTTAAAGGCATGAATGTTGCTGGTATTTCTCTTTCCCTATATATTTTTTTTTTACTATATCCTATTGTCCTTTCCTTTCTCTTCTGTTCCGTTTTGCTCTTCTTCCTTTTCCTTGGTATTACTGATGGATCAGTCCTTGCTTGTTATTGCTTACTCTTGGTGTGTCCCCTGCTGGGCATTCATCTCTCTGAACACATTTACTTCTTTACGCTAAGCCAACTTTAAGTAAAGCTTTTAGAATTCCTTGACATGTTCCACTCTGCTGCAGGCCTAGCAACAATTCTTAAAAAGGGCAATTTCTAACTGAAACTTACAAAAATTATATTAACTTTCATTTAAATTTCTCTTTAGAGAAACCACAGTGAGGCTGAAAAACAGATGACAATCTGCATCTAGCCAAACAAAGAATATAAGAGTGGACAGGATCTCTGGGTCATCAAGTCCAGTGCTCTGCTAGCCTGGGAATTGCATCAGATAATTCTCTTTTCATAAACTTTTCCAATACTAAATTGGAGTTGTTATTTCTTTGCCCCAGTGTTTCCGCCAAAGTCTGTTCCAGAGTTTGATTTATTTTAATGGCTAGAGACTCTGTAGTAATTTGCAATCTGTATTTTTTCAGCAACGGTTTATATCCATTTGTTCTTCTGCCTGTGCTGGCCATTATCTTAAGGAGTTTTTTTGTTTGTTTGTTTTTGTTTTTTTTTTTTTAAGTCTATGTTTGAATTTTCTATTTATACAGAACTAAAAAAATGAAAGATTCAGAATAACTTTGTAAAACAAGTCATGCTAATAGGAACTGAGTTTCCTTCAGTAAGCTGCTGTTGCCTGAAGTCACAGAAGTAAGAAATAGTACTACTTTTAAAAACGAAATGCCAAAAGCTTTTGCCTAAAACAATATTATTATTAGATTTTTTATATTATTTTAGATTTTTTTTTTCTGTTTAATGAAGTGGAAGTTGACATACTACTTGTAGGAATTACTATATTTTGGTTTGGGGTACTTTTTTTTTCTGCTTTATTCTCATCCAAAGATGTTTTTAGGTCTTTTAATCCCACTTTTCTAAGGTGTTCTCTGTGCATCTTTCCATAAAGTTTAGTGAGGGAACTAAACTCTCTATGACATGAACTCTCCAATATATATGTAACATAAAAAACGTTGTACTGTTAGCAAAGTTAAAGACAAATAAAAGAGACCATTAAGAGGTCAGTGGAAATATTGCTTGTGTACTTGTGATTCTCTTCACAGAATGCTCTAGCCTATCACAGGCAATGCAAGTACTCGTTTTTCTGTTCCCAGATCTAGATCATGTCTCTTCTGTTCTGTTGTGTCTTAATCAATCCTCAAAGGAGAAACTACCATGATTTTTTCCCTTTTCAGCAAAGCACTTTTGTGATTTATGTCTCTCAAGCAGCATCTCACATGCACTTTCTTACTTGATCTGCAAGTGAATCATCACTAAGTTCCTCATTCTATTTTAAGGCATGTGACCCAAGTTACTTAGCAATAATACAGCATATTGTAAGCCCCCTTTTCTTCTTCTTGAGTCTCTGCCTCAGTAATTCTGTTCATTTCAAAAATGTAGAACTACTACAATTACTTATATTTTTAAATAAAAGCATATAGGAAATTGAAATATTTCTAGGAAACTTTGGGGAAAGTATGACATTATGGTTATTTATAACTGTGATAGCTGATGTTAACTGAGAATTTCATTAGTGATCTTTCAGTATATAGTATTTTGTGTGGAACTCACTTGTTCTGTTAATTACAAAGTGCCATCATGTACATAAATGAAATCAAAATGCTTTCCTTTATCTCCTTTATGTACAGAAGCTATAGAGACTTCTATGGTTGAGAAGTCGTATACTGGAAGTTTCTTAGTTTATCTGTATCAGCATTTCTTGTATCACATATGTAAATTTCTCATCCAGTATTGAAGGTCTCCCACCAGGAAGAATATTTGAGCAATATTAAATTTAATATGGACAGAGCTTTCACTACTTTAACTATTTTACATGGTGCTTCTGAACATACTAGATCCATAAGGTAACCAGCTTTTCCTCTAGACCTGTTATGCACTTGATATGCATCAAGTTCTTTGATGAAATAGTTAAAGGAATCTTTAATACTCATTAACAAGATACTATCACTGTGAAACTTCTAAACTCCTTGATTTAAACACAGCACAAACTTTGAGGTTAAAGAGATGTGCATAATGGAAATCACTGTCTCTTCAAATTATAATTTCATAATGTATTTAAATATAAAAACGAGCTTTTATAATATTAATAATTTTGTCACTAAAGCAGGGAATTGCTAGAGAATATACCAAAGAATAAAATATAAAATCCCTAAAATAAAGTGATTTGATTTGTCCTTCCTCATTTAATTTTCATTCAGAATCTGTATTAAGCCAACATATCACATTATACTACACCATATGGCACTGTAATTACATTGGTCTGTCTTTATTTTGTATGTGTTCTTGATACTCCATTACTACAAGAAAAATTACATAATAGCAAAAAGACAGTTGTTTTTTGTTGTTGTTGTTGTTGGTTTTGTTTTGTTTTGTTTTGTTTTGTTTTTCAAATGGGAATCTAATACGTCAGTAGGTGTCAAGAGGTAATAACTCTGTTCAACCAGAGTTTTGGTCAACTACCAATATTTCGTGTTTCTTCTGTCTGTTCTGTATCATCTGCTACTGGTGGTTCTTGCCAACAGGATGTGGGGCTAAATTAAATTTGGATCTGAGCTGATATGGTTATATCCTTATACTCCTAGTGTGTACGTTTCATAATACAGTTTTGACTGTTACATTCAGCCAAGTCTGTGAATCAGATCTTTCTATGAGATCTTTTCAGGTTTTCTTTTGTTCTTCTTTTGTTTTAAACTCTCCTTTTCTCTCTCTCTCTCTCTCTTTTTTTTTTTTTTTTTTTTTTTTTTTTTTTTTTAATTCTGTACCATTAAGTCTTTAATGGGACTCAAGAGTAACAACATTTAGTTTACTGGGAAGTAACCTAATAATCTTGTTTTTCTACAAATGCAGGAAGATGATTGATTCTGAGTAACTGATAGTTTTAAAATTAGCAACAAAATATCAGTATACTCTAAAGATTAGCTTTATCAGCTTTGCAAGGATGGTAACCTGAGTCAAGCAAATCTCCCCAAAGCTAAAGAGTGTTTTTTCTAATACACCACTTTCAACTGCCCTTAAGACATGAATTTACGTGAATGAAAACGTATTACTTTCATTACTCCTCTGCTATGAACAGTGTAGCTGGCCTTTAAGTCTTCATGCTTAATTGTAGTTAGCTGGTTGACTGGAAGAAGGTAAATATCTGTATCCACAGAAAAATGATAATAGAAGTAAACCAGTAAACCTACTATGCTGTGTAACATTTGTAGGCACTTTTACACCTAAAGGGTATACACCACACAAATAGAAAAAATACTAAACTGGCTTATATGTGGGATTTATCTTTGTCAGTTTCTAAATGTTTATGTAGCATCAGATTCTTCAGAGTAATGACGAGGAACTAAAATGCACAGTCAGAAGACCTTGTAAGGATAACCTCTTCTCCTCAATGTAATAGTATACAATTCACTACCATATTTTAGCAAGTCCATTCTTAGATGCTTCCTTTTGAAGTAAAAAGTTCTCATCCTTTCAATATCTATTCATGAAAAAGGAAAAAAGTCTCCAATCTAGTATAGGAAAGAGAAAATTCTTATATGTAAATCATTCCATTTAAGTACTCTTTTGATATTTTAATAAATTCAGAATTTATTTAAAGATATGCTTAAATTGGTAAGATGCTGCTGATAAGAAGTCAACATGGCCAAACTACAAAGAGGTCTTATATATCATCAGATAAAAATGAAAATATAAACTATGTTTTTCAGTTTTTACTTTCTAAAGGATACATGTAAAAATTTAGAGGGGGATTAAAAGAAGACTTGAATACACCACAAAATAGCTGGGAAAAAATCAAATTAAAGCCAGTAAGAGAAAAAAAAATAAAAAAGAAAGAAAACGGGCATATAAAACTGAAAACAACTGTAATTTCTATTAAGTCAGCATGAAATTCCAAACAATTTTATATGGTTGTATGATCGGTGTATCCAGTATAGCTTAAAATTCCCGGAGTGAATTGAGTTTCCTGCAGAGATGAAATTCTGTCTGCTGTACCTAAAGGACACTCAGCTGAGATGGACTATAATTTCTCTTTAGAAGAAGGTGATTATGGGTGTTGGCAACAGTCTTTTAACCACTTGGGGAAAATGAAGTATCAGACAGTTGATATAAAACACGTTAGGGGAAGAAAAAAAAAAAGACAAAAAAAAAAAAAAAGACACAAAGCAGCCCTTTAAGTTGACACAGCAGTTTTAGTAGGTAGATTTTTTTTTTTTTTAATTTTTTGGCAACAATTGCATAATAAATTAGGTGAGTTTCCTGGCATTGTGGTCTAGAATGACAGTTTCAGTGCTTTAGACACTTGTACTTATGGACTTCATCACTGTGACCTGGAGGACAGGACAGTACCTTGGGCTGGAAATTTATGTGGAAAAATTGGCATTTTACTATATCATTTATACAAAACTGAGCATTCTCATGTGAGATCTTTATTTATTTATTTATTTATTTATTTTTCCTGGGCCAGTGGTATTTGATAGTTTTGTTTTGAATCACCTGGGGCTTCTTTGGAAAAGAACAGAGAACAAAACTACTGAGCTAGATAGATATCTTTTCACATGCTAGGGAACTGCCTCAGTATGATGGGTGATAAGATTGTTCAGGAAGATTTAGGAGGAATTTTTAAGTATACTGTATTCAGTCCCTCATCAGCTGGATGTTTCTAAATGTTTCATATGTTGCTGATATCCTCTGGATGTCTCGTGCTTCTGGTCACTACTTTTCTATTTGTTAGTATCAGAATTTCTGTAGACATTAATACAAAGAGAAATTTTGGCATTCAGTACATTTTTCAGTAAGGCCAACAGCAATTTCATCCCAGTGTTTTTTTTCTGTTTTGTTGGGTACGTATGTTTCATGTATATTATATATGAATATGTGATATTCTTTCTTACAAGAGAGGGGTTAATTTTTTCATACTGCTAATAAGACTTCTGTAGTCTTCTAAATGCTGGAAAAAAGGGAAATTGGGATTTTTAACAAAAGAAAAGTAAAATCAAAAGTCCAGAAGCTAGTTATTACTATATATTATTATAATTTCCTTTTAAGGAACTAGCTAACATATTATACATAAGACTGATTTTTAAAATATTCTAAATGCTTTAAAATACCAATACCACTTTTTAATCTACTTTTTTTTTTTTTTTTTTTTTTTTTTTTTTTAATATTTGCAGTACTTTATTTCTTGTGGCCTCTCTGTGCAGTGAAGTGGAAAAAACATTCTGTTGCTGATTTTTAGGGGTTAGGAGGCTGGCACTGACAGCTAAGCACTTGCAAAGAATGTGCTTGTGAAACACCCTTTCCTAGGCAGGATTGTCTTGAGATAAAGTACATGAAATCTCAAATACAAAAAGAGGGGGTAGAAAAAACTTGGATAGAGAATAAGTCAAAACAAAATGAAACTTCTAAAATATGTCTGACTTGTGTTTCTAATTAGATTTGGAGTACATATTTATGAATTCAAGTGACCTTTAGAGAGATGATTCAAGGCCAAGAAAAATGCTCTTGTCATTGCTTACAAGATGGTATTTTATGGTATTTAATGCAATTTGTTCTTTTGATTTGGGATTTAATAAGTTAATATTTGTGCCTCTTAAAGCAAGAAAGTACAGATCATAATTGTCAAGCACTGAGAATTCTGGAAAACTTTCATGGTGTTATTAGTGCATGTGTGCATTCAGTGAGGGAGCACAGTAAATACATTAGCTGGCTTATTGCATTTGAAATGTTTTTCCAGAGAAGTCTACTGGTATTTGTTTTCTGAAAGTGAATGAATAGTTTCATTGTGTAGTTTTGCAAGTTACTGGTTTCAAGAATATTTATCCCCTTGTATTTCTTAAAAGAAATATATATATATATGTATGTATATGCAAAGCATTAGTTTGTGCTTACTATTTTAGTTCCCGGTAATATTTTTAAACACATATGTTTTAAAGTTTGTTTTCAGGTAGAGCAATTTCTGTGCTCATTCTCTCTCAAATCTAACGGTAAAAAATTCACAACAAACAAAGCTATTGATTTAAGAGATATTGTAATATTTAAGTCTTTTTCTACTATCCACCCATTATTAAATTACAATTGATAGAATGTCAAATTTTCATTTGTATTTTGTACTCTCCTTAACAAGAGAGTAAAAGAGTTTCCGAGGCAGTACCTCATAGAACACGTTCTTATGCTTCGTAAGAAGAAATAGGTAAAAAGTGTATGTCATAATAATTTTCACAGCAGAGATGAGATTGGTCCCTCCATACTCAGGAGTTTTCTGTCTGTATATGTGTTTTGAATATACCATTAGTTACAATATAAATGAATGTTAGTTACAATATTAGTTACAATATAAATGAAATATGAATATACCATTAGTAACAGAAAACAAAGTGTCATACATGTCTTATCAGGTACATACATCCATACATTCATTATCATTCTTTTTTTTTTTTTTTTTTTTTTTTCCTTCTAATGCTCCTGCTTCTCTGCATGATACTCAGAATCTGGACTTTACGGTGTAAACACATGTAAATTATGTTGCTATTTATGGCAGAGACCAATATGAAAGTATTAAAGACTAAAAAAGCTGTTACTTCAAGTCTGTGTGCTGTTTCCATGCATGCATTTGCTGTGCATGCATAGACTATCTGAAGCACTCTAGGTATGAAGAGGACTGTAAAAATGACCTGCACATAAACAATGTGCAGGTCTGTCAAGGACTTTCAGTAGAACGGTTGAATCTACTGCTTCAGTGAGGTGTCAGACATCTGGATACCATGGACAAATACCCAGAGCACTTAAAACTCCAGCTTCACTCCCGTTTGTAATTTCCAGACAGGAAAGTTGTAATTGTCTGAGGAAGCATGACTAACAATGGAGAGGTATTCCTAGAGGACCTGATACAACATATTTTCAGGTCAAGCATCCTCAAGAAGCAAAATTTATTTGTAAGACAGCCTGCATGCAGAACATCTGTTTGGTTAAGCATCACTGGCTGATGTTTAATTTTTTTTGTTTGTTTTGCAATTCATTGGGCACAAGAACAGTAGGCATACTTAATAAAAATAGTGCACTAATTGCTAAACAGAAGTTAATCGAAATATTTTTGTACTTTGTTGGATTTTCATGTATTGGTTATTTTAAAGATTTCTTACTTGACATTATACGGTTCATAAATTTCTCCACTGTTAATACTAAAAACTGATTAAAACAGTTAATTGCTAGATAGAGCAACTTCATAATAAACCATTGTCCTGGGGATACTCAGCAGCTGACAGTTACGTTAGTTACAGGATTTGTGCCGTGTCAAGGTATCTGAAAGAAACTGCTGACTTGATAATTCCATGAAGATAGCACAAAACATGTAAGATAAGAACAGAACAGAGGAGAGAAGATAGAGTAGGGAACTGAAATGTCTGTTCAGATTGATAAATGTAAAGCAGTGCTCATTGTTTTACAACACTCAGTAAAGCTTACCTCCACTACATACAGTAGTGGAGTAGTGTGGATTTTAGTAACAATATTGTGGTGAATAGAGAACTGAAGAGAAATAGCTTAGAATTTCTAAGGGTGTTTTCCATTGTTATACTGTATTGTTTGGCTTTGGTTTCATATTGGCGGGTTAGATAAGATTGTAAAACAAATGCTTCCTTTTTCATCCTAAATGACAGAATAAGAAGAATTGATCTTAGCTATTCTGACCCTAAATTGCCTCCTCTCCTCTAAATGTCACTTTGGAACATTAGTGCTTTGGACCACTGTCTTTCCAATATTTCTGTTGATTTGATCTTCAAAACCAAAAGGGTGTGACAATTTTCTCTAAAGTAGATTGTGAAACTATGGAACTTTTAAGTTTAAAGTTCTGACATGTGAACAGTAGAATATAGTATCAACAACTGAATAACATGCTGTCCCAGTCAGTCATTCACTTGTGCATTTCTTGTTAAACTTATTTAGAACCTGTCACTTTTGCTGATCTCTGCTGTGCATTTCATAAAAATATTTTCTTGATCAGCTTCTTATATAGCACATAGTCATTTCTCATTTTTGCTGGAAACTGTTTCCCTTCAATAAAAACTGCCATGGACCTAAACATATGGTTACAATGAAAATATATATATATATATTTAGAATTAATAGTGTCCTATAAAATCCAAATCTTAATCCCCTATCTTAAAAAGCACTCTTTTATTAAAGTATTAATATTTATTGATATTAATATTAATATTTACTGATATTAAAAATGGAAAAAAGTGTGATAAGTCTGTTCACAAAAACAAAACTGTTTCAAACCACTATGAAAATTAATGATTTAATAGTTTAGAGCTGAATGTGTACAACAAATCGAACTCAAATCAGTGGTATCTCTTACTTAAGTCTGTTGTGCTAATTTCGCTAGAATAAATGATCTATCTTAGTTTTGCAGCTTTCTTGGATCTAGCTTCAGAATAGTGTAACTATATGTAAAACCGCTGATTAACCTTTTCACAGCAAAATGAGATACATTCATTTAGTGGTACAAAACTTCCCAATTTTAGAGTTTCAGTCCCTACAACTATTTTAATAATCGAAAATTTGGAAAATTTCACATAAGACCAGAGCCACAGGTCTCTCCAAATTTTTCTGTAAAGTAAAGCTACAAATAAATTACCTTGTTCTTCAATATTTCTCATTATCCAGTATTTTTATCTAATAAAGAGATGGTGTCTTAATATTATTCCTGTGCCACAGGCAATTAATTTCCTTACCTCTTTCCTGTGTAGAGTTAGGCATCATAGTTGTCATAAAATTAGTCATGTCTTTTCTGTGGAAGACTTTTTTTTCTGGTTTTCTAAGAAATGTAGTCCATATTCAGGTATCTTTTGTGTGTATAAGAAATGGAATTATATGTTATCTGTTCTATGTTCTGAAAAAATTCAATTCCAAGTGCATTTTATGTGATATTACAGCTTATTACTGGTATAAACTGGTTGCAGGCAGTAGTAAAGATAGCATAACATGGTACTGTGCTCTGAACTCATTTTTTTCTGAATGAAGTATCCCATCACCATCAAGGTCTAGCTGTTTTGTTCTGCATCATGTAGTTTCTCTAGCTGCTCCTGTGGCAGCTTTTCTGGCCCACTGACATGGGCTTGGGAGAATGAGTGCTGTAGCTAGATGCTGGAGACAAATAATGAAAAAACTGCCTTCCTATTTTTCAGGATTATTGAGAACTGTACTAAAATACATTTTTAATAGTGAAAATGTTTCCCAATGCAGCTAGGAACTGAATTATTTAAAATAAATAAAATTGAGAAAGTATACGCACAAGAGAGAAATTGGCTGCAGTATTCCTTAATTTTATACTTAAGGGCCTCTGGCATAGGAGCAAATGTCTTTAGATGATTTTAAAGTTCGAACTGTAAGATTTTGTTTCATGCAGTTAGGAGAGCATTTAATTCATAAACACTGCAATCCCTATTGGAATAGATACATCTTTTCCTCCTCTAAGTACTTATATAAAATGTAGGGCAAGTACTACCCAATTGAATACATTTTAGTTAGATTTCTAAATCAGATTTGCTACCTGGGGCAGGAATAGCTGACAACAGACATCTAAATGCATCAATTACAGTGTCTACAAGAACACAAGTAGGCAGTACATATTTCCTTTCAAGGTACAAAATGTAAGAATCTGATAAGAAAACCATCCTAACCCCTTGCTGCACCACAGAGTGGGAAGTGATAAAAACCATCTGGCTCATTCTTTCTGCCTTCAAAACATTGCTGGACATATATTTATATGATATAGCCCCTCAAATTGTTCTGGTTTGCTGCTGACAAATAATTTAGATTTTAGTTGAATGTTTAAAAGGAATATTAGACCAAACACTGAACACTAAGCAAGCAGAAAGAGAAAATGAAAAAAAAAAATAAATAAAAACAACTCAAAATACAGATCAACCAAATCATCTAATCTAATCCATCTAATCTAATCTCATCTAATCCAGATCATCTAATCTAATTCCAATAAATAAATCTTTTTTTCATAGCTTTTTTACCTGATATTTTCCTGTCTTACTCAGTATATTGATCAAAATGTACGTCAATTATCCAATAATCCTTTTTTTTTCCTAAATAGCTTAATAACTCCTTGTCTTTATTTAATCTGATATCATTAATTTACTTCTATTTACACACCATTTTAACAGTCCAAAAATTTTGTGTAAGATGTAAAACTGACTCTAAGAAAATCAGTAGGATATTTGTCATTGATTTACACACAGGCAGATTTTTTAAACCTCTGTTTTTATTTACACGATAAAATGTTTATAAATGTTTTACTTTCCTCGTTAATCTTTAGTTCTCTTCTAGCTTTATGATGCCACATCAAAACCCATCTTTTTTCTTTTTTTCTTTTCAGCTTTGACTTCAAATGTTAGGATGTAGAGGGAAATGAGGTGGTAACCATTTTGAGTTTGGTGATAGAAATGCTTATGCATTATATACCAAGTTTTGCTCACGTGCATAATATCATGAAGCAAGTGCGAAGACAAATGCAGCTAGTGTCATGTAAATATTTTCTATGGTGAATACTGTTTGTGTCAGATTCTGATATGGGCTTGGTTTGTATACAGATACTTTGGGTATATAACTAATTGTTTTTATTTTAGTAGCATATGCTGACAGATCTTATTTTCCAGAACAATTGTGTCGTAACAGTACTTGTGGTGGCCATGAAACCTGATTCCAGTAGCAACTGGGATTGCTCATTACAGTATAGAAGGTAATAAGCATCATCTGTCACAGGTCCACAGCCTTCCTGTGCTTTGGTCTTCTCAAGTGTTGCATGTAAATAATGTCCTAGAATTTTAGTTGAAGTTACTTGTACCCTTAAAAGTAGAAAGGAAGAACTAAGGGCTGCACACATTCCAGGGTGTTGTGACAGTAGTATCTTCTGAAGAGAATTTATTGGTCATAGCTAAAATGTAAAATGTCATGGCATAAAGTTAGCAGACTAAACAGTTAACAGAGCATAGGTTTAGCCAAATTATATGAAAAAAAATCTTTAAAGCACAACACATTTTTATTATGCATTATTTGTTAATGTATATATATATATACACATATAAACAGTTTCCCTTGCTTTTGTTCTAATTGTTATATGCCAAGTGCAGTTACCTTTATTTCAATTACATTATGATTGTTTAGATCAGTTAAGGATATATTAAATGGAAACCATGAAGCTAGAAAGCTGCCTTGTGTCGTTATCAACTGTCCTTTGCATTACCTCAGATAGCCCCACCTACAGGCTTGTTTAAAAGGAGGATTTTCATGAATGTACTACTGCCAAACTCCACCTTTGTTACTGAAACATCCTTAAAAACCTAGCTCTTAGTGATCAAGTCCCTTAAAAAAATTCTTTAATCACTTTGACAGAAATTAAACTAAAACTTCAATTTTAAAACATTAGTAAAATTGTTATGCCATAACAGTGGTCTCTCAATAAACTACTTAAAACTATTTAAAATGGGATAGAAACTACTTCAATTTCTTTACCAACTAAGGAATACGTTCTGTGGCCCTGAACTGCAGAAGGAAAAATGTGAGTTTTTCTTTGCCTGCAGTAGTTTTCTTGGCTCTCAGCACACGGATACTATATCACTATTTTGTGACTGCTGATAATAAAGTTGTCTATGACCAGTCTGTTAAAATATTTAATATCTTAAATTCAGATTCATGCTGGCAGCCATATTATTATATTGGTAGAATTCCAAATTTCCATCTGTGACAATATCAAACAGCCAATTTGATAAACTACAGTGCAGTCACTGGCATAAGCATTAAGACATACTTTTCTCTTGATCTTAAGACAAATGGAAGATTTCATGCCAATCAAGCATTTGATAACAGCTTTAGACAACAGCCTTTGGGAATGCCTCACTTTTTAATTTCTTTGTGACGATTTACATAATTCTTATTTTGCTTTTATATGTATCAATGTCTTGAAGTTTAGTGAACTCCACAGAAGTAATACATAAGCAATCTGTACCAGAATATATGGTTTACAGGTCTCTTTTTTTTTGTTTCTGCATTGTATTTATGATTATTTCTTCTCCTTATGAAGTAAGGAGAAGATTATTTCTTCTCTTACTAGTGATTGTAACTTTTTATGATTATTTATGATTATTTCTTCTCCTTATGAAGTAAGGAGAAGATTATTTCTTCTCTTACTAGTGATTGTAACGTAAAAGAAAAAGTTACTGTGTAATATTAAACTCTACAGGAAATTTTAGAACGGAGTTGAAGACCATGAAATTATGCCAGCACAGAGCTTGGCTGTAACCATACTAATACTTTCTAAAATTATATATAAATTCTTGTTCTTGGTAAAGAATTTGTTATGCTATTTGCTGTGACTGAAACAATTACGTCTATTCCAAGCACTTAATGTAATGAATAAACCTTTTCTTTTTAAAAATATTTGTGACTTCAGCTGTATTGCAACAAGAAGCAGGAGAAATAGTACCAAAATTGACCAAGAAGGTCTGTTTTTACCATACAGAATGAAACAAAGTACTACTGCTGTTCTTAACTTGCTCCTTTTGTGCCACCTGCGTGACTATAAGTGTATACATGACTCATATCTGAATGCAAATGTTACACTGTAAAAGATGTGTACAAAAATAGATTATATTATTTCTACTATTAAATTTATTCAGTGTAAATAATCCAATCAGTTTCTACTTGGTATAGATATGTGGACCTGTGGTTTTAATATAGGTCCAAAAACTTAGTATAAACTTCCATTTATATCTTCTATGCAGAAATATACTTTTCAACATATATTTGAGGAGTTATAGCCAGATATTTTTCAAATTGAATATCATCAATTGGGTGTATTATGATGTATTGTGCCCTTAAGCCTGTACCTTCAGTAGAATAATAGAGATAGCTGTTGGTAAGCTAGATAAGCAATTCTGACTTGAAAGTCGAGAAGAGATTAACGGTGGAAGAAGAATTTCATTTTTCTTTATGCCTAGTCTGTATTGCCAATTTTATGAAACTCCATTTTAAAGTAAAAGCACGTGGATTTGCAAAAGCAATAGTTATTATTTGGCATCCTTCAGATTGACTCCTCAGTCCATTAGAAGGCATCAGTATCAAAACTCTTGCTGATTTCAATAGAGCCAGGCTTTTACAAACTGACTGTATTTTTCTCTTTCCTAATATGGGTCTTTCAACTCCTGAGCAAACTTTTCCTGATGAATCACAGGGATAGATAACTTTTCCACTAGTGAGTAACTTAACTCCTCCACAGCTGTGCAATTTTTTTTCCTACTTTCAAAAGCAACTATTTAGACTGTTATTGATAGTTCTTTATAGTTGATCATTATGTCTGCAAGAGTAGAACAACCATATCTTGACTATATGTTGAAAAGAGAGTTAATGCTGTACTTCTCTACAATTACTTTCTCATGTTGATTACATCTCTGCATTGTTGAGAATGTTTCAATCAAATATCATAAACACTAAGAAAGGAATATTTTTTTTAGGCAGAAACCTATGTTAATGAAATAAACATGGCACAGCTCAACAGAAACTAAATCAGTATTTTTTATTTACTTTATTTTATTTGTACAATACCACCTATGAGATAAATTGCAGCACACCATAGACGACATATACATAATTTGCCAGGGGTACCTAACAGAGACTAAGAGGAGAACAAAAAAAGAAGCATCCCCCTCTGATGGGTCTAGAGCTGGAATAAAGTAAATTTTTTCCAGGAGCTGTAACTAACTCCTAGGAACAGGAGCTTTAACTAGTAATTACACTTAAGTTGAAGTCATCTGAAAGTATCCATACCTGCACTGTTGAAGTGTGAATAAGACAGTATACTAAGTTGTGAACAAAGGTCATCAGTATTTACAGTGCTATATACAGGCAGAAATACTGTGCATTTTCCTGCCTCGCCTACAGTCGGATGAGAACACACTCTAGTTTTGGAATTCACATAATTTTCTTTGAGGAAACAAACATAATTACCTTCTTGTGTACCTTGTACAAAACTGAAGTTTGTTATATTTTCTCATATACCACAAACAAAAAGGCATCACAGATAGAAACAAATAGTGAACAGCTAATGTGAAGAGGTGGAAAGGGAAGGAAAGAGGTTTGTTTGTTTTAATGATAGTCATGCATTTTAATTTAGCCCCAGCAGGTTAAAAAAAATAATAATAATAAGTATATCTTATGGATACAAGATGGTCACTTGCAAGTGATTAGGAGGCCAGGAAATGCAGGTTTTATTACTTATTTTGTCTCAGTGGATAACAATGTCTACTTTCACTCTTTTGAAAATATCACCTGAAGTAATTTAGAAATGTAAGTACCATATATATATGTGAGGTTTAGGCTTAAGTATTCCTTTTGGAAATGTAACTTGAAATATCACTCAAGTGCTTGTCATCACTTTTAGAAAATTGTCTTTGAGATGTTTACAGATCTTGTCTGAAAAGGAGAAAGTATGTATATAATACCTGCTCATATTTATAAAATATTTTGCTATATAAGAAGAAAAAATGGCATTAATTTTCACTTTGCTCTTGCCCAAGATAGGTATGTATAACATTCCAAATGTTAAAACAATTTTGAATAATTTCTCCACAATAATTGTCGTAAATACATCATTACCACTAGATCAATTTGTGCTTAAATGATATAGGCACTGGAACTCATCACATCCTCTTAAATAGTCTGGTTGGATCAGAGCTAGGCTATTCACCACCTTACTAAATTAGGATTTTTATGCCTGCTGTTTTATGAGTCATATGAAAAATCACATGCGTTTTGTCTAAATGATGCTAGTTTTACCATCTTAGTATAGACTGGTTTTGCTTCCAGTGTCCCTTTTGGATGAAAGTGCCATTTTAGAAATCATAATTAAATCATTCAGAACATGCCCTAAAACAATATGATTAAAATAGATGTATTCAAATTCAAAACACTGGATTACTTAGTTAAGAAAATTAGCAGAGCATGATTTCCTTGAAAGATGTGGTAATAGTTTCCTAGAAAAATGTGGCAATCTTTTTTTTTTTCTTTAATTTTTTTGCATGACAGTTATTTGCAGTATTATAGACTGAATTTCTCAAGCCACACAGAGAAGCAGACAGAATAGAAGGCACACTAAGTAATTTTAATTTGATGTTTGCATTCAAGTAGCCTGAGCACCATTTTGCTCATTTGAACATTCTGACTGAAATGGGTGTACAATAATTTAGAAGAATAGTTTTACTAACGGTGTATTGTTTTTGCTGCTAAAGATTAAATGCATTTAAAGGGACGTGTGAAAGCGGCCTGCAATTCTTGCCGTTTATAATTTATGTAGGCTCTCCTTAGCTTACACTCAAAATTCTTGTAACACTTGTTTTCCTTTGAGTTAATGAATATTAACTACAAACTCCAACACCAGTTCACCCGATGTATGGCTGTTACCTTGGCAGTAAGGTAGAGGAATATGCCAGACCACTTGTACTGTAGAACCTCAGTAAGAAAACTTGTCTCCTGACTGCTGAAACAGATGCTTAGACTGAATAGCAGCACTCTAAAACAGAGTACCACTACTGTAGGGGTGGCAGGATGTGAAAGAGAGCAAAATGCTCAAAACACCTGTGTAGTTGATTACATTAGTAAGTGGAAGGAAGGAGAGGCTAACAGTGAGCAAGGGGGGGTTGTTACAGGGAAAAGGCTCTCCCATTGGATCTCTTTATGGCTTTCTCTACATTTCTTATCTGATGAGGTAGGGGGTATTATTTGTTTCTTGAGTGGATGAATACTTTTTTTGGAATCATAATTATGATTTTTTTATTATTTTTTTATTTTTTCTGACTTGTACAGTATCTTAGAGTCTTCTAAAGAAATACTCACTTGCCCTGGGTCTCATGTACCTTCTCTTCAGTTTTGGTTATAAATCTGTGTTGGAAATATTGGCCAGGATCTCCATGCTTAGTTAAAGAAATAGAAGGTTCATTTAGAAGAATGGAGCTTGCTTGAAATGGGATAATCACTTTTGTCACCTGCTAATTTGCAAGTAGCCTCTTTTGCTGAATATCAATTCCCTGTCCCCAAATATTGTTTATTTGTCATGCTTGTAGCTCATATGTCAGGTGTTTATTATGTGGTAGAGATTTTCTTTTTGTACTTCTATGGAATTATATTGGTAAGTTGTGCTAAACTAATACAAGCAATAGTGCTGGATAGGGTACAGTGAATCTCACTGTGGACCAACGTCTTTGTCACTGTCCTTATGTGGGGTTGTGATATATATACTAAGTGATATGGTTGTGGTGAGTTGAAGGCTTCTCAGGTGCAGTTTCCCCCCGTGAGCAAACATGACGGACTGTTGATGGGGAAGATTTTGTACTTGCTTGTAAGGCAGCCCTAGCAAGCAAATCTCATTGTTTGAATCTCATTACTAGATTCACATAGCTGTTTCCTAAAATCCCTGTAAAATCTCACCAATGAGGACTCAGTTGCTTGGATTTCTGTTTCATCATGCAGCCCCTAAGCTGTTCCAATGGAAATAAATTAGCAGGGTGGAAGTGAAGTTGCTTTTGCTGGTGAAAGGTGTACTCTCCAATTGTATTAGTACTGTCTGCACTCCCTAGGATTCGGTTATCTTTACTGTTTTCCTTCTGAGTGTCTGTCAGGGAGTACAACTCTTGTTTTCACAAAGCCCTTGCTGCAGAAGCTACGGGGGAGTGAATGGAATCAGTTCATTCCCTGCTCTGTGCTGCCTTCTCTTGAGTTGGCGAACACCCCAATTTTCTACCAAATCCATTGGCTCAATGGCTAGCTAGAAAGCCTGACCATTGTCCCTCTCAGAGTTCATGTAGGCCACTCAAATTCAAACCTACCATTATCACACAACTGTGTGTACCTGTTATTCAAAAGGGCCAGAAAGCTCCTGTAGTGGGCACTTCCACACACGTGACAAGCATTTGATACTTGACATTTGTCACTGTATTGCTTACAGCTGTGCATGCAAACAGCCCATAGAACCTGAGCAGCTCTGGGACTTTGGCCCAGACCAGATCCATATCCGACCTTTTCAAGATCTGATGTTGACTGTGAGTTTTCTGACTAATATCTTCAGCTGTATGTTCATATAATAATTTATGTCTGTAAGAGTCAAAATTTCTCAATTTACATGTATTTACTGTAAACAGTCCCTTCTGATTGAAGTATTAAATCATACTTGACATTTAAAGGTCATAATAAAAGCTTATAAAATTAGCACACATGATCAATGAAAATATGACCTTATTAGCATGGGCTTTCTTTTATTTTGAAGATGTGGCTTTCTAGTTAGACAAATTCCTGATTGTCAAAATGACTAAGGACAAGTCTGATCATCATCCTTTTAGTCTATAGCACCTCCCAGTGTTTATTAATACATTTAAAAAAAAGCAAACCAACTTACCAAAAATAGAAGTTAGGCGTGGCATATGTGCTATTAAAGGTTGAAGAACTAATGCCACAAGACTCAGAAAAAAAACCTACAAGTAACAGAGGTCTTCACAAGATATTTTGGTTGAAGTGGTGGACTTGAGTGATATTTGTTGCTCCCCCTGTTTTAGAAGTTATTTTGGTGCTATGAAATGGACATGTTATCTGTATTTTCATTTATGGTTTTTCATTGATCTGTCAATGTTCTGACTGTGGTTAAATTTGAAAGATGATATCTTGTAGGAAGCTGTCAGTGTTTTTAATGGAATATCTGTATTCTTTTATCATTTCAGCCTGTTGTTTTTAGTTTGAATTGTCAGATTCCTGCTATAAGAGCAAGTATTCACTTGGAATTAATTGAAATAGTTCTTCTGATGCTAACCTGGATTTACTTGTCTCTGTCTGATTCAGCCTGTTTTAGAACATTTCAGTGATCTGTTGATAAAATGTTCAGGTCATAGACAGTGTGTGTATACTGTAAACAAATCCCACTATGATTTAATCCTCATCTTGTTGTTTGTTTCCAAAGCTAAATAACAGTCAAGAGAATGTATTGATTGCATTGGTATTTTTATTACTTTTTTTTGTGTGTTTTCATGAAGTTGTGGGCCACATCTGTGAATATCCATTTCCAACTTTTCAACACCAATTGTTACAAAGAATTTTTTCCATTTGTATAAATGATGTCATGTGTTATGAAAGTTTTAAAGTGTGACAATTCAGTGCTATGATCGTTAGCCTCTGTTATTGTCATAGGAATCTTCACTGTTAACTTTTCCTTAGTACTGTTTCTAAATTACATACACCAGGAGGCTAACTTGACCTTTCCATCAGCTCATATCCAGAAGTAAAAATAAAGTCAAAGGTCAAAAAAGACAATTGAAATACAGTTGCCAAATATAGTCATAGACAGCCAATTATGTAATGAAAGCAGTGTGCCACCCAAGGAGAGTAACAGCCTTCATTTGCCTAAACTTCTTCTGTTTTAATGAAGAAAACATTCCAAAATATACTGCTAGCTGGTATATCTTGCAGTGTGGAATGGTATAATTACATGATTTAGGATGTCTTGATCTTCCTGAGCTTTAAGAAAGATGTAGGGGGATAAATCAGCTTTGCATAGTACTCCAGAATCCTAGAAATGTAAAAAAAATAAAAATAAAAAATAAAAAAAAATTGCTTTCAGATACTCAAACAATACAGAAAGCTTGAAGCTGTGAAGGGATGTGTCTGGAGTTTGGTTTTGTGTTGTAAGAAAGGCTGTATAAGGAATTGTCTACCAAAATCTTTTTATCTACATGGAAAATTGCTTCATTAAGATTTGAGTTCTGTGTTTTTCTGTCTAGCTGTTGCCTTTGTTTATTTTAGTTAATTAATATTATATTAGTCAATATTCTATATTAAAAGTATTTAATGTCTAGAACATTAGCACACAATTCTTTTGTAGGCTTGGAATTTTTTCACTAATCATTTTTGAAGCTCTTAACATAGGGGTGTGTAATTTGTCTTTTGTAGAGACCCAGAGAGGTTGAAGAATTTTCCCAGAGTCTGTAAGCAAGTTGCTTAAAAACTTGGATTAGCCTCAAGTCTCTTGAGTCTCAGGTCAGGGCTACTTCAGCAAATTTTCTTCAGGATGGAGCAATAACATGCTTAGTGATACAATACTGTTTGTGTGTGTGTGTTTTGTTTTTGTTTTTGTTTTTTTTTTCATTGATAAATTTTAAATAGTGGAGGAAAATGTGGGTGAGAAAAACTACATTTTTATCTTTTTAAATATATTCATTACCACCTTATGCAGCCAGCTGCTAGACTTAATTGATGGTTCCATAAAAATGTAACATTTCTCACTTCTGATAAATCTCAATATTGAGAGATTCAGAAAAACTCAATACACGTCTGAATTATAAAGGTGTATCAAAGACACATGAATCATTTTAAGCACAATGTATGTAAACTCAACCTTTTTTTTTTTCTGCTAATCACATCTCTCAGCTCATCCTTTTGAAGCACAAACAGACGTGGCCCTGTCAGTATATTCTAGCTTCTGAAGCTGCTGACTGTGCCCGAGCCCAGAGGCTTGATTCTCCCCTCACAAAGCTTATGCGATCACCTCCTGTTCAGAGTGAGAAGAATGTTGAGTATGAACTGCTACTGTTCTGATTTCACATCTATTTTTCCTCTGGTAAATACCACACCAAAGACAAGGTGATGGAGATTCAGGAGGTAAATTCAGAAGTAATTAACACTTTTTAATGTGTTTCATGGCACAATGTCAGTTGAACTCTGGTCTGGGCATTGATAAGTGAGCTCTCAAGAATCTTGCTGCAGTAGTTCGACTTAATTCCCTCCTTTCTTCTCCTCACTTCCCCCAGAGGGTACTGTTATCAAACAAGTCAGTAAAAGCAGGAAGACAGCCATGCCCCAGCTGCCTCAGTAAACATCTTTGCTTAAACTTAACCATCTTCAGCAGCAATTGATAGTGAAAAGCTGGATTTTGTGGTAAGATATGGGCAAGGAATAGACAGTGTCTCTTCTGCAGGTTCAAACCTGAGGGGCTAGTAATTCCCACCAGTGCTAGACAAAGAGCTAGAGATAGGGAAAGAGTAGGGAAATCTGTTATATTTAGATCTAATTAATCCCCTGTACGAGAGAATGTCATCCTTGGCAATGTTGGCTGTTATTGGAAGGTATGTATATGTTGTCATTTGAACAAAATCTCTTTCTATTCTAATGATTGAAAAGATTAGCAGTGAAGCAAAAGCACTTTCACTTTAGTGTGGGTTTGTCTTCTACTTAGGCCATTTCATTGGCTGAACCAACAAACTCTTGAAAAATCAAGAATGCAGCTGCAAAGTCAGGCTTTACAGCTGGAGCATGCTAACCCTTAATTGAATCTAGTGCATCAATACCTGCCTTGAGTTACCTAATTTTCAAATATTTAATCTTCTTACTCCTTTATTTAATGTGTATATAAACAACAGAAATAAAATTTGGTGCATATAAACAACAGAAATAAAATTTGGTGCAACAGCATAGCACACATAGCCTGACATCTGTTTTTCCCTAAGAAGTATATATAAAATGCTATTGAAAGTACTTTTGATTTCTAAGAAGGTTTGAATATTTAACCACTAAGATGCATATAAACTGCATTTTGTTAGCAGTTTACGGTTTGTTTGAACAAAACTGAATTAGAGTTCATTTAATGATGCTGAACACTTATTTGTTGGATTTTGATCAAAAGAGAAGTAGTTTTCAAAAGAACTTTATTCCAAGATTTCAGCCATTTTGTGCCAAGATGTCACTAGGCTATCTTTTATTTTCTTATATTTTTGGTAGTCTGTCTCCACTGAGAAGAGGAAGAAATAGGCACTTTCTGGGTTTAGAGCACACATGGAATATGATAGGATCAGACATGTTAGGATTCAGGTTCCAGGAAGGCTTTTCTTGTAACTAAGAGGCCCTTTGAAGTCTTTAAAATGAGATTCCAAAGGCAACAGAGCATGGAAAGTCCTAAATGCATCATCCAGTTGTAGTTTTAAATCCTCTCAGATAGAAGCAAAATAAACTCTGATTTTTGCTTTCCTTTTTCCAGAACAAAACCAAATAATTCATGCGAAATTCAGTTCACACACAAAATGGAATTAAAAGCTAAGCAGCAATATGGAGAGATTTATTTTTTGTCAGAGACAGAGAATTAACAAAATGCCATAGTATCTTCATGATCTGCTCAGGCACTCTTCTTACGATCATGAATTTTGGAAGTCTATTTTGTGTGTTAACTTAGATTATGTTATGTGAACAAGATACAAAATTTACTTTTGAATAAAAAGCCAATAGTTTATGTGTGGACAAGGTATAAGAAGTGATTGTCAAAGAAAAAAAGCGTTATGAGTAATGTCAGATTTTTCTGGATGGCCTTGTATCTTGGCTGCTTCCTAATTCTTGTTTTAGTTTTTCAGTGTGTGGCAATTCTCACTCTGCATTTTAGTTTTCAGACTGAAAGCAGAGCTGTTTCTATCAGGTGCAAGGAGATTTCCTCTGCTTATTGGAAATTTGCTTTGTTTACTCTTGAGTTATTTGTTTATTTTACTATTGTATTATATCAGTTTTGTGTTCACCAGAAGGCTCTATTGCTTTTTGAAATGTGCACAGAATAATTTTCTTTGGGTAACTAATGAGGTCATCACTGTTGTAAACAGGACTCATCAATTTGCTTTTATTGACACAGTACACACTTTTTTTGGACAAAACAGTTAACTTCTAATGTATTTTTAAACAAGTGTATGATGAATACAGGTGAATTACAATCAGTAAAGATTTCTTCCAGTATTAAGTTTGAGAATTTCAGTCCATATACACTTAATACAGTGGCTCTTAAATTAGCATCTTGAGATTTTTTTCAGGTGTTACTTTTATAAGATATCTATAAAATATGTATACATATATATTTATTCCGTAACTTAATGGAGAAGTTTAAAACACAAAGACTTTAATTTCTCACTATCTTTGCATTCTTATATTCGTGGTTCTGACTGATGAGACAAGCTCTGCAAATTTTTGGCACTTGCCAAGGTTATGATGTAGAATGATGAATCTATCATTTTACAGACGTTTCTAATTGTGAAAATTGTTCTTGTTTCACAATTCATGGGCTGAAAACAAGTAATGTACTCTGTCTGCAAGACTGTCAGTGCAGCTTCTTTTATGAAGTCGTTATGGTTAAAAATGTAATTTTTTTCATGTTTTTATTTTAGTAACACATGTAAATGATACAAAATGGAACTTATTAGTGGAAAAGTAGGATAAAATATGAAGATACTCCTAATAAGAGCAGTGTTTTTCATACTGTGTTGATCAATTTGGCTGCAACTGTTCTGGGATTCAATCCTGTGAAACAGGTTTAATTTACATTTTACTAATGTAAAACTTCCAGAACTGAAGTTCACAGAACGAGAATGCTTGAACACACAAATTGATCCATCTTAGAAATGGATATAATTTTTAAATGTTGATTTTCAGAAGCCCTGGATAAAAATATCCAGTTTGGTCTTCTAATGTTTAAAAAAAAAAAAAAAAAATAGGGAAAGCAGGTTAGTGTCTTTTTTTCCCCCCTCATACCACTTTTGTTAAGTGTATTTTAGTATAGAACCATAAACACATCTTCAAAAAGGCCTTTTACATGTTTTGTTGATTAGAGGATATGACAAAAAATGTTGTGTTTTTTTTTTATGATAGTTTTGAGTTTCTCTGATTTGCTTATATTTCCCTATTCTGCTTATCCAACAGAAGCATTATTTCCTAATGTAGAATTGCTAAATTCAAGCAAGAGACCTAAATTTAAGATGGTGGGAGTTTTCCCATATACTTTAGTTAAATTTAATGGAGACATTTCATTCTAGTGTATCTCAGTTACCAGATAAACCCTTCAAGTATTGATTGTTATTTTTCTCCTGATTTGCTTTACATTTACCAGAAAGTGTTCAAAGTTTTTTTCTCTGCAATATATATGTAAGGGTTTAATGACTCAAGGTTGTGTTTCTATAATTCATGATGGGGGGGGGGGGGGGGGGGGGGAAGTAAATTTTAATAAAGTGCACAGAAAACTCTACAAGAAAATGGTTTGCCTTTAGTACAAGATGATCTGATATTCTGTAGTGGTTTTACTACAGAACATTTCAGGGTATCATTAGTGTGCTTCAGCAACATGGAATCCTGCAGAGAATTGAGAAACTTTACTTGAATTTGAAATAATGCTAAATTACTAACCAAGTTCTTAGTTTAGTAGCATGGAACCACAAAAGAGCAAATGTATGAAATTGTTCAGCTCTATATACTGCCACAATGTTTTCAAAGTATTTGTTTGTAAATAATAACAGGAAAAAAAATGGGTACAGGGGATATTCACTTATATGCGAAAACTCAGAATTTACTTCAATAGTTTTTTCCAGTTATTTTTGTGGGAGCAACATTCACTTCCAAACTACCCCTATGGATCTCTATTGTAACAATGTTTTCCTGAAACTCAATGGGAGTCTTCTTGAATATGGACCAAATAATTCATTTGGCTGCTCGCCATGTGTTGTCTTTCAGAGCAATAGGGTTTGCACTATGTAATAGAGTAGAAAGAAAGGAGACATATGGAAACAAATTTCAAAAGAAATGGTAACATTAATCAATGAAGTTTTAGCCACATAAGTTGTCAAATACTTAATGTAGTCATGAAGTAAAGAAATAAACTTTGAAGCTCACTATCTAGGTGCTTAACATGGAGGAGTGCTGTTTTTACAGAAAATATGCAGTCAACTTCAGCTGAAAGCTGAATCACACTAAGAACAGTTCTTGAAGTTTACTTTTTATTTATAGTTCTCTGCTCTTATTAAAAAATACAATGACATGCAACCTGTATTACAACTGTATTTAATAGCATCTTTGGAAAAGGTTTGATCTTTCAGATGGCTATAAACACTAGACCAAGCAAGTCTCTGGCACTTTTTCCTTCTAATTTTGTTTTGAAACATGCAATATAATCTTAAGTATTTTTGTTATATTTAAATATATATATATATAATAATGTCTTTTAAAGTTTATGTCATATTTCTCTAAATATGCAGTATATGTGTAATAACATGAAAGCCAAAGTGTCAGGAATAGTGATTGTAAAACTGATGCCTTCAAGTAGTTGTAAATTGAAGTTATATAGTGTATGTGTGAAAAACACAGATTAGTACAACAATTCTTTAGCCAGTTCAAAAGTTGTATTTGGTACAGCTTTGCAAAATATTATATGTCCATTCTCTGTAGATGAGTCATCTTTTTGGAAGAAAGAGGAGAGAATATTTTTTCATCATCATGATCATTGTAATAATGAACTGCAGAAACTATAATAGATTTTGTTCCTGGCTTGGCAAGCTATCTAAAAGATTTTGCAAGACAGTTTACATAATTCTTTCCATTGAACTTTCTAGTATTGCATATATTTTAATTGTGAACTCAAATATACAGAACTTTTAGGTAGTTTGTGGACTATATAAGCGTGGCTTAATGTTTCATAAGTATTTTATGAGCAGAGTTTGTGGTTATACATTTTAATTCTTACAACCTTAATTCACTTGTTAAAATAGGCTCTGTTTGCTAATAGTTACCAGCTGTAACTAATACATTAGCAGATCTACAATGTAGTGTTTAAAATGACGCATTTCAAAATCAATAACAAATGTCCTGCTGTAGGATTAATTGGAAAACTTGTCTTATACAATGGTCAGTACATTATACAAAATTCTTTTGAAATTACTGTAAATTAAGGAATGGGGAAACAATGGTGTATAAATGCCTAAAAACTTAGAAGTCAAATAGGAAAAGCAAAAATATTACTTACTGTAGTTGTTGTTTGCTTCTCTTGTCCCTTTTACTTTGCCTCGCTTATCAATCCTCATATACCACTGAGTTCGACAGAAAAGTCTTCTTACTCTTACATCCCCCCCTTCCATATAATCATAGCTTCTGGTATGTCGCTCAGGGCTGGAACAGTTCACATTTGTAGCCATTTGCTCTGGAGTCATGTCATTGCAAGCTAAAGATATAGTGCCCATTAGAAAGATAATGTAAAAGTATGATCTGTAGAGCAAAATTGGCAGGATCCATGTCAGTATCCATTTGTGCATTATAGTGCAGTGTTCTGGGTGTTCATGAACAACATAATGAAAATTAAATCTCAAGTAGACTGTTGCTCTTAGGTCACCGACCTGCCTTCTGTCTTTACGAGTTACAGATTCATTTAAACGAGATAGTTCCCTCTTCTAGTATCCTGATCGTTTATTCCTTAATAGTTAATGGCGAAATAGAAGAGCTTCTTAAAAATCTCTTCAGTCAGAATATCCTTTAAAGACACAAGTTATAAAAACCTTTGTTGTTGTGACCTTCTGTACTACTTGAATTTGCTGCTTGCACTGAAAGTAAAAGATCTGTGAGAAAAGGTTCAAGTGTAAGTCTTTATGATCAATTGTTACAAACGTGCAAGGACACATTATGCTACTGAAAAGTACTATACATAAATGTGTGACATGCTAAGCTGACTTTTACAAATATGCAAATATATATAGATATACAATAGATATCTTTCACATATCAATTTACATAAACAGACATTTAAACTGATTGTAAACATAGTTCTGTCTCACTCTTAAATCAGTCCAAAAATCCCATATTTATTCAGTTGAACGACTTTATCATGCATGGTAAAATTCTGCTTCATACATATATTTTCACTATTAGCACAATCTATCAGATAACTTTTCTCTAGTTCAAATTTCAAGACAGACTTCAGTCTTAGCCTGTATTTTTATTCCTACATTTTACAGTTTATTAAAAGAAATAGTTTTCTTAATGCTTTTTAGCATCTAGCATATACAAATGAAGATAAAGGTTATTAGCTGTTAGAAACTGTTGAATGTTCCTGAAAAGGACAGATAACTTACTTGTTCCTGTTGATAAGAGCTGGATACTCAAGTATTCCATTTCTGTTGTCTGCTTTTTGCAACATGAGATACTCTATTGTAGCTACAAACTTTCTCAGCTCAGAAAGACTCCACCAAAATTGTAATTGTTTCCATAAATCAACACGCTAGAGAGATGTGTGTGCTTATGCGTGCGCGTGCATGTGTGTGTTGAGTCTGTTGTTCAGTCCTTTTCGATAAATACCTTTGCTGACCTCACTTGGAAGCAATTAGAATTTAACCAGTCAGCTGTCAGTTGAATGCACGAACAAAAATAAAAGGAGACTTGCATTGTATCGTGTCCAATGGTCATCAGAGGGAGCTATGTACATAGTTTATACTTTAAATCTCCAAGAATCTACTTTCTAAAAGTACACATCCCATGGTGTGTGGATAGAATTGCTTTGCGTGCTACTTAATGTTTCTGTGCTTTGGTTTAGTTCGGTATTTTTCTGTCTTTAAAAAGATGTCTCCTCTCTTTCATACACACACATTTATCTCACTTTTCTTTGAAATCTTTTGTACAGCTTGGTGGATTCATAGTCTGCTTATTGCATTTCTGATGGGTATATGAAACATGTGGATCCATTATGTATTGTGGAGAGTGTGCTGTGACCATTATAGATTGTGCTGCATATTTTTATATCATGGACTTGAAAAGAGGAACAAATGCAAGGAAAATCACTGAGATTTTCACTTGATTAGCCACTAGGGGAAAATGAGAATGCATATTTGGATATTTGAAAGCCTGACGTTTAAGCACAACTTTTATTAACATGAAGGAAAAAGTGCTACTAGGAAATAGCCTTCCTTAACGTAGGTA
This sequence comes from Anas acuta, assembly GCF_963932015.1. Classification (NCBI taxonomy): domain Eukaryota; kingdom Metazoa; phylum Chordata; class Aves; order Anseriformes; family Anatidae; genus Anas; species Anas acuta. The sequence goes on from NC_088990.1 coordinate 20,378,563, forward strand.
GAATCATAGAATATCTGAGTTGGTGGGGACCCACAAGGATCATTGAGGTAGTTGTTAGTTTCTGAAACTCACAACATGAGAATGAAAAGGTGTAGTGATGGAAATAAAGCCTCATACTTCAACCAATGGATAACCAGGAGGCTTAAACTTCACAGAGTCAAAGACATGGATAGATGTGCCTGGCTTTCTGCTTCTCTGTGTTTATAACCTTCTTTGGCATCAGTCTGCTATCCAAAGCCTATGTTCTGTTTCACCCTTAAATTCTGTTGAGATTCTGATGAATGTATCTGTAAAATATACGGAAGCTCGGTTTTCAATAGCTCTTTATCTTGTCTAATTTCCATGCTTAATGTGAATACACTTCAGACCCTTCTGCAGGATACTAGTAAGAAGGAAAGTTTGGAATTAGTTCATGAATCAAGAATAGTTTACTTACCTTTAGTTGTCTGTACTTGATATAATAATGCTGTTTATCATTACCTGCTTTTCTTCTATTGCCACTCCTCCCACTCTGTAGAAATGGGTAACAGTTACTTCTTAGAATTTGAAGCAAACTGTAGAGGAAGATAAATAACAAACAGAGTACATACGTGCCACCTTGTGGTGAGGGGGACATAAGTGAAATGTTTTTTTTTCACTGGAATGGCCCAAAATAAGCATCAAATATGTACAAGACCAGGCAACCTTTTATTACTCAGGCTTTTCTGTACACAAACACAGAATGAGTCATTTCTTCCCTTCAAGTCCTCAGCTTCCTTCCTAGTGTTCAGCTGGGCTAATCCAATTTGTCACTTGCTTTAAATTATCATTTTAACCATTTTTACTCACAATCCAAAGCTGATCAACTTTTCATGTCTTTATCTCCATTTCAGCATATTGGACTGTTCCCTATATTCTGTGACTCAACATAAGTTTCCTAGTTTAGCAAGGGCTCAATATATGTTTTTTGTAATATGGAAGATATGATACCATGGCTTTCAAAGGCCTTATGCCTACAGTAGATATACAAAGAAGCAGCTTTTATTGAGCTTGCCCTGATAAACCATGATTACAGCTATATCGACCTTGACTTTGTGTTTTGTAAGCCCCTGACTACCATTCTAACAAGAAGTGGGACTGTAGTGTTTTATGCCAGTTACGTTTCTGCCAGTGCATTTGCTGGATTTATGTCAGTGCCTTCTCAGATCTATTCCACAGTCTGAATTCAGAATGACAGCAATGAAAAAAATTTGTGGCATTCAAAAGGCTTATCTGTTGTGTATTATAAAGAAAGCAATTGAGGATAAAATGTAAACTCAGCAAAATAGGACGCAAGCAGAAATGGTTTTTTGTTGTTGTTTTTTTAAATACTCCTTTCTTTCCTTTTTTTTTTTTTTTTTTTTTTTTTTTTTTTTTTTTTTAAATGAGCAGTAACAACTTTCACTTTCAGATCCATACTGGTTTTAATTTTTCCTTTTTCCTTGCTAACTTATTTGTTCTGACAGTTACAGGAGAGAAGAAAAAAAAAAAAACAAACAACCATACCTGAAGCTTTGCTTCCAGAAACCTGGAGCTACTTATGATCCAGGCATATGCATGTTATTTCTCTTGGCTCTGAAAAATAAGTAATTTTCTGTAAGTGTGTTTTTACGCAGTGCTTCAGATCTTTATGAAGTTTTGTGTTTAGAATAGACAAAAAATGCTTTAAATAAAACTAACTGTAAGTTCAGTTAGTGAACAATGTAATTAACCTTTAATTACTGCTGCTAGCTTCCACATCGTCACATTTTCTAATTATAGAATAACTTTTACTTTTTTAAATACTTTAACTGTAGTTTTATTTAATCACACAGTTTGTTTTGCTACACAAGTACAACTGCTTAATTTTTAATGAAAGCGTGCCATCTTGATCTGCATATAGTAATCAGGATTTTTTGCATAAGTCCAACCTGCTTCTGTTTAAACCAAGTGTAGCTAATATTTCTCTCAGATTGTTTATGGAAGATTTAGCTTGACTGGCACTTCTTCCTCTAGTTTCCTACAAACTTGTATGTTTGGGGCTTTGCAAATCTTTAATGATACCGGGAAATTGTTGACCTGAAATGCTAGCAGTTTGCCATTTCTTGAGCAAGTTTGGATTTGAGGTATCATGAGCACATGAAACATAAGAATATGCAAAATACACATTCTTTAACACATCCTTTAATACATAAACCTTGCCCCCTTTACGTTAGCCCATGAATTGGTTCCTGCTTCATAGTCAACAGTTGTCCAGAGTACTGCTACTATGCAGTGCTGAAAAGGAAAAATGAGGGGCAAGAATTTGCTTCCAGTTAGGAAGGTTGTGCATAGGCCTCCATTTCAAATAGAAACAGCTTAATAAAGTCTTCACTCCCATAAGCCATTACTTTTTGCAGTCATATTTTCACAGAACCACAGAATTTCTAGGTTGGAAGAGATCATCGAGTCCAACCTCTGACCTAACACTAATAGTCCTCCACTAAACCATATCCCTAAGCTCTACATCTAAACGTCTTTTAAAGACCTCCAGGGATGGTGACTCCACCACTTCTCTGGGCAGCCTGTTCCAATGCCTAACAACCCTTTCGGTAAAGAAGTTCTTCCTAACATCCAATCTAAAACTCCCCTGACACAACTTTAGCCCATTCCCCCTCATCCTGTCACCAGGCACGTGGGAGAACAGGCCAACCCCCACCTCGCTACAGCCTCCTTTAAGGTACCTGTAGAGAGCAATAAGGTCCCCCCTCAGCCTCCTTTTCTCCAGGCTGAACAAGCCCAGCTCCCTCAGCTGCTCCTTGTTCTCCAAACCCCTCACCAGCTTCGTCGCCCTTCTCTGGACTCGCTCGAGCACCTCGATGTCCTTGGATGTCCTTCTTGTAGCGAAGGTTTTTTCATCTAAAACAACAGAGATCTATGCTTTTTTAATCTCCAGGCTGACCTACTGTAACACGTATCGCTCAGGTTTGGTATTGTGTCATGAAGGCCATTTAAAAACAAAAACAAAAAAACCTTCCATGTTGCCCTGAAGGCAAGTTGGACAAAACATACCTACTAAGAAACTATCATTCTATTGCTAAGAAACTGTCATCCTTTATCCTGGAATTTGCTTTAGAATATGTCCCAAAATTCTCAGTACAGTAGGAAGATAGTCTTAGTATCAGACTTCAAACCCAAGGCAAGATGTTGGGTGTCAGTACCCTGCTGATATAGCTAAAATGGGATTCACTTGTAATTATTACATTTTACATTAGTAGCAATAAATATGAAATAAGGTCTTCAAGGTTTTCTTTTAACGCAATAAAAATATACAGATATTAATATTACATATAATCCCAAACTGAAATATGCTATGAAATACTGACTTCTGTAAGAAATTTCTGTATGAAATATTGATTTCTGTTTAATTGCTCAAGCTAGCCATTTTTAACACTTCATGTAGTACCATATGTAGCATAATCATTATTGTAATTTACTTGCTGGTTAAACATTTTATTGACCATAAGGAAAATATGATTTGTGAATAAAGCTTAAAACAAGAATAAAGCTTTGATGCCATGATAGTACATACCCATTATTAGCCTGTCCATCTGCTAGTCTTTTCATCTTAGAAAACAATTTTAGTTCCTTTTGCCCACCTGAAGGCAGATTTTTGGAGGACAGTTTTCAGCCTTTTTTTTTTTCTTTCTAGTTTTCAAACTGTGGCTTCATTGATCTTCTAATACTGCCTATATACTTAATTGAACAAAGGTTGATTGAGAATGGAATATTATCCTCTTATTCAAATATTTCTTTACATCTCTAATTAAACTCTTGTCATAGAAAAGAACTATATTGTGCAAATTATATGGTCCTCTCTTAGACTTGCACTACAATTTGCACTCTCTTATTAAACCACAATAAAGATGAAATTATTAGTAGTCTTCCCGTCTACTAACACCTGTTGGTATCTAGTTAGGTGGCAGCACAAAAAGCACTGGGGTTTCTTATGTAAAGATGTTACCAGTTAAAGTCAGAAAGAAAACACTGCTAAAAGGATTAGTAAAAATGTCCTGCAAGTATAATGGCACATGACTTACCATCTTATATAGATACATACCTGTACTTAATGAGAGAACTGGCAATATCACATAGCAGTGGATGATCTTATAAGATGGTCCTTAACTCATCTGAAAGTGAACTGGCTATGCAACAAGAAGAAATGGCAATTGGTCAGAATTTGGGATTAAATACTTTGAATGAGAAAGCTCAAGGATTTAATTAGATGAGTGGAATTGGATGCTTCCAGGAAAGTGAAGGGGTTGGCAATGAAGAGAGGAAGATGGTTCAGAAAGGCAACCGAAGAAATTTAAGCAAGGGAAAAGGAACTAAAATATGGAGGTTGAGAGTCAATAGACAAGGAAAACACAACAGGAACTTTTCCAAAACCTAAAGTGGAACACGGGTTTACACAGAAACAATGGACCTACACTGCAAATCTTGTGGCATGGCCTAAAATATTAGGCACCTTCGTTTGCCTACAGACTTCTACAGCTGTGAGTTTCTCTAATTAAAGAGGCATGATAAATCCAAAGGGTACTGTCCCTATTGAGTTCCCTAGGTGTAACAATGGGGTGGAATTCCAAAAACCTAGTCATATACACATACACACTATACATTGAAAAATCGTTAGCACTGTGTAGTAAAGTACTCAAAAGGCACAAAACACTAGTTATCTCATGCATTAAATTAGGGAGGAAACTTGTGAAGAAAAGAATAATGGCACAGATTACAGTCTGTATCATACTACATACTTACAGAGACAGCCAAACAAATGTTATCCTAGTGAGCTCTTGTCATCTCCAGACATATACTTACATTTTAAATAACATTAAGGTTATAAAATTATGGTTAGTATATTCTTACATAAATCAGAATGGTGTATGAGACAGACTTCTATCATGCTGCAGTGACCTACATAGCTAAGCATCTAGCTTTCAATCATAGAAATGTATTCTGGGTAGGTAGGTTATTATTTTTTTTTTTCCCAAGCAGAATTTTTCATTAATAAAAACTCATGAATAAATTCAGAATGAGTGTAATTCTCTGCAATGGTTGCATTTTTTATTACTCACCTGTCAGAGACAGGGACACTGTTTAGTCACAGTTGTAGGGTTTGCCAGTTGTTTACCATTTGGATAATAGACAAGCATTTGCAGAACTGAGGGAACTTAATAAAAAGGTGCCTTTAATAGAGAAACTGTGTTAATAATTGGTTTACAAGTGTGCTACACCACGTTTCCTCACTGATAATTAAGTCCATGATATCCTTCAGTTCAGGACAGTCATTCCATAATCTAGTGGGAGTGTGAAAGGAGGATGTAAAGATAATGTGAAATGCACTCAGATGTCTAGCACAAGTGCAGGGTTAGATCAAGCATGTCAGCATCATTCCTGAGGCATCTAGCATGGCTATGGATCAATGGACTAGTTTTTCTGTGGCCTGATTTTGAAGAGAGAGAAAGATTCAAGATACCTTTGCACCGAAAGTAGTAAGGCAAATTGTGAATGTCAAAATTGGAGAGCCTCTTTCAGAGCTCCAGCAAGAGAGTTTAGGCAAGATATGACACTTATTTTCAAACTGACTGGAATTTAAAGATGCCTAGAATTAAGATTACCAGAGTAGTTTATATTCCAAGGTAATAGCAGCATTGCACTTCACTTTATATGTGGTTCTTTTGTAGATTCAAGGAGTGAACCCTTCTATCTGTGAACAGCTGTGCTTCCACGAGTTCAAATGTCTGCTACTGCAGCTGTTGTTGTTAGACTATTTGATTGGCTTGTGGCATGAACAAGGATTGAATTTTGGCAGCAAACTGATGAAGGTCAGGCTTTGAAACAGATCTGAGTCTGAATTGAGATAGGTCTGATCTGCCTCTTCACTCTCAGCTTCCTTTGCTTATCATAATCATCACATTACTAAAACCGCTTCTACCCTTTTTCCAGTCATGAGTTTTTCACACTTACTTTTGACAGAGATTGTCAATTGTAACTAAATTTTCTTCAACCAAACCTAAATAGTGCTGTTAAGAGAAACTGGAATGCAGAACTTTTGGGAAGTGATAGAGAAAAAGGAGATGGAGAAGAGGGGGAACCCAAGGACTAAGTCATCTGTATTCCCTTCTCCCCCATAGCAGATAACATTTTAAACCTATGAAAGAGGAGAGAAAACTTGATTCCCTGATAAGAATTTGTCTAGTGTAATGGCAGCTTGTCATTATCAGCTTTTTATGAGATGGGATTGAATGAATCTGCATCAAGTCTACTTCTGACCTATTGTATCTCTGTTGGCTCTGATGTAGTTAACTGCATTACTGCAACAGAAACCTTTTCTGCAGTAAAACAAACAAACATTTTTTGACCTGATTTTGTCAGCAGAGTATAAGTACAGGTCTTTTGCTTCAAGGACTTTAATGGTACATATTTCCTTGCCTTGTACATGTACATCATGGATGAAAAACTGTGGCATATATTTGAAAAGCATACGTAGCATGTTTGAGGAATAGCTGTTCCTAAGAATGTTTGCTATTCACTGGGGACGTAGGAATTATGTGATTTTGGAGGCTGCTGACCACAAAAAATAAGAGCATATATAATGATTAGTAAATACCCAATACCCTGAAAATTATTTTTAAAACTATTCCACATACATATACATGCCAGATTTTGATTTTTCCAAGTACTTTCTAAATGAGAGAGAAAAACAAACAAACAAACAAACAAAACAATAAAACAACTTTTTTCAGGAGAAAAATGTTTTGTGAACAATTTTTCAGTGAATAGGTATAATAGCTCTAGTGACAAAGTTATGTCACTAAAATATATCATGCTGAGGTATAGAATGTGTCAATCCCTTCCCATGGCAGCCTACTGAATGAGTATTATTTTCTTAATCCAGTTGTTAGAAAACCACAGAATAAGAAGATATCGATGTTAGAGAAAAGTTTGTTTGTTTTTTAAAGAATTTTGACAAGCAGTTTTTTGCTAGTTAACTGCATTTCAATAAAATTCCTCTCTGAAGATCATGCCTTTGTTTATTTGCTTGTTTTATAGCCTTGTTAGGCATGAACAATACATTGGCAGTGTCTGGTATAAATTCTTGGTCTCTAAGATGTCTCTGGTGAATAGTTTATCAAATTTAACATGTATTCTATAACCTTCAGTTACAGATTAATTTTTCTGCTCAAGTAAGTGGTCTTTGCCCTTCCTAATTGTTCCTATTGGTGGCTACAATGCTTTATCTCTTCTTTATTGAGAAGCGTATGGGAGAAAGGACAGCTCTCTTAAAACATCCTAAAATCTTGTTACAGTTCTAGTATGAAGACTGTGAGATTTTATCAGTGATTCCCTTTGCTTTTGCCTTCGTTTTTCCATGGCTTGCAACCAACATGACTTTGATAACTGTTACTTCAACAACAAGAAGAAAATAGGATAGGAGTTGATATTTGTGCAACTGTGGAAAAAAAAAAAAAAAAGATTATAAAATATCACTTCAGTGCAAAAAAAAGTTGAAGTTAGAAAATTTATAGTTGATTTTCTCAATTTGTAGTGTGAGGCAGGAGGAAGAGTAGGATCACAACATTTATAAACAAGAAAAAGCTACCATTTATTCCATTAAAAATATTTTACTCAGTGGAACTATCGTTTCTTAGGCCTACAAAGGGGTGTCTGCACACCCCTTTCTTCAATGTGAGATGCAACAAATTTTACTTTAGACTCTTCTAACCAAACCATTTCTGTAATAGGCACCAGTATCTCAAACATAGCTGATGTCTCAAAGAATGAAACTTTGATCCAATACCAGTCTTTCAACGTGCATAAATACTTCTTCTCATGCAGCTTATTGTATGAGTTGGCAAGCTTGGTTAAGCTTTTGCATAAGGAGAGTGATGAGCATCTTCAAGTATCCAAAGGTACCTGATAATGTACCAGCTAGTGTTGGCATGTGGAAGAGAACAGAAAACCAGCTATAAGAAGAAAGAAATTAAAGGGCATTAAAAACAGTGGAACAGAAGAAATAGTGGAAAAACTTTGGCAAATCTGAGGAAAAGAGGGAAAGATGTGAGGCATAGAAGAGGAACAGAGGAAAGTAATGAGCTCCTAATGTATGCAGTGAATTAGAAAAAATAGGAGCTATAAAATAGGGGATCCCCTGAAAATAAACTCTAATAACTCGGAGTCATTTTAAGAAAGTGCAGGGTAGGATCAAGGAATTTCTCATATAAAACCTATCTGGTGCTTTTTTGTTTTTGTTTTTGTTGGTTGCTTGTGGGTTTTTTCCCTAAAACTCAGCTAAGAGAAGTAACATCACTTGGCAAATCAAATATGTACTAAGCTCTACTTCATGGCATCTTTCATTTCTAAGTTTAGTGTGAATAGATTGAATATTCAATGTTTTTTGACTTTAGTAATCTGCAGTGAAAGACTTCTAGGAATGGATTAACTATTGTATCATATAGTAACAAAGCTTTGCTCACACAAAAAGGGAGATACTGATACCCAAAATCGTTTGCTTGTAAAAGCTAGACACAAGTTGTCTGTTTTGCCATTATGTACTGTGCTATTTCAAGACAAGTTTAGCAGGCCTGATTGTGTGGCCTGTGCTTTTCCCAGCGGAACTGACTCTCAGCTGAAGCAAAGCGGGCTGGTGCAACCTTAACACTAGCTATGAGAATCGGTGCTGAGCAGGATCAAACTAGGTCTTTCTAGCTTTTCTGAAATTAAGGTAGATAAAGGACAAAGACTGTTTGTTTCCTGCCCAAATGAAGAATCCTGTTCAACTCCTTGTTTTTCAGAGGAAACAGAGACATTCCCTCTTCAGCGGACTTTGCCTAGATGCAAAGGTGCAGGCAAAAACATCTAGCTTCAGTAGGGCCACACTGAAATCTGAAGTAGAAGCTGAAGCATTGAGAATTGGTCCTGAAATTTCCTTTCTGATATGTGATCACTGCTCTGTTGTGGAGAAACAGCTGGTCTACTCTGCTGGTCCACCATGTCATTGTATTGTAGTCATAGCTTTCAGGTTTTTAGATACAGGCCTGCATTTAGTATAAAAAGTGCTACCATCAGGATTAGCAAAAGATAAGGCTTCCATTTAGTAGGCTCTCTGGAGTTGGAGATAGATAATTTCTTTTGGAACTATCATATTTACAGGCCAGTAAACCAAAGTGGTATACCTGTAAAATAGAGATCTAGATGTAAAAAGGTCTTTTTTTAATACAAGCTTTATTTGTTGTTGATTTATGAGCAAAACTGAAAATACATTTTTTTTTCTTTGTTTCAGTGTTGCCAGTGCACGCAATTTTAAGATAATGGTGCACTGGAGTATAATCCAAATAGGTATCTGAAGGACCAGATTGTTCCATGTTTCCTAGGGCTTTTTGTGAAAGAGGAGAGGTCTGTTTTTGAGTGTTTTTCAGTTCCTGCCCCACCCTTCTGAAAGATACATATGCTCTCCCTCTTCAGTTTTGAGAAACACCCCCGGGGCATCCTTTTTATTTGAGTTGATTTTCTGGTTGTTTATCTTTTTCAATCTGGTCATGAAAAGCACATCTGGTTCCTATTTTAATCAGTATTCCAGGGGGAGCAACATCATATTATAGAAGGCTAACAATGCTAAAATAATAATCCATAATGATGCAACTTCGAGTAATTTAAAACTGTTTTATCCACTGTTTGTAAAAGTGTGTTAATGATGTAGGCCAACTGATCTCTTTGTAGATTAAATTCACCCTGGGTCCTAATAGCAGAGAAATGTCTGACATCCACAGAGGCGAACCCTTCGAACTCTCAGGAATTCCTGGTGTGGTGTTTTGTTTTTTAAGTGTCTGAGCATTTTAGTATTTATAGAAAGTGCCAAACCAACAGTTGTGAAAACTAAATCAATCTGTTGACAAAGAAATTTGGTAAAGCAGCCCCAGTGCTGGTTTACATGTAAACTTGTTCTGTCTTTTATTTGATGCAGTTCTGCTTTTAGAGATGATAGGGTTGGAGGTCTTTGTCATGTTTTTCTTTACTTCATTAGTTGATTCAATACTTGGCCTATACACTAAGACTGCCAGAAAGTGACAGTGATCGTTTTATTACAACACTGTGTACTAGCAGCTGAACAGAAACCTGTTATTTCAGGTAGGATGCCAAACACCCTTCAGGTGGTAGTATTTGTTTTGTACATTTCTTGGTTTGAGCCAGCAACAAAGTGGAGAGACTGCTATAATTTCTCTGACTTGTGCATATGTGTGTACTTTTAGCAATTATTTAGCAACTAATAATTTAGCAACTAAAACATGGTATCTATGAAATTTTCATGAGATCACAGTAGTCAGTAAAACAGCAGACTCCCAATCCTTTATCTGGCATGGTAAGGCTTGTTAACAAGTGGGCCTACCTCACTTACATTTGTATTTGCCTCATTGCAGTGTCACTTTAAAATATGTCCGCTCTGATGCCGTTTCTAGGCTAGACTTTCACAGGAAACTAGAGTTTCTTTAGGCACTTTGGAAGGCTCTTTGGAAGAGCCTGTGAGCTCTTCCAAACTCTTTGATCAAATTCCTTTCACAAAGCCTAATAAAATTGGGATAATACAGCTGCTACTAAGATGGTGAAGGGCCTGGAGGGGAAGATGTATCAGGAGAGGCTGAGGTCACTTGGCGTGTTCCTCCTGGAAAAGTGGAGGCTGAGGGGAGACCTTATCATGGTCTACAGCTTCCTCATGAGGAAGGAGTGGAGGGGCAGGCGCTGATCTGTTGTTCTCTTGACACCATTTCCTTGACACCAAGGGAATGGTGTCAAGCTGTGACAGGGGAGGTTCAGGCCGGGTATCAGGAAGAGGCTCTTCACTGAGAGGGTTGTCGCACACTGGAATGGCCTCCCCAGGGATGTAGTCACAGCACCAAGCCTGTCGGAGTTTAAGAAGTGTTTGGACTGTGCTCAGTCAAATGGTCTGAATCTTTGGGTAGACCTGTGTGGTGCCAGGAGTTGGACTTGATGATCCTTATGGGTCCCTTCCAACTCAGGATATTCTATGATTCTATGAGTAATGAAGAATAATCTAAAGAAGCTAATTAGAAATAACTTTGGCAGGTGGGGAGAATGTACACTTATTTATTGAGAAGGCTCTATCGAAACCTTTCACTCTGCCTTCAAAATATTTCTTGGAACTGACACTAATATATTCCTCGTTGTCCCTTGACTCAGGCTTAGCAAAGTTTCTCACTGAAGCAGGATGTGGCATATTTAAAAATGTAAGGTCAATTTAATGCCAGTATGGTCAAACTAGAAGTGACGTACTTGGCAGGATAAGTGTCATACATTAATTATTGCAGAGACTGAATTTCCAAGTGAAAGTTGGTATTCACAACCTCTAGTCCTTCCTGCTATAATCTGGTTTGAAGAAAAAGTTCAGCCTGGGAGTAAAGAGAAAGAAAAAAAAAAAAAAAACAAAAAAAAACAAAAAAAACTTGCAAATTCAGTTTTTAAACAGGAATATATTTAGACAGTTATATTTTAGAGCACTATAACTGCAGTTAGTGGAATTCACCCAAAAATCTGTGTTCTTGGTAAGAGAACATGAAGGAGGTACAGAAATGAAATTCAGCAGTTAGTGTCTCAATTTTTTAAAGAAGCACTACTCTTAAGAAAACTTGTATTAATAGAATAAAGATAGGAAAGTGAGCAACAAATGATTAATATTTTTAGCACTTCCATGATTTCATTTTTGGAGCAAAATAAGCTATTTTTCTCAAAGTTCTAAAAGAGTGAATCATATAAAATATCAAAGCAATTCGATGAAAATTCCAGAACTTTTAGAACAGAAAATTTTAGAATTTTATCTGAATTTCTGTAAATAATCTGTAATTAAGCTCAAAATATCAAGCAGGGATATCCGGTGACTACATACTAAAGTGGAGGAAGCAATGGTATTTATCATCACTGGGTTTGTGTTTTGCATTTTTAAATAAATCAGAAACAAGTGCAGGGTATATATGTGATTACAGCCCTGTGTTGACAGAGGAAATGTCTTGAACAGCTTTGTTCCATCATCTTGAAGTGTAGTTAGTTAAGCTAATGAAATGTTATATTTTTAACTACCCACTTGCATGACAGAATTTCCATAAGATTGTGAAGTGCTATTCCTTGGCATTATGCACTGTGGTACAGTTCCTTCTATTTCTGTGCCAGGTATTATTAAAAAAAAAAAAAAAACAAAAAACTTTTTTTTGAAGGGGGGGAGGGGAATTAGAGAATGGAAAAGAACGGAAAGGTGGAAGATTATCTGAAATGTTACTTCCATGAACTGGATTCTATTTCTTTGAAATTTTCTTCCAATTTTGCCGCTCTATAATTTCAGATATTTCAGCTGTATTTCGTAAACTGTTCTCATCTTTAGAATGTTCTATTTTGGAAGTATTTTCATGAGTCAAACGTATTTTTGCTTCAATTGAAAGAAGAGGTTGGAGAAATACTTTACTGGTTCTTTGGCATTCTGAGATTTCCCTTGTAGCCAATTTCTAGCTATGGGTACTGAAACAGGATTCCAACCTGGAATGCTTTTCAGCTCATAGAGTGTTTGCACCAGCTAATGTTTCTGGTGTTGAAGTTATACCATGAATACAAATCAAATTTTTATTTTGAGCTCCTTAGTTTAATTTCTATATTCTTTTGTCTGATTTAAAATTCTTTCCTGTAGTGTGGTAGTGTGTTGTATGTATTTAAATTTAACTTCTATGTGATCTGCGTAATTGCTTTCAGGATACAGTATAACTGTTTAGGTAAAAAAAAAAAAAAAAAAATCTCACTGATATGCTAATGCACAGTTTCTGAAACTTGGCAGTATTCTTCAGGAAAAAAAAAGTTTATAAACTCCATACAAAGAGGCATAATCACATGGCAGGCATTGTGAATAAATAGTAGAGATAATCCTTGATCTTGGGATCACAGCTGGGGAAACTGATGTGTGAAGAGATTTGTATTTTCCAAGGTTATGAAATAAGGCAGCCATAGATCTAAGAATGCAATTTAAGTGACTACACTGCAGGAGCTTGCAGAATGAGAACAAGCACTTTGTTTGTATCTTGGAATATGATTTGCTTTCTAGTTTCTACTTCTTGTCATCATGTTTTTGCTTTGTTTTGTACCATATACAAAACAGTGCATGCAAGTTTACACAGTTGCCTGTGTACATGTGTTTAGAAAGTGTATGAATTGTCAAACAAAAAACGTTCCCAGAGTAGGGTAAAGGTTTAGTAAATGATGAGGGGTCATAGAACTTATTTGACTTTTTAGAGTTATATATATATATATATATATATTATTTTTTTTTTGATTTTATTTCTCCCACCAATCTATTGCTGAGCTAGACAGAACCCCAACATGTAGCTCCTCACAACTCTATACCAGAACCTCAGTACCAGAACAGGTGGTAGTGGGTCTTGTTTTATATTTTTATTTTTGCCAAAATTAGTCAGAATACTTGCCCTACCACCTTCTCCCCTGTAAAAATCATGAGCTTCACCTTCCATTTTGGAAGATGCTACTGTCTTGTTTACACAAGGCATTTCAATTTCGCCTTTGGCTGGAGAAACAGCTGGCTCACAAAAATTGTTTTCTTGTGTGTGTAGTGCCTGTTTGGAATTTTCCAGAATAAATGGGTAAATAAGATGCACGGTGGGTGGGAGAGAGGCTGGAAGAGATCTTTGGCATGAATCTGCCATCTCCAAGTATTTAGTCAAGCAAGGTTAGTTTCTCTAAGTCCATGAGAGTATGAAATATAAATGTCAGCAATAGTTTATAAAGTAGAATTTAACATTTTTATCAATAAGCAAACTATTAATCAGTGGCATAATAATAGTGGAATAAGCAGCCCTTGCTGCTTCATCATGTATCATTCTAAACCATTAGTTTTCTTTCACTTTCTCACTATAACAAAGATGATGATGATGATACTGGATCATATAGCTCCTCTGTTTTGGAGCAGAAAACCCACCTGACTTCAATGATTTTCCTTAAAAACTGATGGCATGACAAAGTCATTCTATTTAAAATTCAGTATTAGAAGATAAGAATATTAAGAGCAGCTTTATTGTACCAAATGAAAGCAGATAAATTATCTCTGCTTTATCAAAGCTTTACACATTCTAGAAACAGATGCCCTTTCAAATCAATACAAAATTCCTATATATTAACTTTTTGAACAATAACAGCTGTCAGGAATCAATCCCTCTTGACTAAGTGCTCTTGGAGTAGACCAGATTTGCATTAAAATTAAACTACCACAGAATGAGTTTCTAAAATAAATGTATTATCATACGTAGTCAAAGGGAATTCAGGTTAATACAGAATTAATTGTATATTTCACAGCTTATTTCATAATATGAGAAGTCTTGTGTAACTTAAGTTAGAATTTTACCTTTGCCCTTTCTCACAGAGTAAGGAATTTGTAACCTAGCTTTTCTATTTTTCTTTTTCTCCTGCTTGTTTTAATCTATTTACAAGAATGACAAATAAACTGAGGCTGGTATGGATTCAGTTGGTTCTACTGCTTGCCAGGAAAAATTATTCCAGCATCTTCCTGAAGAGATGAGTCAGTCTGGGAGTTTGACCTAGTGTTTTGTTTTGGTTTTGCTTGTTTTATGTTTACTTCTGTATTTTTTTTTTAAATAAATAAATATTTGGAGATAGAGTTTCAATAAGTAGGAAAATGCCTGATGTCTGGGCTCCTGCTAGATCCTTCACCACATGCCTGCATACACATGCAATTCCCTGCCTGACTGCACCTGTTCAAGCTTTTTGCTATTCTGAGCGTCCATCTGTGTGTGGCAACCAGTCTGCTTTTTAAATGGAGATCCATTTCTAGTGCCTTCTGGGCAACAGTAACCAGTGTATTCAGACAGTGATAGACTTTTCCTTTTTTTTTTTTTTTAATTATTTTTTTTTTAATACGCTGTCATTCTTCCCCTTGCTGCAAATTTACCTTAAGTTTTGGGAATTCAGGTGTTTTAATCTATAAATTAATGGCATTACTTTGCTCCTTTTCTCTAGTACTGCTCAAGTGACTGCTCATTCATAACCCTATTTTTAGCCATTATTTTTATTTATAAAAAGCACATGGCTTAAAAAGTATTTTACATGACTAAATGCAATACTTAAATCTGAAAGCCTGCTTTGTAGTTCATTGCCCATCAGTGGAAGAATTACAGTTCCGACTTTCCAACTAACTCAGAAGCAGAGATGAAGAGGGTGTTCCTGTGTATTAAAATGAAAGTTGGAAAAGGCGAGAGAAGGCATAGTGTCATATCTAACCCAGTACTATTCTTGACAATGACCAATACAGCACAGACTATCTTTCTGTAGTATCAGTCCAGCAGTGGGGTGGGGGTGAGAGAAAATAATTTTCCTGTGTTTATTTTGAACCTGCTGCCTGATCATTTTTCTAGATGCCCCTTTCCCCTTCCTCATGATGTGAAGAACAGTGAATAATTAGTGACTTATCTGTGCTGCTTATGGCCACTATTGCATTCCCCTCAGTTGATTTTTACGCTGAGAAGAGCTACCGTTGTTTTGTCTCCCATGGAATTTAGCTCATACCACAGTGGAAATCTCACTCTGTTCTGCAAAAGTGGGACTTAAGTTTTAAAGATACTGATCTTCCAGACGAGGAACTTTCTGGAAAGCAGTGTACACAAGGCTTACAGTATTTTTTGCCCCAATAAAAATACAATAATTCCAAATGGTTAGGAAATTATACAAGTGAGTTTCTATATACTCCATTCAGCATCAATTTGATTTGCTGGAATGTATAGGAGAAACCAAAAAAGATAGTCAGTCTGAAAGCGGGGAGCAAAACCTCCCAGGGATACTAGGAAATAACATCAGTCTTGACTCTCCGAATTTTGGGTAAGATTGGATAATAAGGTATATTACTAGAAGTTACATTGAATGAAACTGGTGCAGTCTACATGACTTCTGAGGAACAGAGAAAGCTGTACTAGGGTTTCAAGGAATTATCCTACTCATTTTTTCCTCAGTTTCACCTGACTTTCATGTAACAATTTTCAGGAAAAGTGTTTCTTTGCAGGTGTCCCAACTTTAATGATGAGAACTAGGAAGGCTCTAAAAGTAGTTACATTTAATTCAAGAAAAAAAAAAAAAAAGGTGTATGTGATGTATTTCTAGTCAGCCTGCAGTAAACTTCAGATATCACGATCTACTGTATTTTTTGGCTATAAAGGTTGGACGTGGTTCTTAGGGATGTGGTTTAGTGGGTGATATCAGTAGTAGGGTTACAGCTGGACCAGATGATCTTGCCGGCCTTTTCCAGCCCTAATGACTCTATGATAAGAAAATATTTGTTCTCAAGCATTGGTATGTTCTGTAGAGCTAGAGACAACTCTATTGGAGCTAATTAACAGGATGTTGGTAGATTGTATGGAAGAATCTCAGCCTTGTATAAGATTCACAGTGTTATAACTTAAGCTTAATTCAAATAGGAAAGCAGAGCCAACATAAATGTTCAAGAGTATGCTAAGTGGATTCAATATGTTCCAAGTCTGAGTCAAGTCGGAAGGCAAAAGAGTTTGTAGGAATAGCAGAGTTAGTAATCTTTTTTTCTTTACATTGTCACTTAATGGTCAATTAGAGTCAACAGTGTTTATCATTTAATGGTCTAGATGAAAGGAAATATCCTTGTCCTCTTTTTCTGGTAGGTACGTGTACTGGATAAAGGACCTTACAATAAATAATAATAAACACAGTATCTCAATTGCATGTGGAAGCTTGTGTTTTAAAGGATATTATGAATACGATCAGCTGAGGTGTATACTATAATTGTGTTCAGTCTGTTGTTTTACATTGATATCCCATATTGCTGCAAAAAAAGGATGTAGAAGAAATTTAGGGGAAAAATGAAAAGTACATGCAGTTCAATTTAATGAAAATGCACAACTTGTTTTAATAACTTCATAGGAGATATATTGTGATAGTTCTCATTCTAAGTTATTTTCTCAGTACTGGTCCTAGTATTTCGTAAAAGGATTTTCTAATGCTGCTGGTTTGCAATTTACTCTTAGGTCAATGTAGAGATCAAAGGAAGGAGTCCTGTTTTCTCTTCAGGGAAATGTGTTCCTTTCAGTTGTCCCTACTGATAACTGCACTAATTAAGCTTCTAATTGTCACATCCAGAGATACTATCATTTGCAAGACCATAAATCTTTGCTGATTCACCTTTATTGCAATGTTTTTCCTTTACTTTGACACTGAACACAAACACAGTATTTTATTTAAGTGCCTAATGCTTTTCAAGCATGAGGCCCAGTAATAAGGACACAGAAATGTTATTTTAGCTCAAATATTTATGTCTATATTCAGAATTGAGTTACATAGGAACTTAAGTATTAGAGCCCCAAAACAATATGAATAACCTTGTAGTGTTCAACTGAGATGCATCCTAAGAGTATATATATATTTAGGAAATTCCACTATGATGAAGTTCCAGAAGAGTTCTAGAAGCATTCAGATTGCTGTGTAACTGGTTATATTTATTTAATTTATGAAGTATTAGGAATTATAAGATATCCTCTGGTATTCAGAGAGAGGGACAAAGAAAAATTTACCATTACTATGAATGAGAAAATTATATGTCAGACCAAATTTTCTTTCCTGAAAGTGGTATTCAAGTCTGGAAACAGTTTTAGGTGTTTTTATGTATTTACATCAACTAAGTAAAATGGATCTCAGAAAAATCTGAGTTCTAGCTACAGCACTATTCCAGAAATCAGGGAACATATTAAAGTGCTTATCAGGGCCTCATCACCTGATATTCAAAACTGCTGTAATAATTAGAATCAGAATCTTACCTCCTTCCTCTTTCTAAGCCTCAAATAGATTCAGAGAGTAGAAAGGCCTTGGAGTGTTTCATCCTTTATTGAGGGAGGGGGGAGAAGTAAGCAACCACAAATCCTAAAGCCTCTTGGAAGCTACTCTTTCAATTAAGAGTATCTTGAAATCTGCCTAACAGTAACAGGGAACAGAACTTTTGTGCCTGTGTTTTTTGGCTCATAATGGTGGTGGTTTTTGCATGCATGCATTGATTTGAATGATCAAGATATCGGTTACCATTTCTTAAGAGTTTTCCACCATGTTAAAAATCTATTGGCTTTTTTCTGGCAATACTCTTACTGTTGTTAGTGACAGGGTTACATGCAGTATTTAATTAGAAGGGTAGATATAATATACGTATGTTTTCAATTCTTCTCTTCCACATGCAAATGCAATATGAATGTAATATTTCCTTACCTAGACTTGAAATTAAAGTATATTATTTGAAATTTATAGATATTTAAACTAGACAATTGTTGCAATATAAAAATATATATATATTTTAACTTCAATGTAGTTAGATTCTTTGGTGGTCAAAGCAAACTTATTTTCATTGTAGAACTGTTTCAGTTCCCTAAGTTGTGCTGCTCAAGATTGTTGAAATATTTTGCTAGTACCTCCATAGCTGAAAATGAAGAGAGATTTATTTTATTTATTTATTTATTTTCTTCCCACATGCAAACAGAAAGGTTCTGGAAACATTCATCCACTATGTAATCTCTATGACAGCACACACACTACTAGTGGAATTTCCTAGATATGCATGCAACAGTCATTTGCTTCGTCTCATAGAAATGCTGGGGAGGGGAGGACACCGAAATTGTGCCATACTTTTTGACTATGTTAATTATAAATAAAATGTAACTTTCAATTGATTCTTCCCTTCTTACTTTCATTTGTGGGCATTTCATGACATGCTAAAATAACTACTGACAGTCTAGATATTCTGTTTTTTACATCAAAATAACCAAAAGCATTTTTAGTGGTTAAATGCTTTCATTTAAGCTGAAAGAAAAGAAAAAATGGGAGAAAAAAAAAAAAAAAAAGCAAAACAGCAGAGTAAAAGTTTAAAGAGTACAGCTTCTGTGTGATATTATAGCAGGCTCAGAGTTTGTTTTAATTTTCTGCATGCTATGTTTCTACTAAAATCAACAAAAGCTGCATGTGAAGAGGCATTTCAAGGCCCATTCACAGTTCAATGACTGCTAAAGAAATAAATGCAAATTAATTTGACTTTATTTTAATTGAGCAAATTTGGATTCTGAGTTTGGGACAAAATTGTAACTAGATTTCTATGACTGTGTAAGATGTCATTTTACTTCTGATTATGCTTTATGTAATCTGATTAGGTAATCATCTTGAGCAGTTTGCTCATGTGGCTAGTCCTCTACATGCCATTGATTTATACGTGTGTTTTCTGAATTGGCTCTACAAGGTCTGAGATATTTTCAACAAAGTCCTCTGAAAATTTATTGTAGCTATTGTGATATTGTTTCCAGCTGTTTCTACCCAGAACTGTTATTAAATACTGGAAGATAAGGCAACCAGATCACTTTCTCTATCAGACTTTGACACTAGGTCATGGGAATTAATAATGTTCAAAATGTATCTCAGATTGAAGTTGGAAAAACCTGTCAGAGATTTCAACCAGCAGCAGATGTTAAAGACAGACTCTGATCCAATTATTACCTTGCACCGCAAAAGATGAGAAATGTTTTGGAGGTCATTGAGCCAGTAATGGAAAATTTCATTCCTTCCCACCGCACATGAAGATATTAATGAAATAAGATGTTGGTAAGATATTGAGAAAGATAGTGTCTACGCTGATAGAAACAGATTTTTTATTTATTTTTTTATTGCTGTATTTTGTTAGGATGTAACACAGCTATTTGGAAAGTTTCTGTGCTATTTCCTAATTGTGTGTGCAAGCTAATATTGAAGATGATATACAAGAAATAATATTGAAAGAACAGGAACTCACGTAACTTTTCCTTGTTCACCAGAGGCAGCAGATTCAAAGGCCTGGATGCTAACCATTTTGTATGTGCTTTTAGTTGTTACAGATTTTTCTCTTGTGATGAAAGGATCGGCAGCCACTAGTGTTTATTTAGACATTCATTCATGAGATAAGGAGTATGTATTGGTCATGTGAGTAATGCCTATAAATTATGCTGGGTATAGTTTGCAGTGTCTGAAGGCTTTAGCCACCTTATAAAACTATGTCCGGTCCCTATTCCTTCAGTTGCTCCCAACTTGTGAGCATGTCTGGCACACTGGATGACGTGGTAATGGTGATGATAACTAAGGTTATTCTGACAGTGGAGGCTGCAG
Source organism: Anas acuta (assembly GCF_963932015.1). Classification (NCBI taxonomy): domain Eukaryota; kingdom Metazoa; phylum Chordata; class Aves; order Anseriformes; family Anatidae; genus Anas; species Anas acuta. The sequence continues at coordinate 20,398,804 of NC_088990.1, forward strand.
TCACAGCTGAATATTCATAAAGCTTATTTTAAAGGAAAGAAATCTACCAAACAATTCTGCTAGTATGTTAAAGCCATCAAGAACACAATGCTCTAATTAATATGAGGAAGAGATAAATCAAAAACTGTTTTAATAGTTTGTGTGCATATTTAAAAAAAAATCTTTAATCACGTTGTATACTTTTAAGCTGTAAAATTCTGTTCATATGCTTCAAGTGCACAAGAGCGTACAAATAAAGGGAAAAGTTAATGAAAAATAGTTCTACTTTTTGCAGATGTTTGAAGTAAAATATTCCATTAGTTGATTAGGGATGCTGGAAGCTACAATCCTGCTTGTACCCTGTCATCAACACTAGGAATACTCTAAACAATATATTTCTATAGATGCTAATGCTAATCATGGAAATAGACTTTTTATGTGCTGAAATAATAATATTCCAGAACTCTTCTATGTCATTATGCTGGCATTGGGTCTTGATGAACTTTTTAGGTCTGTTCCAACTGAACTGTTCTATTCAATCCTATGTGCATCCATCTTTTTTTTAGGTGAAGTCAGACACTTTAATGTCTTCTGCTGTGCTACAGTTGTCTAAATGTGTATAAAGATTTGACGCTCTTGTTCGGAGGGCATCAATCCAGTTTTTTTGTTTTGCAGACTGAAAATGGGTTGGATTAGATATTTGATAAGAAAATGAAAAAATATAAATATTTGAAGGCACTGATGAGATATGCTTCATGAAGCTGTGTTACTCTAGCAGCTTCTAGCAGTATTGATTCCCCAGTAACTGTTCCCAGCTACAACTCTAAAACTAAACTAATACATATCTAAAATAACCTGAGGTGAAAGATATCCCATGCTCCCTGGGAGGCAGGGAGCGTGGGATATCTTTCAAGAATTTTTCAAGAATCAAGGTGTGATTGTTGTCCATAGCTTTATGCCTGATGTGTCCCACCAATAAGCACTTATTTTATTTAAGGACTGAGAAATGTGAGGTACATGCTAACTGTTGAACATCTTGGTAACTCAGTCTGCAGACAAGTTCATTTTTGCAGTGATTTTTCAGAAAAATAGAAAAAAAAAAAAAAAGTAGGGAGAACAGCTGATCTTCATCTATTTGAACTATGTTGTAAAATCATCTCTCAGAATGTTATACTGTAACATAAAATATTTGACAAAACTTCTATTAGAAGTTTTGGTTATAGTATACAAACTCGAGAATATTGAATCCAGAAAACAGAAATTGTTATCCAGTAGTTTGGTATTATTAAATGAGCAGAATCAGGAAAAGAAACCTCAGTTCCTTCTGCCAGATGACGTTTTGGTAGAAGAGCTTTCTGTTTGCAAGATGTCTTAATATAAGAAAATCTTCAGCTGTCTATTGCAAGAGTTCATGTTATAAGTTTTCTGATTCTTTTCTAACTTTAAAGCAAATAAGACTAGCAGAACATCAGATTAAAATTAGAAAAAATAAATAAATAAAAATAGATGGCTCTTCATACAGTATTGCTAAGCACCAAAAGACACTAGATTTTTTTTATTTTTTTTAAAAAAACCTTCAGAGATTACTGAGCTAATTAGAAGGAAAATTCATAGAGGACTATTTAATACAGAGTCACCACCTGTGGTTCCTAAGCCACAAAATGCTTGTGGCCGGGAGAGATTTTTGTGGAAATATCACTGTGCTTGCCATGCTCTTACAGTCTTCCTTAGGCATCTCATATTGGTCAGAGTTGGAAATAGGATACTGCACTCTGTGTACCTTTGGCTTGACTGAGTACAGCTATTCCGGTATTCTGTTATAAAAAGAAACAGTCCGGATAAGTCTTATTTTTTCTATTAAAAGAAGTCAGATTTTCAAGCACAATATAGCAGATGCAGCAATTAGCTCTCTGATGATGAGACCTCTGTATGTTCATTTAGTCTTTTACAAGTTTCTCATGTGAGCAGAAAGCCTAATCTATATTCTATATTTAAATAAGTAGGAATCAATAGCAAATCTTCTTGAATTTTTAGATTACTCAATTCCATTCTTACTCACTTACAGCCTGCAGTGCTTTCTTTCACAAGCTTGCTTAGAAAGACATCTTCTTCTCATTTTCCTTAAGTTTTTGAGAAGTTTCAAGGGAAATAAGTGGTATCTGATGATTTTCAAAGTTGTTGTTTTTGTTGATGTTAGAATGTCATTTAAGCAATCCTTCCATCGTTGACCTCTTCTGGAATTTTCAGTTTTTGAATCTTCAGCCTCTGTCTGACACCTTGTCTTGTGGTCTACTTATTCTGTGCTTTGCCCCTTCAGAAGTGTTCCTTTAAACTTCCTTTAACAAATTCATTTTCTCCAAGGCTCATAGGACCAGTCATGTAGGTAATTTCGTTTCAGAGAAGCTGGTCATGTGGTATTTGCAGCATGTCTAATTTTGAGTTTTTCAGTGAGGGAAGAGAAAAGGTGTTTTCAATGACAAAATACAAGCTCATTGATCTTAATGCAGTAAAACAGATTCTCCTCTACAGAAACCTTTCTTCACATCTTTGGGTCAGGAAGGCGGTAGCATTACTCACTATAAAGATCTCCTGTTTCCTTCTTTTTAATTTGAGGTCATTTTGAAAAGTTTTTGGTTTTCTTTTAATTTCACGTATATCTGGAAAATAAATTATATATAAAAAAAAAACTTCAGAAGTTAAAAATTACAGTGCTTTAGATGGAAAAACTGTTCTCTGCTCAGATAATTAGAGGCAGCATTTCTGATTTTAATGACAAAGGTGGACTAGTTTTTCTTGGCTGTTAAGAATTTGCACAGATCTGAGACACTAACTTAGATTCATTGCAGGGGTAAACAGAATAATTAAAAAGCCTATTAACATTACTATTTTCAAATGATTACTTTGGAAAGCAAGGAGTGAAAAGAGGTGCATCTCCAAGTCTAGCCTTGTGATAGTACTGTGTGGATTGAAATCTGCCACCTGTAATGATGTAGGAAAACAGATTACAACATGGTTTACAAGGCTGTTGTGCAAAATAAGATATTTCTTAAGAGCACCAAAAGGATGCACGTGTTTGTTTCTCGTGATGAGAATTGTTAAAAATCTCCAAATATGCTTTTAAAGATTTCTTTAAGAAATGACTTTATAAGAAGTAATGTCTGGTCTCTCTGCTTATCATCAAGTCTGTTACACAATGGGCTAGCAGTATTAGGTATCTGTTTAAGGCTGATCGTTGCAGCACACTTCAAAGTTGACCTGCTGTATTTTTTTGCTTGCTTTTCAGAATAGCCTTTGTCAATTGAGAGAATTTAGTAAAATATCTCACTGAGCAAAACAACTTTCATTTAACTTGGACTTATTGGTAGATAATTTTTGGCCATATAACTGTTCAGAATATATATTCATTCTGTCTCACCACTATTTAAAAAACATTTTAAATAATATTTGTTAATGAAGAAGCTGCCTGAAACTCCTTATTTTCATAATAAGCTATGAATATATAAATATATCTGTTGAAACCTGACGGTACAATAATATATTGTAATATAATATAGAATCATTAAATAAATATCCATCCTTTGCACATATTTATATACAAGCATATATGCACAGACTTTATTGATGTTCAAGACTATGTTTTTGATTCTTCAATAATTTTTTTTGAAATGCATCCAAAAAATTGTTCAAAAGATGTTTGATTACATTCAGAATTACAAGCAAGTTTAGAGATCTTTTGACAAATAGCAGTGTGCTCCAAAAACTGTAGTACTTTTGTAATTATCTTAATTAACATAATCTGTAGTTTAGAAAACTACATTAAAATGTTTCAGTTTTGTATTTAAAATGTAATAAGAATGATGTTTTTTCAGGTATGCATTTAGTAAAGCAAGAGGTGATTATTGTATTAGATTACTAAAGAAAAGAAATAATTAAACTAATTCCACACACCACCTTTGAAATACAACTCTATTTGCAACTTCATGACTAAACTAAAGTACTTTACAAAAAATAATGATGTCTGTGCTCATGGAAACAGCGAAGGGCTACAAAATTAGAGAAGTTCTGCACTGTTATTCACAACCACTGACAGCTATGCTGGAAGTCTTAATTTAGGCAATCGCTAATAATTCACTGGTGTGGAACACAATGGCAAAGCAATTAATTTTTAAGTGTGAAAGTTTTCAGTGACTGTTGCCAAACACCTGAACCTATATAATAATAAAACAGTGAAGGATGCATACAGACAAAATATTAGTTGACGTCGGTGGGAGTTTCGTTTGTGTAAGGTCTTCATTGTGTAAGGACCTCACGAAGAAAGGCTAAAAAAAAAAAAAGTAAAAAGTAACTATAATAATCTTAACAACTAAATGTTAATGAGAACATCAAGGCTTAATATGTTTCAGCAGATTCAAAATCAAAATATGATTCTGAATTTCTTTTAAACAGATAACAGTTCTGTATTTTTCACTTTTGCAATCATGCTAAAAATACAACTGTTTGTAGATAGTGTTATAGTTACACAACATATATATAGTAAACGCAACATGGCAGACCAAAGATCTCTTGCACATTAGATAAATATCTGCCACCACTACTATCTTGTGAACTGTAAAAATTTAGCACGTACAATGATGAAACAAAAACATTCACCATGGAGTTACTATCAGCGGTAAATTCATCAAGTGTATACAAATGCCTAATGACCTGTCAAAAGGAAGAATCAATGTGAGAATTTTGCAAAGATGTAACTTACTCCTGAAAGTCTCTTACTTTTCTTCTTTTCCAACTTCCTTCTCCTTTCACTCCAGTTCTTTCTCCTTACCAGGAACAGAGTCCTGTTGAAGAGAAGGCACTAATTCCTTAGCAGTAAGGGAGAAATCAGATAAAATGAAAATCTGTGTGGCTCTTCTCTGTAGGATGATATGTTGTAAAAATATGATTGTATTCTGAACAGTGACTGTAGAGATGGCATCTTGGGAGCGAGTGGGGGAAGGTTATGTTTATTATCTGTTAATGACTTCCAGATCGAGTTGGCTCAGTTTGCAAGTTAAAAAAAAAAAAAAAAAAAAAAACCACCCAACAAACAACCCTTTTTTAACTGCATTCTCTGCAGGCTCAATTTGGGATTTAGAAATCATACTGTGCTAATTCTAACCCAAGTATTACTGTCAGCAATAAAAAGGTTCTTCAGGGTACAGTGTGTCTTCAGTTAAACTGTCCATCAGTGGACTGTAAATGAATGTTAATTCTTGTGATGATGAAGTCTGTCAAAATCTGGATTTGTCTAGTCCTGGTTATTCTTGATTAATTCTTCCTTATGAACTGTCTAAAAACTTATATCTGTGTAAGAGGTTTTTGGACCTACCTACTGTGGAGAAATGTCAGAAGAAGAATAAACCTTAGAGCTATTAATTTTGCATTGGTCTTAGGAATGATGCGTAAGGCCACAGGAGTTATAAAAAGTCCTGACATAATGACCATCTTGTTGAGTTTACATTTCTCAAGGATTCGAGTCTCTAGTGTTCATGTGTAACACAAATGAGACAAGTGTGTGGGAAGAAGTGGTGTTTTAATTAAACTAAATGATATAGTTTGGAAAGCATCAGTTTCAGACATGCAGGTCCTTTAGAGCCATTTGTAATCATAATGTTATCAGAAACAGAGCCTGCAATTCAAAGAATGTTGAGATTTGTTTAAATATGGCCTCTGACGATGCTTCTATGACACCACTGATCTTGGTCATTACACTAAAGGGAAAAGGGACAAAAGCAGTAACGCTTCCCTCCTTCCTTCCTCTTTCTGCCAGATAGTCAGTCATTCAGCTTGTACTCCCATCTTGTCAACAAAGACCTCATTACTGAGTTGTCAGGCTGCAGGGCTGAGCCATGTTCTGGGACCAGGCTTTTCCACTGTTCTCACTAGGGTAGCGATCTGGGCTGTGCCTTTCCCTGTCTCACTCATCCTGGGACATTGGGATTCTTTGGGGACCAAGGTAGGAGAGAAAGTGTTCTTGTTCTTTGGCTTTGGTTTTTCTCTTGTTTTTCCTCCTTTCCAATCTTTTGGCAACATCTTTATGAGTAGCTTAAATTTAGCCTCATCTTGTTAGTTACCAAATCTTGTTCCACTTTGTACACTTTTTTTTTCCAGAGAGAATACTACTTTATGGCAGGAGACAAACCAGGATTTGAAATCACTCCTGATTTTAAAAAGCAATATAACTTCTGCCCTCAGTATGCCACCAGAGGAGCTCTCAGTGTTCTCTTTTCATGGTGTATATTTGCTCCTCAAAGATGTTCCATGCCAGTAAAATCTGAATTTGATACTAGCTGGATTTTTTGGATTATCCTTTCAGGCCCTTGTCCACCTGTTTGCTACTGCACATTTCCGTTAAAGTATTTTTATTTGTGCTTGTCACTTGTGCAAGCAGTGAGAGGTTTCCTTACAGCAGAGAGATGTTATTCCCAGATAGCACGTGTCTGGCACCTTTTTATGAACAAGGTTAGATTATAATCCAGTTTGAGTCAGGAGACTAATTTATTCATTTTCTTTACTAAATTCAAATCTTAGGGCTAAAATGTAACTATGCTTATTGGTTTCAGAAATTCCTGATCCATATCTGTAAAACCAAGCCTTTTTGATTGTGTCCTTGCTTGTTTTTATCTCTGCAACATAACTGCAGACACTTCTGCAGAAGGAATGTCAACTTAACTGATGGCTATGGAAAAAAAATGCTATGAGACATTCAAAATGACTTTCTTCATTGGTGATTAGACCTACTTCAGGAAGAGTTTAAACTAAGAATGTATCCAAATAATTGTTCCTAGTCCCATCCATGCAGTGCAGCTAGCTGGAGTTCCATGCTCATTTTTATGAAGCTCTGTGCTTGAACGTTCACACTCCTTGAATTTTGCTAAGAGAACTCTGACATTCTGACATCTTTGCTTTGCTAAGAGAACTCTGACATCCTTTGAAATTATTATGGAGCTTCTGGAGTGGAGTATTGCATCTCCAGTGACAGAGTAGAAAAGGCAAGTTAAAAAAGGATAAACTATTTTCCATAATTACAGATTTTAGATGCGTTATACAACTACACATTGACTGTCCACAGACCTTTCTCTTTTTTTCTTCAAGTCTCTCTTAAATGCTACTGCACAAAGGAGGGCTTGCAAATGGTGGATGGCTCTGTGTAATCTGTCTGTACTGCTAAGGCAGAATGAAAAATTGTTATATGCAAGCTTCCAAAGTAGATGTTTACCCATAAGTCAGTATATCTCAGTTAACCTTCCTGTTAGTATTGTAACATCTTTCTAAGAATTCGGATTAACTGATATAGAAATGCTTAGTGCATCATTCTCCATTTTGCTAACTTTCTGGAGTCTGGAACTTTATTAGTGTTGGTATTTGTCTGCTGGTATCAGAACGCAAAGAGGTTACTTATTTCAGTTCTTTTTTTAGCAGTTCTGTGTCTTCTCTTCCATCATCCTCTCTGTGCACTAAGTTGCTGTGTTCAAAGAGGTTTTCTTTTTTCTTTTTTCTTTCTCTCTTTTTTTATTAAATACAATTCTTCACTTTGTGGTTATTCTTATTTGGTGATGTTATTTCTCATTTTAGGAGCTTTTGTATTTAAGGCAAATAAGGCATGTTAGTGGTTATTTGTAATTCTTCTTGTTCAGTGGATTTCCTGTTATGCAAAAACGTAAAGTTTTTCTCACTGTTCTTCCAAAGTTTTGTTTTTCCTGTCTTGATAGTTTTGTACATCTGTGTCTGTTTTATAACCTGTGGCTAAGATGTTAAGATCTGGCCTTGCCTTCATGGATGCCTGACAATTTACTGTAAAACTGCTAGTTTGTTTAAAAACCTTCAAGAAGTGAATGACTTTATTCTTCCTAAAGAGCTATTCTAAAGGATCTTGAAGGTACCGGAGATCTATCTAAAAAAATGCAGCATGTCATTCTTACATATACTATTTGATCAGTAATTGTCTTATTCCTTTATTACTGCAACAGAAAACTACAAGGGGAACTTTGCAAGACAGCAGGCTTGCACTTGGACAACATGTATGTATGTGTGCACTACATGAAGTATAATGTTTATACATGGTGCACAGTCAAAATCCCATTAGCCTGCTTCCTGTTCAAACTGCACAAAGCTGAATACTGCAATATACAACATACAATGTTGTACAGCTTATTTTTTACTTCAGTAGGCAGGCAGAAGGGCATCAGTCTAGTGAGACTGGATATTTACTCTCTATTTTGTGCAACATTAGGAATCTAGGATTATTAATTATACACTTCTAAAAACATATGGGATAGGCAGAGGTAAGGATCTATGTTTTATTGCCAGTATTAATACGATGTTGTCTAGTTTCCAATGAATTGACAGATCAGTATGTCTCCAATAATGTAGTAGCTGGATTAAATAGCCTTCTTAGCACCATTTTTCATCAGCTGATTCACTACCTGCAGTAACATCTGTTTGCATAGCTTTTAGGCTGGAAAAATGCATTTTTATGTCTTAATTAATAGGTTTATTCATCTTTCACTGAAAGAATAATGTGTATCCTACAGTACCGAGAAAATGCTATGTGATGAAAAGGGATGTCATAACAATAGGAAGACAGCAGTATTGATGTATGGTCAGTAAATGAAATAGTAGGATCTTTCTATTTTTGTTAGCAGAGGACATAATTTGCAAAGATCTGCTTGAAGATAGGAAATATATGGCAGATGAAGAAATAAGTGAAGATTCCAAACATACAAATGATATGCCAAAGGAATCTGAAACCATAACAGAGGTTTGCTTTACACACTTCTGATGTTAAAAGGAGAGTAGTAAGTGTAGCTCACTCACAAGAGCCACATTTCTGTTAATGTTTATGAAATACACTACTAAAATGCTCTACCCAACAACGTTATCTACATAAAGGCAACATCAAAATACAGAGGAATGCGGGGAGAAAATAAGGAAAAAAAAGAAGGGGATTTTTCTCCTCCAATTTGTAATTGCAGTAATTTTAGGTGTGATTTGTTAAAAAAAAAAAAAAAAAAAAAATCAGATATGTTATTTTTAAATTGTATAGGTTATACTATCAGTGGCTTTGAATACTGATGTGTTTATGATATACTTTCCTTTTACTAACTGTATTTGTGCTGGGATGTTTTTATATGTTTTATGTGATTTTATTCAATTCTTTCTACTGCATTTTAAATTTTTCATTGATAATGAAAGAAAAAGATTTTAGCCTTACACTAGAATTAATTAGATAAGAACGTCAGTGTGGTAAACTGCAGTTTAAAATGGGATTTACTAGGTATTTTGATAGAACTAATTTATCACACACCTTGATTTATTTTATTTTATTTTTTGTTTTGTTTTGTTTTGTTTTGTTTTTAATTGTTGTGCATAAAATACTGCATGGATTTGAAATAATCCAAGTTTACTTGCAGGTGTTTATGTTCCATGCCAAGAATTTGATCTTATGTCTGTTCTAGTTTCCTGCAGTTTTCCTGTTTGAAATCAAGAAAGAAAATCTCCCATAACATTAGATCATTGCCACCAGTCTTTGTCAGAGATTCTGATCCCTCCTTATACTGATAGCACCAGTATATACTATACATTTTCTTTAAGACTATGTTTTTTTCAACAAAACACTCTCAGCAGAAATATTTAGTCTGTGTGTAGAAGTTTCTATTCTGTTCTACTATCAAACTGTCTGCAAATAGTATGACTTAACTGACTTCTCTCCCATTTTTACAGTCTTGTATTGGCTCAGATCCAGAATGCAGGCGTGTGCTCCTCAGGTTTGGTGCCCAATGTCCCTTGGTCTCCTACTATCTGAAGAAGCATAAAATTGATAATACAGTTCCATATTCCTTGACTTGCAGAACTGATTGTACTGAAGTTTACAAACTACCATATCCTTTTTGACTCCCAACCTGTGTTTTATTTTAAGACCTTGCTTCAAAACTTTTTGCCAAATTGGTTTTAAATCAGCTGAGGCAGGGAGGAGAGGAATGAGTTACAGAAGTCTCACCAATTTATTTTGTTTCCTTTTTCTGTTATGGTCACAATAGCTGGGACAGTTTTCTCTTTTCTAGACTGAGACAGACCACAGTAATGCAGACAATCTCAGCAAGTGGCTTACCCAAAAGAGAGAAACTTGGAAATGCAGAAACAAGATTTGTTTGGTTCTTCATCTTGTTATTCCTTTAACCTAACGTGATTTAAAGTGTCTTAAGTAAGACTGCACTTCAACTTGGTTACTTTATTTTACATGTGTTAGATTTTAGGGGAATAAAGCTGAGCAATAAATGTAAATCAAACTTCACAAAATGTAACGAAGCTCTTATCATATCTGGATTCAAACTTATTCGTTCTTATTTGTTAGACTTGGTTCTATTACGGCCCTGAATTGTCCTCTTTGGATCCAAACATCTATAAATCTTGAGGAAGTTTTGAGTCTGTTCTGAATTTGGACATATTTCTGCCTCACATTTGTCTTTCTGAATGTAGAGAAGATTTATGTGTTGTGTAGTACAGATATTCAGAGCCCTTTGTGTTTATATCTTAAACTAAGGGGTTTCAGAATCAACAGTTTCCTAATTAATTCTATTCTTTTCCTGATGTATATCAAATTGTTCTACCTAGACAGTGTTTGGTGATTTTAATGAAGATTTACTTGAGAAACATTTTCAGACATTTTTTGGTGGGAATTCTCAGAATTTTGATTTTCCTGTATAAAGAAGCATTTGAACACAACATCTTCAAGAAAAACTACTTCTCCGCTGCTTTTCAGGGTAGGATATTCAGCATGGGGAAACCACAACTTAAAAATACTGTCAAACCTCTGCAGCTTTTGTTAGAACAGGGCAACTCCTATTAGTTCAGTGTATTTAGGTGTCATGTTCTGTATTATGGTAATTTAACTTCACTGGTTTCAACAAATCATAATACTGAAGAATGGAAAACGTTATTTTCAACTTTTCAGTGTGTTATTTTTATATTTGTCAAATTCTTTTTACAAACTTTACCATGAAAAAAATGTAAAACTTGTTATTAAGCTGACTAGTGGGATAAAAGGAAAATTTTAGACTTCTTGTGAAACCGATTGTTTTTCTCAGCAGATTTTAGGTAACTGTTCACATTATGAGCAGAATTCTGTCTAAAAATAAGTTGTGTCCACTTCTTTATGGGTTGATTGAGAACAGAAATTTCCACACCATTCTCCCTTTAATGTGACCACAATGGGCAGTTGTAACTTTTGTAACTTGTCCATTTATATAAAAAGAATAAATTAGCAAATTAGCCACCATAAACTGTTAGTATATCCAGTTTTGCTGACATGTTTATTGTAATTTGCAATATGCATGACGTTGATTTGCAAAAATGTTCCATTTTCTTTTTTGAGAGTATGAGTTATAAATTCATGAATCATGAGAAAGCAAAACTGTAATAAAACTTAGAAGTTGGAAACACTACAAAGTACATCTATGTCATCCTTAAAAAAAAAAGGGGGGGGAGAGAGAGGGAGAAGGTTGAAATTTTTTGTAGTTTGATTAAAAGCCTAAAACCTTCCATTTCACTTAGCTAAAACAGAATAAGGTCTTTCATGCCTTTACATAATGAGCAAAAGGCATCTAATGAACATGTCATGAAATGTCTAGGAAAAAAAATATATATAACAAATATCTTAATGTTCTGAGCAGTGCATTAAAATTACACAGCATAGAATTTCATAAAGTAAATCCAAAGTCTAAAGATGTAAAAAGTATTTTTAATGTTTTGTTTTAGTAGTATGTATTTCAAGGAAAGGAACTTATCTCCAAAAGCACATATTGGAATTAAAAGTGGCCCCTAATGAACAAACAAAGGAAGCAAAAAAAAAAAAAAAAAAAGAGGCAGAGAGAGGCCTTCACAACCATAAAAGTAGAGTTCCAAATATCATCCCTCTTACAAAATTTTTCCTGAAAATAGGCTGCAGAGCACAGAAGTCAATTCTGAAAACATTATAACTATGAAACTAAGTGCAGTAGAGTCGGCACTTTCAAAAATAATAATAAAAAAAATCAGGCAACAACTTTATTCTAATTGCATTTAAGAAATTAAAGACCACCTATGTAGAGGGGGAAAAAAAATCTCATTAGTGGAGCTACAGTAGATAGTTGAGATTCAAACTCTGTTAACCCAACCCCTTAGGCTTGCTTGAAAGAGCTTACAAAGTCTTTGTCATGTTCTTTGTGCCAGAACAGAAGTATAAAATGTGCACAGGCATCTCAAGTCTTCCAGCTCCATCGTGTTATGGTAAGTTCATGTGCATTTCTTGGCACAACATGTCCTCGCAACATAACTGTGCCCTGTACCACAGGGAGAAAGGAGGCCACCAAGAAGAGGTTGTGTGAGGCTGCTAGTTTAGTGTAGTGCTCATAAATCCCATAAATCATTACATTTTTATGTCCGTAAAATTTTATTTAACCAGCTGATGCATGTCATAGAATTCATCTTCAGACATGAAATCTCAATTTGTTATCACTAACTATGCAGTAGCTTATTTTCAAAGTATCAAGAGTTTTGTGATAGAAAAGGAATTTCCTGTTGCATCTTCAGTCAGCCTATGGGTCAGAGGAGCAGTGCTTCAGAACTGGTTGTCTGGTATTTCTCCAGAAAGCACTGGAGCCTGTCCATCCAGCCCCATGGAGCTCAGTGGTACTCTTGCTGTGAACTAATGAGCGTTTGAGACTGAGCCTGGCTGCTTAATCTGCACCCCCTAATAAGTTCTTACCAAAAATCAGCTTCTTGAAGATAGCACCCTGAAATGTCATCATCAAGAAAGTTAAATATCTTATGAATTTCAGACAAGACAATAAATTTTGGAATTTTTCAACAACAGTGAGAGGCCTGTAAGTCCAACTTCTGAAGCCACTTACACTAGCCATCATATTCCCTCTAGAGGAAGCATTGAAAATCAGTTCCAACAGTGCCCTACTCTCTCCCCATTTGCCATCATCAGGTTATAGATCTTCAGAAACAAAAGCTTCTCAGGCTGTTTCTCACTTTTTCAAATGGACTTCTGAAGGGGAGGGGAAAAAAAAAAAAAAAGAGAGAAAAAAAGTCTTCTGAAAGCCTATCATCAGTTTTGCTGCTGATACTGTTGGATTTGCTCTACCAAGAGTTACACAGGAATTTAACTGAATATCTCTTTAGAGGGTCCATGCCTGACTACAGCTGACTTTATAACAGCTCAGTAGGTGCTTTTCACTTGATCTTTAACCCTTTGTCTTCCAATATTTCTTCTTATCTTTGGCTCTGATGAAGTTTGTGATTCAACTGTGGAACTTTAACTTTATCCAAGTTCTGTAAATCCTTGCTGGACTCTTCTAGTTCTGATTTTAGCTCCTGTTTCCTGTTCATTTTTTAAACACAGCTATGAAAGAGGTCATAAAATTAGGTTTAGACCTCCTTAAGAACTATGATTTGTGAAGCTGCTTAAAAGTGGCTCACTAAATTCTTCCTCAAGGATAGGTTCTTGTAAAACCGTTGTCTTAATTCTTTAGACGGATACATGGACAGGAAGGAAAAAGTTAGAAGGCAGAGTGGATGTTCACTGGGGAAAAAAAAAAAAAAAAAATAGAAAACTCTTAAACATATAATACGAATGATTTAATGTTATTGCTACTGATACTTGACAGTGAAAACACACACACAACACTCGAAGTCAGAGCAGCTTAGCCAATATTAAATATGTGTATGTCACATAAGAGACAGGTGAGAGTCCAGAAAATGTAAGACAACATGAATTAAACCTTTTTTTACATGAAATCCCATAAAAATAAGGCCTTCAGTAATAATCATCAGGTACCGCAGTAAGAGTTTCATACACACTTGCTTCAGTGGTACTTGAACAATTAATTTGGATAGAAATAAAACAAAACAAAAAAATAAACTTCTCTTGATCATTTGCTTATAGAACATATTTTTATTCCCTTCCTGAATCACACACAGCTTGGGTGGAAAGAAGACAGCTGCTTGGGCACTAGTGTATTTCAGTTTGAAGTACGTCTAATCTTTATTGAGTTATTTGAGCCTTGTGTACCAACTGCGGAAAGCCATGCTTTTGTGGGGAGATTTTTTTCTTTTAATATTAATGTCTGATTTTGGCCAACAAAGTAGAGCTCAGGAGACAACAGAAATTCTCTAAACGCATTAGACTTAGAATCCAATAAATACACCAAATACTTCACTATAAATCCTCATCTTGTTTGTTGCTTTCGCAGGAACACTGCTACTGGGAATCAATCTCAAGCATTTTATTTGGCAATTAGTTCTCAAAAGCTTCTTAGTGTCTACTTCTTTGTTAGCTTCAAGGTTGTGTTTTTGTTTTTTTCGTTGTTGTTGTTGTTGTTGTTGTTTTAATCCTTTGCGGTTTTTCCATTAGTAAGTCTTACACATGAATTTGGCACAAATGTCTTAATTACATTTTTGTTTAATTTAGACAGGAGACAAGTTAGTCTTACATGCAAACACACTGTGTGTTATCCTATGGGAATAACCATTTGCTAGGGAGTATGAGCTGGGGGGAATCCAGGTTCTGCTGAACTCAATGGCCAGATTTGCTGAGACTCTAGGAAAGGAGGCTCTAGGACGTGTTCATCCACAGGCTTTAGTGGTAAAACAGAAGTGGCTAACCTGAGGGAAAAATATCTGTCCAGATTCCTAGTGTATTGATTACAACATGGTCTTACAATCTTAGCGTGAATGTTGCAGTCCCGTTGAAGTGGATGATATTACAGAGGTGTTGAGGTACTCTTGACAGGACAGGGGCAGATTCTGTCTCCTGGTAAATGCTGTGCTCATGTTATAGGCTGTGATGGGGGTCTAGCATTAGCTTGTAGTTAATTACTTTGATCCAAGTCCCAAACAAGAGGGCAGAGTATAGGAGAGAAGATTAAGCACACAATTAGTCGTCTGTGTTTATTTTGTGTTATTGAATCTTAGAAGAACATTCAGCAAAGAATAGAAAAGCAGAGGTAGCGCAGATGTGATGGCAATATTGCGTGGCAGCACTTTCACTGCCCATCCTGTGTACGCTGGGAAAGCCTATCAGGCTAGGCTGCATCACCGGGAGCAATATGCATGAGTGTTTTACATTGTACTGCTTTCTGTATCGCAGACTCAATGTCAGCTAGCCTCTTACTAATACCTAGGCTTCCATTTCAAAATTAGCATTTAAAATATAATCTCATATGCTGTGAGATTCACAGATTTAGTGATGTCAAGCCTTGCTTGCCTGGCTTTCATGCTATACATACGATGTAAGTCCTCTGTAGTTCATTTTTCTCACTTAAGCATTGTCACAAGGATCAGAAAGAACTACTTGAGACCTTTCCATAACAGAATTGATTTGCATAGTATCTCTTTTTAGAACAAGATAAATCTTGTGAATGTTGTGCTGTGTTTATCTTTTGCTATATCTAGTTGGGATTTAGTACACAGATAAACTTCCTTCTTAGCTGAAAATGCAAACCTTTCACTTAACTGAAATTGTAGCACAGCAGTTGCTCTGACATATCAAGATGTTACTAAAGAGCCGCATGGACTCAGAAGAATTTCAGAAGGATTACACTGAGTAAGTATACAGTAGTTACTAAAATAAAAGTTGACATTCAGATCATATTAATCTAAAAACTAATGATCCTGAAGGTGCTATGCAAGTCATTACTATATATTAGGTTGACATGCGTGTGTTTGTGTATCTCGAGTCCAACAGAGCAAATGTCAAACATAAAGTCATGATCCCCTCCCATCAAGTGAACGATAAAGTTACTCTCCTTCTATTTGGGAGCATGTTCCTACATACAAGATATTTGCTGTCTGCATTATCATGATGAAGAAGTACATGTCAATGGGATTAAGATAATGCAGAGTATTAATATGGCACCAGGCAGTGTCGTTGCACTTAGATGTCTGACAGTGTTTCCATTCCAAATCCTTTTTGGAAAGGTTTAGAACCCATTTACTGCACAGTAAGATTAAACCCACAATTGAATGAATTACAGGCAAACATTATAGTAAGATGAAATCACACTCCACTGATACTCACAGCTTGTGCTTAAAGCATGCTTCACCTCTGCATATAGTCTCCAACATTTGTTTTTGTTAGTTTTCCATGTGTGCGTGTGTATACTGTTTCGCATTATTTTAGTTGCAGAAAATGTAGCTTATTTAGACTGAAAATACAGGTAGAGTAGTTATTAAAATGTATTACAGTTATTAATTAATGCAGCATTACTGCAATAGTTATTAAAATGCAGATCTTGAAAGACATAACACGTTTAGATGTTGGAGCTTAATATGCAGAAATTGTTATCCTAAACCTTCTTGCTTTGTTGTTAGGAAACTACTAATGTCCTTGCTGCTTACTTTACATTGTTGCTATATCATTCTCATGCTTTTTTATGTATTTATTACTAATGTATAAAAATGTCTTCAAAAGGAAATAATAATAAAAAACAGACACCAATTCATTCTTTTTAAAATTTATTTAAAAAGAAACGATTACTTCCTATTGGTAGTTTAAACAACAACAACAACAAAACTTTAATTTATATACTCTGAATGCCATAAATCTTTCAATTAGTTATGTCTCAATTTTATTTGCAGATTACAGCAAAAGTATGGCAAAAAATTGAAGCAATAAAAAAGGAAAGGAAATAAATTAATCAGAAGTTCAGAACATTTGATTTTATTCTTTTATTATTGTGCCAGTTTGTTTATGAGAATATCATTTATAAGATTCATTGAAAAGTGCTGCAGCCCAAAAGTTTGCCTGCATGTTTTTGGGAAGGTTCCGTGATTGTGTGATATATTCAACTTGAAAAAATGAATCCTTATTCTTCTCATAGACTGGTTAGAGCTTCCACGAATACAGCTGAACTAAAGTTTAACTCAAATATATGAAGGAGTACACTACTTTTATGACAGGATTATAAGGAGAGACTCACTCAAACTAAGGACTGTATTTATTAAGACCAGTGATAATAAGGCCATGGCATTATTTTTCTTTAAAATCTCCGGGTTTAATTTGAAAATTCTTGAAGATATTTAGCTATTGTTATTTGATTTTTGGAGTCCTGTTTACAGATTTGGTTGCACATAGAGCACATCTGCTGTACATTACAAACAGGCTACAAGATACTACATTTCCATCAATAGTATTAGTGAATGTTTTGAGATTAAACCTTCCTGTAGTTCTAGATCCTGTTCTCTTGCTCTCCTGTTTCTCTTATCCCTTGCTCTTGTCAAATATATCTTTTAACTGTCCTCCCTCCAAATTCTGTCTCTTCATTTCTCCTCTTTCTGTCTAGACCCTGTCCTTTTCCTCTTGAGTACTTGATTTGCTTGATCTAGAGCATTCTCTGTTCAATTTTTCTTGATTGTCAAAATACAAAAAGAAGATCTCTAGCAATAGTATTACCATTGTATGTCCCCTCTGACATTCCTGAAAAGACCTGGCAGTCTACACTGGCTGTGTTCAAATTTGGCAGAGTCATCTCACAGAATTAGTAGCCTCTAAGAATTCCTATTTGGCCTGAATTAGCATGGGTAATGTCCAGAGGATCTCTTCTGAGAGATCCCTAATTTGATGCAGACTTCTAGACATCCACATGTGCTTAGCATCATAAAAATGTGCAGAGGGACAAATCTTGTTCTATCTTTTATGGCCAAAAGGGTTATGACATGAGCAAAACTCCTGAGTTCTCATTGTAGATGGCACAGAAGCGCAAATTAGTGTGGGCACAGGAAATTAATCTTGTACTTAGAAGCATGGCTAGAATATTATTGGGGTATCTTAACGTACAGTCATCTCTTTGGGTAATCATAATTATTTCTCCTACTGAGGAGATGGGCTATGAATAGTGGATGTTACACTTCAATGCATTGCAGTTATAATCCTGAGACTGCTAGTAACTTCCTTAGGCACTGCATAAAGTAGGGGAGAGAGTACAGTTTGTCAGAAAGAAGTTAATGATACTAACTCTTGGTCACACCTACTTAACTGTTACATAGTACAACTGAGTGAATTCTCTCCTTAGTTATTCCTTATAAATTTTTTTTAACATGGTGAACGAGTTACATCTAATCCTTTGTAACAGTCTTGCATGAAAATGCAAATTCATCCACAGTATAGAGATGCACGGCTAGGATTGAACAATTAAAATACAGTATTTGGACAACTCAGCCCCAAACTTTGTTTCGCTATTTGTTCATTCATTTAGTAGGGGGAGTACATTGTATCATACAGCTCACAGATAGCATTGATTTTCACTTAAAACTTTCATATTAAGTCACCCTTGCACCACGCTACAGAAGAATATAGCTAGGAGGAACATTTTCCTGCTTAACATACTGGGCTCCTGATGTTTTATTTGGCCTGCAGGTGCTCCTCCAATATTATCATTAATTGCAACAAAAATCATATTTGAGACTAGCATGGAACTTGTAATGTTTAGCAAGGTCCTTCCATTGTTTTGTTTTTGTTTTGTTGTTGTTGTTTTTAATTCCTTAGTTTGATCTTTCATCTTTACAGGATTCTATAAACAGAACAACATCCAGCAGCTGAAGTGAGCAAGCAGTGAAAACTCTGCAAACACTTCAAAGTTCCTACCCTACAATAAAATGTTTCATTGCTCCACCTGGTCTTACGTTTATTACAGAAAAAGGAAAAGAAAATACATCTGCTATAACAAATTATTTCAATTTCAGTTTTCTATGTCAATAGTTTTTTGTAAATGAATGTTTACACTGAAATCTATTTTTAGTATTGGGAAAAAAATAGATCTTAGTGTTCTTTTAATCACTTCTTCAGAAATGTATTTTGATAATAGCAACTGCTCACTATAATAAAAAACAGAGAAGGCTTTCATTTACTGTGGCATTGGAAGTCCTGCCAGTTCTAAATGCCCTACATAGTTTCTTTAAAAAAAATTATGTTCTTTAGGCCTCAACAAAAACCAAAGCTCCTCTTCCAGGTTTGGTAGCAAACAGACTATTATTCTCCAATGCTAACCTTTGGACATCACTTTGGTAATAAGCTTTCTTAACATTTTTTAGGAAAGTATTCAGCTTGTCAGTAGGCACCATTGACACAGTGCAGCCACCCCATCCAGCTCCCGTCAGACGTGACCCAACGGCCCCAAATTGCCTAAAACAAAATAAAAAAAAAATCATGAAAAATAAGCCAGAAGGGAGTAATCGGTCATATATTAAATTCCTATAGAAAACTAGTGAATACTGGACTCAAAATACCTCTGTGTTATCTGACTTGCTGAAATTCGCTTGGTTGTATATGATATACCAACAATTTGTATTTACCATTTTGGACAGAAAAAATCTGTCACTTTAAGATGCAATGTAGTCATTTCTGTCAATTCTATGATACTGTCTTTTACAGTGCTTCAGCATCAACTGTTTTAAGGATCACAGTACAGCTGAGATGAAGAAAGCAGGGGAAGAAAAGGGATTGTGTTAGCAACGTTCATAAGACATCAGAAGTGAAAACAATACATGATAAAAACAACAAAAGAGGGTTCATAAACTTAATTGCACAGGATGTAGGCATGCAAGCTATTTTCCAATGTGGCAAAGATGAATAGCTCTATTCTTCCAGGGCAGATCTAAAACATGCTGAAGATTCACAGGCTTCTGCAGGACTGCAGAGAGTGCTGGTCAAGAAAATAAGAGTTCATAAACTCATTTTTTTAAAGAAAAAAAAAAAAAGAAGTCTTTTGCACTCAAACATCTGTTTATGCTGAATGGACAGAGCTAGGTATCTATCTTTAGAGGAGCCACATGAACGTAACAGACTTACAGCAGTAGAGGTAAAATAAGAATATAGTCTCAAAAGAACAAAATGTCTTTAATAATGGGGGCAAAGAGAAAAAAAAAATGATAAAGACATGAAATGATAAAATCATTCCCAGCCTCAAGATACTGGCCTGCTAGAAGTGTCCTACAGCGAATCTCATGCTGTTACCATGCAAGATTCAGATGCCACCTCATTAGAATTTAGATGAATTACTTTCATTACTTTGCTTGCCTGTGTTCCTTATCTTTAGTTAGATTTAGAAGGAGTAGGAAAATACCATGTAATGAATTTCTTTTGGATGTTTTCTGAAAACTCATTTGAAATCTTAATCCTCATGAGAGGTCTAATCAGATTTGCAACAAGTATTTTTGATATGTTTTCAATATCCATGCATTTGTGACTTACTAGTCATAAAATCGGTTTTAGGAAGGGTGAGATTCATGTGAATAATGTATTAGAAGATGACAGCTCATTCTGAGCAGGCTGTTGTGATTTTTTGCATGTACATTTTATGTTAAATGAGTCTGGTATACTGCTGGGTAAGAAGAAGTTTAGGTCGTATTTCAAGCAAGTATTTACATATGTGTTTCATTCTAAACATGCTTACATATCTTCTTGAATAGAAACACTTTCTTCAGTGTCTGTGTGGTGCCACCCTGCATATTGACTCGATTTTATGTTCCTTCTTTATTTCCTGTTGGTGTTTTATTTTACTTATGATTCCTGTAAGCCACTCATTCTCTGATGCAATTTTCGGTTGTTTCTGGCCTATGGAGCAACCTCCTAAAATGAGCAAGATACAATCCAGTCTCAATTGCAATCAATAGGGAAATTCCCATTGACTTCATAAAGCCCAATCCAATTTTCAGAGTGGTAAATCAACTGTCTGTGTTCATCTGGTCTGTTACCTCAGTCAGAATTTTGTATTTCACTTGGTGTCTGGCTTTTATTTTGGTGGGCAACTGAAATCCCCTTAGAATTGTTCTGAACCTTTTATTGATTTCATAATTCTCTGCAGTCATGCTCATGCCTCATTTTTACTGAGTCATTTTAAAATACTTAGTTGAAATAAAGCATAAAGTAGGCAGAAAATGTGCTTGTTTCAGAGCTGAAGTCACTGTGTTTCAAAATACTGTGGCTACTGATTTCAAATGTGGTGGTGCTCGGGGTGTAATGCCGAGGAACCTGGCATTTTGACAGGCAGTGCTGCAACACCTGAAAGTTAGGTATCTGAGATTGAAAGAATTCAGAAGTGAGCACCTAACTCTGCTGATACTGGAGGTGTGGTTGGTGCATGGGAAGTATCTAGGTCAAACACAAGGAAGTGATTTTGGAACAGGTCTGAAACTTTTTTTCATTGAGTCTCAGTCAATTCAGTCCTAAGCTAGGACTTACTCTTCTGGTAAAGTGGGATTCATAACCAGACGCTCTCTTCTTGTGCACCAGCATCTAAATTATGCATTTATGAAGAAAAGAGCAGTAAGCAGACAGTCACTTTTTCGACAATCTTGCAGACAGAGCACTTACACAGTGAGTGACATGGATTTAACATGTGGGAAAGTATGTGCACTACCTGGGCTATAATGCACCCATGAGCAAAAGTAACAGAGGGATTAGAAGGAGCACGTTAAATAATAATAATAATAATAATAATAATAATAATAATAATAATAATAATAATAATAATAATAATAATAATAATAATAATGATGATGATGATGATGATGATGATGAAAAAAAGCAATGTATGTCTACAGTTCAGTGTTAGAGGCACTTGGTGCTGAGTCTTGGGGTCTGCTCCTCGTTTCCTTATGAGCTTGCATACCTTGTTCCAGTATTCACAGGACAAAGAGAGAATTGTGAGTGTGTGTGTGTGTGTAAATGAGAGTGAAAACATGAATTCTACAGCAAAGAAAAGATTAAGAATGGAAAGATCAAGAATGAAAGTTGCACGGTTGGTATATAGAAGTGATAGGTAAGACAATGCAGTATGACATTTTGAAAACAGTTCTGTTGTGAGAGATGAAAAAATCAGCAATATTGATAATTTGAAATACTCAAAATTATGAACCAGCTATTCAGGAAGTACAGAATTAACATGAGATTTAAATATAAATTGGGGGTGGTGGTATGGTGCATACTTCTGTTTCATAGCTTAGTGTGCATTTGAGTAACATAATTAAGGTTTTTTGGAGCTGCAAACTTTTTCATTGGTTTTTGTTTGTTCATTTTTCAAACTATACCATGAACCTGTCCAGGCCTTGCAGCTTTAGGAAAATCATCAGTGATAAGAGTCTTGATAAAATGCAGTTGTCTCTGTACCATAATGTGCCTGGATGTAATATAAAAATTGCATTTTAAAAGTGATCAGAGAGGATTCAGCCATCTTCACGTGGCTGGTAACACAAAAATTATTGGGTTTTATACCCCCAAGATATGGAGAATAAGGGAATGAAAGTTATTTGTAAAATTCAGGGACTCAGGGAGAAAGTACCTCAGGAATTTGGGAGCTCAGTTCCAATGTTTTGTTCCTTACCTATTTAGTAAACCTCTTGTGTTTTAAAAGGCTAACAGGTAAAATGGCTATTAATAGCATGAGAAAGGTTAGAGAAAGAACAAGTCTTCTGTCTTTGCAAAAAATAAAATACTGACCAACTGGTGGTTACTCTTTTCAGCACTACAAACCACAGCAAGTATGGATCCCTTTCTTTCTTGGCAGATGCTGTACAGTAAAACATAAAGATCTAGGCAAAACAGAAAACATCTGGATATGCAGATTATTCTTCACAGTTTAAACCTTGTAAGGAGAGAACAGCAGTAGACTTGGGCAATTCTGTGGAATGTATTTTTGGAAGGGCTTTTTAAAGTTACAGGGCAGCTGTATATCATTGTAAGAAAAGAATGTAATTTATGTAGTTCCTGGCCATTTCTATAATCACATCAGCCAAGTTTTCCTAGAGTGACTAGTGATTTTTACGTGCCCTAGTTTTTTAATGCACAACTCAAGAAAAGTTTAGAGCTTTTTTTCCCCAATAGTTTTCAAAACTTATGCTCTGGATTAAGCTGTATTCATCTCAAATAGTTATATGCTTCTACAAATCTAATCATAGCATTAGAGAAATCATTCATGAATATGAAACTTCTGGAGAAGGATGTATTTCTCAAGAAATATTCTTAGTGGGACAAGACTGTAAGGAATAATGAACTAAGAACTTATTTGCTTGCAATGAATATAATAGAACAGTTACAATCATTTAAAAATACCAATTAAAATTATTTTGCTCCACTGTGAAGCGTAGTTTTGTTCATCATACTAGCCATAGGTGCTTCTGTTGGCAAGTTAGAAATCTGAAGTAACATGGGCACACACGTCACTCTTTTTCTTCATTATTTTTGGTCCATGGAACTTTCAGTTCTGATTAATTTTAATTCAATTTAGTAAAATCCTAACTGTGTGCTCCTTTCCTTCTGGTTCTGCGGCTATGTCTATGCTGCTGCCTATGAGTTAGTGTCACGATACCAAAGCTAGCTCAGAGAGTAGCAGCTGCCTAGCTGTGAAAGCACAGAGCTCAGCACAAATCAGAAACAGAGAATTTCCATCCACGTGCTACGCTTCATGCTGCAATACACTGCTGCTAGCATCCATGCCAGTTTATTCAGTGTAGCACAGGTAACTCTATGCTGTAGTATAAAACTTACTAGCTTATACCTATTTATTTTCCTCTACTTGAAACAGGGTAGTTATCTCTCAGCATTTCTGAAAAGCAGCCCTTTTAGTATGACTCCAGCTGCATGCCCTAAGTGCGGACACTTGAAATGGCTAGTCGCTTCTGCAGGGCGCAGTCATCGGGGACTTCGGACTAAGGCATCAATGCTGGGTAGTTACTGTAACTAAAAATAATGCAGATGTTAATTTGCAAGGTTTTTCCTCTGTCAATGGGGTCCCAAAAGAGGCTGCTGGTACCTGGCACTGGATCAAGACTTTGCAGCTTTTTTTGACTTTTTTGCTTTTGAAAACTGAGTGGAGCATAGTTTTTGTCTTCAGCTGTCTCCAGAGCCAGTTCTCCCTTCTCTCACGTGGACAGATGGTTCCCCTCTGAGTAGCTGGGACAACCTTGCTAGAATCACTCCACTAACTGAGGGACTGTCGTAGCTTACTCCATTATGTGATCCAGTAAACTGAATGTGGCCTGTGAGTTACATATCGGATTGGCTCCCAAGAGAAAGAGCACAAATTACATTGTTAAATTACTATCAGATTGTCCTTCTGTGATTTATCACAAAACAGCATGTGTATCTCATATGCAAAATAATCTGTGAATGTCCAGAAGTCTTGCATTTGGTTTTTGAGATTGTAGTTTTCTGGCTTCGAAGCCATTCCATCTTGTCTGCAAAATTAATGAGACTAACCTAGCTTATTAAATAATCATCTGTATCATACTGTATCAATTTACAAACCTGGTAAATAGGTATTACAACTTACTAAATGCATATGACTATAAAAGTAAGAATGCATATGGCACATTGCCTGTTTGTAAAATTCATATTTTTGTTATAAACCAGACTAATTTCCTAGTCAAAAATAAATAAATAAAATAAAATGCTGGTAAAGGATTTTTGTAACCTTCCTTTTTTTAACTTCAAACTGAGGCGGTTTCTGTCTTCTCCAAGACTCAACGATTTAGAGAAAGAAACTCTATACTTTTATAGAGTCCCTGCTTCTGAAAGACAGTGAAACAGCATTCCTTGACCTCAGGTTTACGAACACTTAAGGCACACTGTATTTCCCTTCTAATAGGACAATAACCTTTAACCTTGTAATGCTCTGACTTAGGCCAGTTTCCCAAACTATGAGCACCCTTCTCCAAGGAGAAGCAGGAACTGTTAAAGATGAGCAGCAGTATGAAGAGGGCACCACCAGGATTTGTGATGAATTGAATGAGCGAAGCAGCCAGGAGAGGTGGCTGGGACAGTGGCAGGGATGAAATAGTGGTGGGTAGGCTTGGGTGGGCAACTATTTATTCCCCTATGCCCATGTTAAAATAATCACCAACCACTGAATTCTTTTTACGGGCACTGAATTTAGATCAAAGTTAGCACAAGAAGTCTGTCCCATGATTAAATGTACCAAAAAAATGGAAGATAAGAGGGGCTGAAATGTGTATATCCTTTCATGCCAGTGCTGTGGTATGGATGAAATACTACATTAAATGTACTAAGTATTCATTTTTACTTTCTCTGTTAACACATGGTTATAGCAGATCTCATTACCCACTGTAAAAGAGTTATGAAAATAATGGCCTACTACATGCAACAACCTGTGATTTCCAGCCCCTTCATTCCACTTTTCAAACTCCGTTTATTCTGGCCAGAGGATATGAAACTGAGGAGGAATAAAGGGGGAAAAGAAGTGACAAAATGACAAGGAATATGTTTTGGAGTTCACAGGTCCTGTTTTACTGCAGCCCAACTGAGTCACGGAACCCAGCTAAAAGAACGAGGCTGGAGGCGGGATGGAGACTGAATAATGTAGAGAAGGCTCAGATGCACAGTGTGGAGAGTAGAAGCAAGGTCAGACATTGTAATAGTTAATATGCTCATCGTTTAAATGGTAAACTGCTTTCCAACCTATCGGGTGCTGTAGATAAAATTTCTAAGTAAAAAGAAAAAAAAAAATCCTTAGCATTTCACAATATACCATTACGATTTCAAGGCAACCTAGGAATGTAGAACAGTTCGCTTACTCTCTAGAATTCCCATGGTGGCAGTTCTTACATGGCTAAGAAATACACAAAAAGTAAGAGAGTTCAAATAAAACAACTAAAATAATGTTTTAAGAAAACCAGTTATGACTTCTTCTACATTTTTTAAAAAAAGAATAGCCAACACAGCCTAACGTAACACTTGTGATGATGAGTCAATCCAAAAGCAAAGTCTGTAATAAAGCCATAAACTGCAGCTTTCATCTGAAAGTATTACACAGATGTCAGTAGGGAAACAATTGACCATGTAATGTCCCTGCAGGAGATTAATTTTGTAATAAGAGACAAGAATACTTTCATTTTAACATTGCAATAGCCAACGATGTCATATTTTCTCATCAATTCAAACAATATTCTCAACAGGCGATTACTCTTCCTTGTGGTCAAGACTTACAGGCAGATGTCTACCAGCTGATCCAGTTCAGGACAGCTGCATTCATACATTTCCCTGCAGCTGATATAGCTCTGGTTCATTAATTCTCCCAGCAGCTGGATTGCATTGGCAGGTGCTTCGTTGCATATCTTCTTAAATTCCAGCACTCTGGCAGCTTCACTATACACGTGCTTTGCACGCTGGTGTAACTTGAAGGTGGAAACTAAACAAAATGAAAACATTAAGTAGTAGAGTTATCCATTGTTATTTAATACAAAAGGAACATAAAAACATAGAATTGTTATTTTTAGTAATTCCTATTTCATATCAGAACACTAAGCTAAAAGTCTTCTGCAAAGGCTCACCTACATCTTTAAAAGAGCTAATAAAGTAGTATTCAGAATTCATCAAAATATGATGGGCACATTTTTATAACATTATGCACATAACAAAAAGTATAATTTTAAAAAATATACAAGATTAAAACTTATCTCTATAGGAAGAGATTTTAATGCACTGAACTGATACGTGAAATATGAAACCAGACTTTCGTACACCCAACTCTACAGGTCAGCCCCAAGCCCCAGAATTAGTTCATTGCTGTGTCACTGAAGAGACTCATTCTTCCCTCTTACTTTGCAGATACAAGCCACACAAGTTAGCAGTGATGTGCTGACAGACAGAAAGCACTGATGTGCATTAGGGCATTAAGCGAATGCTTTCAGGTTTTCAGATAGGAGCCAAACTGAGTCATGAGAACGCCGGAGAGGTGCCCAGTGCCCTGCAGGCTGATGGCTGCTGGCACCTGCTGGCCCAGGGCATTGTGTGTAACTGCTCCAGGCCTAATTTGCATCCATTGTGTCACAGATAGACCTTTTATTTAAAAATAAAAATGTAATGTTTATTTTGAAACTGAGACTAAAAATACCGTTGGCCATACTTCCTGGTGCATAGGCAAGGAAGCCCTCTCAGGTATTTCCTCAGTGCTGGCTCAACGTGACTGCAAATACCACTAGGTTAAAGGTATGCTGAAGAACACAGGTGCTTTCAGTTTGGTTTTCAGGGTTTATTTGCCAAGCCTGGACAGTGGGGCAAAACCAGGAAGGGGATGTCTGTGGTTAAAGGCTCCTTGAGCTACTCCAAGGTTAGGCTGTTAAGTCCATTATTTTCCTCAGCCAATAGAGTTCTGTTTGTTTCAATACTATGGAGTTGTTGCTGTTATTGAGGAAGTGTTACAGAAGCATGCAGGACAATTTAGTTTATGATAAAACTAGATCACTTGAACTTTTTTATATTAGCAAGTGAACCTTATTCTTTATTGGGAGCACCTACTACAGTATGTGTCATTGTTACAACTCAAGCCCCTGGAATATCACTCATTTTCTTTCTACACATGAATTCTCCTTTGGAACAAGGACTCTTTCCTCCTATCAGCTTCTGGTCTCTTACTTTTTAAAATTGCTGATGAAATATTCAAACACAGGCAAAAGGACAAGAGGACAGGCAAGCCCCTGTATTCCTAACAGAACTTGCTATCTGACCCAGGCACATGCACTTCCTACTGGGCTGTTGTGTGGAGACAGACGAGTTCTGGAACCACTTCTGATGATTTTGGCAGTCTACGTTTGCAATTATACGTAGAAGTCTTCCTTGAAAGACTGGAAATGAAATTGTGTCCAGTAGGAAGTAGTCTCTCATATATATATATAGATATAGATATAGATGTATACATACGTATATATATATACACACACTTCTGATTGAACCCCTTACTAAAACTTCAACATTGTCTATACAATCTCTGTATCTTTCCGGAATAAGTGTAAATCACACCTGTAAATGCTGAAAACACAGAGCTGATACACAAAAATGGTCTAAAATGATAGAGCAGCATGGAACACAGAAGTTTTCTGCTACTGATGATATTGCTTCTAGTGATATTTATTTCATAATTCAATACAGACTGCTACTGAGAAACACTGTGTTGCTGTCTTGTGAGGAGGCCTTCTAAACGTATTTAAAGTTAGGATAGAAATGACAAAATTGAGAGCCCCCCAGAAACGCCACTCAGGAAGAGCATGTTCTGCTTTACCACTTAGAGGTGTGTCCTGCCCCACTGTATTTTGTTGCTGCTGAAATTACTTGCACTGTGTTTTGCAGAGCAACGTCTCGGTATTTCTGAATGTTGGAGAATGGCTGCGTGGCATTTTTTAAGGATGGTTTCTCTTTAAATATTCGTTTCTTATAAGCCATTGTTTTACAGCAAGGAGATTTATAAATGTGCATTCGTTTAGGGAATATCTAAAGTTGCGTGAGAGATTGCCATAGCTCACACTCTCTTGTAAATCACCATTGAACAGTAGTAACCGAAAGAATGAACTGAAAACATGTCTGTTTTCAATTGTAAGGCAACAGACTTGCCAAAGGCTGTGATTGATTCAGAGACCACCCTTTGGTAGAGCAATGCTCTACTGGCCAGATTACCTTTAAAATCTCTGGGGTTGTGTTATGCTCATCATGTTATGAATTGGAATGGGAACGGGCACTCCAACCCCTGGCTGTCAGCCAGCAACTCTGGGCTGAGCTCTTGACAGTGTTCACTTGGTGGAGAGCCCAGCAGCGCAGGGGAGAATTTGCTACCTTGATGCTGTCTTTCTCTCTGGGAAAGCAACCCTGACAAGCAGGTCTCAAACGAGAGCATGGCTGTATGTTATTTTCAGACTTCTTTGTGTCTGTTTACAGAACTGGTATCAGGTAAAGCCTGGCATCATTACATTAGCTGTTGGTTGTTTATGGGCAGTGTTTTATTTCAGAAAATTATGTTCGTGTTTAGTTTGCTTTTCCTCTCTGGCAGCATGTTTACTGTTCAGGTAGAGTTATCTTCAGGACAGCAAACACCTCTGTACTCTCTGAGTGCTATTCTAAAACAATCAAATGATTCACATATTTTCAGCTATCAACACCAAATGCTTCTGGTAATAGAGAAACCCTCTTGGATCTCTTTCTGTTTGGATGGGTGGTCCAACAAACCATCTCCATATAATAAAAGATAGCAGAGCACACATGATATTCCCCAAGACTACATTTATATTTGAACCTTCCTACTCTATCACAGCCTGTATACTGAATATAAGCAGATCTGAATTAACAGGCCAGGCCATGCCAAAGAGCTATAGAGCCCATGATTTTAGAAGAGTGCAGGAACTGATCAAAATCTGCGTGTTTCATGGGAAAGCAACCATATTTCTTACAATTAAAAAAGAGTTATTTCATACGCCATACTTTGTCATGGTTAAAAGAAAACTTAAGTGTGCACAACTGCTTAGTTTATATCTGAGCTAGGGCTGGAGGGCTATGAAAAAAGAGAAACTGAAGCCCTCAAAGTAAAGTGGGCAGTGTTGTACAGTACTTGGGCTGTAAGGTCTTGCCCTCTGTGGGGCTCAAAGGAGAGCAAAAAGGCAGGATTTAGGGAAATCATGCCCCATTCTTAAAAGTATTTGGGTCTTTAAATCTATTATTGTATATGGAAATTAGGTACTCAAGCCGACTAAAAATGTAAATGTTTTCTTAAACCTTTAAACTATTAAGCCCTGGTTTCACACACTTATATTTATTTCCAGCTGAGGGGTATGGATATGCTCACTCTAGCAGTTGAGGTAACTGCTCATCTCACCTGAGACATGAGTTGCCCTACAGTACTTGTTTCTGTGACTAGGGAGGACGTTAAAATCTCTGGTGCAATGATGCTTTGCTGACTGCCATGCTGACATAAGAGCAATTGTCCAGCACGTGTCTGAAGTAATGTTTCTCCCATAAAGGGATCTGTGCAGTATCCAGTCCTGGTGTTCAGCTTGATAAAACACTGGAGCACTGTTTGCAGTGATGGGGATTCATATCAACTAAGGATTGTGTCTCTGACCAGAAACATGCTGTCAAAAGCTCTTTGTTCACACTGCTGTGTGTTCCCTCTCTGTTGCTTTCTGTGTAGCTCACTGCCATGCAAGAAAGCTGTTTGATTTTAGACCTAGACATGCTGGCACAATCAAAATCTCAGGGGCTTTGTTGTCCCTATCTGAAGAGACAATGTGGCGATTGTGATTTATGTTGTATGGTATCAGCTGCACACGCACAAAGTTTCTTGTGGACTGAAGTGAGAGTGAGCTATACCTTCTATAGGCTGAAAGAAATACAGATCAGAAGTTGTTACAATGAATGTGAAAAGACAAAATGAGACCAAAGAAAACTTTGGGGAGGACAAGGAATCTTACACCCAAGTCTACTCTTAGTGATGCTTTGTCACTAAGTTTTTAACACGTTCACTAGCAGTCAGCCTATTGCTGGCAGAGCTAATCCACCTTTCAAGTCACGGCCTCAGTAATTATTTCTGAAGCTTCAAAGAGAACACAGTCCACAAGGAATCTCATCCACTGTTAACTGCTTTGTGTTACCAGTCAACATCCATTTTTCAGGGAATGTCAGTGACTCTTGCTGACCCTTTGTGCATTCTCTGCACCCGGGCTTTGCTCCTCTGCACAGGATCTCTGTAATACCATCTGTGAGCAGCTAGACTTAACCCACTTACCAACCACGAAAGGCCCTTGAAAGAAGCAGTGACATTTTCCAGTGCACTAATAGTTCACACTGCAGCAAGAACCTTGTAATTTGTTAAGACACAACTAACATTAATGAAAGTTCGTTCAAGATCCATACAGAATCTCTTAAAACAAACAAAAATCCCAGGCTATTTGTTGCAAACAAAAATGACAGTTAGTTAAATGTAACAGAGAAGTTTACTGTGGGTTTGCAACTGTATCGTCGTATTTTTTGTTTTAACTTTATTAAAATTGTGTAAACCTGTCCACTCCACTTACATGGATTTTTTTCTCTACAATTAAACATTGTGGCTTCCCAGCAACTCATATGATTTGTTGTAATTTCAGTTTCAGCAGATTCCTTTCTTTAGGGACTTCCTGTACAATTCTATCTGACCTTTAGCTAAAGACCAGCCTCTTCAGGCTGTATATTTTTTTCTGGCTGCTTTGGCAGCTTCTTACGATGTGTTTCACTGTAGATTAACGAGCTACACATGGCTGATGGAACTGTTAGAAATTTACAACAGGAAAAACTCACCAATGCAAAATCATGGAGGGGACAGTTTCTACCACCATTACTCATGTGGAATAGTACCTTTCTCTGTTAGGCATCCTGCTGATTGAACATGAAGAGGGTGAAGGTTTCTGGCTCATAATATATACAAGAAAATGCTGCCAGATGGCTTTAATTTGAGCCAGATTGTGAACCCCCCTACTCAAAGTGGGGAACAGTTACTCTACTGGGACTGCTCAAGTGACTGTTTGTAATCCGGCTTTCTGAAAATAAATGACGGACCGGCCATTGCTGGATTCAGCAACCCTTTTAGCAGACACCTGCTTTGAGAATATGGTAACTACCAATTTTGAGCTGTTTTTTCTCCAGAGACGTGTGAGCTTTAGCAGGGCTGTTGTGACTAACCTAGAACATTCACTGCCTGTGCCTGACCTGTGGCAGTCCCAAAAGGCCTACCTCGGCTGAGTACCTGTATGGGGTCTGCCTGGAGCAGACGTCCTGGGGCTCATCCCAAGGAAGCTGTGGTTTTATTGAAGGAGACGAAGTGTGCCCCAATTTGGCCATAGCAGGGATCACGCTGAGGCTGTGACAGGCACCCAGATCCTGAAGCTGGGAAGTGCTCTTAGGTTCACCAATTTGGAGGTAACTTCTGTTCTTGTAAAACAGGGGCACTCTACAGCTGCACACAACAAAGCTCTATGTGTGGCTGAGCAGCATGTCTGAGAGTCCACCTTCACATACAGCCGTGCCTTAGTTTCTGTGCAAATAAAGTAAAAATTGTTCTTGTGTTGAGATCACCATTAATACAGATAACTTGGCAATGCGAATGAAAGGCTATCGAAACACCACTTCGTCAAGCTACAGGATGGTTTTAGAATTATCATTCCAGGAAACAAATAGGAGGGCCGTTCAACAGCCAAATCCCGACAACAAATGGATGCCTGTTATTCCCATGACAACTCATTTCCCAGGTTTGAATGCCACAATTAAATTACAATTTTATATGTGAAAAGGAAAAATCAGTTTAAAAATAACTCACTTAAGAACAAAAAACCTTTTTATAGTTCAAAGGAATATACTCTCCTGTAAAAGTGTCCTTTTGTGGTGAGGCTTATAAATACTTAATGTCCCACAATAACCACACACTAAATGTTCTGTGAAGCGCACAAGTCCAAGACAAAATTATGATATAGTGCACCTTAGAATGTAAGAAATATTATTTTCTCTGGAGATGTTCAGAAGCCATGAGTGCAATCCATGTATAAACATTTGGAAGGGGGATTTAAACTCAGGATTTTGAGTTGGCCAAGGAACAACTGCAATAAGTTTACAAAGGCTTTATGCATCATCTGTGCTTCTCCAAACCTGGGGAGCAAGTAGGGCTGTACAGTGAGGCACCGCAGGAATCCTTGAGTACCTGCCTATAAAAGGGATGTAAAGTTGCTATGCATCAGCCACAGCCTGGGACTTGCCCAAAGCCTGTCCATGTGATTTTTCTTTGGGATCTGGATATTTTCTTTGGTCAGCCTTACATATACACAGAACTTTGTGCAAGTATACAGCACCATCACTGGAGCAGTAGAGGAAGGAAAGCTGGACTGAAGGCTGAAATAATATACATAGCACTGTCAGATCCTTAAACATGAGATACAGCATCAGTAATAATGTTAACTATCACTGGGCTTTGAGTAATACAAAAGAATTAAAACTACTGACAATTTATATTCAGCCACAGAAAATTTGGATTCCAGTAAATGATCTAAGTATACTTCTCATGCACATATTTTACACTTAATGCTGTAATATTTTATCAGAAAAGTTGATAAAACCTATACAAAGGAATAAAAGGTACCTTAAAGGTTAGAGCTCTCTTTGTTCTTGTTGAACACAAGTTCAACATTCCGAAATCCTCTGCAGAGATCATTTATTTCTTGGTGGGTTTTCTCACATAAAGAAGCCAGGCTTTGTCATTAAAGTATAGTGGGAAAGTAGAGGGGAGATAAGGAAAATATTTTTGTCAAACACCCTCTGGTTTTCCAAAGCCAACATAAAATGAAATTTTGTTGAGTGTGTTAACAAAAAAGAAAAAAACACCGTGCATTTAGATTTTCTTTCTGTGTCTGTCTTGTTTCTTCTTTGTATATAGTTTTACAGAAAGCTGTTATTTAATTTTATATTGTACATGCAAAGAGACTTCCAGCATAACCCATTGTAATTGGCCTTATCAAATGAAATCATGGTCATGCAAGTTTAAGAGATTCCGTTCAGCAAACATCTGCAAACACTATTCAGAGCCACAGTATAGCACTTCCTTTGAGTTTTTTCTATAACTTTTGAGTTTAAATTTTTTATTCAAGTTTTGGGGGAGGGAGGGACGGACAACACAACATAACATAAATAAAACAATTCGGTTCTACAGAGCTGTAGAATTTTATTTTATAAACCAGGTCTATAGATTATAAACATCTGTAAGTCTTGTACTGCTTCATAAAGGGGAGTTAGGGGACAGCATAAAAGAGTCAGAACTTTGTAGTTCCCCATGAAAATGCTGCAGAGTACATCTACAGAGTTCAGTCTTGTACATACAGCACAGAATGATCATAGCTCTTTCTGTGAAGATCAAGAGCTGGAGTAAGATATCATATTCCATGCTGGTACCCCTCTGGCAGTGTAATTAGACAGTAAGATAATTTTATGCTCTCTGATATCATTGTCTTGCAAAACAGATTATAGATTCAGGCCTGATCTCAGTTCAATATGTAACATTTACAATTGTTCCAGATATGCATATTATTTAAATATATGCACCATTATGCATATATATATATATATACATGTTACTAATTTATATGCATAAAATATGTACCTCCCTGAAAGCAGTCTTGGCAAGGATATAATTTGGCTGTGGAGAATAGCAGAGGTATTAAAGCCACAGGATAGAAACAAAGAAGTATGCATTATTTTAAATGCATAAAGTAAAATTCTAATCTCAACTGGAAATGACTATGTAGGCAAACTAATGATTTCATAAATGCTCTATTAAGTACTACTAGCAATCCTACTGTATGCATCCAAGACAATTCTTTCAGAAACCAGTCAATCTTTCAAAAGTCATATACACCAATACTCAAGACTACATGGTATAATTATATGCGAGAATATGTGGGAAATACATTTAGTAGTAAATTATTTACCTGCACCAACGTTTTTATAAAATAAATAAATATATATATTGGCGGTAACAGAAACTTCTTTCTCAGGAAAGAGTGGCCCAGAAGATTTGTTGCTTGTTTTATGAAGTGACTGTGTATTTATCAATTCGAAAAGAGAAGCACAAGCTCCACCTGTGCTATCCCTGAACACCATTTAAAGAACCACAAACAGGACTCATTTGATCAATGCTGTAACCATCCAAAATGTTTGGTTTTGTTGGAGCTATGGCTTAAAAAGGAAGCCTAGCTTAGTCTTTTCTCTAGAATAAAGCCTGGATTATTTAGCGATGACTCTAAAATATTACAGACTACTCTAAAATAGTAAGTGATCTGCTACTTTTACCATTTAAGAAACCTTAAGGTACCTCTCTACAGGTACCTTAAAGGAGGCTGTAGTGAGGTGGGGGTTGGTGTATTCTCCCACGTGCCTTGCAACAGGACAAGGGGGAATGGGCTAAAGTTGCGCCAGGGGAGTTTTAGGTTGGATGTTAGGAAAAAGTTCTTTACAGAATGGGTTGTTAGGCATTGGCACAGGCTGCCCAGGGAGGTGGTGGAGTCACCATCCCTGGAGGTCTTTAAAAGACGTTTGGATGTAGAGCTTAGTGATATGGTTTAGTGGAGGACTGGTTAGTGTTAGGTCAGAGGTTGGACTCGATGATCTTGAGGTCTCTTCCAGACTAGAAATTCTGTGATTCTGTGATTCATTCTGCCATTTAGCATCTTGACACCTAAGATTCTGGAGAACTATTCTGGCAAGACTTGTGTACTACCTACTAATATTAATACAGAACTATTTTATATAACACAAACATCATGCAGTAAAAAACGCCATTTCATATATGCTTACCATCTTGCGTGTTTTGACTAAGGATCTGAGAGCGGAGGTCCTCCAGGCTAATTCCCAGGCATTTACAAATTTCCTCTGTGCTGTAAGGCTCAGGATGTAATACCTCCTCGACAATGGTCAGCATTTCCTCTAGGCTAACTCCTAGCTTGGCTTGCACATCTTGGAGTCTCAACATTTTTTTCCAGTCCAGGCCTTTTGACTTTGAGAGAAGCTAAGATGTAAAAAATAAAACATATTGTGCTTTCCAGTTTAAAACTAACATTAAATTGTCCATTAGCAGCTTTAAGACCCATTTGTTCTTTTCACTTCTTAATTGGGAATCATCAACAGCCACTTTCAATCCACACAGAGCAGATAATTACTATATTTTTATATAAAAGCTCTATGAATGGCAGATACACATACACTCCCCTACCTGAGACATTGTCTGTGAAAGCCCTACTGACATTGTGTGATATCAAATCAGTGATTCATCCTTTTCCATGGATGTTATTACTTCAAACAATTGCTAATATTTCAAAACCACATTCAGACTATTGCTTATACAAATGCTAAAATATTGTAACACTGCAAGTCCCCAAGAAGTCTGTTTCTGCACTAATTTGCTCTAACATTGGAAACAGAGATCGATCTTTCCAAGATGTTCCTGCAGTTTCCTAATGATCGTTGTCACTACAAACCTTTCTCATAATAGTCCTAAAAATATGAAAGTAGGTAGGCATAAGATTTGTGCTGGAGAATTAACTGTGTTCGTTCTCAATGTCTAGTGTTTAGGGTAAATTACAAATAAGCACATTCTTTTAACACAAAATTCAAAATTTTGAGCTCTACAAAGTTACTATGTGTTGGTCAGAATCTGTTCTGTTCCTACATGATTGCTATTATGCTAATTAGATCTAGATAAAAGTGTTTTTCCCACTCCAGATAATGATGTCATGTGTTATGTATCTTTCTGATGTTTTGGCAATTGAAAAACACACCAGAACCCTAAAAGGAAATATGTCAAAGAGGCTTTTCTCCAGAAGGTTGCTGCATGTGATGATGCTCCCCAGTGCCTAATGAAAACACCTGAGCAAAGCAGCTTTCCAAATGCTTCCATGAGGTGGAATATTTTTAATGTTATTAGTGATGGAATGATATTAAGTGGTTATTGTGACAGATTAGCAGGGATGTGCCAACGTCACTTTACGGGATTGATAAATACACAACATGCCTCTAATTCTGCACCATTTAAATTGAGATTAAAGTTTCCACATATACCAGATCAGGCTTTATGTTTGCAGAGAGTTTAAAGTATTGCAGCAAAATCAGGGAATTAATTCCTTTTCCCATTCAAATCCATGTTGAACTGGATGTTTAAGCAGATCTACTGTCCAACTATAGATTCTCAACCTCCTGCTCTCCTCCAACAGCGCTTCTGCAGGGGCTTTTCCAATTGTGCTTTATTACGGCACATAAAAGTTAACTACTTTTGGTGCCATCTAGTGACTTGCTAAAATTTATACGAAGCTTAGCAGAGCAGAACAAACAAAATCCAATCAAAATCCCAATCATATGACACTGCTGTCATTTAAAACAGTGTTGTATGTGGTGGTGGAGAAAGAAACAGCTGTGTCTGGTGGCTAATGCAGAAATCAAGGTGAGAAAATTTTCTGGAGAAAGACTGCTTAAGTCTCTTCTGGACTGCTTTTCAAAGGCACTGAGCATGTAGACCTTTGTTACTTTAATGCACTTGTATTTTGGCTTACTTATTGATCAGGTACAGTAACAATTATTGCTTCACTTATTTCATTTAAATATTCAATAATATTTGGTGCATGTTGGTGCATGTTTATGACACAAACTTAGATCTGTTCCAAGATGCTAAATGAATGGAAATTTCCCTCTCATAATTTAATCCTAACATTCAGCATCCCCTAAACTTTATTACCAGAATTTAAATAGAACTAAGCATTTAGAAAAAAAATAATATAATGCTCTCTAAGGCAACAAAAGTCCTTCTACTTACTTGTAAAATAAATAATCCAGCTATAAATATTTGTCACACGCACTGTGCCATCTACTCTATTTTCTATTCTTGAGTGGAGATGCTGTATTTTAGATGAGCTAACTACATTGAGTTTTACACGTCAGATGTTCCAAATGGAAACTGACCTCTTCAGGCCTGCGGGCAGGGCTTTTTTGTAAAATTTCATACTGCTTATAGCGAAATTTAAATTGTAACAGCACTGGGAAAAATGTTATGGGCAAAAAGATTTTTTTTTAATATATTGTTTTTAATATTTAGCTGCAGCACCTCAAATTGTAACGGACACAGAACAGAAATGAGAAAAATCCCATCTATTAAATGTACAAATGTAATCCCAGCACTGATCCCCACAGTTGGATATTTTCTTGATGATCTCTGACTAGATGGATTAAAGATGTGGACATAATCCAGCTGGCTCTTAACTGTCAGGATACAGGATCTGTAGCCCTTATTGTCTTACTGTTCAACACAGGCACACTGGAGCACGGTATGCAACTGACAGTACAACATACTCAGTGAATGATGGGACAAATCTAAATAAAAGAAAGCCTGGCTGAGAAGTATTGGGATACTTAGCCCTTATATAACACCATTTTCTTACACTTTATATTTCTATATGCCATCTGAGTGTCTGCCCACACTTAACACACACTGGCTGATTAACTACATGGCATCCCATTTGCAGACATTCTCGGCACCGCTATAGCTGAAACTGAACTGAAACACACCCTACGAAACACAGGGATAGCAGAATATTCACTAATGTGCATACTTACCCTGCAACACCTACTGCGCAAGAGTTCTGAGGTATAAAGTACATGTTAATTTCCTGTGGAACTGAGAATGTTCTGAGGAATGTAATTGACTTTAAACATGCTGTTTAATGGTGTACAGGAAAGCACTCAGAGACTAAAGCAAAAATTTAAAAAGAAGAAAAAACAAACAAGAACAGCAAAAAATCAATCAAATAAATGGCTGTCTAGAAGGGAAAGGCATAGAACCAGAGACAGGCAATTTTGTGAGGATGCTCAAGATTTCATTTGGTGTAAGACAGACTGATATCAAAACGTTCTGTACTAATGCCAACAGAGACATGTTGTATTGGTATCTTTACTTACACAGATTTCTGCAAGGAATAAGAAATATGAAAATGGCCTAAGTTGGAAGAGGGGAAAAAAGCCCATCCTAAGGCACTTACCAATGGGCATTTCTTGTAAAATATTATTGTGAAGCTCTGCGTGTTATTTCATAATTCCATTAGCTTAATGGTGCATAAAAGACTTCCCTGCTTCCACTTACATACCTGCCCTCCTTCACCCCACTGTGACCTGTTCCTAAAGACAATCTTTCTTGGCTAAACATATTGTTATAGTGTGTGCAGCTTTCCATCTGGGTAGCATATGTTTAAAAATAGACAGGTGTATGTTGTTAGTCTACTTAAAATCATGGATCTGCTGAAGGTACCTATTTAGGGATTGCATCATAGCTAACAAGAGTGTAAAAAGTCATTCTTCCTTGCCCCTTTTTGCAGTTTACTACACAGGTTCAGTAATTTAAAGCAATTTAAAAAACTATGATTCAATTTGCCAAAGCTGGCATATGGAACAATACTTTAAAAGGTCTTACATCATAATGCACTTATTACAGTTTGCTTTTCAAAACAGATCATTTTGGACCCTAAAAGACGTGTTTAGTTGATCAGCTATCCTAAGTCAGAGGTTTATCAGTTATGTCAGAACCATCACGCTTAACTTGATTTGCTTAAAGGCATAGGAGTCTTCAATAACTTCAATAACAACAGCTTTAATATCTAACTTAACACCTAAAATGCAGCTGTTTTTTATACGCCAGTTGAAAGCCCATTTTAAAAGTTACCTGAAGTTTAGCTTCCCTCCTGGAAAAATATCTCAACTAGCATATTTTATATTACTTTTGCCTGATAATTTCTTCAACTCTCACTTTTGTTTAGCATTTAGTATGGTATTTTTTTCATGGAATTATTATGCCAACAGGTGCTCAAAGTACCTGTTTGTTTAGATTGAGTATTGGAGTGTTGCTTAGACTTTGGCCAAATGTTTTGTGGCAAGAAGTTCCATGCAGCACTTTTTAAAACTTTCACCTATACTTTGTGACCCAATTTTTCTTCTTTCACACAGCACTCTATGTTGGGTATAATTTTGAATCATTATGCTTACTTGTCCTTTAATTTAATCAAAGAAAAATCCACTGTATTTTTATAACAGACTTAAATCAAACCCTGTATCTACATATTCCTAAACGTATGGTCGGCAAAATCTATAATTAAAGTGGAACTTAGATTTGTCATGTTCAGATTCCATGTATTTTAGAGATAATTGCAAACTACAAACTGGCAGCGCAACCTAAATGCTGGGGTTTGATTCAAGCCTGTTTTAAACTTCACACTAACATGCATGCTGCTATTCAGCATTTCCAATATTACTTCCAGGCCTCCAACTAGTAGCTTTGATGTCCTCTAAATCCTTGAAAATACACATCTACTGCCATATATACATATAAACATGTGACCACACTGGTTGCTTTCCATTATTTATCATTATTCAGCTTTAATTAGAAACAGTCTATCTCATTAACTGAGAATATTTATTTGCTGAAAAATAGACATATTTCCTCCATTCAAATATAATACAAAATAAATAGAATTAAATCACATAATCTTCTATATAAGGGCACTGTCTCTGCATTTCCGTTAAACTTAGCAGGAGTCCTGTTTCTGCAGAGATGGAAGTATCTGGTTCTGGAAAGAAAAATGCTACTTAAAGTAGCACCTAGCCAGGTGTTAAAGATACGATTGGTCAGAAGTGGAGAAAAACACATACTTAGATGAAGGTTTCATTAGAGTTTGACATAAGCCATACATTACCTTTGTAGCCAGACGACACTCCATTACCCTAGTATTGTAATGAGAAGTTGCTGCTTTATTCATTTCAACACAACTGTTAGCAATAACAAACACTGCTCCACTTGGAAGTCTAACATCAGTTGCCCTCAGAGGACTGAACTCTATCAACTTGGCCTATCAGAAGAAAAATGAATGGTTAGTTTTAATTTACTACTAGCTAGCAGTGCACTTAGTTCTATAAATCATATGCAAATTTGCATGTTTTTTCTCTTGGAAATCCAGGGACAGTTAATGAAGGAAACTGACATGAAACAGCAAGAAAAGAGACTTAACCTCATTGGCCAAGCTGCACATACATTTCAAACCCTTCCCTTGTAGCTGGATTTTAAAATGTTTCCATTAAGTCTTTGGGTTTTTTCAGGGTTTCACAGAACCCCACCCAACCTATTTTTCTTGCCTGTTTAAGACAACAGTTTTTCTTTGATCTACAGAAAAGTACCAGGCCTGGCTGAAGCTAATGTATGTGCTACTAGAAACAAGCAGCTTCACATTCGCTTCCCCTACACTAGTGTCCATCTCCCCCTTACTTTTCTAATTTTCCACTAAATCAAGATTTAGTTCACTGAGGTACTAAGTATTACCAAAATTTTAGGGTTGCCTGGAGACAATGATCATGTTACATACCAATAATCAGAGAAATGAAATAAAATGATATATAAAAAGTAGTTACTGTCTCCTTTCTTCTAAGAGACTGTCTTGCCTCACAGATGCCTTACACAGGCTATGTAAGATGTTCCCAACATTTTGTGACCTTTTTGTGGAATAAGCTAGGCATGCATTAATTAAATAATTCAGGATGTAATGTAATCAAGAGATTAAACTCACATCTGGCTTTTCAGTGGGGTAAGCTGTAAATCATGTGCCCTGCTTTCGCTCCTTAGAATAGATTGTTACTCTGCAAGCAGGGACATCTTACTGGTTTTGGCATTGTTCACCCCCAGAGAGTTCCTTGAGCAGCTAGAGTGCTAAATAAACAATGACAAATCTGCTTGTACATTATGTACAGCATGTGTGTTACTCCCTACCATTGAGATTCTGGACCAAGTCACAAAACTACTATCAAGACAGACAGGCTTGCTTACATTTCAATATACCCTTTAGGAACTGCTACATTAGATCAGAATGTACCACTGACCTGGTCTGGTGTCCTGTGTCTGACAGTAGCCTTACATGGATATTTAGAGGAAATATATAAATAAGTCATATACAAAGCAATCTTTTCTTCTGGTATACTTTTCCAGCTTCTCATACTGGAAAATTATGGCGGTTATACTGACACTGGAATATACATCATACTATTATGTTTAATAGCCACAAATAGACTAGTACTCTATCAGCATATCCAAGAAAATCCTTTTTGAACCCTTTTTAAACTTTTGCCGTCCAATATGTACAGTATTTCTCAATTTAACAATGAATGTTTTGAAAAACAACTTCCTTGTTTGTTTTTAAAAAAGCTGCTTGCTAATGTCATTGTGTTTCTATTAGCGCTTCAGTTATGAAAAACACTGAATTCTCAATTTACCTTCTCTAACCCTTTCAGTATTTTACAAAGCTTCAAAATTTCACCATCAAAGGTACTGTTTCTCCAAGCTGAAGTTTTAAATTATTCAGTCAGTGCTCAAATTGTTCTAGTTATGTTATTTTTTTTTTGACATGGGTGGCCAGAGCTGCATTCAGCTGCAAGTATACTGAAGCAAGGATGCTTTGTGTTCAGTTTACGATTTCTTTTTTTTAATCTTTTCTACCATTTTCTTTGCTTTTCTGACCACCACCTATATGTATCTGAAAAGTCTCCACTTATAAGATCCTCTGTGTGTTTGCCAGGAAAATATGCAACTTTCTTCAGCATTAATGTAGCCGCATGTTTACTACTAACAGTATAAAGCATGAAGGAAAGGTACAGAGTAGGCACAGGTGATGTGAAATCGAAAATAAATGTGTCATGAGGGCACTAGACATTTGGTGTAATTCTAGGAAAGTTTATTTTCTGTATAAGCTCATCCAAGATATGGCAATAAAGCACAAAATCTGTAGAGATATAAAATCACTTCAAACAGATTATAAGCAGAGTAAAGGTCTCCCATGAAAAGCTGCATTCATTTCAGTAAATGTATTTTGACACCTTTTAGGTTTGAATGTTCACAGTCCTGTGCACCCTCTGAGACAGTGGATGACCTTCATTGTAAATTCCACTGCGAACACTCATGCATAACTTGTCAGGTCCTGTGTATCATTGCTAGTCCACCTTCTGTCACCATGTCTAAGACAGCTAAATACCTTCTACATCAGAATTCAGCCACAGAATTGTCTGGAATTACCAAAACTGGGGAAAAAAAAAATCTCCATTGTCTTTCTAACTTGACCTGGCAAAACTTCCTAGAACTCTTTGGTTATAAGAAGTTTCAAGAAAGCATTTTTATAATAATTATCCCATTTGCACTGAATACAAGGCATACCAGCCATTCAGATTTCATTA
This sequence comes from Anas acuta, assembly GCF_963932015.1. Lineage (NCBI taxonomy): Eukaryota > Metazoa > Chordata > Aves > Anseriformes > Anatidae > Anas > Anas acuta. Next base: position 20,441,396 of record NC_088990.1, read on the forward strand.
TATGGGAAATCTAAGTTCAGTGATCAATTAGCCACATAGTGTGAAACCTAGAGCTCTTCTAGGGTGCATCTTTCCCCACAACTTTTCTTTTCTCCTTCTTTCCATTTCTACTTTTCACCATCTTATTCTTTCAAACCCGTTGTACCCAATTGTGCACAAGTTTATACATATAACTCCTGTTTTGTTTGCAATGGTGCTTATCCTGCTTGCTGAGTTATTCTATTTTTTTGTCTTTCTGCTAGATATGAAGACATCGTTTACATTAACAAATATCACATTGTTGGTTTAGATTAGAAAGATCCACATACAGTTCCTTCTTCTGCCAGGAAAGAGATTGCCTGGTCCATTCCTCCACCTTCTGTGCCAATGTAACGTTCACTCTTTGTGCAAATTTCTGCAAGTTCCACCTGAAAAAACAATAAATGTGAACCTTCAGCCAAGATTAATGATGATACTTTTACACTGCTTACATAGGAACTGGTGAGAAAATGAAGGAGATAAACGGCAGAGCTGTGAGACCATTCTCTCTCACACACCAAGCAGTATCAGCTGGTATCAGCCAGGATGCCACATGTCCCCTTTTTCCTCTTGTTCTGAAGCAAAAGAGAATCAACTATGCAGCCTCCAGGAGACCCACTGCAGCCAGATGTTTTCCAGAGTAACTTTGTTTAGATGATTGACGTTGGTAGCTTTCCCACCTTCCTTATTTGCCTCACACTCCCCCACCCCAATAGCCAATATTTTGATGATTTATTAGTTGAATCCATATATGTACTTATCTTGTTAGCTTACAGAATGATGGTAAATTGATACTTTATACTATTTTAATACACTAACTCAATAATCAGAAATTATGGATTGAAGCTAACTCAGAAACTCTTTCTCACTGTAAATACTCTAATCAGTGGTGCTTGTCAGTTTGCTTTGAGATACTGTACTCCACTTACATTGTTTATCTGACATCATTTGTAATTATATGTGATTCACATTCTTTTCTGACATTTTAGGCATATCTTTGTGCATTCTGATACTTGCAGGTCAGAGGATACTATGGGAGTGTGGAATATCACTATCATAACTGTCAAAAGTAATAATTTACAGGAAAGCTTTCAGCCATCAGGCCAAGTCAAAACAGAACACAGAGAAGCCATGGAGAATGGCTGAAGAACATAAACTTCTCAAAAGGAAGTAGGTCAAAAGCATACATGTCCTCACACCATAACCCCTACCAGTTTGTTTTTCTAAGCACAAGGTAACCACAGGAAGATGAGAAAAGAACTTTAGAAAAGTTGCAGCCTGTTTCTCAGTCTGGTAGCAAAGTCAGATTCAGATTCCACACTGCGGATGTAGCACCACATGACTTCAGCTAAGCAGCAGGGCAGGGACATTAGCCAGTACACAACTGTAAAAGGCAGCAGATAGAGGCAGTAAATCACCATACTAAGAACAAGGTATGTGCAGTGTTCCTGCCTGCTTGCTTGCTTAATTTCTGTAATGGCACCAGAGACAACGTTGTAAAAATGGTGCTTACATCAGTGTAATCAGGCTGAACTGCTTGCAAACACAGTAACAACCAATTTACTCAGTTCACAATACAGTTATGGTCAATAAGCCTCAGGCTGATAAGCAGAAGCTATCAAAAGAACATTAACAAATTACTCTAAAACTATGCAAACTACCTATCTGAATGAAACGTCAGTGGAGTTTAGGTTGTCATCAGAGACCCACGCTGGTGTTTCTGTTTAAGTGGATCCTGTTATACAGGTGAAAAGACCAAAGGGTTTGTTCAGCTTATATGGGTGCTGTATAGGGTAAACGGCCACTTGTAACACCATTCATGAGAGAAAATAGAAAGAACAAACAGCAAAAATACTCTCCTTTTCTACTCTGCCTTTCCTTTGTGTATTTTAAAAATGAACTGAAAAGGAGATAATACTTCTTTTATACATATAAATATATGTAACATATAGGAACATATAGGAACTTAAAAACATCTGCCAGTGCCTTTTACTGAAGAACAGGTTCCTCAAAATTTGTTCTTCCTCGCTCGTCCCACATCCACTGCATTAAGTCCATTTCCAGTTTGAACCTGGAAGTCTACCATGTGTCCCTGTTTCACTACAAATTGGGAATAATTCTGAATGAAATGCTAATGAATGTAATGCTGTTTTTTTTCCCCACTTAATGCTAAAACTCTCAGCAACGGTCCCACAGAAAGAAAGAACAAACTCTCACACGTGGCAGTCTCTTGATGAACTCCTTTCTACATGTGAAGGAGTGCCTATTTACAAACATCTGTTGCTGAACTGTGGAAATGCAGGCGTGTTCCAGACAGTTCTGCTGAACCTGCCTTTCACCCTTCTGAGAACTGAGCAATACCACATCTCTGACTTTTGCTGCCACTGGCAGGAGACACCACACTGGAGTTCATGAATATTACTCACTGGCAGCAACAGGAACGTCTCCACAGTGGCTGGAAAGACCATGCCAGCACACTGGTCATGCACCCTTAAATAGGAGCTGCGGCTTTGCAAATCTGGCCTGAAGTACAGCTCCTAGGTACTCTCACTGTATGTTCCGCTCTTGGGCACAGCTGCCTGAGGTATTATTTCATTCGCAATTGCCAGATAAAACTTTGCAGAAGTCAGAAGTTGAGCATTTCACCCTTCACTTAGTCTGACTGCATGTCATCTCCATATACAAATCAGCTACCACTTGATTGCTCAAATCATTTAGACTTTATGAGCCTGGGCTTATTAAATAAATATCAGAAGTCTTGCAGAGGAGGAATGTTAGCAATTAGGACAGTGCCACTCCCCCGTCCCTTTACATGGTCTGGTGAATTGTGCCTGGTTAAGCGCTGGGCCTTGCTTCGTCCCAGCTCACCAGCTGTCCAGCTGCGTACGCTGGGTAACAGTGCTGCCTGAGCTTGAGCAATTTTTGTTTTGAAACTCAGCAACGATTGGCAGGACCACCAAGTAGTAACTGGCAAGGGTTGAGAAGAACCCTCTCCACAAGACAGCCCAAGGCATCCCTGAAACATGATTTGGTTTCTAATTTAAACAGGCCCTCGCTGACACAGGCTGGCCTTCTAATACTAGGATGAGAAGCATGTGAATGGAGGGGAAAGCATCATCTGTATATAAAACAGTTTCTACTTACTATTGAAACAAATGGGCAAATGATTGCCTTTTTGCTAAAATGAGTGAGAGGGCAAAGTTCAGAGGAACTGAATTGTAGCATTGGAATTGAATGTGAAGACTAAATTGGAGAGCTTTGTGTACATATTTGATACTTGGAAAAGGACGGTCATATGGCTGAAACAGTGAGCTGAATGTCAGAAGGTCTGGGCTCAGTTTCTAGCTCCACATTAAGTTTGTTGTGATTCAGGGAAAGTCCCTTTAACTCATCATCACTCTATTTCCTCAATAAAATTAGAAGTATCTTCCCCTTCTTGGTAATTAGTAAGTACTGCTTGGGATTCTTAGATGATAATGATGTAAATATATGTGACTTCATTACTAGAAACTGAAAAAACGTTTTGCTACATGAGTTCTCTGGCTTAAGGCTTTGACATAAAACTGCGCAAAGGAAAAAATTGCTAGAACAGTGTAATAAAAGGAGATAATGAGTGCCTGTCCCAGGGCAATACCTTGTTTCCATTCAACGTGCAACACATAGAAGCCCCTTAAGGCACGGCCTGTATGAATCCTCTGTTATTTGCATCTCATGACAGGGTTTGTCTCACCTGTGAAAATACTGAGCTTCTCAGATCCCAGATTTCACTGCACAGTTTGGCAACATCTCAAGTGTATGTCTGAACAGTACCTTGGAATGCAGCATTTACTTCCCCCTGGCTACACCGTGGTTCCTGCAGGGTTAACTCGGAGCGTTCTCATAGCCAGGTTTAGGGGAACCTCACCCCAGGCTCCACTGTGGCATCACCTACCAGGCAGTTAAGTTCAGAGGTTGCCAGCCACTCCTCAGTAGGGCTAAAAGTACAACTATCAGGAATAACTAACGTCATTCCTATTGAGTTCTCCAGTAGCAGAAATAAGCCCTAAACAGGTGTTCTTGCAGAGCTACATGAAAGGAGACATTTGTTCTTCATGACTCACTATGGGAAATAGCATTGAAAGACTAAACCCCATCTGCACATAGACTACATTTTCATCCCTTAAATTATGATCCATATGTAAGATCACCTTCTGCTAATCACAAAATATAAATAGTTCTATGCACCTGAGACTCATGAGTGTAAGTCTCATGCCATCCCTAAAGCACTATTTCAAAAACATTAATAAATCATCATTTAAGTCTCCATAGATTTTTACATACTTTACTTTAAAAGCATTCCTATAAGGCTGCTGTTATCTTCAATTTAGATACAGTACAGATATTTACATGATTTGTTCAAAGTCATACAAAGCCCAAGTAAGAATTCAAAAAACTCCCTTTTTCCAGTATTGCAGTTTATTTCTCCAAAGAATATGGTCTCAGGGAAACCACTGCAGAATGGGTTTAAAATCATTTTAAGATGATGGTAATGAAAAGTGGTACAAAACGATACCAAAATCAAAGTACAAAGGGGTCTGAACAGCAGCATTACAACTAGAAAACAAATGATTTCGTTAATCAGATGTCCCAGCTGTCTGTGATCCACATATGCTACTGCCCTCCAAATTTCTTTATTATTGTTCCAGGGAAGTTGTTCCAACAGGGCAGGCTAGACTAGGACATCATTTGTGAAGAACATCTATCATGAAGACAGTCCTAAGCCATCACCTACATTTTTGAACAAGCAAAGTGATACATTTAACATACTTCAAAAAGTAAAGCTCAAACACCAGGATATGTTTTCTTTGATTTCATCCCCACCCTCAAATTCCCTCCACCCTAAATCCTAACCCAAGCCAAGAATGGAGGTATATATAATACTCCTGAGTAAGTAACAGGTTGTCAGTTAGATAAAATAAATTAAAAGTCTTGGGTCAGAATAGAAAAACGTAGACTATATTAACAAAACGTAGACTATATTAACAAAAAGAGACATAGCAGGTCAGACCAAAGCCACATCTTGTTCTGTATCTTATAACAGAAAGTAGCATCTTAGTATGGAGCAAAGGCCAAGTATAGAAGACATTTCCCCGAAACATTTTTTTTTTGATGCACGGCTTCCTGAGCTGAACATGAATTCTGTACACTTAGAAACCAATGATGGATTTATTATACATGTATATGAACTTGTCCAGACTCCCCTTTAACCCATTCACAGTTTTAGCATGTGGAACATCCAGTAACAAGGACTTCCACAACTTCTCAGATAATAAGCATCTCCCGTGTCTGTTTTGAACATACACCTGACTAGCTTCATTTGATACCCTCTGGCATTGTGAGGGGTAATGAACAATTGATTCCTATTCACTATACCAATTGCATTAATCATTTCACCTTATCACTTATCTCTCACCTCTTCTTCAAGCTCCTTCTTCCAAAGAGTCCTAGCTTACTTTTATGGAGTTCATCCTGTACCTTTAATTGTCCCTGTGGCTTTTTACCTGAACCTTTTCCAGTTTAATTATCTTGGTTTGTAAGAAAGGACAGAGGCAGACTTCCAGCTTTTCTAAGACTATCTCGGAGAAAAATTCACTGTATATTTGTATCTTTTTTTTTTTTTTTTATCTTTATGTGGCAAACAAGCCAAACAAGCCACAAAATGGTGGCTCATATGGTACATACGGCAATGCAGCCTCTACCAGTTAGCAACCTCAACTCTTCCACCCCTTTCACTGAGGTTACTGTCCTGACACTCCAGTCAATAGGACAGGCTATGCAACCACGTCAGCCATGGCAAAATCCATTTGCTAAACATGTTTTGCAGTGGCATGGGTGAAGCACACTGCTACTTTCTGCAGACCACAGTGAAGGCTGTAAACATGAGCCATAATAAGCAGGGAAGCTGGAATGGAAACTTAAATATCGAAACTTAGTCTAGCAAGACTAACCTAGAGCTATTTTGTATAGTTAGTTTGTTTAGGCTCTGAGCACATGAGAGGGACGAGCAAAACATGACAGTAATAGTAGCTGGTAGTGAGTTAAACCTTGAAATCTCCCTGCTGATCTGTCAGGAAACACTAAATATTGTAGCTCTTGAATGCCAGACCAGCTATGATACATACAAACACAAGCAGTACTTTTATATCTGTTGGCAAGTACACATGCCAGATTGGCTGTGTGTGCATGGGGGATGTTTAGTATCAGGGAGTTACATGAGATACTAAGTTTAACATTTTTGTTGTTTATCCAATATAAAAGATACAGCACAATAAATGAGAATATCCCTGAGATGAGATGAGAATAAAACAATACAAAGCAACATCATTAGGAGTCAAATCTCAGTGCATACATTTCACTCACTTGCCTGATAAGCAATTACACATTTAGAAATATAAACGAAGCAATAACCTACCAAGGAAGCTGCTGTCTCTTAAGCGTTTCAAAACTCAACTCAGGTTTTAGACATCTTTAGTTGGAGCATTTGGACAAAGTGAAAATTAACAATATACAAAACCTTCTTCAGGCTGCTCCTTACTTCTGCACTCTTTTCAGAAGCTTAATTCTAAATTATGCTCAGAATGTATCCTATTGCAGGAGGCAGCACTTACCACTTTGTGTATCAAACAACTGGCCCCCATGTGCAGGCATAGGCTAGCCTTTGATCTAAGAGCTCTACTACCTACCTCTGCTTTTTGTTTGAAACAATTTAAGGTTCTCCCTGATAAGGAGCAAGTCAATCTTGGGTTACAAGGAAAGAAATTACTAACACTTAAACCTGTTTTATCTTTGAGCCACAAGGTTTCCTATCCAGCATGCAGAAAGTCTAATCTGGGAAATCATATTAGTGGAGATATAATTTAGTCTGACAAAGAAGGGTTGTGATTTTTTTTTATTTGTTGCCTTATGTGTAGTTACTCTAGATAGAGAGATTACTTGTAATAAGCCCTCATCAATAGCGCTGCATCATGTTACTTTATTTTGTTGTTTTTTAATGGAAAAAGTGGATTGTCAGTAAAATGATACTTTTCACTAGTGTGTATTTTTCACTGTGTGTTTACTTTTCAATATGAAACACCTACAATTCAGGTTTTAATTTTCAAATGAATATTTCAAAAATGCTGAAGAACTGATAGAAGAGTATTTCTCTATTTCCAGGCACAATCCACCATTGTGTTACATTTGACCTTTTATACCCTGATACTTCAGTAGCATGTCAACTCACGAACCACCCAGTACAGCTTATTTGATTCTCTATTGTCTTATCATTTATTTTAGTTTCTTTCAGTTTGATATTATTGATAATGACTATGAAGGTTTAGACAGGCAAAGATATTTAGGTATAAAATGTGTAATAAAACGTGTAATAAAAATGAACAAAAAAACACTTACAGAAGTTTTCCTAAAAATAGCAGCCTCCTAGGGAATTATTTAAGTGAGAACAGACAAGGGAGTTTCGACTTCAATAGTTCCCTTGCTCACAAAGAGGCCAAGGGCCAACTGCTCTGATTTTCACTCAGTGCAATGGGTCTGGACAGTATGTGAACTGTGACAGAATTTGTCCCTATATAACTGTCATTGTCAATATGTTCCATACCACTGATCAATCCCTTTCAATCTCACACAGACCTTTAAAGAAGTAAACTTGTGTAAGCTTAAACCTCTTAAAAGAGTAAGACAATTAGTGAGTAGGAGACAGGCAAATATTTCTTAGTAAAACAGAATTAGTGTTGCTTAGTACTTTTTTGGAACAGCTTACTCTACATTACCCAGAAACCTGATATATACAAATCCAGAATGACAGCAACCAAAATAAAGCAGCCTTCTCTATAAAATGATAGTATTAAATTACATCTACCTCAGTGGTTTTATGTAAGTTAATTCCAGCCAAAGTTAAACATGCTAGATTTTCTATGTATAACAAGGCAGGAATAGTGATAGCTAATGTTCAAAATGGAAAAAAAAAAATCCCGTTTTAAAGTTTACCATTCATGAAGGGAAGCTCTACGAAGAGAAGAATTCATTAATGAGAGTTATTTTTAGACTGTCATTTTCAGTGCTCCAAAAAGCTATTCAGCATGCATATTTAACTAACTGGAGTATTTAAATATCTATTGATCTATTGAGCCCAAAGTCCTGCATGTACATTTAGTTTCTCTACAGCAATACAGTAATGGCTCTGCAATGCAATTTCATTAATGCCTTCTCTGGTTTAATCTTAAAAGTCAGACTCTGTTACTTCTCTTTACAGAACGTTGGTCATTTTATGGCAAGTTTAGCACCCAGGAGATTTTCTGTGAAATCCTTTGGGGTTCACAGAATACAGGACTGAAAAGTGAGAAGACGCATCTAAGAGTAAAAAAACATTTTCCATCACTTAAGTCACATTTAAAGTTAAGTTAGATGTTGATCTTTTATTTCTATCTTTGCATGTTTTATATGTTATTATATATATATATGCATGAAAATAACTTCTGAAATATACAACACCATGTTTCATTTATTAGGGCATAAAATTATGCCCAAATTTTGAGGTTATTTCTACGACCAGGAATATCCTTATTTTTAATATCTAGTCTTGACTAGGGATAGATTGCCGAAAGTTACCATCTGCTTCCAGTTTGCATACAAAATCCCAATTAGCTAAACTTCATATATGTTTTGCAAGGTAATTATCCTTACTTTTTTCAGAAATAGGAAAGAATTTGTCAGATAGCATCTGAATGTCCTCATAACCACAAAAATCTTAGCTTGACTTCGTCTGCCCTCTAACATACTCAAATAAAAGGTTATCAATTTGGTTGATGAGAGATTATGGCCTTTGATTACTGTTGCTCTGAAGTACTCAGTTTCCCCTTGATTACAAACACACAGTCAAATTTAACAAGTTAAAAAACCACAAGCTTTAATTCCATAGGAAAAGAAAGGATTTTTAACATTTCTCAATATTAAAAGTACTTTAAAATACAGCATCTAGGTACCATTTTCTGTGTAAGCAACCTGAGGTTCTTACATAAATCATCTGAGCATGAATCTATCAAACATTTTTGATGCAGCAATATTATAAAACGATCCTAATCAGAATTACCAGCGCACATTAATAATTTCAAAGTCACACTATCAGTATGACTACTCACAGATTTTCTTGTCAAATATTAAAGCCCTACTGCATATCAGGAAAATTATCAGGAAGGGGTAAAGTAACCAATTCATGTCCTTTTCTTATCATATACAGGCTTCAGAAATAAAGTAGAGATGATTCATGTTGGTCCCTCTTTTCTCCCACTGAAATCCATGACATTACCATGTAGTGTAGCTGCTTAAATACAAGACAACATTGAATGTTTTGACAATCCCACACTCCAATTCAACTGAGCTGTAGTGTGATAATATTGAAGCCCATAGACACAATGCCACTACAGATTAGATTTAGGTCCTTTAATCAAAATTCTGTCTGACTTATAATATAATTTAACTTCCTATGCTCAACATTTCACATTAAATTAAATAAACCCAATTGGCTTTATATCTATTTTTGCCAATAAGTATGTGCACAGCTGCCCAGTCTTGAGCAACAGAAAAAAATATTAGGGTGGCTGAAGAGAACTTAGTACCACAAGATTTAACATTTGGACAGCAACACTATCATCACATCTTTCAAGTAAATATAGTTATTCAAATGTACTAAATGATTTTCTGTACTTATTAATTCCTACCATGAAACACAAAGCTGGGACAATTTAGAGCATTATTCCATTTCCTTTACAAAAAGTATCTTTTCCTGATGAAAACTTGTACAAAAGATTGATTTTGTAACACTAAAATAAAAATCACTTTAAAATCAAAAGCTAATACTGAGCATTGCTGTTCTTTGAGAGATGCCAGCAGCGTCTTAGACTGGTATCCTGTTTGGAGAAGAAAAATGGATTCTTTTTAAGGATCGCATTCTAAATTTTCCATCTTGCTATTTCAATGCTGTTGCACTGCTGCAACTGGTTAGCACTGCACATCTGGCTGAATTGTCTTGAACTAGTATTTTCCCTAAACTATTGTGTATGTGTGTGATGGGTTTTTAAAAAAATACTGTATGCAAACTGAAACAATGCCCTATTGCAGACTGCTACACACAATAATTAGAGAGCATATTTTTTTCCTGATTTTGTTTTCAACGTCAGGAAAAGAAAAAAAAAAACACAAACTATTTTTAAATCAAGCCACCATGAAATTCTAACTATGTTTGTACAGTATTTTTCGTTTAGGGGTTTGGTTTTTTTTGGTGTCTTAATCTCATAGGCCCAAACATCACACTGGAAGTGTTATCTCACAAAAGCTCTAAATTTCAGCAATTTTTACTCTACAGCTACTATTTTAAACATAGATTTATCAGGAAAGAGAGAGCATGTAACTCAAATATTCTAATAAAAACAGTTTCACAGAAGCAAAACAGATAAATGTTCCATTCAGTAAAAGGTCAATTTTTCATACCTTTGGCTACAGAAGCCCTACCATTCAGCCAAATTTGATTCCAAAGCCAAAAGTTTCTGTCCTGCTGTTACAGCCCATAGTATTAAGATTTTGCAAAGTCCATCAGACTAATGAGGGGTAAAAAGTCAATCTTTTCTCATAAAATTACCAAGACAGCCTACTCTAATGACCAAATATTGTTACTTATAAATGCTACCATTTACAATTTTTGCAAATCTAAGCGTTTGAAAATAAAATAAAAAATAAAATAAAATAATAATAATAATAAAAAAAGATGGGGGTGACAAGACAAGATAAGTGACTATTTCTTCCTTAAAACTAAACAGAAACAAATATCCAGAGCCCTAAAAATGTAAGATCCTGGTTTGCTTTCTAGCAGAAAGGATCTGGAATACCCCTACTTCTGTTCAGCTAAAAATTTCCCTGCCATGGGGGAGCTCCCAGCTGATACACAGCCAGTATTACTAGATCCTGCACAGATACCATTTGACACCAGCAAAGGCTGCATTAGGAACTGTAAAGAAGTCACGAGAGCACGTTTTATACTTCTGAGGGCTCACATGCCTAGATTACTCTAATTTATACTCAGACTAACACTGTCTTATATGAGGCAGTTCCACAAGACTAAGCAGAAGTTCAGTGCAACAGCGAACCTGGATCTGGCTAGATATAAGAGGTCTCTTAACACTAAATAACAAATTAACCAAGAACACAACAGATTTGGGAAAAGTTTGAGCCTAAACAAAAGTAATCAGTCTACAGAGCTGCCATCCTCTGTCTTACCCAGCACAACCACGTGTCTCTGTCTGTACAAGCACACAAAATCTTGGACATGTTCTTAACTGCTCCTGTGTTGGCTATTGGGAATTCTCATCTGTACATTAATTGCTCATTTTTCATCACAAGTGCAAAATACTTGGCTGCAGACAGCTGGAGTTCCTGGCAAAAATGTGAAATTGTGTCTGTTGTGTTTGTGCAACTATATTTGAGACACAACATCAACTTTCAGCACCTTTTCCAACCAGCAAGCAGAAGGAATTTTGGTTTGATTGAACAGGACACACGAGGAGAAGGAAAGACATTCAGTAGAGTCTCTGTCTTCCTTTTGTTCCTCCACAAGTTTCTATAAAAATGCCAAAAGAGTTTTGCACCTTTCTTCAGAAAAAAAGTCTGGCATAATGCCAACCAGTACTCCCAAGCCATGCGTAAATTTACCTCAAGATACACACTGTATCATTTATTCTCGGGAGAAAGCAGTATTTCTTGGAATAATGAAAACCTGGCTTCTGGTTTTCCACTTACAGATTTCTACTACCTAGTAAAACTTGGGCTTTCTGACTTCTGTCAGTTTTATGGGTTTTGCAGATACCCAATTCCTCTCTGAACACACGCACTCCAGTGACTTTGATCAGGAGTTCCCCAGCTTAGCTCTTTTGGTTACCACCATCAGAGATGGTGCTGACCTGTGTGATAAGACCATCTCTGCAAAACCAAAAGCTTCTTGGCAAGCCAGGTACACATCTATACTATAAAGAAGCACATCTGTCACTTCCAACCCTCTTCTTGCAAAGCTGCACTCATCTAACGGGGGTCCCCAGTTCCATGTCTTCCTCTACCATCGCACTATGTCTCACCTCACAAACTACAGCCTCTGTTAAACACCCACTCCCTTACTTAGCCTTTGACCACACGCTGCACCAACACAAAGCAGGGTGACAATGACTGTAGCCACATCCTCCTCCCTGGAAAGCCAGTGCACCTTGCCAACCCTGCTTCTTGCTGCCTTAGCCCTGCTTGATACCTTCCTGAAGCACTTTGAGTTGTGCAATGTGGCTTGGAGAACTTACTGTTGAGCAGATTGCTGCAGCTGCAGCAACATCGAGGAGCAAGCCACAATGGATCAGAAAAAGCTTTCTGTGTGGAGCTGTTTACCTTATGGCTCCGATAAGTGCTTGTATACAAGCACTGTTAACAGCTGCCATCACCATGTACCACTTTAAGTTGGCTTTGTACCACAACGTGGGAATGTCTGACTTAATTAGACAATAGGCACAAATATGTGTAACAGTCACATTTAGATCTGTTTTTTTCTCTTCCTGACAATGTTCTAATTTAAGATCCTAGTTTCACTTAACCAGACATTTTTACTGGAGAGAACTTCATTCCCATACAGCACTTTCAAGGACCATGACTCCTCCAGAACTTTTTATTACACAAGCCAAATTCTGCTAACACTTGTATTGGTAACAGGTCACATACTTGGGGTTTGTTTTTAGACTAATGTTTGTTTAAAAAAGTGAGGAATACATTTTGGATTATAAGTATGTTCATTCCAAAAAAACTGTGAAAAGAATAAGAAGAGTCAGATGGAAGAATTTTACCTCTGCTTTGTGCTGATTATATAATTTATCAAGAAATTGTTCCACAGGCCTCCAACAGATGCTATGCTGTTGCAGCCATGAAAAGTCATTCAGGGAGAGGGGTAAAGGCCTCGGGGGTGTGGTCCACATGCTTTAGCACATATATCCTCAGTCCTGGCCTGCAAATAGCACATCTGGTCCAGGCATGGACCTCATGGTTGGCCAAAACACAGGCTTACAATAACGCTCCTTTTTTTCAGCTTTAATGTAAGCCTGTTTTCTTGCCAAAATCAAATCCTGCCAAAATTTGGCCAAAGATGTTTGCTCAATTGTGCAATATCTTAAGTTTATATCCAACAACTCTTTGCAAAAACAATTGTATCGTGTTTTTAATGTTTACAGGCATTAACAATATTTAATTTTACGTAGAATTTTACTGCTGACACTCTTGAGTTTTACAGTAAATTACCTTAGAGAGGGTTTTTCCATTAGCTCTTAGTGTCACGAGTCCTGCACAGCACACCAAAGCACTGGAGCTAGAAAGACCAGAACTTGGAGGGATGGTTCCATCTAGCAGACAATTCATTCCAGTTGGGTTATTAAGACCAAAATGTTCCTAACAATGAAAAAATAAACAATCTCAGTTTCAAGTACTGACAGGCTCAGGCTTGCAATTATCTGACACTTAGAAAGAGAATCTTTCTGCTGAGTTGCTGGAACCAAAGACCTGCTTCTGGTATCTCCAAAATAAAGTGAAATTTTCATGCTATTCTTTAAGAACAAAGCCAATGGTAAGGCTTCAGCCAAAGGTATGTCTGCAGTTCCTGTACACAAACATACATGGACTGACAGAACTGCACCCCAAGCAGAATTCAGTGTGGGCTAAGTGCCCAAGAATTTACCAAGCTTCGTGGGTGGGTTTTACAGCACTGGCTCAGCTCTGAGCTGTCATGGTGACAGTACCGGAGGTTACCAATCATTTGACACCCTCCTTTCATCCTTTTTTCCTCAACTCCTCACTAAATGCATCCCAAAGAGTTTGCAGTCCACTTCATGCCTCACTTTTAATGCTGGCATGTAGTATTAGGGAGCTAATCATGCTGATTAGGAACTAGTATCCATGCAGCTGTGTTCAGAGCCAGATACTCTTATCTCCTGAAGCACCCACAGGACTGGCACTGAAAAAAATATAATGGTATTTGAAGAACACTATGCTTTAGGAGGCACCAGCAATGATAGATCTGTCACGCTAATTTTAGAATAAAATTTGAGACATTTTTACATACATAACAAATATCACAGATAATATATGTAATAGAGAAGTCATAAATCCTTGTGTACATATCCTTTTAATTACTTTTTAGTTGTGTCTTTTTATCTAGCATAACTTTAATATAAATTTCTCTCTTTTGTTAGTTAGAAGTAAACACGCAGTACATACTAAAAAAGCTTTGCACATGTATGGGAGGTATATGAACAACTATATTCTGATACAGACTTATATGTCAATGAACTATATTAAAATAATCAGAAAAATAATCAATAATGAGAAAAATGGCAGTGTTTCCATACGGAAGCACCCACCTTCAAAAGATTTCTACTACTTTTCCTGAAGTATCTTCAACCATAAATACCAATGGTAGAGATCCGCAAACACAAAGCACCTCCTTTAATGTTTTCTAGCATCACTTCAAATTTTAAATTTCCTTTTCTCCAAACAGAAGGGAATTAATACCTGAAATACTACTGCTGCCCTTCATGAGGAACACTAGACAGGCTTGTTCAAAAACAGAAAATGATTGAGTAACCAGAAACTGATCCACAGTTTCTGGACTGTCTTGAATGTGAATCAGGCTTGCAAACTTATCACGCAATGTTTAAATAGAAAACGTATTTTGGTTTCAAAAATGAAAATGGACTTTGCCAAGTTCTGCAATAGTTCTGTCCCAAAAGGATAGCATGTTCAATTTAATATAAACAGATTATCCCGCTGGACCCTCTAAATACTTGTATTTCAGTGTTTAAGTCTGTAACATTCATGCTTATTTTCTGCCAGTGCTTGAGTCTGAAAACCTGCTTTGCAAATTAACCTTCTGGTATAAAAGCTTGTCCTTAGGAAACAAATCTCAGTAGCAGACTGCAAAAGAAGGAAAGGCAATTGGTCATGCTAGCCTTAATATAAGAAAAGATATATTGAAAATAAACTTAATCTATATATCTACAGTCAATACAATTTAAATGCATGTGTTACTGAGCTATATAAAATTGAAAATACTCACGTTACTGCAAATGTAAGTAATTTATAGGGATCTAAACATAGCGGGGGGTCTGTTTAGGAACTATGGATCATAATGAAGTGATTCGTGGCACTGATTGTTCCAAAAATCGTATTTTGAAGACATCAGTGCCAGGTCTAAAGCATGCTTTCTTGGCTGCCTGCAGTGCTTATCTACTGCATCACCCTGTGGGGCGACCCAGATGGCCTAACTAGAGACAAGCTTCATGTGCTTTCAGAAGCACATTTACCCATAATTTGGGCTGGCTGTGGTGACCTTACCTTGCTGTCACTCTTTATCCCATTGACCCTTCAAGAAATGTCACTGGACTGGCACTAGGCTGAGAAGTCACTGTGTTTTTTTTTTTTTACTCAAAGGACCATGAATCATCTGCAAAGGACAGGTGAGATTTATAGGAAGCCTCAATTCTGAGTTCAGGCTGTCTCCCAGGGCCACACTGACAATCAGCAGTTGGTTTCACAAGCAGTTCAGTCTTCAAGTCAGTCCGGAGACAGGCTAGCTCACAGAGGAGAAGATAAAGCTCAAATGAGCAGACAGGAAAACGTCTGTCTGTTCAGTGTTCCACCCTTTACCATAAGCGTGCCATTTCCTGCATAGCTCTACTCTTAACTCGCTTAGGAAATTTTGAAATTCCCATTCAGATTCCACACACTGAAAGTTTGGATAAGTAATGGTTCTTACTGGATAATTCCTTCTGTATGTGGTTTATGTACTTTCTGAGATTTCTTTTGCCTACTGCATGAGTCAGTTTTGCTCAGTTGTTGTGCATTACTTGTATGTTTCCAACATTAATGGAAACTGTTTTTTTAAAATGTTTCCATAGGAAGAAAAAGACTAAAATATGACCCTTGTATCCTGACAGACATGACTCCAAACCTTTCTAAAAAGCAAATTCTAATCGCATGAGTCCAGTGGGAAGCATTCTTTTTAACTTTTAAAATACAACAATGTCATCTTAACACAAGTTTGATCATGACTTTACTAAATAAGTGATTATTTGGTATCATAATTTATTTAATAAATATTAATATAGTGCTGTGTAAATATTTTAAAACAAAACCACTCATATCTCATCATTAAATAATTGTATATCAAGAAATGACAGAGATGCAGGGAAGTAGTTTCAGGATGAATGGATATGCATGTCATATTTTACTTCCACATTAATTTCATAAGTTAAATAGTTTGGGCTTACCTGAATACCCTTCAGTCCACATAGGAAGTAGTTATGCCACTGAGATTTGGTTTTGTCAATCTGAATGTCATTAATACTAGCACTAAAATCCCTGCAAAAACAGAAAAACCTTGAGGTTTCAACTTGTCAGTAAATTTAATCTGAAAAAACATGGCTTATTACTGCCACCTGCTGATGAACAAAAACATTTCTGTTAATCATTTTTTTCAGTACAATATTTTATTGTACAGATCTTCTTTATTAATCAATTCTATATTTTAGATAGAAGCATAATAGTATTTCCTAAAGCAACAGAAATTATTACACAAAATTAACAGAAATTACAGAAATTAAATTACAGAAATTAAACTGCCTTTAGCACCCGTAATCAAGGCAGCATGGCTTCCATCACATGTACATGCTCTATTAAATCTCTTAGAAAAGTATAAATCTAACTAATCATACGTGTCAAGCCTAGAGTAGAGATAAATACACTTTAGGCTTTCTTTAATCCCTGCTGAGGAATTCATCTTCATTACCTTCGCTGTGAATGGCAGCTCATTAAAAGAGGCCTAATGCTGTAAAATTGTATTATGTACGTGTATATTACAAGATATAATTAAAATAACAGTTTATCTATTTCCTCCACGATAACACTGATAATAGTTTTCCTACTGCACTTCAAAATAATAAAAATGGTAAACCTGAATGTTCCTGAAGAAACTAATGCTACAGATAGATGCTTTAAAAATATACATGGAGTGGTGTGCAGACGCCTTGGAGGGGCATGCATTAATCATCAGGAAGGGTAGATTGTTTAGAAGTCTATACTGTCAAACACCTAATAACTGTATCTACCTGATGCCAGTACAGCAGATGTCCAACAAAGAAAGAGTAAAGGCACTAAGAATGTCACGAAAAACTAACAAAAATTATTCAAACCTTGTAGGCTAAGTTGTGCTTTACAAGGCAAGGTCTGCCAAACAATATGAAAAGAGGCAGCTGGATTCCCTGGAAATATTTAGTCTTAATGGAAGGAAAAAAAAAAAAAAAAAAAAACTTTCAAGAAATTACTTGCAAGGAGACACTTCACAGCTTTTAAGAGAACACAAATTTTCTTTCTTATGCTAGTCCCAGTCTTTTTCTGTAAACTATATAGGTTGGTGACGTGCTGTTTTTATTTTTATCTGAAATAATACCGCTAGTTAATACCTGTAAAAAAAAATACCACTGTGAAGGTATCTTTATCAGTAAAGTATTCTGTTCCCTATAGAGAGCCTATGTTAGTCATACTAATATAAAGCATCTTTACAGTGATGTAATTGTCTTCAAATAATGGCTGAAAACTTCACTTTATTGTGATGCAGTTAAAGGCTGCAATTTTTGTGTTTACGCTAACATAGGTTTTAATGGTAGCTATGTTGTATGAGCTACTCCACTTGTACTGCCGATCTACAACCTATTCCCAGATCAATGCTACAAGACAGATACCACATTTCAAATATCAACTTAGAATTACCATTTTCTCAGTTATACATTCAATTTCAACATTCACTGCAGTGCAGAAATATCAGAGATTGCTATACAGTTTAACGTGTAAGTTGCTGTCTTCCCATT
The DNA here is from genome assembly GCF_963932015.1 of Anas acuta. NCBI lineage: Eukaryota > Metazoa > Chordata > Aves > Anseriformes > Anatidae > Anas > Anas acuta. The sequence continues at coordinate 20,459,383 of NC_088990.1, forward strand.
TGAACTGTTCAAAATAATGCCACTTACAGGACTTCATCAACAATGCAGCACTGAAGAATTGTAGAGATTTAAGTGCAAAATACTGGGGATTGTAGAGTAACAAAAAGATCTGAAAGGGAGTGTTGAGAGTACAATACAAGTAGAGTTCAAGGACAGCAGTAAATTCTTCCAGTTTGAGATTCACATGTCTTCGGAACAATCTTCCAGAGAATAAAACAAATTGTTTTTGTTATGGCTTTTGAATATAATCAAAAACCAGAAGTACAGTAGAAAATGACTGTCAAAAGTAATGAAGAATAAAATAATCCTCTGTTTACTTATGTTTGTTTTCTACAATAACCTTAAATTATTATTTTAAAAAAGCAAGGATGCTAGAAATCAATGTGTAAAAGTGATTATCATAAAGTGAATTTAAAGTCCTCTTTTCTTCGAAAAAGGGTCGTAAAATATTTTATCTGCATAATTCTTTTTATGCAATCAGACAAAGTTAGAATGAAATGAACGAAAAGACATATACTATGGTATATATTTGCTGGTTCTGTGGATAAATGAAAATAACTATTTCTTAAAGTGCATTTTGCAGATTTCTGTAATGTCACATAGAAAAAGAAAGAAAAGTTGGCTTTGAACTTGGCAAGTTTCACATGCACATAATTCATACAATCACAGGATGTGGAACTGGCAAGGTCCCCAGAATCCTTAAGTCTTTTTTTTTTATTATTATCACATTTGATTTGTTACAAAAACTCATTCCTAAATGCCCAAGCTATATCTTAAATCATAAAATTTTCAATCTTGCCTTCAGTCCTACTACTGGAAGGTACGAAGTTTGATATAAGTACGTTGTGAAAACAAGTAGAATAAAAAATAGGGGAAAACATCCCCTTGAGATAAAAATACCTTGATATTGTCTGTTCCAACCTTTCCATTTTAAAGGACTTGTGGTAAGGTTTTCCCTCCTCCAGGACTATATATAAACATTTTAATTGGTCTATATAATTAGAAGAGGTGAGTTTCTTGAGTAGTGTGAAAAAAATGTGGTTGAGGTATTGTTCCTTGCTTGAGTAGTAATTAATCCTTAGTTCTGGGAGACCAATTTGGCTTTTTCACACAGAGCCTCATTGTCTCGGCAATTTCTTAGTTTTTCTGTTTGAACTCTCTGTAAAAAATCTATTAAAAAAAAAAAAAAAAAAAAAGATTTTCAGGTCATTCTATGAGATGGAATGATAATTGTTAATTACCATGCTTTGACATTTCTGAAAGCATTTTGAGATGTGTGATGTCAGATACTCAGAGAGTATCTCTTTCTCAATTAAAAAGGTGCTGTGTGAAGAGGAGTTATTTGGATCTTCAAGAGACTTTAACTTTTGAATACCATTTTAGCCCAAATATATTTAAAAAAACATCTGATCAGATAAGATGCTTTATGATGAAAAACAAACAGAAAGTTTTTGTTTGTTTTGTTTTTGCCGCCTATCCTTTGTTCTGTTCTTCCTAAAGTTAATATGAATGATCAGGGTGGATGAGGGCTACAGAACTGTTACATATTACGTGAACTGCTAAACAGTTCACAAAACAAGAATGAAATAGGTAACAGTGGTTCTACAAAGGCTTATGGTTAGTCCTTGCTAGCCAAAGGCCTATATACATGTACATGCATTCACCACAGGCATAAACATCTAGCAGTGGAACAGGCTGGGAGAAAAAAGATCTATCCTCAACAATTTTGTTATCTGGTATAACATTCAAAGTGTTGAAAAATATTTCTTTGTTATGAAATTACGGGCATGTTTTAGCTTTGTTTTTAAGCAACAGTGTCTCAACAAAACAGAGAATGCTTCATACCATAATCTGAAACCTTTTCTTGGTTTATGGTTTAAAACATATGATTTTAAACTGAAAACAAGGCAGATATAAAAATACAGTGACTGTACACACAATTTGAATTCAAAGGCTGTAATTCTATATCTGGTAAGAACTGTATGTGCCTCAGGAGGCTATTTTAATTGCCATGTAATGAGCCAAAGCTCAAAAAAATAAGCACAAAAATATGTTTACCTTTTGGTTACTGCTTTATTTAGCGTCCTTTGTAATAACTTTTCCTAATCGAAGCTGTTACAATTTTGAAACTCTTGTCTCTTGCAAAATGATTTTGCAACAAAGTTGAAGCCCCGTTGCAGGTTTCTGTCACAGAAAAGTAAAGTCTTCCATTTCCTTCCCCCCACTCATCACTGTATGTTTCCACTGTTTATCCTGAGTAAGCTTTTGTGCTGAATTCATGACAATTCAATTCACTAAAATGACAGAAAATTAATTAGGGCACACTTTACCTTAAGATTGGTAATCAATGCTGGAAGCAGGAATAGGGAGACCAGGGGTGAAAGAAGTAAGTCACCCCCCTTCAGGAGTGGTGAGCTGTTAATTCAGCCCAGCCATATAGTGAGAACATACTCCACAGAGTATAAAGTATTAGCGTATTTATACTTTGCATGGAAGTGAAAATTCCTCTTAACTGCCTAACTTGCAGGTAGCAGCTCAGAACATAAGGTAAGAACAGAAGATAAAGCTCAGATAATATCTCAGCTTTAACCAGGAATATGTGCTTAACTAGTTCCCACTCTTGGCAGTATGTTCCTTCGGGAAAATTTCTTCACTCAAAGTGTTGTGTAGTATTGGAACAGGCTGCCCAGGGAAGTCGCTAAGTCACCATCCCTGGAGGTCTTCAAAAAATGCGTAGATGTAGTGCTCAGTGACACGGTTTAATCGCAGACTTGGCAGTGCTAGGTTAAAGGTTGGACCAGATGATCTTAGAGGTCTTTTCCAACCTAAATGTGCCTGTGCTGCCTGCCGTATGTTGCACCTTCAGGAAGTAATTTATCATTGGCTTAAGCCAACTGAGTTGGTGCTGATTTGATTTTTGCAAGATGACCACTAAAGTTCATGTAAATGAGTGACCTACTCTGAACTACCTGGCTACCACACAAATATCAGTCAGTTGCAAGGAAGAAGGCAGGATAATGTGGCTGAAGTTGAAAGGAATGGCCAGAATATTTCCATACATTCAGCACTTGTGAGACCATATCTGGAATACTGTCTCCAGTTTGGGGCTTCCCAGTAGAGAAAGACATTGACAAACTGCCAAACAGTCCAGCAGAAGGTCACCAAGATGGCTACAAGGCTACTACAGCACATCATGTGTAAGGACAGGCTAGGAGAGCTGTTTTTATTCAGCCTGAAGAAGAAAATTGAATGGGAAAATCTCATTTGAGTCTTTGACCACTCATCACATGGCTCCAAAGAAGATGAAGCCAGACTCTTCTCAGAGGTATATGAAGGGAGCATAAGAGGAAACAGGTAATCTGCAGCAAGAAAAAATCCACTTAGACATTTATAAAATATTCTTCACAGCAAAGGTGTCCAAACTAGAGAACTGGTTGCTCAAAGAGATTATAGAGTTTCTGTCTTTAGAGATACTCAAAATTTGAATGAAAAAGTCCCTGTAAAACCTGCTGTAACTTTGAAGTTAGTCCTAGATTGGACTAGATAATCTCCAAAGGTCCCTTACAACCTAAATTATTCTACAATTCTGTAAACAAGCAGCTGTGAAGGAAGTAGAAGAGGGAATACAGGCTCTTTGAGACAGGATTGTTGCTAAGGCCCTTGTGCTGTGAAAATACAGCCGCAGGTTCTCCAGAGTGTAGTCCCAAAGACAACAGCAGGGGAGTGTTAGCTTACATATGCAGCAATTGATTACAAAACGTTTCACTCCTTTCCCCAGGAGAAACTGAACTGCTGCCAGCTGATAGGGTTACAAGAAAGATGAGCTAAAAGAGGTGAGTGGGTTGCACTTTTATAAAGATTGAAAAATCAGAGGCTTCGCAAGAGAAATCCAAACAAACAGGTGGCAGACAGGAGCAGTGAACCTCCTGCTCTAAACTAATATGCACAGAGTTGTTCAAATGGGATTCCATTTGCTTGTATCATTCAATGTACACAATTAAAATCCATACTGCAATGTAAATCTGTCAAACCTCAGAAAAGTTAATCTGTATTGCGATTGCATAAAGAGGTTCATAAATAAACAAACAATTACTTACAAGTACAAAGAATTTGTATTCGCCAGTTGCAAAACATCACTATTTACAGGTTCTACTGCAATCAGTATATCTTGTTCTATAGCCATGGGGAGCACAGCATAACCACAGTAGTCTATATGTTCTCCTAATGAAGAAACAGATGATTAAAAATATTTTTGAGTAAGTCTTTCTTGAGTAACAGAAACAGGGCTCCTACAGGAGTTCAGTGTTGTTTACCGTACTAGACAGCTTCTGAGTATAGTCTCAATTCTTACTATTTAAAGTACACCTGAAAGTTTAGGGTGCATTTCCTCCATTTTGTATTACTACACAAATATTTTATTTTTAGCGATTTTATCTATTGCACCTGTTTATAAATCTTCATGTTTTAACATTGGCTTATAAAAATTTAAAAAGCACTATGTATATTATTGTCCAGAATGAAAACAACTACCTGCATTATCTGTAAACTTTTGTGTCGGTATGGAAAAATAATTCAAATCTATTTCATTTAACTGATGACTGGAAGAGATAAAGTCAGTACACGACTTCCGATAATGTGATTTCCTCTGCTCATGTGACAGATTCATTGGCCACTGGATAAGGCTTGTGGTGGATTTATTTTCATAAAATTTCTGGACTTTTTTCCATGAAGATTATATGTAAATAACAACTAATACATATAGGTGCAACACTAAGAACACCAAGATGAAAATCATCATTAACTGCACAATGGACTAATTAATTTTAAAGCTCTGTTTTCCAGGTTCCTTTTACTTACAAATCTTCAAATGTGTATATGCATTGAGGAACCATACAAGAAATTGAGCTCTAGAGAGAGAACAATCCTAACACGGATAGACAAATCTAAAAAATAAGGTAGCCACAGGAACACAGGTAAGTCCTAGATAAACAGTATTTGTGTCTCTCCAGGAAGCATGTGAATCACAACCAACTTCTGTTCTGTGGATGCATCTCTATTGCTGAGATCCTGGTAGAATCATTTCATACCTTCATATGCATTCCTGTTTGGCTAACTATATCTGGTCACTTAAATTATAATGAATGAGAAAAAAAAAATAATGATTTCATTTATGGATGTACTGTTCAGCAACTACTTTGATTAGATTTGCAAAGCTTTTCAAAAGAATTGTATCCAACCATAAATTGGAATGTTACTCAGCTTTTCAAAATCATCACTGCTCTCTATGATTTTTTCCAAAACTGATATTTGAGTGTGAAATTATTTATAATAAGGTGTTATAAAAGCTAGGAAAGTATTATATTCTACTTTCCTTTTATCACGTGCAACTTTTCTAAGAAAAAAAATAAAATAAAACATAAAATAAAATCCAACATTATTTTAGATTCTGTGTTTTAAATTACTAGGTTTCTGTGATGTCAGATAAAATGATAAAATATTAATATTTCTCTTACCTATTAAGTTGACTCGCCCTGGTGCACGAACATAAAACTTGGGAGCTGATCCAAATTTTGCTATAAAACTCTCCTTCAGCTTCAGCAATCTGAAAGGCAGGTTGAAAACCTTTAGCAGGACTGTATTTGCATAAAAGATGGGAAGCCTGTTGTCTAAAATGTGTTCTAAAGTAATTTTGGTTTAACTTTTTGAAGTACAACGGGTTTTCTCTCCTATATCAGGAGCTACATTAAGCTGCTTCTTCCTGCTCCTCACATAACACATGACAGAGAAGATTAAGGTATCCTAATTGATAAGAATTTTGTTTTAAATACAAGTAGTCATAAACTAATTCAGGAGTCAGATGTCCAAAGGTAAACTATTGTTTGTATGTTCTTTTGAAAAGGATGAAAGGGACCCGCTTTTACTTAAGTCCTCCACCTTGGCTGGCTCTAGCCAGAAGCAGAGAAGGCCTTGTGTAACAAAACTCCTTGTGTTGCCTTGTGTAACAAAACTCCATGGCCTCCACCTACCTTTCGTATGCTACAGCTCTGTAAAACTGCTCGCAGGTAAGGAAGACCTGCAGCAGTGTGCATGAATGGCTTGTTTGTGGCACTTGGTTTTGTCACATAAACACACATGGAGGCACCCTCTTCAAAGCCAGATTTGATTACACCAGGCCTGAGCAAATGGATTTTCTTCTAAATTTTGACTTTTTTAAACTTCCTATGAGCCTTTGTATGAGCACCATTTCTGTACCAATGCATATGAAGAGAACTAACATTCCAAACCACCGATTATCCCTATGACTTATTTAGACAGTATTTACAGTTTTACAGCAACAGTTCCCAGAAAGTTCTTCAGACTTTCCATTTGGAGGTTCTAGATGTGTCACTGAAAATTCCAAAAGAGAGAAAGATTTGGCATATTGTTTTGTTTCATAAGACCATAAAGATATTTAGCTTCCACACAGTGCTTGCAAACTTAGGATGCTTCAGCATGTCATGCAGGAACAGTGGGGTAAACAATGACTGAGAAGAAATTTAGCCATTATCCTAGTGAAGCATAAGTGATTTAATAGTGATTCACTTCAAAACTACCGTTAGGGCACACGCTAACCCATTAACTTTCTTTAACGTATGCAAGACACTAAAATGATAAACGAGAAGTAAGAAGAACAGAAAATTTAAAACAAGTCTTAAAATATCTCGCCAGCATACCCTGGTGACTTTAAAACATGTACCAAATTATTAGTGTTGTTATTGTTGTTATTATTATTTGGGTTTTAGTCCACTAAGAAAAATTCAGGCTGCTAAGCCTTTTACATTTAGTCTAAAACTAAAACTGGAAGCCTAGTTAATGCAAAGCTTAAGTAAGAAGACAGCAATGAGGAACAGATGTTACAAAATTTCACAGTCAATTATTTAGCTTGTACTTCTCTGTAAAAGCTGTTATTGTCCAACTATATACATTCAAATGTTTTGTAAGATTTCTCTAAATGGAAAGCTACAAAGCATTATTTGTTGTGAATTTTTGTAACAGATCTTTCTGTACGTTTCTGCCTTGGAGCCCACTAACAAAGCTGTGTTAGGGCCCTCTTTAACTTGCTTACAATCCTCCCTAGTGTTGACTGATGAAGAGCTATTTACACTCTTTGCCCTTTTTGCTGCAACATGCTGCAATGTAAGCACCTACATCAAAGCTGATTGTCAAGACTGTTAAGCAAATGCATCCCTTGCAACTTCACACCTCCAAATCTAGACAAGCTGAGCTTGTCCTTTCCACGTTACTTACACGGAAATACACTGTGCTCTGTGATCTGTGGGGATCACAAATTTAGAAAATTCCCCTTGCCAGCGCTAACACGGGTAAAAGGGCTCATTCAACTGCCAGCAAGTTCTACTGCCACACACCAGGTGCAGCACCGTGGGCAAGAGCACGCTTCGTCCCAGCGAAGCGCACGGGCCATTGGTTACAGCACACAAGACGAAAGGATAACCGAGTATCCCCAAAGCCCTGCGAAGAGAAGACGCCGGGAGGACAGCTGAAGGCGCCGTTCTCCCTCCCGCCGCGCTGGGCTCCGAGGGCTGCCTCGGGAGGGGGCCGGGGGACACCCACAGGCTGCCCGTCCCTCACACGGCCGGCCCGCCCCCTCCCCGGCCCCCCCGCTCGCCACCCGCCCCCGCTGCCACGGCGGCTGCAGGGCCGAGGCTGGGCGCCGCCGCCCCGGCACGGGCTCGCTCAGCCAGCCGGGCAGGCACCCACCTGGGCTGCTCCACCACCTGCACCGGGAGGCTGCTGGGGGTGTCCCCCGCCATGGCGGCTCCCCCCCGCCGGCCCCTGCTGGAGGCGGGCGGTGGCTTCGGCGGGCTCGCGGTCACGGGACGGGCAGGCCCCGGCCTTCCGGGCGGCGGGGCTGCCGGCACAGCCTCCTCCTCTCCTCCTCTTCCTCCCCGGCGCGGCTCCGGCCCCGGTCCCGGCGCTGGTCCCAGCCGCGCCGTGCAGCCGCCGGGCCGGTGCCGCAGGGGGTCGGCGCCCCGCAGCCCTCCTGGCGGTGGGGCCGCTCAGCTCCTGGCGCAAGGCGGTCTGCAGGTGGCTGGAAAGCTGTTAGCCGCGTGCAGAAGGCGATCTGTTACTTCATTCCTGTCGGAATTTAGCTGGCAACAAAGAACGATTAAAAACAGCCCCCGGCGCGGTGCGGGGTGCTGAGGCCAGAGCCGCCCCGGCATGGTGCACTGGGGCAGCGCGGTCATAAAATGGTAGGGCAATCCGCAGTGCTTCCCCCCGGCATTATTTTTATCCTTTGGGTTTTCTGGCGTGTGGGTCTGCTGCTTTCCCTCAAACAAGTAGCTTCACAGATCCTGTTACCCCTCAAGACTGATGGCAGCAGTAACTTTGAGGAGCTGGAGCTTTTCGAATGTGTTTACAAGCCCAGCTCATTGTTGTCCATTTTGCTGTTCAATAATCACCTCAGGAAGTTTTAAATGCCTGGACTGAGAAAAATATAGTAATATTCCATTCTATGATTAATGCCTTTCTGAAGCAATTTTCCAGGGGCAGAACTGAAATAGAAGTAGCCACAGGAGAGGAAAAAAAAAATATCAAAACCTTGTGATATATGGAGTAATAATTCATGTCAAGAAAATGGTTGATATTAATAAAGAAAGAGGAGATGTGGGAGTATCGCCATGGGGGTCGACAAGCCCCATGGTTGGTGATAACATCAGACTCTTACGCCATCAGGAATGTAGAAGAGTTCAGAGGGAACAAAGAAGGGTGATTCAGGAGGCGCCATGCCATCTGGGGTTGCTTGTTCTCCAGCCGTTAAGGCATGGAAGTTGCTGGGTGTTTGCTGTTGCCGGGCAAAGTTGTGTGACCGATGAAAAGGTGTTTGAAAAGGACTGCTGTGGGGTGAAGGGTATAAGAGGGGAGCCTGTCCTCAAAATGAAAAAAAAAAAAGACAACACGATATAATGAAATTATGTCATCAATAAAGTAGAAAAAAAGGAAAGAACAGGGACAGGCTGGCAGAACAGAGGCCAGGACGGGAACAGGCACATTGATCGTCCCATGAAGACAGGTTTGGCCAAACTCAGTAAACCGCTCAAAATCGGTGGAAAAAGGAGCTGGAATAGGCTCAAGCTGAGAGAAGCAGAGCTGCGCGCACAACTGCCCCTCACTGGTAAGCAGTTGCGCATTATGGGGAGTCATACGTCCTTAGAAAAAAAGACTGTCCTGGTAACTTTACAGCTTATGCCCTTTATTAACAGTCAGACAGTTTATGATCCTGAAACATGGGACCAAATTGAGGTCAGGGTATGGGACTCTGCTACAAAAAACGACAGGGCTGCAGTGGGATTGCTCGGCACCTGGTGAGCAATCTCTGAGGCCTTAAAGAGCTGTATGGGGCCACAGTCAGACAAGTGCGGTTTGCCAGGGAGTGAGGAAGCTGCGGACTCGTACAGACAGCTACGCCACTGCCCCCCCACCGCTGCTGCCATCACAGGCCTTTGCTGTTATGCCCCCTGTTGACCTGGACGTGCCTTTTGACCCAGGCCCTATTGGCCTTGAAAAGGAGGCGGAAATGTTTGTTTCCCTTCGATCCGTGAAGAACAGGATACATAAGGCCCGAAGGATGAGTTGCTTGACAACTTAAAGCGAAACATTGTTCCCACGACTAGCCCTGGAATTCTCCGGTGTTTGTAATCAAGAAAAGGAATGGAAAATGGAGACTTAAGTGAGCTGAGAAAAATTAACGAAGCCATGGAAGACACGGGAGCACTTCAACCAGGATTCCCAACTCCAACTATGCTCCCCCAGTCATGGACATTAATAGTAATAGACTTAAAGGACACTTGCCTTTTAAAACTTTGATGTATAGGCATACACAGGTTTAATATGTAAAAGCAATGTTCTGTATATTTAGAAAGTTTGATGTTTGTGTGCATGTTGGTAGAGCGTAGACTTCCTGCACATCCAGCGCTGTTTAATTGCCTTTTATAAATATTACTAAATTCAGATTGAGTTGTATCTTCATTTATAACAACTGTAACATAAAATGACCCACAGAAAAGAATGGAGACAATAAATACTGCAAACTTGTCTAGGAGCTTGCAGGATCCATCAGCCTCCCAGTGTGGAAGGGCAACGTTTGCATGTCCCAGCTTTTTTCCTCTTGTTATAAACGAGGTCTCAATTCAATCTGAATTTTGTAATATTTATAAAACAAATATTTCTAAAAGGTGTAAAAGCTATAAAAGGTATAAAAGGCAAGTAAACAGCGCTGGGTGTGCGGGGAGTCTACGCTACACCAACACGCACACACGAACATCAAACATTCTAAATATACAGAACATTGCTTTACATAATAACCCGAGTATGCCTATACATACATACAGTCAGGATAGGTAACAAACAATCTTTTAAGTTCCGTAACTTAACAGTCTCCATTTTCCATTCCTTTTCTTGGCACAAACAACAGTCCCCGTTTTCCATTCCTTTTCTTGCTTCAGGCCTTATGTATCCCGTTCTTCCCAGATTGAAGAAAAACACGTCCATCTCCTTGTGAAGGCCAAGAGGCCTGGGTCAAAAGGCACGTCCAGGTCAGCAGGGGGCGTAACAGCAAAGGCCTGCGATGGCTGTAGCAGCAGAGGGGCGGATGGCGATGGCGTAGCAGTTGGATCAGTAAAGGAGCCCGCAGCTCCCTCACTATTGGCAAGCCACACGTTTGTGATTGTGGTCCCACATGGCTCTTTAAGGCCTCTGAGACTGCTCGCCAGGTGCCGAGCAATCCCACTGCAACCTTGTCATTTTTAGTTGCAGAGTCCCACACCTTGACCTCAGTTTGGTCCCATATCTCAGGCTCATAAACCGTCCAATTGTTAATAAGGAGGATAAGCTGTAAGGTTACCAGGACAGTCTTTGTTCCTAAGGACGTATGATTCCCCATAATGCACAACTGCTTACCAGCGAGGGGCAGCTCTGTGTGCAGCTCCGCTTCTCTCAGCTCGAGCTTCTTCCCAGCTCCAGTGCGCCTGTTTCCAGCGACTTTCAGTACGAGCTTCTCTGAGCGGTTTGCTGAGTTTGGCCGAACCTATCTTCATGAGGCAATCAATGTGCCTGTTCCCGTCCTGGTCTCTGTTCTACCAGCCTATTCCTCTTCACTTCTTTTTCCTGCTCTTTATTGATGTAACTTCATCGTGTTACCTTTTTCTTTTTCTTTTTTTTTTTTTTTATCTTGAGGGCAGGCTCCCCTCTTATACCCTTCTCTCCACAGCAGTCCTTTTCCAAACAACTTTTCATTGGTCAAACAACTTTGAATGTAACAACAGCAGCAAACACCCAGAAACATCCATGCCTTAACGGCTGGAGAACAAGAGAACCAGCTGGGGAACAAGAAACCGGAGACTGCATGGAGTCTCCTGAATCACCCTTCTTTGTTCCCTCTAAACTCTTTTATATTCCTGATGGCCTCATCGTTAAGAGTCTAATGTTATCTCAACCACGGGGCTTTCCAACCCCCATGGCCACACTCCCAAATCTCCCCCTTCTTTATTAATATCAACCATTTTCTCGACACGAATTACCACTCCATATATAACTCTTTCAGCTGAAGGCAGCGGCGATTACTGTGTAAGTCGTCAGAAAGCCCTTGACTCCACACCTAGCGGAGCCTGTGCTTTTCACAGGTAAAACCCAGTTAGGACGGGTGGTTGGGTGAGACGTGGGTACGGTAATGGTAGTGCACAGAAAGTGCTGAGGCACTGAACGCGGCAGGACGACGCGCTAAGGCCTAGAGGGCTGCGGCAGCACAGCGCCCGGCCTTTTGCAATTTCCTGTCGGGGACACGAAGCGGCACGGGTCCCAGCCCCGGTTGCTAAGGGCCGGTGGCGGGGGAGGGGCAGAAAGCCGGCGGCGGTGCCGCGCCGCTCGGGCTCCGTGCTCCCCGCGCGCGGGCGGCGGCGGGTTCCGGGGCCGCGCCGTTCCTGCGCCGCGCGGCGTTGTGGGAGAAGGGGCCGGCCCCGGCGTCTCCTCCCTGCGCCGGCTCCCGCCGCCCCTCCTGCGGCCAAGATGTCTGACATGGAGGATGATTTCATGTGCGACGACGAGGAGGACTACGACCTGGTAGGGCGCGGGGCTCCGCGGCGGCCTGCGGGGGGCGCGGCGCCGGCCGCAGCGCCGGGCCGGCCCCCCCCCGGGCCGGCCCCCCCCCGGGCCGCCGGGCGCCCTCCTCCGCCCCGCGGCTGCCGGGGGCGGGCGCTGCGCTCGGAGCAGGCCCCGCCGGGCTCCCGCCGCCTGGCCCCGGACGAACGGAGCGGGGCCGGTGTCGGGCCCGGCCGGCCCCGGGCCCTTCTCGCCCCCCCCCCCCCGCGGGCGTCGGCGGCAAACCGAGGGGAAGCGCGGGGAAGGGAGCGGGGAGCGAGGGGCCGCGGCCCGGCAGCGCGGTCCTCGTGCTCAGCCTGTGGGGCTTGGGGGGGTAGCGAGGGTTTTGCTCTTGTGGTACCCGCGCTGCGGGGCTCGGGGTTTCTGTGGCGCGTCTACTTGTGTTTCACATCAGGTTTTGCTCTGAGCTCGTGCAGGTAAAAATAAAACGTGAGTGCTGCTTACAGTTAGCAGCAGACAGAGCAATTAGTCCAGGAAAATTGGAGAACATAATGAAATTGGATGTAACAAGTCTCTTTTTAATTACTAAAGTTTTCTGTTATTTTTTTTTTTTTTTTTACAATTACCAAAGTGATTTCAAGGTGGGTTAATAAACGAAATAGTTGTCCTCTGAAACAAAAAATCTTTGCTGTGCTCTCTGTTCAGTTATAATCCCGTTGCCATGATCATATATTGGGGTTTGAGAGTCTGTTGGTTTTGTTTTTCTGAACTTTGCGTAAGTTCTTAGAACTGACACATTTCTTAAAAACTCCATATAGTTGAGGATTAAGAGTCTATTTCATCTTTTTCACTTGAGCTTGTACTCACAGTGCTGCACTCTCACTGAAAACCCCAGCTGCTTGCTTATGGAAGGCTTGTCTTGTAATGAATTTTCAATGACCAGTGTTACTTACAAATTTATTTAAAAGACTCACCTGATTTCATTTGAAATACATCCTGGTCAGTTTTTTATTATGAACAGCCCAGAATGGCTGGATGACACTGAACACAGAAAAGGAAAAAGTCTGGTTTTGTTTTTGAGTTTCAAGTTCAGATGAGAGTGCTTGGTTGACAGGCATTGTCATCTACCTGTGTCAGTATTCCAGGATTAGTCTTGACATAACGCTCCCAATGATCTACTTAACTCCCTGAATGAATCCACAGATTTTTATAAACGAGCTTCCTGAAGGAAGTACCCTGAGACCATTAAACATATTTTGTGTCAGTTTAATCCAACATCAGTTTCCATTCATTTGTATTAACACTTAAATCCACATACTGGTATAAAATACCGTGTTGTTTTTTTTCCATGTGATACAGTCAAAGTAATACTAAACAGCAGAATTCATGTTGAATATGCATGTTGTGAGAACTGGACATACAGAGAAATCATTGGAATTACATTTTTCAATATTTAAATGCATATATAAATTTGAATAAGTCAGTGCAACTCCATGCTCAAAATACATTCAGTCAACTTTCACCAAGAATAATTGCTGGTGTGATGCTTTTTCTTTTTCCTGTGTTAAGTGTTTACTCCGTTATTGGAAAAACCTTCCTGAAACTTCTTGCTTAGGGCACATGACTGCAGCTAACTCTCATGGAACATTTTTATCGTCATTTATTGCCTCTAGCCCAGACCTTCCCAAATTTAAAAATACCTCTTGTTAGGAGCATGTTCATTTCTTCTTTTCAGTATGTAAACCTCATCCAGGTAAACCATCAAAGAATACTTACACTCCATTGGTAAATAAAACAGATTTTTTTTTTTTGTTTAGTTTGATTTATAATAGATCAAGGAAAGAAACAATTTAAGAATAAAGATAGCAGAACTAGTTTCTACATTCTTGCAATAGCAAACCATGATTGTATGATGTTTTCAGATGTACTTTAGACTGTAATTGAAGTGTTCAACAAAATTGTTTTGGAAAATAGTTAAATAAACCTCTTCCGGAGACAGGGCCCGATTTCTTCCTTTCATGTAGATATAAATCTAATTACATTAACAGAAGACTATAAGGGGATGGTTGGTTCTCAAGTTCAGTGTAAAAGCAGCTGCAGAAGGATGTGGAATGAAGAACTGAGTACAAGACAATACTCAGACAAGTACAGAACTGAAAACAAAGAGCATACCTGAGCGTTGGTAAATCTTTTGTCACAAATAGGAAGAGTGGCAGGAATTGCACAATGCACTAATGGATGCAGAAATAGATAGCTATTTTGTCAGGATAGAGTACATTCAAGTGTCCTAGGGTAACTGCTAGCATAAAAATAGTAGTGGGGAAAAAAAGTCCTAAGTTTTTGTTAGTTTTTACTTAAGGTGGTTATGGCTGTGCCTCTTTAAGTGTGCTTTTGACCTTCCCATTGAGTACAATCAGTCAGTTATGTTTAGTATGCAAATGTTTTGCATTTGAACTGAAACTCAGCTGATGTTCTGAAGGCCCGACTCTTTCCCAGCTTCATCATCTTGGATTTTTTTTATAACCGGAGGAGCTACTACACTGCCTGTTACACAGACCAGAGTTTACTGCTTCAGCTTAGTTGTTCACTGAGATAGAAGGCAAGGTTTTTCACATAAATGAATGACCTTAGCCACTCATACAGAAGTTAACTATCTGTTGGAGATCTTTCTATCAGCAACAAAAACCATTTATTTTTATGGGTGGATGAACCTAGCTCACAAGTTACTAATAATATATACTGACAGCTTTGATTATAACACGGGTTATTGCACTTTATGCTTCAGTAAACAGAATAATGTTTACTGGTCATTATGAAAGCCGCTGAATTTTAATTTCCAGTTTGATGCTGTTAGGTACATGCTGATTTCAGCCCCGGTTCTTTTTACTTGTTTCAGCTTGAGGGTGGAGAGGGAATGACCATTTTAACTACCATTTTTGTTTTCATTCTCAGACAGAGAACCGTGTTTAGAATTGTCTTTGAGACTAAACTCAGCCTTTCTCCAGAAATTGATCCTTGCAAGCAAAATGTTAGCACATTGACAGTTATTGTAATCCCTTGACTTCTTTGTTTTGATTTGTTTTTGTTTTAGATACGTAATGAATTTGTCTGTGGCATTCTTAATGAGATGTCTTATTATGCTTATTATTATGCTTATTATTCAACTTCAAAATTAATCTGGGGGAAGGTAGACAAATACTGTTTGCTGAACAACTTGTCTGTTATGTAGTTGTATTATCTTAGTGACTTCAGGAGAAGAGCTTTGTACAATTCGCATGAAGACTTCACTTTTCAAGAGCAAAAGTGACATTGCCACAGGTTCATGAGAATCAGCATGGTTCAAATACGGGCAACATGCTTTCAAATTACTGCGGGGTTCCCTTTTCATGTTGTATCAATATTAAGAAGTACGTGGTCATGCTTTTTGTTTCAAGCTATCAGAAAGGCAAAATTGGTTCACTGTTTCTTTCCAACCCTGAGAAACATACTCCATTTCAGAAAGAATTTCTGTATGCTCTCAGACTTGATAAGCAGTCTCATCAGTAAAGAAAGGAAATTTTCCTACTTTATATCGATGCATTTATAATAGATACAATTGAAATTTCATGCAGATAGTTACCTCTTCCAGGGCTTTACATTTCAGTATTGCCATTATTTTTCTTAAATATGTGTAAATATATATTGCAAGCAAGAGAGTGGTAAGGTGGCAAAACTGAGCATTCATAATTATATATTATGTATATATATAAATAATTCATAATTTGCTGGGGAAATACCAAATCAGGCAAATCCAGTTTATGCTCTTCTGTTTCTTTGTTATATTTAATTACATTAGTATGTGACTGAAAAAACATTCAGTGTGCTTTACAGAGGACATGGGATACACAGTTCTCTGAATTCATTACCATTTCATATTTTATATGGATTCAATGTGTGTGTCCTGGTACTTTATTTTATGCAATTCTCTTTGGACTCATCCACAAACACAGAATTAATAAAGTTGGGGCTTATTTTCCTCATTACAATAATGTCTCAAAAGGAAGTATCGAGGCAAAAAGCATGAGAATAATTAGTACATTCTTTCAAACTGAACATGGATAGGTTTGATGTAAGTTTTGATTATTGTTACTGGAATTATTTTAGAGAGAGATAGTATTTATCACTCTGTTCAGAACAGAGCTCCCTAGGATCTGATACGCAGCTCGGTGTTAAAATTAAGTAAATTAGATGTTAGTTACCCCAACATGGACTCTTAGGATGCCCAGAACTATAGGAGAGCTGTATGATAGCGATGGGAAGAAAAGGCACTTTTTTCTGATACAGTTTACATGTCATAATACCTTTTTTTTTTTTTTCCTTTCTGCAGTCTTCTGTCTCATTTCTCTGCATCTTCCAACTTCTGCTTGAGACAATAACACAAAGGCAGAATGCTGCCTTTCTGTGGAACTGCACTGGCCCCACTGCGAATCTCTGGCTTCGCAGACTAATTATTCCTGGTGTCAGTAACAGGCTGTTACGAGCCCTAGTGTGAGCCAGCAGGCACTAGATGGCTTGCAGAGGTAGCAGATAGGAGCAGAAGAGTACTGAAGTTCAGAACATGGAAACAAAAACCAGGACTACCAACATGTGGCTGAGTAGTTGCAGGCTTGTCACACAAATCACTGTTGTTTTTACCCTCATGGTTTGTCTCGGGTTTTTTTCCTCCTTTTTTTGCACTGCGGTGTGGTTGCTTTCTTTTTATTCATCTGCCTGGATACCAGTGGTAAATGCACACAGAAACTGTTATTTGCTTTCTGGCCTGGGGCTTGGGGCCTGTGTGTTTGGTTGGTCACTGCTGGGGACAGTGCCCGTGAGCTGTGTGAAAATAGTGCATGTTCGTTTTAGATGAAACGTTCACAAAATTTAGCTGGCAAGCTAATAGATTAATGTACTGAGCAGTTGTTTTCAGAGTTTTTTCAGTTGGCCTCATTTTGGCATTTTTGTGTTTGGGGAAAAAAAAAAAACAACAACAACAAACCAAACCCACATCACTAGTGCTCTTGCAAAATATCAGGTCCTTGCTCCAAATCCTAGAGTTAGACCTCCTAAATGCAATGGTTATGAAACAAAGTTAGTTGAAGTAAAATCAAATTTTTACCAGACTTGTTCTCAGAAACAATTGAACTTCACAAAAAAGAATGCTTTGAGTCATCCCAATGGTTGAAATTTGGTAAAATTAACAGCAATTGAAAATGACGGTAATAAGGGCTTTGTTGTTAACAATACTTAGAGGATTAATTTCTACAGAAATAGAACTCTTTGTATTGTGTCTTTTGTGAGGAGCATATCCTCTGCATAGCTACTTTCCCTTTTTATTGAAAAAAGATTTGCAAAGTAGTTTGCTTGCTGAACAACATATAGAAAACAAAAGTTCAGGTTATTGCTCCACATGTAATACAGAATTCAGGGAAGTGCTGTAGGCAGGAGAGGAGAATTAACAGCTAGTCAAAGGTGGTTTTCACAAAATACTGCTTTCTTTGATTTTCACTTTATCAGGTTAGTGTGCCACTCTGTTCTGGAATGCCACAATCTGCTGTTAAATGTGGCTGATGGAGTGTTACAGTCTCTGAGTTGATGTACCTCTGTCTGTGAGGAGAGGTGCCATGCTTCAAGAGCTTTATGCAATTTCTCTAGCGTTGTGTCCCTGTGTTGGTGGGACTGTTCTCTTAACCCAGCAGGGTGAGCCATCGCCCAGGACTTGTGCAGCTAAGATGTAGCACACAGGTGCTTTTCTGCCTGTAAGTTCTAATTATGAGTATTTTTCACTATGCAGAATGCTAGATCTAGGTGGTATAGTTGAGATTTTTAGAGTTATATCTAGCTATTCAACACAGAGTCTTGTGCACTTCTATTTTGGTACTGCATTTGCTGGGGAAACAAACTTTCTAGGTGCAAGATGTTGAGTTGGGGAAATTGTTCGGGCAGGGGGCAGGGCAGTCAACAGTAATGAAGAGGAAATGTTAGGTGTTCAGGATCTGAATTTATTGTTTAAAGAACTTTTCTGTTTTCAGTAGTAGGAAGGAAATACATCTTTTTCTTAGTTTGAACTTTGAGGAGACAGCTTCACACTTTTCAGTAGCAAGCATTTCAGGAGCAAGCATTGCTTCCAGCAGGAACTCCAGTGTGAATTCTCTTTTAAATTGCAAATGATTCCAGTCCGGGGTCTCTGACCTCTGTTTTTAGGAACATGTGTCATTAAGAAAAGCACGTTTCCAAAGATAGGAAAGGCCTATCTCCCTTACAGCTTTGAGTCACTATCAACATCCTAAAACTGATGTGAGGCAAATAGGCACCAACTGAAAGAAAAACGTAGCTACAAGGATATAAAACGCTTCCTTTGATGAATTTCAAAGTGATTCCATTAGGAAAAAATAATCTATAAACTTACACTTATTCTTTATTATGCATTAATATTAGTATGAAAACAGCTTTATGAATATTTAAGTAGCATTAAGAGAAATGATCTGAAAAAGAGCTTCCTGCAGGAGTCCACATCCAGCATCACTGCCAGAGCCAAGATGAAAATGAGATATTTCTGGCTTCAGCCTCACAGAGCCCATTGCTTCCTAAAAGGAATTAATTTAGTTTGCCTACCTTTTCTCTTTAAAAATAGATACTTCTACCAAAAATATGCTAATCTTCAACAATACAAAATAAACAAGGCATCAACTGACCTCAGGTACCTTAAATGCAAGGTTGCTTAAGCTTTGGAAGTGGCTGCCTTCCTGAGGTGCCCCGTAGGCTTCCAGCTGTCGACACCCTGTAGGTGTTGCATTGCTCCATCAGTGCTGGATCAGTAGGGAAAATAAGCAAACCACAAGGAAAGTCTCCCCGGTGAAAACAGATAGTTGCTTGCTGTTTTCTTTGGAGTTCTCCATATTAAGTATGGGAATGCAGAAAACAGGCTTGTGGCCCTCCCTATGCTTTCCAGACTAGAGTGGTTTGCGAGTACAAATAAACGCATACGTGAGTACCTTGTCCACATGTAATGAGTGGAAATGTGAGCAATGTGTTCTGAAGGTTGGATCAGTGGCTCAAGGACCATGTTTCTTAAAATTTGGGCCAACCGTGAGTTTGCAGAATTAATTTTTCCATTAGAATTTCAGAAGACTAAAGAGCTAATTTAAAACTTCTACTGTGGCTTTGAAGAAGGAGTTGGCAATATATGGGTGAATGAAGGAACAGGTGTGTGTAGCTGAAGAAGTACAGGCAAAGAAGAAATGGCAACTTAAAGAAAGGCACCTGAATATTGTTTCTGTTGTTAAAAGGGAAAATTACTGCAATGACAGTAACTTTGGACGTTTAAACAGATTCTGTTAAACAGATCATCTCCTAATAGCTGAGCACTCCGTTGACAGAAGTTGGCTTAAAAATGCAGTGTTGTGAAATATTTTTGATTCGTGTAATAATTCTGAGGCTTACCTGAGATTTGACTTTGTTAGCGGTCTGTAATTGACACACAGCAATAGTCCTTCAACATAGAAAGATAGAATAATTGCTTGTTGGCTTGGGTTTTTTCATCAGAAAAGCCCCAGGGTACTAAAAAATAAAAATAAAGGAATGGTAGAAGTTAAGTTCTTTAGTTTATTCGGTGGTAGTGTATGTGAGGGGTAATTGATTAAACTGTTGTGCCAGTGCCCCCAGCCCCCACTGGAAGTATTAGCATTTTTCCCAATCAGTTTCTGCTGCTCAGCAAAGAAACAGCTGGTGTTACTGTTCGTATTTCCTCAGATGAGTATGGATCTTTAGGATGTAAAAAGGCAGATGAGACATTCGTGGAGGCCTGTTATACCCTCCGCTGCTGAATCATTACTTGTTTGGCAGCTCAGCCAGTGTCTTCGCTGTGGGTAGCAAAGGTCATGTAACAGAGCACCTTGTAGGAGACTAGTGGCCTTCGTGTTTGCTTCTCTCGTACAGAAATGGCACGTACTATTAGGCATCTGTCCTTATGCAGCAAAATTGGCTGAATTTTAATAATACAGACTGTACTTGTCAGAAAGGCAGTCAGTTCATTAGTTCAGAAACAAATGTGTTGACAGGCAGGTGGTGGTGGATGGCAAGGCAGGCCTGGAGATGGAGGAGAGAGAATCATCTCAGGAGTACGTACCTGATACCTGCTTTGAAACTCAAGATTTTAGTATACAGGCTTTCCGTGTCATGTATCTTACTACAGTTTACCTATTTTCAGTGAAATATTAGATGTTCCAAACCTTATTTTCTTCCTGTTTTATAATGTTTTTGTTTTGTTTTGTTTTGTTTTTCCTGTCTTTTATGTAGGAATATTCTGAAGACAGTAACTCTGAACCCAATGTGGATCTGGAAAATCAATACTACAATTCCAAAGCTTTGAAGGAGGATGATCCAAAAGCAGCACTAAGCAGTTTTCAGAAGGTTTTTTTCTTTATATTATCTCTTATTTTTATATTGATTCTGTAGACTGCAAGTATATTCAATACATATTTTTAAATATTTGCTTATGATTTGAGATATTTAATTGTAAGAGTAATGTTTATATTTTAACTTGCTAATGTGCTAAGTTTATCAATGGACTACTTGGATTCCTAGCTGACTGCCTTTCAGGATCATGCTTAGGGAGCATAAGTAGGACAATAGGCTAGTCCTATTTTTTACAGAACTGAGTTTTTAATTTTTATAAAGTGACTAGGTTAATTAGTCCTAAGTGTGTTTTCATGTGGCAACTATAGAAACTAGATCAATTTGTGTTTTAAAATAAAGTGGCATTTTCCTCAGTGTTTTACATAGTGTTTGGGTTGCTATATGAATTCAAAACTTTAAATGAGTAAATACTGAATGACTGTTTCTTTCCTTCACGTCAGTATTAAATTTGTAATGTGCAAACACCATCACAAGACATCAATACGTTAGCTATAACTTTTTAAGGAAAAAAGTAGAATTCTGCATCTTTTGGCTTATTTATAGTGCGTAGCAGTATTTATATACATGATTTCAAAACGAAAAAAAAACTTACAAAACTTGACTTGACTATGATATTATTGAAGACTGCAGCCTATAAGTCTTCCTGATATGTAAAGAAAGTATAGCAATTCAGAAGTGTTCATTCTTTGAATAATTCAGTTGGGGAGTTGTTTGAGTCATTTTTGGGTGGTGTTAAAACTTTTTCATGCATATATATTCATGGAATGGTGCTAAAGTTTTTAGTGTTTGATGTTAGATAACAACAACAACAAAAAAACTATTAATAACAAATCACCATCCCTACATCACCTAAGGTATGAAAAATAATAAGATACCTATCCCCCTCTAACTTCCTCAATAATATTAGGGGAGAGTGGAACTGAAGAACATGGCAGAGTAAAACATTTCTTTTTATGAAATTTTTATAAAGACTGTTTAAAAAAGACTGTTTCTATTTCAGGTTTTGGAGCTTGAAGGTGAAAAAGGAGAATGGGGATTCAAAGCTCTGAAACAGATGATTAAAATAAACTTTAAATTGGTAAGAATTTCCGCTGTCACGTGAGAAGAAATGGTTTAAATACAGATCTCATCCAGAGGTCTTAATTTATTGTTCAAATTTATGGCTATGACATCTAAATCTGCCAGAACTTGTCATTCACATACTTTAATGGCTACTACAGGCATGGCAGAGAGATTTTGTGGTGGTTGCAAGTCCAAGGCAAAATGGATGCAAAATACCTGCTGTAGTCAGCTGAGACTCTGAGTGTCTGACACTCAGCCTGTGCTATCGTCAGGTAGCACACCATTGAAAACTTGAACGTTTCTATATATGCGTACTTCCCCAGAACAAATAAGTGAAAGTACTTTTATGCTACGTATGTGACCATTCCAAAAGGTTTTATAGCCATTTCTATTTTTTTAATAATGATAAATATTTTAAATATCTATTCTATAGAGTCTTGCTTAAGTTAATCCTGATTCTGCTGCTTATGAATAAAGTGCTGATGTAAAAGTTCCTTGCAGCAACCATTACTGCCTAGCCTTTCTGTTATGCTTCGTTTTCTGTGTGTGTTCCAAGATGTAACTCATTTTTTAATCATTAAGACAAAAATATAACAGTTTTGTTTTTCTTTATAGACTAACTTTCCTGAAATGATGAACAGATATAAACAGCTATTGACCTACATACGGAGTGCAGTTACAAGGAATTACTCTGAAAAATCCATCAATTCTATTCTTGATTATATCTCTACTTCCAAGCAGGTTAGATCATCAGTTCGTCCATTGGTGGTTTTCCTTTTTGCATTCTTAATCGTGGACTTATTTGTATATATGGTGGTCATGTTTGCTTGTTTTTTGACCTTATTAGAGAGTGTTCACAACATTAATTTTTCATCGTATTTTAACTGTATTTCCCACATCTAATGGTTTCTATGAATATACGTAACTTTTTAAAAATTAATCTTTTGGTTCAAGAGGGCTGAATTATTTTTTGGCAGTTTTTATCTGGAATTGTGATGCTAATAAGTAAAGTAAATATTTTTTTAGCATTGTAGCTACACACTAAGTGGCTTTTCAAATATAACTTGCAATTAAACAATACTTTTGGGGGGGAAAAAACATGAAAAATTTTGCAGTGAGGTGTTGGTGTTAAATATTTTCTTTTGAGTGTGCTATTCAAGCTAGGTACATGTTTATAGAGAGACATTCCAGCTCCTTTACTTTAGTGCCATGTGCAGATTTACAGAAAACTTACATAAATTACTACTTTGAAGTAGTACCTGCATATAGAAGATCATTGGTCTTTAGGGATGATTCCTTTGTCATTATCCCAGTCCTTCCTGTCCTGCCACTTAAAAGAAATGGAAGTTGAATAGATGAAGGATGGTTTACTTTTAAGGTCTAAAGGATTGACTTGGGCTGTACGTTGTTGACAGAGTTTTTTGTGTGAATGCACTTGGAACCAGACTTGGAGGGAACTTCAATTCAAATTCATTCATACCTGCAGATGTGCTATTCCAAAAAAAAGAATAGTGGCCAGAAACAATACTACTGAATTCTCTGCAAGAACCTTTGTTAAAGGTTGCATTCAGCAGTTAGATTTCCATTTTGGATATTGTATTTTAAGCAAAGAAATAGTTTGATGTGCTGAGAGCTTTCTTTCACATGGTGTTGGTAGCTTAGAATGCAAAAGGCATCTTCGTCTATTTCTCTTCATAAATCTATTTTCTATATGATATGTAGATTACTATTTTTCTTTTTTTTTTCTTTTTTTTTTTTTTTAAGTAGCAGCAATGCCCATTAATGTTTGTCTTTAGTTACACAATGTAAGAATTTTATTATGTAAGACTGGCTTCTGTAAGGTAGCTTTCATTTTGAAGTAGCATGAAGGATGATTGCAAATCTTAAAATGTGAATGCTTTTTAATATCTATTTAATATAAGGAAAGGAAATTTTCTTAGTGTTGTTACTTATGCTCTTTTTACATTTTAATAAAATGCAGATACCTTTCTTGTTTTGAAGTTCAAGCATGCACATTTAGTTTGTTCAGATTGACAT
Organism: Anas acuta; assembly: GCF_963932015.1. Classification (NCBI taxonomy): domain Eukaryota; kingdom Metazoa; phylum Chordata; class Aves; order Anseriformes; family Anatidae; genus Anas; species Anas acuta. The sequence goes on from NC_088990.1 coordinate 20,483,014, forward strand.
TATTAACAGGTACAAATTTGCTGTTTACAATTATAGAATTCTGATTTTTTATGTCAGATGGATTTGCTTCAGGAATTTTATGAAACAACACTTGAAGCTCTGAAAGATGCTAAGAACGATAGATTGTGGTTTAAGACAAATACAAAGGTAAAATATATAACTCATTTTTTGCTTTGCTTTGCGACATCTTCAGCTAAATTTAATAAACGATAATTATGAAATCTTAGTAGACCTTAGTACTTGAACTTTTTTTTTTTATTACAGCTTGGCAAATTATATTTAGAACGAGAAGAATATGGAAAGTTACAAAAGATTTTGCGCCAGCTGCATCAGTCATGCCAGGTACCTTTATACTCTAATCACTGTAGCTTTGTAAACAGCATTGATTTTGTTATATCAGTTGTTGGCCTTTGAGGCATGTTGTTGAGCTTTTTTAGTACAGAGGAAAGAAATGTTATACTTGCTTTATTTTTCTGTTTGTTAACATCAATGCAATGTGATTTGAAAAATGTTTTATTCCTTACTTAAGGATGACTTTAAAAAATAATTCATAACTATTGATTAAGTTTCATCTTGGCCATGTACGGAAAGGATAAGCACATACAAATAATCTAAAATTGTAGATGTTTAGTTTAAAATATAGCAAAGATTCCAAACGAGCGTTACTGCAAACTGGAGCTACAGTTATTATTTTCCAAGGTGGAAGGGAAAAAAATAGCTGTGCAGCCTGCTGTGCCCTGTGCCTGTTTGTGCCCCCATTTTTTCCTCCAGCATGGAAAAAGGATTAAAAATAACTGGGAATTGTTTCTGTCATAGGCAGTAGAATAGTTGTATGTATCACACACACACGCATACACACACACTATATATAAAATATATATAGGTTTGTCTGTATAAGTCATTTTGTTTGTATACTTGAGAGAGTGTGGGTTTTTTTTGGTGTTTTGTTTTAAGGAGAGTGGAAGAGAATAAAGAACAAAGTTCTTAAAGTTGTTTTAAGACAAACAATTAAACAAAAATACTGACTTTATTAAAGAAAGGGCTTGAGAATTTGGCCTACTGCAAGTGGCTGGAGTATTATGTTTTGTGTTTTATATTTATATCAAAATTTAAAGTTTTCAGGCAAATCCTTATTTTTGATAGGAAATTAGTGAGAGTATTTGGTAATGAGTTTTCTGTCAGTGTAAAACTGAAATCACTGTTCTCTTAAAATTTCACAGTATTTATTACTTAATCTATCCTAGACTGATGATGGGGAAGATGATCTAAAAAAAGGTACTCAACTATTGGAAATCTATGCTTTGGAAATTCAAATGTATACAGCACAGAAAAATAACAAAAAACTTAAAGCACTATATGAACAGTCATTGCACATCAAGTCAGCCATTCCTCATCCGCTGATCATGGGAGTTATCAGAGGCAAGTTAATCTTGTATCTTTCATTTAATTTGTTGTAATTAGCTTAATGAAAATCCGATAATTAATGTTTTTTTCAGTTTCAACTAGAAAGACAGAGGATCTTGTAGGTTCATAGGCAGACAAACCCTATGGGAATAAGGGACTACAAATGCTGAGACTATGGGATTGTTGCTGCTCTGGTGCCCAAGTACCAGATACACTGCTCAGCCAGACAGAACAGTTGGCTACATATAGTGCAGGAGAGAAGCAACAGAGAACGTGGGGAAGACCTGAGCTGTTTGACTCCATGGCAGGCACCAAAGGATAAATGCACAAGGCTTGACAGGCTGCTTGTGGAAGGGACTGCTATTTCTGTAGTCCCCTTTTGTAAATGTGTGCCATCATCTTACTCTGGTATAGGTACTTGAAGTAGTTGGTGCGCTTCAAAAATAAAAGGAAATGAAGAGCGTTTCTCAATTTTTATGTATAATTTTGTTAATATTTTGGGAAAATTCCATAAATATAGGAAGTACGTTGCCCTTAAAATCAAGGTAGATTCCATTATTTTATTTTTTTTACAGTATTTTAACATAAGGTTAAAATAATTACTGGCTGTGAGGATTAGTGTTCTTTTACATTTATAGTGTGGGTTGGGCTTTATTTTTTTTTCTTCTTTGGAAAAGGTTTGTTGAAATGGCAATGCTGTATGTGAAGGCCCTAGTGTTTTTTTTTTCCTAGTAATTTTAGAGAATGAAAAGACTCCCAAAAATATTTCAGTGATCTATTTAGAAGTAGCATGGAACTTTTTAGTACAATTATTGTAGTCAGCAACAAGCACGCAATGTTCTTTTTCTCTTCATCTGTGTTTTCTTTTCAGAATGTGGAGGCAAAATGCACTTAAGAGAAGGAGAGTTTGAAAAGGCACATACTGATTTTTTTGAAGCATTCAAGAATTATGATGAATCAGGGAGCCCCAGAAGAACCACTTGCTTAAAATATTTGGTCTTAGCAAACATGCTGATGAAATCTGGAATAAATCCGTTTGATTCTCAGGAGGTACTTTTAGAGATATGATTAAGTCAATTAGACATATTGTCCTATTTTTGTCCTTTTTTTTTTGTCTTTGCTGAGTTGATAGGGATGTTACTCTAAATATGACAACAGAAAAAAATATTTTAAATCTGAACATTGTATCACGCTTTCTATTCTTTGTAGGCTAAACCATACAAAAATGATCCAGAGATTCTAGCAATGACGAATTTAGTAAGGTAAGATTTTTATTTGGGGGTGGGGGGCGAGGCTGGGGGGGAGAGAACTCTAGTGTCCACACCGGGAATGGAATATTTTTAGAGGTGGTCTTCTCTGCACAATAAACACTTTTTTTTTATGTATAAATATGGGGAAAATATTTGTGGATTAGTTGTTTTTTTATTTACCATGACATATCAAAGTATCTGTACTGTACCAGAAACAGGCTGTTATCCTCTACTATGATGAGTTTCTTGTGCAATCACAAAACTCATTTTTTTCCTTAAAGATAGTTGCGTTACCTAATACTGCAACTGCACTTTCAGCTTTGGTTGATTAGATAAGAGAAACTGAAGTGATTGATAGCTCATACTAAAGATAATAGAATAATTGAATGCACGGATATTTCACAATTATTAAAGGGGGTTCATAATTTAGGCATATGAAATTAATTTCTAAGGTGTTCTCCAGCATCCTTCAAATACACATAAATATCAAAAGAATGTTTCATTACCTCTTTGAGGCAACTGTGAAGTGAGGACTTTTAGGGTATTAAGATCATCAGACGAAATAAATTGAACTGAGGTAGTCTTTCTATATCGTGCTGTGAAGCTAACCTGTTCCATCCACTCTACCCACCTTTGCTTTATCAAGTTAAAAAAAAAAAAAAAAATAGGAGAACTTCATACCTTTTCATTGTATAAGAAGTAACATGTGCTTGCATTTTAAAATACACGGTCAATCTCAGGTTGGAATGAACCTTGCTGTGATATGTGATATACAATGGTGCTGCACCATTGTATGCGTACAAATGATTTTTGAAAGTTTATTAATTATTGACATAATAAACTGCCAAATTGTTTATTCATCATTAAGGGAATATTTCCACTTCAGGCTTGTCTATTTCACTTTTATAGTTTCCTGTGAATTTGAGGCATAAGGAACTCGAGGTGGCCTTACCCAATCTGATTTTATTCATATTTCCTAATTTATAACTTTTATCTTGACATTTGAGTATAACTGCTGCTTTAAAGTTAATAATACAATTAAAGTGGTGCAGAGAAGAAATATGCAGGAGATAAAAGCAATTACAAAGATTCCAATTATGTTTTTCATTCTTCTTATATTCTACATTGGGAACTTGAATGTGTTACATACGGTATAAAAGAGACTTCTGGAATAAACAGTAACATATACTTAACTGAGATTGTATTTAATTGTGAAGTACAGTTAATGGTTTCATGTGATAGAATGCTGTACACTCATGTGACTACGTTTATAAATTCTTCAAGTTCTGCCTTAAACTTAACTGGTCTTTTTCTTTCCCCTTTAACTGATAATCAGGGATTACTTTTTTTTTTTTTGGCCAATTTGTACAATTGAAAATATACAGGGACCATAACAGCAGAATAGATGTTGCTTTTAAAGTGTTTTATCTTACTATTAAGCAAAACCTGAAAACATGTATTGACCAGTACGTCTTTTGAGGTTAAATACTGTTAGCCAGTAGCTTAGTATAACTAAGCCTGGAAGTTTGATTGGTGAGTAGATAGTCCCTATTACAGCTGACAATTCCTCTAAGAAAAGATAATAGATGGGAATTTTAAGACTGTTATATTTGAAGAAAATGGCTTTGTTTCAGTGGTTACAGCTCTTAGCATTAAATGATGTCAAGGTACCACTACTGAACAATAACTGGTGTCTAAACTACCTTTGTTTAGTCACCTTTTCTCAGATAACAATTGAGCAATTAAACTAAAAATACACTATTAATAAAAATCGAAGCAGTAATAGGCCAAAATTACCGATGGTTAATCCTGGAAGTCAGGCGTTTCTTCCATCTTCCAGTATTTTCAGAATTCAGATTAAGACATTATAGAAAGAACAACACCTCCCGTGAAATCTTTTTACCTCTTATTTTCTACATAAAATAGGGCTTCATGAAGCCAAAATAGAAGTAATTATACTGTCCAAAACTGGCTGGGCTTAGGGTTATTTTAATTTTTAATTATTTTTTTTTTTGTACAAGGATTTGGAAAACAGAGCACACTTGCAGAAGAACTCAATATTCTTACTATAGTTTTGTAAATGTTACCAAAAATTGGAACTGGAGAAAGGTCATTTCTGTGGCATCTCAACTTGAAATAGCTTTTCTTTACACAGATTCTGAATATAGTTATTTATCACCAACACTAAATAACTTAATATAGATTTTTACAAGATGCAGAATGAAGTCTTATGTCTGGTTTTAATTTTAAAGACAGTAATTCAGTCTCCCATTTTTCTGAAGTGCCTATCAGAACAACGACATCGCTGAATTTGAGAAGATTCTAAAAACAAATCACAGCAACATCATGGATGATCCCTTCATAAGGGAGCACATTGAAGGTATTTTTGCAGGCTATTTTAATCCTTTTTTCACTGCTTGGTAAGATTATTTTTTTTATTTTCTCTTTGGCGGAATGACAATTCTTTGTGATTCTGCTATTTTGCTTGCAGACAATTACTGCTTATGTCCATACTGCTTATGGACAATTCCTTTGCTGTTTCCAATTTCAAGTTGGTCATGGCCAACAGGCATACAGAGGAATGTTAAGAATTGCAGGAATAATGAATAAACTTCTAGCAAGAGAGGATATTCTAAGATAATATCTACAGTGGTTTTAGGCACTGAATATTTTGAGGTGTGTCCACCCTCATTTATAAAGAATTAAGTGACAGCAACCCTTAGTTGTAAAGGCTGTGTCAGTCTTAACAGTTAGAAGTTCACTAGTTGATAAGGGAAATTTTCTGCTGCAGATGAAAGATATAACACGTAGACAATGTAATGAAAGTTGGATTAATAAATGTGTAGCAACAAAACATGTATATATACGTTAGAAGGTATTGTTACATAATTCTAATGTATATGTTGAAAACAGTGGTTGGATTTATAATACCTATACTTAATAAAATGGGAACACACTAAAACCTGCCCATCCATTTCATTGCTATGACAAAATAAAATTATCCCCAGCACTTAGGTAAGTACTAGTATCTTACACAAGTATGTAAGAGAGAATGTAAAAGTCTCTCTACTTGAATACAGCGTTCATTTTTCAAGCAACTACTGTTTTCATCAAGAGTAGGACTTGATCTGGCAATTCCACAATAGTTTCGTGTAGCTATCCAGTTGGCTGGATAGCTACACGAAAAGAGTTAAATTCAGAGACCTGGTTTTCTTATGCTTCTTGTTTGTAAAAGAGAGCACAGCAAACAGCAGGGGAAACTAAATATAATCCCTCTACTGCTGTTACATGTCAACTGCTGGTAAGCTTCAAAGTCTTGTAGGGAAACTCAGTAAGATTAGAGAGATGGATTCTTAAAGAAGGGAGTATAACAGAACTGGAAAGCAAGAAAAGGAGGACAGTTGAATTAAAGAGCAAGGGAACTTGAATTTCACCCCTTCTATGACAATGGTCTGCAGGGAAAAAAGAAAAAAAAAGACGCTCATCTTTTTCAGTCTGTAGTGATACATAGTGCATGTTTATGTTTGTGATGCTTACATACTTTGTGTTGTTGTTTAATCTCTTTGGTTATATTGAGATGCATAATCTGGTCTTCAGTATTATTTTTCATTATATAAACAGTACTTGCATAACTGGTTAGGTAAAAGTGGATCTAGCTTTTTTTCTATTAATTTACAACAGTAATTCATGCTTTCATTTTATACAAAATTATTTTAATGTAAAAATTACTAAAACAATAGCTGCAATACCATACCTAACCAAAATCAGTCACTTTATGAAGGCTCTGTTTTTATCATTCTTCTTCTGTTCCTCATTGTAATTATGCCATTAGGCTCTGACCTTTATCTTACAGTATTAATACTTCTCATGAAGTTAAATGCATGCAGGCTTAAATTTCAGAGCCTTAAGAATACCTCTTTTTGCTTTAGTACAGTGCAAGCGTTACAGCCATAAATTAGAGGGACAGACGTACCATGTAGTAACCTTCATGACTTAGGCAATTAATTTGAATCATTAAAGTTTTTACTAGGGAATACATTGCTCTCTGAACAATTTTCAGCTTTATCTATCCATCGTCAGAGTTGCGTATTGCCATACTGTCCCTGAAAGAAAGAGGATCTCTATTTTGTTGTGTTTCTCCACCTCACTAAATTTTACAGTACCTACGACCTAAAAAGATCTTGGTATTTAGGATATCTTTCTATAAGGAGCTGTATTGCACCCTTACTTAAATGCCATTGTTTTTACAGTTTTGTTTTTCTTTTTTTTACAGAGCTTTTGCGAAACATCAGAACACAAGTGCTTATAAAATTAATTAAGCCTTACACAAGAATACATATTCCTTTTATTTCTAAGGTATGTATTAGTGGAGCCTTACATTTGCTTAAGTAAATGATTAATTATGAATAAAAGTTCTTAAATAAATACAGTGGTTCCAGAAATAGAACATCTAAAATATAATCTAAACTGTAACATTGTACTGATGCAGTCCTGGCAGCTTTGCAGTGTGAAAATGTAAATTTAAGGCATCTTCCAAATGCTTTTTATAATACGCACTATGACATATTTATTAAAAACTCAATTACCATATTCTACTTGGTGTACAAAAAGACTTTTCTGAAGAAAAGTATAAAAAGTGAAAATAAATTCTATTGATACAAAAATCCAAATTTTAATCTCGTGTTCAAAAGATATTTTCAGATGTCTGTATTTTAAGACTATAAGACTAGAACTACTGGTTTCATTCTCTAATCTGGAAGGAGCAAAAGCAATAAATGATAATAGATGTATGTTTCCATCTCCTGTGAGACTGATTTTTCTCAGACTTTGTCTGATTTTTCTTGCAAAAATTCACAGCATTCCAAAATATCTCATGAAATATGAAATAAACCTGATAGTTATGTTTAACTTGTAATAGCATAATATCCTTTCAGAACTTTTTCATTTCCAGAATTTACTTGAGCAAAAGATCCATTTAGCTCTCTAAATGGTTTTGAGCACAGGCTAATTCTTTTCTGATGGTTATTGCCTTATTTCATCTTGCGGTGTGTTTTTCTTTTTTTGTTCGTTTGTTTTAAATACAGTCAGCAAAGGGACTGTTTTCTGGAGCTTCCAAAAATGTTGCTTTAGCCTCCTCAGCCTTATCTGAAAGGTTACTTTCTCTTGATCATTGGCCATATATACTTTGGGTGGAGTACTTCTGCTTGACAGATCATTATTGAATTAATTCTTTCAAACATTAAGAAACATACGTCAAAACAAATTCTACATCAGAAAATAAAGACTGGAAGGATTTAATGTTGCAAACCAGAATACCAACACAATGAGATTTCTTTTTATTTTAGGAGTTAAACATAGATGTAGCTGATGTGGAAAGCTTGCTTGTGCAGTGCATATTGGATAAGTATGTACCTTCTTCTTGTTTACTGATCTTTGGTTACTTTAAAATAATTAAAGAATATTATAAACAACAAAATATTTCTCTGCTTTATGACAATATTGTTTGACTCTAAAACCAAAAAGTAATGATTTTGACTATTACTTGCTTGGCAATAAAGCAATAAAGTATATTTGTAAGATGTGAGCCAAGAGAATTAATTATATAGAGATTGAGTAGCATGTTTTTTACTATAATTTTAAATTACACAAGAAATTACTTGAATTGTAATGAGATTATGAAAATGATATATTCTTAGTAAATGCTGCTTATACCCATCTATATTTTCAAGTATACTTTCAAGCTGATAATTTTTTTTAGTAGTCTGTTCTCCGTGACTGGAAAAGCTCAACTACAATTTGTAAAATCTTTTTTTGGAAGGTAGCTTGTTACATCTACTAGGAAAATACTATCCATATGTGGGTTCGAATTTTAATTTATTTGTATATGAATCGCCATAATTTGTGATGCCATGTCATTGAAGAACTGTTTACATCATATTGCTTCAGACTTAATATGTGGGTCATGGCTTAGGCAAGTAAGATACGCATTGCGCAATGAATTAGTTAAATTGGTTTCTAAATGGGCTGACAACTATAAAAGGCATTACTACATGGGATAGTTGAATTCTGAAATGGACACTGTGTCTCTCTCTTATGTAAGAAGACCTCTTATTTTACCTCTTGATTATTGTTTGCTCCTATTTTCATGTGCATTAATGATTTATAGATACTTATTCATTTCCTTTTAGCACTATACATGGCCGAATTGATCAAGTCAACCAGCTCCTAGAACTGGATCATCAGAAGAGAGGTGGTGCACGGTATACTGCGTTAGATAAATGGACCAACCAACTAAATTCTCTCAACCAGGCTGTAGTCAGCAAGCTGGCCTAACAGAAAACAAGCTTTCACAAATGTACTTAAGGCAACAGTGCAGTGATGTAAACCTTAAAAGAACTGGGAATGGCAAAACTACTGTCGGTTGGTGTGCCCTGAAATTATTGGAGTTACGGCAGAAGTGCTTTTTTGATCAGCTGGTTTGTGTTTTGCTGCTGCATTTATCCCAAGAAAAAAAAAAACAGCTTTAATCTCCAGAAGAAAACCAAAATGCCACGGGATTTATGCTGTGTTGACATCTTGCCCTAAACACACAACATCCTAGTAATTTGTCAAAGGGCAATTAATGACCAGAGAGAAGATTTTTGTCATGATTTTAAAAACACTGACATGTTACTGTTGGTTAAATTTAAACATGTTTTACCTGCAGAAATTCTCTCACAGAAATAACCTGCAATAACTTGAAATGCATACCCTATTGAACACTTCCTTTTCTCATGTATAAATTGAAATGTTTGCTGCATTTTGCAAAATGTCAGTTCTCCAAAAATGTGTCCATATATTTCTGTACCTGCAGTGTAGTAAAGGTTTAGAAGAAACCCCATAATTATAGTGGCATACTGTCACTTAGGTTTCAAGCAGCAAAATAAACAGTGCAGTTCAGAAATTGTACAGTTTATTTCTTGATGTGCTTTCATTATACTTGATTTTTACTTTATTTTATTTTTAAAAGAAGATAGGGATTACTTCATTCTCACCTCATATATGAAGGACAATAAGGAGATTTTAAGTCTAAACCTCGGTATGCGTGCCATTTATTTTTTTTTCCTTGAAGTAGTTAAATATAAATACTAAAAAGTTCAAAAGCTGACATTTAGCAGTCTGGCTAAGATTTTTATCTTGTAAGATGGTGAATTATTAGTCCTGTCTGGTTGATGTTGGTGGACAGTTGGCATTTCTCAGGAATATGCTCATTTTTGATTCTGGTACTCTAAGAATACAAGGTTTTCACACAACACCCTGTGAATAGAAACACAGACCCTGTTATATCTTTTTGCCTAATCTGTGGTCTTTTTGACCAAATTCAGTGTATATAGAAAGACACCGGGTACCCAGTACAGTAACCTCAGGAGTAAAGGAACACATTCTTTCCCAAATGTTTTTGTATTGTAATCCCTTCAGAGACACTATTCAAGTGCTGCAGTTGTACCACATAGTAGGTACATACCCCTCACGTCCTAAGATTTTGGGATCATCAGACCCATTTAAAATACAGATCTGCAGTACTGGCCACAGCAATTTTTCTTCCTGTGGTAGCTTGTTTTGTATTGACAGATAAATTCTCTTTCAGGTCTCAGGAATGTTTAAGAAATTTTGTAGGGTTAACATCTTCCATAACTGCAAGTACTCCAATTTAAAGCTGAGGGTATGATGTGGTGTACAAAGCAGTGCCACAGACAGTCATCATTAGAGTAAAAGGAAAAATACCTAAGTAGAGCAATTAGCACACAAGAAAAAGTGCCTAATAAATGATACGTCCATCATGTATGTGCAAGGTGGCATGGTAAACTAAATGTTCTAGAGCAGGATTTAAATCAGTATCAGTGTATAATTAAATGGGATAAAATTAACTTTCATTTGAAGGATAATTACTTCCCTTAGAAAATTATTTTGCTCTGTAGTTGTCAATGTGAGTGATTTCTTTTTTCCTTTACACAGTAAAGCTTTAAAACTTAATGTGTTGCAGGAATAGCAAGGCACTGAATGTTGGATGAACGTTTCTCCTTTACTGATGAGTATTTTTACAATCAGTGTTTCTAATTTACCCGAAGTCTTAAAGTAATAGTAAAACATGAATATAAATTGAACTTAGTTTTTTAAATAGAGGCAAAGTTTTTTTTCTTTTTTTTTTTTTTTGATTTTCTTTCCTTCATAAAATCTCTAGGTAACATTCACTGAAAGACATTGTATTATGCTTCCTTAAAGTGCTGTGGTGTTTAACATAGCTTTTGCTTGGAAAATTCCACTGAGATCTGGTGATGTCAAATTGAACTTAGCAAAAACAAATTGGTACGCCAGTGCTTCACAGTAAGTGAAATAGATGTCCAGCATCATCCTCTGCAAGCATTGGGCCCCACAGCTACAGAACCAGAGACTTTTGTTTCAGTAGCCAGTCTTCCATGGGGACAGGGAATTATGACAGCTATTTCAGTGTTTGCCTTCTCTGCTGTTTCCTGCCACTCTTGCTGTGGGTAGGAACAACTACTCTCCTCTAAAGGAGGAAAAAAAAAAAAGTGAACTTAGTATTGTTAAAAAAAAAAAAAAAAAGTCTTCCTGCCTTTCTGCCAGTTCTAACTGATGTAACATTTCCCATCCCAAATATGTCTGTTGGGGAGGCATATTTGGAGCTTCCTGGAAGGAAGTGGGAATACTGGAGGAAATATGTCATATGCAGTTAGTCTCCTTTTTAAGTTTTTGCTCACAAAGACTAATAGTAGGCCTGGGCCAACTGGTAAAGGACTATTACCTTGAAAAGTGAGAGATAACTGTGTGTTTTTAAACTGAGAAAGTATCAGTCTACCTCTTATAAATTGTTGTGCATTTTTGGCATACTTTAGTTCTTACTTGTACTTCAGCTCTTAGCATCAGTGCTCTAAGCACATAATAAAGGGTTATAGAATCCCTAGGGGATTCTAACCTTTTTTCAATTTTTCATATTTCTTAAACTCAAAAATTAGAATCATCTTTGGGGAAATATGAGGGAGATGCACTGTTAAACAGCTGCAACAGAATGTGCTAGTAGTTGACATTAGTCCACGTGGTAGATTTGTCTCAGATGCAGTTTCTGCCTCCTCAGGAAAACCAAACAAGCAATTGAAAGGAAGGATGGTGAATGGCAATTATTTTTTTCCAAAAAATGTTGCCCTGCAGGTTCAGGAAACACTAAGTGACCTCACTACATTCTCCATTCTCAGTTCCAATCACTGAGCCATGCTTTTCACAATTTTTGGTTGTTTTTATATACCTTTAGTTTTGCTGATGTGGACACAAGACCAACTGGCACCTTGGTTAGTACAAATAACTTAATTTGCAAAAGAAAATTTGATTATTTTACGTAGGGTTACAATAGCGTGATGTAAACTCTGTATATAAACCCCTCATCTGAGCTGTTGGCAGCTTATGCATTAAAACTGAATGTCACACGAATGAAATCTGGGAGGATATGTCTGATGCATGTTTGATTTTTTATTAATTAGCAAATTTTTATTAATTAGCAAACGTACTTTGGAGGAGTTCATTTCTCATCTTAAGATTTTATCATGGGTTTGATCTGAAACCCTGATGTAGAGAGTAGTTTAATTTCTTTTCATTTTAACTAGGCTTAGAAGTTTATAGAACAATAAAAAAAAAAAGTTGAAATGCACCTGGCAGAATAATATAATAGAGGTATTTGAATTGCAGTCTGATAACAAACACTGTCATTCTTGTAGCTACTCAGAAATTGTCAGCTGTAAAACATGTCTGTATTTGAAGACTGTATTTTCACATTTAATTTTGGGGTGGGGAGGAGATTAATTTGGTTGAGCAGGAAGCATGTATGTTTGTATTAATAGTAAAATGATACCACTCTGGACAGTACCCCAGGCTTTCGTAAAAACAGAGCAGTTATTTGACATAAATTTCTCTCTATATATATATATTCATCCATACTGATTTTAATCATAAAAATTTAGCTGTTACTTTATTATTTTCAAATTGCTGGACATACCATTGTAGATCTAGAAAATGCCTAAATCAGAGAACTAGATAAACTACATTACAGCTTCATAGTCATAGTTAAATCTTGATCAAGATGTTGACAAAAAAGCTTTATCACCTTCTAATGCTTCTAAATCAGTGCAAAGGTAGATTGCAAACTATATCTGCATTAAATAGGTGCATACATAGTGCTACGTTTGAGATGTAATAACTGTAAGCCTTACAGCAAGAGTAACAGCTAATCCCTTCATGGCCATGCTATGAGGAGATGCAAGGCAGGATCTGTCCTCGGCTCTAACACCAGTTTGCAGCTGGGCTCAGTGGGAGTGCTGTGCGTGCTCTGACTGCTGGCAGGTAGTAATCGCTTCTTGCTATCAGATTCGTGGTTCTCAGATTTGTAGACGAGCTCCCACCTCGGTTGCAGTGTGTTCCCTGTTGTGTTTGCCTTTAGCTGCCTGTGCAGGACGTGACACGTTGTATCTCCCATCACATACAAATGTTTATTTGCCAAGTTCTGCTTTGCTCTCTACCTCTCTTTTTCTATGATTATACTGAAGATTTTAGTTCCAGTCCAGTAAAGCTGTGTCATTTTGGAGCCAGCTTCATTCCTGCTGCGTCTTTCCCTTTCTCACTGTGCAGCCTCCACTGTGCTCCATGTTCAGGCTGTGCTGCCACAGAGCTCAGCCTGAGCCTGCTGAGACCTGGGAACAGAGCGGTTGTAATTGAGCAAGCAACCCTTGCTTCATATTCCTTTGCCAGTGCAATTAAGCTTGTATGTGTATGTTCAGCTTTCAGTAGAAGAAACTACCTTGATTTCAGTGAGATGTGCTTAATTGCCTCCCTACAGGTTCTGTGAGGTTTTCCACCCAGTGGTTGTAAGTAGAGCCTTTGTAAGTGGGGAGCATGAGTAGCTACATGTGTGCTGTTAGACTTGCTTGTGATCTTCTGAACGCAGCCATTACGAAGTGCCTTTCCACTCTGCTGAGATAGCTAGGTTTAGGCTCCTTGTTTCATTTTATTTTTATGTCAGCTTAGATTTTCATTTGATTGGTGTTCTTCATTGTATTCAGGAAGGATAACTCCACTATCCAGCAGCTGCAGCAATAAACCCAACAACTTATTAGCAAAATTGCAATTAGCACCCACTAATTTCAAGCATCATTTTTGCTTCCCTTTACTCTATGTTGTGATAGAGAAGTAGCAATAGTTGTTTACATATTGACTGATTTGAGAACTGGACCTTTAGGACTGAGTATTCTAAAGCAGCTACTGCAATTACTAGTGTGCTTAAACTGGACAGGTTTTTTTGCTTGTTTTGTTTGCCTTTTTTTTTCTCCCCCTCATGGCTTCTTTAAGGCCAGTAACACTGTTGAGTTCACTTACACAACACTTAATCAAGAAGATGATGATGTAACCAGATAGGCTGGCTTAGTTGTAAATAGCTGTGGATAGAAGATCTAACATAACTGGTTCTAAGTGCTTTGGCATATTTTTATTTTTATTTTTTTTTTGTGATAATACAGGGTTAAATTTTATGGGAGATTTGAATTCTTTTCACCCAAGTGGCTACTTAGGTCACCCAACAAAACTTTCTGTACTATGTATATTGTATAAGTTGTGTAGATCTGACGCCTATTTAACCACTGCCCAATTTAGATCTTAGAACTTCTTGTTATTGTTGTTTAAGTATGCATAACAGAGCTTTCAAGTGTGACCTTTCTGTTGGTATGTATCTTGGGAACAAAAGAAGGATTTCACAATGAACAGCCTTGCCATAATGAGTCATTATTTAAAAAAAAAGAAAATACAGCAAGTATCTTAAGCAAATGTCATAATATATATTCCGTGGTCAGCACCATATTAGACAAATGAAGCTGCATTCCATGCTAAAATGCTGGTGTGCTAATACAAGAAGACAATTGTTGTAGTGGTTTCAGTGGGATATTTTCACTGTTTTCTGTCCTGTCAGGCAAGTTCTCCCACATTACTTGGGAGATGAAAAGTGACTAGATTTTAAATAATTGAGCAAAATTGTATTCACTTAAGTGAAACATATTCAACAATTGGGAATAAAATACACTTCACTCAGTAGAGATGCATTGTTCAATTTATGAAGACTAAGGTTCAAGTGGCTTATTCAATGTTTCATCATTATTTATCTATAGATTTACATCTCATTTTTAAGTTCAGCAGTGACTGATGAAATGGTGTTCAGTTGCATCAGCTGAAAGTTCTTGATACAACCGGCTTAATCCCTGGTTTTACTTTCCTGACTTGTGTCAAAATCAGAAATGTCATTGTGTAAAAGCTGCTGGGAGCATAACATCATAACCTCAAATTTAGATCAGTATTGCTACTTTTAAACAGCTTCCTAAGGTTATGAACACGTGTGTTAGTTCTGCTGAAGACCTTTACCACGCTACTGCTGTATACTGTTGAAAGACAGGATGGTATATGTCAACACTGACCATGAAGACTTCTATTAATCTTGTCAAGGAAAGTATTGGGATATGGAAGTACAAGCAAAGTGGGCGAGTGCTGCAGCTTTTCCAGCTAAGAGAGGTTTCTATAGCAATTAGGGGCCAGGAACAGCCCTCCTGTTCTCTTCATTTGTGGTAAAACAGTGGCCTCACTGAAGTCAACAGCAATCCTACAGTTAGATTTCATTGGGATTACAATTTCACCGTTCTCCCTTTCACATATGATCCATGGGACCTATGATTTTGTTGGCTGCAACCCCATGAAAACTTAATTCACAGAACGTAAGTAATGTTGCAGGCATCTAGGCAAAAGTTACACTTTTTTTGTGTGTGCTTATGTAAAATAGCACACAAGTGACAGTCTGCACAAGTTCTGTATTCATGTCATCTGTTTGCAAGATGAGATCTTACTGTGCAGTGCAATAGCCATCTTCAAAATACCGTATGTTACTTATGAAGTTCTAATGGTGGAAAGCTATGCTAAGAAAATACAAAGGGGTAACATGGATTAATCCAACAAAATTTTTGTGAAGTCCAACAGCTTGTTACATGGCATGCTGAACATAACGTGGGAAAGAGTGAATTGGAAAGTGAAGGTTAAATCTAGGAAGCTCTATCAAGATTGCTCTGTAGAAACAGTGTTGGTAATTTTAATTTTAACTGTGTCAAAATACAGGCTTGCTTACCTTTCCCATTAGCTATGCCCTTATTTCTCACCAAAAAATTAAAAAAAAAAAAAATCAATCAGAAACCTGCCTCTTGCATTAATACATTTTATAAATGGATTTCTGGATTTCACCTGGAAGTACTCAGCTCTGCTCCAGCACATCCTTTGCAGTTGATTCTGTTTTACATAGGCATTTAGGCTGTTTTTTTCTGCCGTACTCCAGAAGTGTCAGTGAAGCCCTGGAGAAGCCTTGCAGCCCCTCGGAGCACCCAAGGACGGGCCCGACCCTGTGGGGAGCCGGGGACGGGCAGAGAACGGGGCGTGGGCCCGGCCCCTCCTGTACATTTTCAGCTTTCCGACTAAAGAACTGACAGTATTACTTGTTTATTTTTTTATATATTTTAATTTCAAGGACGCCTCCCTCCTCCCCCCCCGTCAGCCCTGAGGAGAAACAAGGCTTTCGGCGCCGCTTGGGCCCGCCCGGCTTCCGTCCCAGCTGAGCCCTCCCCGCCGCCTCCCCCTTTCCCTTCCCTTCCCTTCCCTTCCCCTCCCCTCCGCTCCGGTGCCCGCCCTCGGCCGTGGCGCAGCCGGGCGCGGTTCCCGTGAGAGCCGCGAGCGGGGCCAGCGCCGCCCTGGGCGTGTGCGGGAGCGCGGTGTAGCCCGCTGAGGCGGCGGGGAGGGGGGGAGAAGCGAGCACCATGGAGGAGGCGGCTCCGAGCCTCCGCCGCCCTCGGTAGAGCCGCCGCCCAGCCCCGCCGGAGCCATGGACAAAGCCGACAAGGTGCGGGCCGACGGGCGCCGGCGGCCACCGCGGTGAGGGCGGGCGGCCGCCCCGCGGCCCTTCTGTCCCCTCACGGCACCCCGCGGAGGGGCAGGGCGCGGCCCGGCGGGGCGGGGGGGGGGGGGGACGCGTGCGGGGCCTGACGCGGCCTGCGGGGTTTGGGAGTACCGGGAGGTTTTGGGGCGGCTGCCTCCGGTCCCTGCTCGGCCGCGGGAGCGGTTTCAGCCGGGGCTGTTGGAGGCTCCGAGCGGGAGCCCGGCTCCTGGGAGAGGCTCGGGGGGCTGCGAGGCTGTCCCTGTGTTCCCGCAGGGCCCAGGGGCTCTGTTCCAGGATTCTGCCACCCCCCGCCCCGTTTCTGCTGACGGGCTTTGCTTCGTGTTCGTGGGGTGGTCGCGGTCAGTGAGGTGTGACTGAAAGCTCTGTGCTCACTGCAAGAGTCCTGTGTGGGTTTCTTGAGAACTTGGCGACGCGTGAGGCTTGTCGCCTGTTGGAGTAATGTAAACATAAGGGTTTGGGTGAAGTTTTCAGGGTTAGAGCCACTGCTGATAGGTCTTGGCCGTTCAGCTGAGTGGGGAGATTTGGGTTTAGGTCACTAATTCTAGAAACCAATGTTTTCTTTTTCTGTAATAGGTAACTTGCTGTTCTCCAAGTAATCAGCCTGCATTATTCTTAGCACCCTTCAAATTATAGGTATGAAGAAGCTTTAGCTGGGACTTAAGAGATCATGTGATGTGTTTACATCTGTGCAATAAAATCTTTCACGGGCAGGAGGCACTTCGAAAAGGTGGATCTGAAGTGAATGTTGCTCTCCATAACAACGTGACTTTATTTTTAAGCTTCTGATTGAGCAAAATGTTTTCAAAACTCATACACAGAATTCAGATATTCCTTTCTTGTAGCTTAAGATCTTGGCATGTCCAGGGGTTCCCATAGGAGAGTCAATCAATAAAATAGTACAAGCTCCTGTAGATGGTAACAATGCATTCTGTGAAGATGTATTGCTTTTTATTTTGTACGTATGTCTAAAGAAGTTAGTGAACAGTGCAGTTTACTACCTTCTGGCTCCCACTGTCTATTTAATTTAGAGAAATTGATCTCACTCTGTAAAAATTTACATTAGCTTACTGAATTTGCCTGTTGTACTCTTTAAAATCTTGTATCTTTCTCCTTCAGTTCATCTGTAACTAGGACTGTGGCACCCTTGTGAAATATTTATTCCCTGTTGCTTGAGCTCTTCATTACCAGAGGCTCATGCCACTACCAAACCAGTCTCTTTTTGTTTGTTGGAAATAGCTCAGAAAAGCTGATAATCTCTGAGTTACTCATAACGTAATGTGTTTAATCTGTCTCTATGATTATCTTAACTGTGTAATATTTCAACTCGGAGGTGCAGTTAAGCTCTCTGAAGCAGGAACAGTCTTCTTGCTTATTCTGTTTGCAGCATATCTCATCCTGTTGGTTCCTCATCTGCTAGTAAGGCTTCTAGGCAGACAAATTAATAGCTGATGAGTTTCTAAAATTATTAAATTATCTTGTTGCTTTTGTCTTCTCATTATGCAGTAACATCTTGATTAGGAGATTCCAAAGTGCTTTGGGTTTGAACCTTTTGTGCAGTGAGATCAAATGTAATCTCCTTTATCTGTGCAAGTGTTTGGTAAGGTTGCATCAGTTCTGGGTGCTGTTCCACGTTTTCTTTGATTTGGTCTGCTTTGGGCACATGTATTGCATGACATCTGATAAATGAATCTTCAAGCATGTAGATGTATGATAACAGTACTTAATTTTCTTCTTTCCTTTTCCCCAGATTACTCAGTCAGCCACAATAGGGTAATTGTCCCTGCAGATAGGAATAACTACTGTGGAACTAGAACACAAGCAAGTAGAATATTGTGCTATGTTAAAGTATGGTATTTCAAGGGTAGAGGGGGGAATGCAAATGCTTTTGGTGGAGGTATATTTGAACAGAGTTTTGTCATGCACCAAGAACGTCTGGGCACCCAGATGAGGAAAAAGGTGTCACTTGCACGTCACTCCTCAGGTTTCTGTTACCTGAATTCTGGTGTGACTTTGCTTGTTATGGTATTCCCAGTGAGCTTTTTGGCGCGTAACAAAGAGGAAAATATAATAAAGCTGTTTGTAATGTATCCTCCTATAAAATAATTATTTTTTAACCAAAACTTCTTTCATTGAGAAGCCTAAGGCTTTCAGTGGTTGTGAAGTATTGTCTTTCCCTACAAAAAAGATTCAGCATGTGACCTTTGTCACTCTTTCTGTTGAAGCTGATTGTGGTAGAAATCTAAAGAGAATCAACTTCCCCTCTCAAGGGCACTGATGTGTTTTGATTTTCCAAGTGTTAGACACATCTATCCCTATGATTAAGGTATTTGATTCTATTAGTGCAGTTGAGAAATTAGGTGAAGTTGTGAAATCGATGACCTGTGTTCTGTATTACTGTTGCTTAAATACTGCCTGTTCTGCTTGCCTCTACTCTATTTGACCGTTCAACAGCTGGCTTGATAAAACGCTTGCTATAGATCTAGGTGCTCCTTATCCTATTTAATTTTCTTCCATGTTTCTTGCATGGCAGAATTTTCAACTGTCAGCAGACTGAAAAAGGTCAGTTTTTCTGGGTTCTATGTTTTGCATCTTACTTTCTCTTGAACCCTGCGAGAGCAGAAGAATTTGAGTTTTGTTTATGGTTTATATTTTATTATAGAATGTGTTTTTCAGTCCATCTAAAATGTTATTGATATGACATGTGAAGGTCTTCTAAGCCTTCTGATCACAGATTTTATTTATCATTGACTAGTGTATGATGAGGAAGCAGACATATGTGATTGGTTTGTACTAACACCTTTAGTATATAGACTACAAAGCAGTCATACTTGAGAAGTTTACATGCCCTGTTAAGTGCTGTAAACTAGATAAGTGGAGAGGATCCTGTCCGTAGCTTTTTATCTTTTGGACAAGCTTTGTAACTAAATGCTGCGGTTTTCTTTTTTTTTTTTTTTTTTTTTTTTAATATTCTGGTCTTGAATGTTAAAAAGCCAGCCAACTTGTCATGTTGTGCCACTTGTTTACGTTCAGCATATGCAGAAAAATTTCAGTACTTTTAAAATTTTAACATTAACTTACATGCTTCTGAGTAGGGTTTCCTTTTAGCAAAAGGAAAAAGAATTGTGTACAGGAGCTAAGGGAAAGGCTAACTTCCTAGCCTGTTTGCTCTAAGTGTTGAATTAGAATTATGATGTTTAATCTAAATAGGATAGGCTTAAATTTTGTGCTTTGTTAAATGGCCTGCTGCTGGCGTTTCCAGTTGGACTGCATATTTACCATTCCTGAAGTATTTGCCACTTAGAAGCAACTAATTATAGAAACAATGGCTTCCATGTTTGTAAAGTTTATCTTCAACAGACGAAATGTGACCTGTCTTACTACTAAAATGGCTATTGCATTTTGAAATCCAAAATTCAGAATCAGGATTTTTTTTTTTTTTTTTAAGGAAAAAGATACTTGAGCTATGTTTGTGTATCACATCTGTGATGAGACTTCTTGTTTCCAGACTTCGAGGCAGCAAAGCAGCTGATTTCATTACAGCCCTCTGAAATGCAGCATCTGTGCCTATTTTCTCCCCCTGTAAATGGTGAGATAGATACCCAAGTGTTCTCTTCTAAGACAGCAAGCTGAAAGAGATCCCTTTTAATGGAAAGTGCTGAATGGCATTAAGATACAATGAACAAAAACTTTTCTAAGATTAAACATACAGTACTACAACTATAGGACAAAGTTTACCAGTCTGTTCCTGCTTGTGTCATCTTCTGTCTTTGCAGCTGTTGATGACTACAGTAGCTTTTATATAGGAAACAAAGGATCTCTTCAGTATATATGCTGTCTTGAAAGAGTTGTAATTGTTGGACTGAAATATGTAATGAGATAGTGCAAAACATTTCACAAATTGAAACTAGGGGTATCTACAAAAGCAACTCGTGTATAAATCTTGGTTTCATTTGAAGGGGTCTGCTTGTGTTAATGGGCAACTGATTGAAAATCTGGTGTTTCATCATGGCTTAAATTTATATTTAGGATTGAGTTTGGTTATCAAAGGTCAATTTCAATAAAGCTTTGTTCAGCTTTATGATGTGAAGGGTTGAATAAACAAGAAAAAGTTACACGCCAGAATAAAATTAGACTTGGTCTTGCAATGTTTGCTTTTAGATTGCCCGGTCAAAAACATACTTTTTTGTTTTATGTCAGTGATGTCAGCAGCAAAATGCTGATTTTTAGCGTGTGCAGGGTGATGTAAATGTCTATGTTGTGAGAGCAATCATAGCATAAATTACTATTGCAAGTGTTCTGTTGTTTTTACCAGAAGTGTAGGGGCCTTCCTCCAGTTCTCTGGCATTTGGTCTAGGTCTTTCTTTTCAATTCCTTTTGTTTGCATATGTTTATAAATCAGCTACGTGATCAATCCTGCTGTGTTGTATTCATCTGCACTTGTCACTCCTGTCGTACTGTCTGGCTGTAGTTTTTGGGGAGTTGTTTTTTATCCACATGCTTTGATTTGTGCACTGCATTTTGTTTCAGAAGCAAATAGTCACTTAATAAAGGGATCTCATCTTCTCATCTAGAATTTACTGAAGTTGTAGTTGGTTATGTTTTCTACTGAGTCTCAAATATGTCAACATTGTACTTAAAAATAAAACAAAAAGCAACGATGAACTGTTTTACTTGGCACTATTATTTCAGAATCTCGTGAAAGAAGCACAGGAGATGACCATGTAAACAAAATACAGAGGCTCAGTCTAAGATATTTTTGCTTGTCCAGTACAATAAGTAGTTAGCAACATCCTTACCTTTTAACTGATTGTTTATTTTTATTTTTTTTCACTCTCTTCTTACACTATTAAGGAGAAGATAATTTCAGTTGTTCCCCAACATATTGGGAACCAGGTGACCTAAAATGCCTCTTATTAAAACGTTATTTTGCTCTCTGTCTTTCCCAGTCCTTCCTCCCAGCCAAGAATATCACAGACCCCCCAAAAATCCTGCTTAGATAATTTTGGGCCAATTACCTAACTTTGCTATTTTGTTTCCTTTGCTTGTCAACTGAAACCACCAGCCCTTTGTGAAATGTACTGAAATGTCTGGATAATAACATTGGAGAGTTAATTCTACTTTTATTTTGGTTTGGTTAGCAGTCTGACCTGCCTCACTAAGTCTGTTTCCACTTTCTGCTTTAGGTTTAATGAACTTTTAGGTACACGTATTTCATGTAAAAAGGTACTTCAGTAGTATTTTACCAGTCTCTCTGGAATACTTAAGGAAGTAATACATTGAAGTTTAGTGTATTACTGTCTAAGCAAAGTTGTCTTTTTAACCCTGAAGCGAAAATAGAGCTTTGTTGTTTGACAAGATGTATCAATCATTCAGGGGATTGCACGTATTATGCTTGCAGAATGGTTTTTGAAACACCTGCATTAAGGTTAAGTTTTCAGTTTCTCTTTTGGTGAGTTAGCATTCAAAGTGTGTACAGAACAGAATGTAAAACTTAAAAAATAAAGTAAGATTTACCCTGAATTCTTTTGCTGAAGCAAACATCTTTGAAACATTTAAAAACTAAAATGAAAAAAGTCTACTCCTACAGATTCGATTGCAAAAGAAAGCAGAGTTTATGCTATAATACATGTAAAAGACTTCTGAAGTGTTGCTTTGATTATTTTTAATAACAGACACTGTCAAAGTGCTGCAGGCAAAAAAAGGCATTAATTTTCAAATGCACTCATACCTGTTTATGATTACAGGATATTTTCTATCTTTATCTTACTACTATAAATAAGTTAAATATATGACGAGTTGTACAGAAAATGGTAATTAAATATATCAGGCAATTGCTCTGTCACAGCAGTAGTTAATCATTACCTGCATAAGAGGCAGGGCAATAGGAGAACCACTGACATTGTCCTTCTACTTTGGATATCTCTGAGTTGTATGAAACTACCAAAATTAAGCACAATAATGTTAATGAAATTTTGCTGAATTTATGAAATATATGACTGTTTTTTATTTAAAGAAAAAAAATGAGGAGAGAATCCTGTTTTTACTAGAAAGGTTTAAAGAGATCCAATACATTTTATGCAAAATACTTAGAGGGAAAACCAAGGTCACTTTTCTTGGTTTTGCAAAAGCAGTTTGGATAACACATTATCTTGAAAATGTTACTACTAAAATCAAGGATTTTACATTCTCAGCATTGTTTAAAATCCCTTAAAAAGGGGGGGGTGAGGGGGTGGGAAGAAGAAAAAGTTACCTTAACAGGAAAGGGTTTATCTTTCCCAAATGGTAAGAAATACTTCTGCTGTGGCAGGTTTGCTGATGGGAGTCATTCAGCTCCTGCTTTGATCAGTTATCATGTACTTAAAAAAAAAAGTGAAAGAATGTTCCTTCATAAGAGTAATAATGATGATATAATACAATAGTACAAATTATTGTGATAAGACTAAGACAGTTCTGCAAGTGAATCACCATTAAGAAATGTGTGCGTGTATGTGTGTCTGTGTTTGGTTGTATTTCCACATCAGTCTTCCAAAGTAATATCGGGAAAGAGCAGAGAGACTAGAAAGCCCTTCAAAATAGGGAATCTTGTACCACCTGAATCACAAGTATATTTTGACTGTTTTCCTAGTCAGTTCTTGAGTGGTTTGTAATTGGTGTCTTGGCTAAAGTTGGGTTGACGTTCTCCTGGAAGCTGGTGACCAGCAGATTAGGCATACTTTTTTGGAAGTTTTCGGTACTTCATAAGAATGCTGTATTTGTAAAGAGCTCATCCCCGTTATGCTGTTGAGTCTTCTGTGGGTGAGACAGCCTTAGCTTGGTGCTCTAACATGTTTGCCATCTGGGTTTGTAGGCCAGTCCACAACTGAATCAATTCTTCTGCAAGTAATTCTGTCTGGAATTCTTTCTGTATTGTGGACAAAATCTCTTGCTTTTCAGAGAGGGAATTGAGCATAGGTATTTGTTGGTTATGATGGGATCGCTGTATGAAAGCGTTTGATAATTAAAAAAAGCTTTTGTTGCTGTGGAGCTGTGTTGGATCAGATGCCTTGGAATTTGGCAGGTGGGTGCTTGAGTCACCGGGGAGCTCTACAATATGCCTGAGGTCGGAGAGCAGAGCACTGCTGCGCCCTGGAGCTACCCAGTGGCTCTTTGAGGAAGTGAGATGATGTTTACAGGGAACAGTAGCTAATGATGAAATTTGAGCCAA
The DNA here is from genome assembly GCF_963932015.1 of Anas acuta. NCBI lineage: Eukaryota > Metazoa > Chordata > Aves > Anseriformes > Anatidae > Anas > Anas acuta. The sequence goes on from NC_088990.1 coordinate 20,506,892, forward strand.
TACTACAGAAAATCTCATGGAAGGATTATGAATTAGTGTCGTGGTTTAACCCGGCCAGCAGCTAAACACCACACAGTTGTTTGCTCACCCTCCCCCCTCCCTCTCTGGGACAGGGGAGAGAAATGAAAAGTGAAGCCCGTGAGTTGAGATAAAGACAGTTTAATAAGACAGGAAAATAATAATAACAATAACAACAATAATAATAATAATAATACAGTGATGATAATAGTACTACTACTAATAATGTGTACAAACAAGTGATGCACAATGCAATTGCTCACCACCCACTGACCGATGCCCAGCCTAACCCCGAGCAGTCCGGCCCCCCTCTCCCGGCTAGCCACCCCTATATATTGTTTAGCATGACATCAGATGGTATGGAATACCCCTTTAGCTAGTTTGGGTCACCTGTCCTGGGTCTGTCCCCTCCCAGCTCTTGCTGCACCCCCAGCCTGCCCATTGGCAGGACAGAGCAAGAAGCTGAAACGTCCTTGGCTTGGTGTAAGCACTGCTCTGCAACAATTAAAACATCGGGGTGTTATCAGCACTCTTCTCATCCTAAGCCAAAACATAGCATTCTACCAGCTACTAGGAAGAAAATTAACTCTGTTCTAACTGAAACCAGGACCATTAGCAAATTTGACAATGGAAGGATAAAATTAAAAACAGGCAGGTGATTTTTCTAATAAAAGATTTACACTTGGAGGAATAGTTTGGTTCTATTTGTGCAAGTCATTAGAATAGCTCTTAGAGACTCTGCAGTTAGTTTGAGTGTCGTGTGGAGTGTAACAGAATGAATTTAGTGAGCAAAATTTTTGGCCTTACTTTCAAGATTGGCAGGGAATTCAGATCCAGTTTGATAGAGGCAGAAAAAATATTTCTATATTATAAAAACATTGCATTGATCATTGGTAGTTATGATGACTTAATAGTGACTATATTTCTCATTAGCTTTTACAGTCTCAACTGTGTTTTTTTTCTCTCTTAAGAGTATGTGACAATGAAGTAATTAAATAACTGTTGGTTTTTAACTCATTTGTTTGGTGGATTACAGTGTAACTCATAGAATATCCGGAGTTGGAAGGGACCCATAAGGATTATCAAGTCCATTTCCTGGCACCGCACAGGTCTGCCCAAAATTTAGACCATGTGACTAAGTGCACAGTCCAATCGCTTCTCAAATTCAGACAGGCTTGGTGCAGTGGCTACTTCATTGGGGAGCCTGTTCCAGTGTGCGACCACCCTCTCGGTGAAGAACCTCTTCCTGATGTCCAGCCTAAACTTCCCCTGCCTCAGCTTGACACCATTCCCTCGGGTCTTATCACTGGTGATTAAGGAGAACAGGTCACCTGCCTCTCCACTCCCCCTCGCGAGGAAGTTGTAGACTGCAATGAGGTCCCCCCTCAGCCTCCTCTTCTCTAGGCTGAACAGGCCCAGTGCCCTCAGCCACTCCTCATGTGTCTTCCCCTCTAGGCCCTTCACCATCTTTGTCGCCCTCCTCTGGACACTCTCCAACAGTTTAATGTCCTTCTTGTACTGTGGTGCCCAGAACTGCACACAGCATGTGAGGCCGCACCAGCACAGAGTACAGCAGGACAGTCACCTCCCTCGACCGACAAGCAATGCCATGCTTGATGCACCCCAGGATGCGGTTGGCTCTCCTGGCTGCCAGGGCACACTGCTGGCTCATATTCAACTTGCTGCCAACCACAACCCCCAGATGCCTCTCTGTGGGGCTGCTCTCCAGCCTCTCATCGCCCAGTCTGTACGTATAGCCAGGGTTGCCCTGTCCCTGGTGCAGGACCTGGCACTTGCTTTTGTTAAACTTCATATGGTTGGTGATTGCCCAGATCTCCAATCTGCCCAGGTCTCTCTGCAAGGCCTTTCCACCCTCATCCGTGTCCACAACTCCTTCAAGTTTGGTGTCGTTGGCAAATTTGCTCAGAACACCTTATAGTCCTCCATCCAAATTATTTATAAAGACATTGAAGAGGACTGGCCCTAAAATGGAGCCTTGAGGGACCCCACTAGTGACCATCTGCCAGCCAGATGCGGCCCCATTTACCACAACCCTTTGAGCCCTGCCCATCAGCCAATTGCTCACCCATTGCATGATGTTTTTGTTAAGTTGTATGCTGGACATTTTGTCTAGTAGGATCCTATGGGAAACCGTGTCAAAAGCCTTGCTGAAGTCCAAAAAGATCACATCAGCTGGTTTCCCTTGGTCGACTGCTCTTAGTCATTTGGTTGATGATGATGATTCTGCCTTTTGCTGGTTAATTAAACTTCATTGTATTTAAGTGTATCAGACTAACTAAATGAAGAACCAGTAATCTGCACAAGTGTGCACAAATCTGCACAACCTCACTGTTGCTCAAATAAATTTAACTCCTAGTTTAAGCTAGGATTTTTTCATTTTCAGTCTATTACATTAAATGTGCCTATTCATCAAGGAAAAAAAGTAGTTTCCTACTGACTTCAGATAACTGTATTTTCTAAACGTTTTTGGACTTTCCCCTTCCAACTTCCACCCGCTTCCCCACCCCATGCTGATAAAGAAATACCTGATCTGCTCACGTGCTTTGTTTCCAAAAATAATTGGAGGGAGGGTATAATAAGTGTTTAGTTTCAGATTCTGGACAGTTAGGTTGAAATGTTTCTGTATGGGCTGGGGGCTTGACACAGAGCGAAGATGTGGACTGAGAGGTGTGGCAGACATGACTACTTGTCATGATGTTTTCAGAACTCACTTTATTTAACTGATTTTGCTCGCTTGGATGTTGTGGAGGTAGTGGCAAGGATGTAAAACTGTCTACTGCACAGCAAACCTTCAAGCTTCTCCTTTTGTAAAATAAGACCACGACCTCCTACAGGTTATACATTGCCTTTGGAATTGTTTCCTGGATAAATGGAAAGAAACGTTTCTGGACTCCTTGCCTGTTTTAGAAAGAATCTACTTAGAAGCAAGCATATTGAAGCTGAAATGTTTGAACAAAAAGATCTTTTTTGGCTAATTGTAACATATATTGGAGCATGGAATTTCAGGGTATTTGGGATCTGCATTTGTCTCAGACTAAGGCTTTGGCTGGCTGAACAGAGCGTTGTTCATTGCTGAAGCATAAATCTAGCTAATCTATTACAAAGATGAAAACAGTGGGTAAAAAGCCATAAACTTTTGAGGCTACCTTTGGGGCTGATCTTTTCCTTTGAAAGCACAATTTAGAATTTACTTCTAAGCAGTCTTTAATTCCCTCTTCGTGGCAAAAAGTAATCATTTTTAACACTTTAAAGTATGTTCAACTTGTTCAGATGGTGTATCACAGAAGTAAACCCCACACATGTTCCATCTATTTTAGCAGTAAACTTATGGTGGCTGAAAAACCTGTTCTATAATTGCCTAGAAACATGGCCAGTTTTGTAGTGTAGACCAGGCATTACTACTTATTCCATATGTTGGTTTCAATTATGCAAGCCTACATGACCGTGCTCCACCTACAGTGCTAAGTCTGTTTCTTTCCGTGTTGAGACTAGTATTTCCTCTGCAAGATCTGAACTTCAGCCCCTTTCTAAATTAGTCGGTGTTTGTACAGCACTATGTAAAGTTTAACATAAACATTAGGTGTTGGTGATCTGTGTTACAGCCTGTGTTGACTGGAAGGATCCAACAAATGCTTGCCAACTGTTTTCCGTGTCTTTCAGTTTACTGCAGAAGGCTTGTAGCCTTGTCCTCCTTTTGCCTGCTGTTTGTGATGGATGCCATACAACTTCATGAATCTAAGTTTTCCGAACAATTTATACTTTTCTGTACTTAATGAAGTCATTGTTTCTTTTTTTCTTTCTAAAGAATGTCAAGCTGTCAGCTGAAGTAGAACCATTTATTCCTCAGAAGAAGGGTCCAGAAACACTAATGATCCCAATGGCGCTTCCTAATGACAGCGGAGGAATTAATGGTGTGGAACCAACTCCTATCCCCAGCTATCTGATCACTTGCTATCCATTTGTACAGGAAAATCAGTCCAATAGGTAATACATGATTGTGGTCTTCATGGAAGATAATCTCTCATGAAATGAGTTTGAAAGTTTGAGTTTGTAAATGCCTGTCTTCATGTGTGCTTGTTGAGGCCTGCATTTCAAAGGAATTTTGAACAAGGGTGAGTTGGCAACTTCTTGGTGTATTCAAGTACTCAGCCCTGAGTAAGCTGATGAACTTCACTCTTACATCTCTCTGCCGGCTTACCTTGTTTAAACTTATGTCTCTAAAGTTATATATGCTTTTTGAGATGTCAAAACAATTAAATTTGTAGTAGGTCCAAAGTACTTGTTAAGGGAAATGCCTATGCTTAATTTCTAAATTTAATATTAGAAATTAAGTTTACACAGATGACAAGATAAAACTCTTTATTTTGCTCTTGAATGTAATTTGAGCTGGTGAACATAATTTAATTGGAATTTCTAAGAAGTCTTAGTAAATTTAAGTTCAGTTACTGTAAGCTAATAGCCTATGAAATGTTTTTTTTAAGGGGGTGGTGTTTGCATGTTCTGAATTTTCTTGAGGGAAAAATGTGATGAGCAATCTTTTTTTCTTTCCTTTTGATTTTTTTTTTTTTCAGACAGTTTCCATTATATAACAGTGACATCAGATGGCAACAACCCAACCCAAATCCTGCAGGACCATACCTTGCTTATCCTATAATATCTGCACAACCACCTGTTTCTACAGAATACACATACTATCAGTTGATGCCAGCACCATGTGCTCAGGTCATGGGTTTCTATCATCCTTTCCCTACTCCCTATTCTGCACCCTTTCAAACAGCAAATGCTGTAAATGCAGTTACTACAGAATGCACAGAGCGTCCCAACCCATCGGGCCAGGTCTTTCCATTATCCAGTCAGCGGAGCAGAAGCAGTAACAGGGGACCCGTCATACAAAAAGTAAGCATGATGCTGTCCCTTTGTTAACAGGATAAATAGAATTGTAGAAAGAAAGTGTCTTTGCACGGAAGCATGCTTCTCATTTGAGTAAGCACAGGTATGGCCTATATAAATGGAAGAAAAGTGGGCAGAAAAGGTGTTATTTAGAGAGACATTTAACTCTGTATACAGAGACAATTTTGTGGTTAAAATACGTGATGAGCGTATAAAATCTGTAAATGTAATATGGGAAATTCCTGCTGCCTCTCTGCTGGTGTGGTCTGAGTTTAGAATTACTTCCTTAGAGAATAAAATATCCTCAGACTTTGTTTACTGTAATGAGGTGGAAGCGTCAAAAAAGTTTGTGCAGAAAATGTTCTTACAAGTACTTTATGAATATTTCCCTTAATCTCGTCTTCAAATATGTGGCTTCTGTAAAGAGCATTAGAACTTTCAATTTGTTTCTTTAGTTTGATTATAACTATGAAGTCAAATCATATGGCTTATGAGTATGTATGGCTTATCTTTTAAAACAGCAACAGCAGCTACAGATGCACATAAGAAATAAACGTCCCCCAGTGAAAAATGTAGCCACTCAAAAGGAGACTAGTTCATCAGGTCCTGAGAACAGATCAAAGATTGTTTTGTTGGTTGATGCATCACAGCAAACAGGTAATTTCTTGTTATTTTCTGGGTGTACAAAATAACTAGAACTATATCTCACTTGTTGTCTGTCCTAAAAGAAGGTGGACCAGTTTCAGAGGTAGCTTCTGAGAGTGATTTTTGCAGATCAGTAAGATAATGAAGAAAAGGTGCTGGTGTGTGCAGAGACCTATTTTATGTGTCAGATTATAATGTTGCAATGATTGTGTGCTTCTGCAGAGATCTTGCCAATGTCAAAAAAGAACTCTTCCCTTGTTGAGGGAGTTGTCTAGATCCAACTAATAATCATCTTTTTTAAAAAAAAAAAAAAAGAAAAAAAAAAGAAAATCAGTGCTATTGTTAATTTTATTAAAGGGAAATGGTCGTGTGCAAAGACACCAGCTTGTTTCTTTTTTTTTATCATGTATGTTTTTTTCATGTTTCATAATTATTTATTTATGCAGGAATTGTTACCTTTTGTCTTGCAGACTTTCCTTCGGATATAGCTAATAAGTCACTTTCTGAAAGCACCTCTACCATGCTTTGGAAATCAAAAGGCAGACGCAGAAGAGCTTCTCACCCTGCTGCAGAGTCATCTAGTGAACAAGGTGCAAGTGAAGCAGACATTGACAGCGATAGTGGATATTGTAGTCCTAAGCATGGCAATAACCAGGTTGCAGCCATGACTTCAAGGAATACAGATTCTTGTGCAGTGAATGTATGTAAACATAACTGAATAATTTAACTGTATTTGTATCCTGCAGATTAGAAAAGAAAACATCTAAAATGTTTTTTCCTTTTCAGGTTGTAGAACCATCAGTAAATACAAGTAAGTATTTCCCTAGTGAGCTATATCATATTTTGCTGGGCTACTTCTGTATTTTCGCTTGACATTTTGCTGGGAACAGTTGATCTGCTTCCAGGATGCTGTTGTAACTGATCAAATACTTCTGAAGATTTTTCTTTACTGTGACTTCTACCATCCCCACCAATGCCTCCCTGCTGGTGGTTGAATGAAAGTATCTAAGTAGCTATTGCTAATAATTTATCAACTGTGTCTTCAAATGAGGGAAAACTAAATTTTCCAACAGAAACGTTCAGACAAAGCTGTGTTTGTATTGTGTTTTATCTTCTTTCCTTACTCTATTGGACTGCAGTTCATATAAGGGTGGTAATTGCATTACTCTACACTCTGTTAACTATTTAAGAAGTGCTCACACATTTTTTTTTTTTGAAGTTCTAGAAGTACTTTAACACACACAAAAAAATGTGATTACTCTGATAGTAGTTGATAATGCTAGTGACTATTATTTATGGCTGGACTGAAATTGTTAGGGATGCAAATCTGATATTTCCTTTGACTGCTTCCTAGTGATCGTTTTTTAGCAGTTTGAATATCTGTCATGGGACTCTTCCATAAAGGTGATTCTCATTATTTCTGTAGCTATTAACAGAAGTTAAAATTATAAGAGGAGAATTAGACCTTCTCAGAGAACTGTGTTTGTATCAAACTTGAGTTTCTACCTCTGGTGGTATGTATGTCACTGATGCATTCTGTCACACTGATTCATTTGTCATAGCTGATGCTTCCCTTTCAGCTGGTGTAAGTTGGACTAATGTAAATTCCCAGGCAACTCAAAAAAAACCTTGGGCTGAAAAAACTCAGACGTTTTCTAGAGGTGGAAGACAAGCTGAGCAAAGAAATAGTTCACAGGTATGTTGTTAATGGTTCTAAACTGAAGAATTTTTTTGTTATGTTTCATGTAACACATGAAAATAAGGAATTTGAAATGGAGTAGGTATTATCTGTTGAATAGTTTTTGCATTAAAAAAACAAACTGCTTATTAAATCTAATTACATACAACTTGTTCCTTCTTAGTTTGTATTTAATGGACATGGATGTCTTATGTGTGCGCACACCTTGAAAAATCAAAATTGCAGAATGCTGACCATATTTGTTATTTTTTTAGTCTGGTTTCAGGTGCAGAGGCCACAGCACATCTTCAGAAAGAAGGCAGAATTTGCAAAAACGACATGAAAAGCCTCTGACTCCAAGTCAGTCGAGTAGAACAGAACAGAGCCCTGAACCTCTGTATTTTGAGGTAATGTTGTTTGAAAACTGTTTATGCATTAGTGAAATAATTGTGGAATAAGTGATTTTATGAACAGGGAGAAGGTGAAAAACTTCTGTTTTCCTGCAGATAAAAAAATACCGTTCTCTGATATTTTTTTATTTTCTTAATATAGCTGAATTTCTTTAATTTAAGTGTTAGTAAAATCTTTTTTTCTTTTTTTTTAAATAGGTTATGCAGATACAGATACACTATTTTAACTTTTTTTTCCTGTCGCTTTCTGTTTGTGCCACTATTAAGCTCTTCTAGTTTGTGGAACTTTAGGATTAAATCCATCCTTGTACTTCCAGCTGTTTTAGTTAATGCTTTTCATGTGAATTCTGGTTCCGTGCTCTTCATTCTTAATTTTTTCTACTGTTTAGGATGAGGATGAATTCCCAGAGCTAAATAGTGACAATAGTAGCAGCAAAAGTAGTAACATCCAACAAAAGATTTCACCCAAAGTGGTAAGTAACTCTTTTGTTTTGCAAAATATATTTAAATTAAGGGAAGTTATTTTGAGATAACGTAAATTTGTCTTTTTATGAAGTCATATCACAATATTTATGATGTGGACATTATGATGTTCTTAGGGTATTTGCATTACTGGTTTTAGATGTTAAAGAAATGCCAATTAAATGGTGCAGAGAAAACATTTTAAAAAGACTGCTGTTGGCTTCTAATGAGTCTGTTAATGGGAGAGACTGTAAGAGATATGAACACTTCTTCATTTCACGAATAGTTTCTTATGAATTTTGTGCTTTTTGAAGTTGCATGCTGAATTTTGGATGAACAGTAGATACAGACGGATTTCTGATATTAAAACTTATTCGGAGCTTTATCTATCTGTCTTCGGGCTAATAGATCACATCCTGGTTATTCTTTCTGACTCACAAGGACCTGCATTCAGACTGAAGCTTTGATGCAGAATTGTTAAATCTGCAAATGCATAGTTAACAGTTTCAATTCTCCAAAATAACTACAGTTGTCCTAATTTATCCTGAAAGGACAATGAGCTAAGCATATCTGCATCTAGACTCTAGAAATAAGTGTTGTGAAGATGCTCTTTTACGTGATTTACTTAAATGTTTTGTTGTAGAATCGTACATGTAAACTATTTAATCTATTGGGCTGATCTCCACGAAAATCAAGTCCTACATGAAATCTTCTGAGGGGCAAAAAATTTCCCTTATTTAGCAATCAGACTGGAAAACCCTCTGACATAATTGGAGACAAATAGAATAATGTTTTTCTTACAAAAATGAAAGACACAGAACTTGTTCTATGAGTTTACTGGGTCATCTAGTTGGGTTTAATTATTGGGTTATCATACTGCTGACCAAAACAATGGTTCGTTTGACCTCATCAGCATCATGCTTCCTGTAGTCTCAAAAGAAAGGTCTTTAATGGTGTCTTTTGTGCTGTTTAAAATCCTAGTTGGATGACTTACCAGAGAATTCTCCAATCAATATAGTCCAAACTCCAATTCCCATTACAACTTCCGTACCAAAGCGTGCAAAAAGTCAGAAGAAGAAGGCCTTGGCAGCAGCACTTGCAACAGCTCAAGAGTATTCAGAGATAAGCATGGAACAGAAAAAACTTCAGGTGTGCCCCTACCCCCACCCACCAGAGATTGGTAAAGTAGAATATCTTATAGTAGCTACTCCTTTCTATTCTGTAAAAGCAAGAATCTCTTTCAAAGACTGTTCTGCAGGCACTATTTCTCTGTATTTATCCGTATGTGACGTTCATCTTATAGGAGGCTTTATCAAAAGCAGCTGGAAAGAAGAGTAAGACCCCTGTTCAGTTAGATTTGGGGGACATGTTAGCAGCTCTTGAAAAGCAGCAGCAAGCAATGAAAGCTCGTCAGATCACCAACACCAGGCCTCTTTCATACACAGGTACTTCTCATCTTGACTATCACAAAATGTATTTTGTGACAATATAAGTGTGAAATGTCATTGTTCTGAGCATCTTAAGCGTGCTTTTTCCTTTTTCTTATTTTGGAATATAAACATAACAAAAACCTAGGAAGATCTACTTGATGCGTTTATTTCTCCAAAAATTCACTTGTGCTAACTTCCTTTGAGCTGCAGTATATAATAGTGGAAGTCCATATTAGAACTGAAGATAAACACTTAGTGAAATGCAGCATTTGTCTTAAGAGTGATTCAGTGTTGAATGTGTGAAAATAAGTGTATTATTACAGAATATTACCTAATTCTCCTCGAAAGCAGCTTAGAAAAGATACCTGTGACTATGATACAGAGGGATACCTCTCCAGGATATTCTTCAAACCTCTACTGATTGTAGTTCAGTGCCTCCTGACCCAAGGTTTTCTCAAACCAAATTTGCTTCCGAAGCTATCTGTCACTTCTGTTGCATGCTTTTACTGTCCATAAAGTCCAACAGTAGTGAGTTCTGACTAGTCTCACTAGTGTTCTCACTAGTGTCCTAGTCTCTTTATTTAGTGTGTGGAAGCTGGTCTTTCTGATCATCCTTATTGCCCTCTCTGTATCTGTTTGTAGTTCTACAGTATCTACTTGGAAATGTAGGAGGTCACATGTACACAAAATACTAAGTTATAGTTCTATCACAAATGTATGCACCAGCTTAATTACACTTATTCCTTATTTCTTTATCAACACCTAATGCTAAATTATTTTTTTATGTTTGCTGCTGAGTACAGAACAGATACTTTCATAGTTATCTATCATAACCCCCTGAATCTCATTCCTGAGCAGTAGTATGTAGCCTAGAGTCCATTGTTATGCACATAGTTACCATGTTTACTTCATTTACCTGCTTTGAGTTTCATCTGTGTTCAAACATTAATTAAAGTTGGCAAGGTTATATCAAACAAAGCTCAGCAAAGAACAGTTGGCATTTTCATTTCAGACTATTTATTTTATTCTGTTTCTCACAGAAGATACTTAACTACATGCTGTACTCTCATCTGTTCTCTCCTTTGACTAACCAAGTCTTTTTCAGGGGGGAAAAAGGATAAATATTTGCATTGTATCTTACTATTATGATCTTACTAATAATGTTATGTGTAGTCATTTGAGAGATCCATTTTAAGTGTTGTAAAGTAATTATTTTCCTGGAATCTGTAGCTTCCTAAAGCATGAGGCTAAACTGAAGAAAGCTTAAAACCATCTGGAATTGACAATATCTGATGATGTAATTTTCCTGTCATTATGAACTGCTTTTTTTTCCAAGGAAGGAAAATGCACTTTGAGAACTCACCAGTGGAAATTCTGAAAGTAATGTTGAAATAAAGCTGACATGTCTTTTAGTGAAACTATTATCTTTCTTGTATTTAGTTGGCAGTGCTGCTCCCTTTCATACCAAAGAATCTGCCAGCAGAAAATCTTTAACAAAGGGACAGCCATCTATGGGTTGCCTTAATCCTTTGGATTCAACTGCTCCAAAAGTGAAAAGAGGAAAAGAAAGAGAGATTTCAAAACTGAAACGCCCTACTGCACTTAAAAAGGTAAATGCATCAACTGTAGGTTGTTCTGATCTGCACTCATACTTCAAAAATAAAAATTTTCTTACCATAAACTCATGGTCACTATTCCTTGAGGAAGGATTCATGAGCTTCTACCTCTAGTTCTTATTATGCTGATGTCCTGTCCTTTTGATACAGACATGTAACATGCATAACATTTCTACTTTTGTAACTAGTTGGGGGTGTATAAATTTATCTTAATAGGAGTTTTGAGGATATTTTAACTGTAAGCACTAGAATATATGGAGAAGTTTGTGTATTTCTTTCCATGTTGCTGAATTCTAGTTTGTAATGCAAAGTAGTATGCTAGATTTCCATACCTTTTTTTAGAAATGGTTGTATAACTTGAAGCAAACACATAGGTTTTGAGTGAATTTAGAACTAATTGTTTGTATATGTATATATATATGTGTATATATTAAATAGGTTTGTACACAGATAATACAATATGTTCTGAAATCAGAAGGTAAAACAGAAAAGATACCCCTAAAAAAAACCAAAGAGACAGTGGGTAAGCATTAAAGAAGTGGTAGCTACTGGTGCTAATACACCACAGATCTTAATCAAGATTTGCCTACCTGATGAGGTGGGCAGTTGGAATCTGGTAAAGCTGTGTACGTGCAAAGGTTGACTGAGGCTAAGTTGCCTTTTTTCCTCTCACTGGTAACTTCCCTCTTCCCCCCCCCCCCCCCCCCCCCATCTTATCTGGGATTTACATGAGATAGAAATCCACAGCTTCCTGTGGAAAAAAGGACACCTCTCTTAAGGTCTTTATCATTTATACTAATGGCAGTACACCCACAGCTGCTTCTTTGTGCTTTTTCGATGCAAAAGAAATGGTTTTGTTTGTATTTCATATGTTGTCTTCATGAAGACAACTAATATTCTTGCATAAGAATCTTTTTGCAGAAATGGAAATGAGGAATTCTTAATGAGTAAGTATTGTGTACCAGAAAGAAACTGTAAAAGTGCTTAATATTTAAAACTGTTGGAAGTACTGTTGATGTGGAAGTACAGGAGTGTGGAATATACCATCTGTAAAATGCTAGATTGAAGTACTGTTTGTGGTCAGTGAGGAAACATAGATGACTTCAGCTTTCTTTATACCACTATGAGTAGGAAGGTTTTTAATTAGTTGATTTTGTTTTGTTTAATCAAATGAGCCTTTTTCTGTAAAGGTATCCTGTTTATTTTTAATGTTAATAGCTGCTGGTTTTGTTCCTAGATTATTTTGAAAGAAAGAGAAGAGAAGAAAGGCCGTTTGTCAGTAGACCACAGTCTTTTGGGATCTGATGAACAGAAAGAGGTTCATATAAGTTTGACTACCGATCAGTCTCAGGAGTTGGCCTCTCAAGAAGGTCAGTCTCTCTCTTCTTTTCCCCTTGCCCACTCTACCCCAGTTCTACTAACCTACTTATTTTGTCTCTCTTTCATACAATACAGTCTACTGGTGTTATCTTGCAATTTTTCTTAACATCATGAAATACTAGAAAATAGAATCCTTTTTTTAAAATGACTTGTCTGTCCCTCATTTGTGGAAGCCTCAGTGCAGTATGTGTTCTAGGTTGATAATCTCCATATAGCCTTTTAATAAATTTCTCTTGAGTGGTTACTTGAAATCTCTCAGCGTTGATAACTTTTTGTCCATTTATCAAAATAAATAAATAAAACTTTTTTTCAGCTATGCCACATTGGTCACAGTGTGTGTTAATTTTTGCAAACTGAAACTTTTCTAGAAAAGTTAAACTGTCAAAGGGGGTTTCCAGTTTGCTGAACACTTTGTCAATAAACTGTAGTGTCTGGATTGTCAGTTTGCAGCAAACAGCCGTGAGCAACTGGGAAGTTCCAAAGAATTTTCCATGTTCTTGATTGAGGGAGGGAGGGAAGCAGGTTGTCTAACAAGTGTCCAGATGTCCTGCTTCAGAACTTTTCTTCTGCTTGATCTTCTTGACTTCACCTGATTAAAGATAAGTGTGAAAATCTTAAATACTCTATGAATAAAGTAGTTAAACATCATATAGTAAAGAGTTCTTGAAAGAAGTTGTAGCATTTAGGTAGGTTTTCTATTTTGTTGTATTCCTTAAACTTGGCATTAGATGTTTGATTATGAATGCTCAAATATTGCTTGGTTACCTGACCCATGCAAAGCATCTGCTATGTGCTTATTTTGCTTTCTGCCTTTGAATTAGCCATCCAGAGAAGAATACTGTTTAGTGTTTTTCAAATGTAATTTGGCATAAGTGAGAAAGGTGCATAGGAATTGCAGTTTTCTTTCTTCTATGTGAAAATGTCCTTACACTTTATAATGTTTCAAAACTGTTTTTCAGAAACTGGATTAAGTATGCCTAGTGATGCTTCACTTTCACCAGCAAGTCAGAATTCTCCCTACTGTATGACCCCGGTGTCACAAGGCTCACCTGCTAGTTCTGGAATAGGTAGTCCAATGGCATCTTCTGCAATAACCAAAATTCACAGCAAGAGATTCAGAGAGTAAGAGTCTTGCATTGTTAATTTAAATTCAAGTTCTGCACTTCAGTCCCCCTAATTTTTTAAGCATGGATAGGTTTAATAGTTTTAGGAGTTGAATAAGCATAAACTAGCCTTTCGTCAATACAAGTATGTGTAAGTATTTTCTTATTACTTATTGTCCTACAGATTGATGGCTACATATATATATGTCAGGTGTGTGCACACACGGGTGTATATATATTGTGTATGTATATGCACACTTTAGATTTTCTTCATTTGCTGCAATGCAAGTAAGCTAGTTTAAAATACTCTGTAGAAGATTTTTATTTAAAGGAGTACAGTCTACTTTGTGGATGGGAAAGAGGTGGAATACGTAAGAATGCTGAAAGTAGTGTAGTATTTACTCTTAGTACGTTAATTTAATATTCTTTATTTTTAAGAGTATCAAATTAAGGAAAAGAACTGTTTATTTCGGCACTTGCTGGAATATTTCTGTGCATTTCTTAATACTCCATTTGTCTGACTTTGTGAGGTAACAGATATTACTGGAAATGTCAAAAATTTTTTTAAACTTTGCTTATACAGTCTGATTTCTAACTCCCTTTTAACCACTTCAAATAACTTTAATTCCATAAAACTTATGATAAAAAATAACATCTTTTTGGTTAAAGAGAGGCTCAGTGGAAACAGTTGAGTGTGTGCTATGCTAATACTTGTTTCTTTGAATTTACAACAGGTACTGTAACCAAGTTCTGAGTAAAGAAATAGATGAATGTGTGACTCTGTTATTGCAAGAGCTTGTCAGCTTTCAAGAACGGATTTATCAAAAAGATCCCATGAGAGCTAAAGCAAGGAGAAGACTGGTTATGGGACTGCGTGAAGTTACTAAGCATATGAAGCTAAACAAGATAAAGTGTGTAATTATATCTCCCAACTGTGAAAAAATCCAGTCAAAAGGTATAATTAATAAAAAGCAAGTGATGGGCTTAATTTCATTCCTTTCTTTTTGTGTGTGTATGACTGCGTAGCACTAAATAGCAAGGTTAACAGCATTTTTATGCAGGATGTAACACTTCATGGATCCATTGTACAATTGTCAGTCTCTACTTATTTAATTCTTTTCATCTTCCATTCTGGAAGAAACTGGTTCATGAGGAACAAATAGCTGAACAATAACAGATAATAATAAAGAATATAAAAATATAAATATAATATAAAGAATGATAGATACTGTAGACTTTGATTTTATTACGTTATGTCTGTAATATACCTGAAGTCCTAAGTTCTGGGTGCTCTTAAGGAGGATTCCTCATGTGGAAATGTCAGTTAGCCAAACAACACATTTTGCCTCTGCCAGAAATGCAGAGAGACTCTTCCTGAGATATCAAAAGAGTAAAGATCTATTCAATGGAAGAACAAAAGAGTGGGGAAAAAAAAGTGTTTGCAGGACTAACAGAGAATATATACTAAGAGAATATCGAATATCACTGAACAGAAGTGCCTTGATATATACTCATGTGCTATACTCATAATTTATAGTCCGTTATCCTGTGATACATAGTAGCTGGTGATTTGTGTGTATTGAGATTTTGCTGACTAGTTACAATTAAAGTTGGGGTAAAGTTGGGGTACAGAATGTCTCACCATATTATGGCTTTGACTAGGTATCCATTAAAAATTTAATGTCTTCAAGGTGGATTGGATGAAGCTCTGTATAACGTAATAGCCATGGCACGGGAACAGGAAATTCCTTTTGTCTTTGCTCTTGGACGTAAAGCTCTCGGCCGTTGTGTGAACAAGCTGGTTCCTGTTAGTGTAGTGGGTATCTTCAACTACTCAGGTGCTGAGGTGAGTAATTCACTTAATGTATGAGTGAAGTAAACAATGTATGTTCCTTGTAGGTAAGAGTTACTTTGACATGGAGAGCAGCACATCAAGCTACTACCCATTTGATAATGGCCCAGCCCTGATCCCTGATCTATTCTTTGAAATTCAGTATTTTTTATGTAACTGAGAGGCTTATGTGTTGAAATGTTGGTCGTGACATTTCTGTAGCTTTCATAGACTTGAAAAGCCATCCGAAATTTTCTAGTAGGCTTAAAATTGTAAGGAAAACAATGTGTTTTAAAGTAAGCACATTTTAGAGTTGTGTATATGTGGAGTGGCATTTATTTACATGTAATACAGAGCAGAGTTAGTTTTTGGTTGAAGTAAAGGTATTTGGTGTTAGTAGGCTTAAAATTCATTACGTGGTATACTATTGATTAAAAGAAGTAATTTAAAGTGAAAATTATCAATAAGAACTACTGATTATTTAAAACAAAATAAATCTGTATTCATACTTAGGATCTATTTAATAAGCTGGTATCGCTGACTGAAGAGGCCCGAAAAGCATACAGAGATATGGTTGCTGCAATGGAACAGGAACAGGCAGAAGAAGCTTTGAAGAATGTCAAGAAGGCGCCCCATCACATGGGTCATTCTCGTAATCCCTCTGCAGCAAGTGCTATCTCGTTCTGTAGTGTTATTTCTGAACCCATATCTGAAGTGAATGAGAAAGAATATGGTAAGTGTTTAAAAAATTAATTTTATAATCAGAAGCTGGAGCTTTCCAAATGCTACTTACTGAAAAATGCAGCTAAAAATATTTAGCTTCCTTAGTCTTCTACAGCTTTTGGGAGTAATACAGAATTGGCTAGTTTTAGAAGTAATTTTTCCTGAACTATACAGAAAACCATAATTTGGAGTTCTACACTTCATAAGTGTTACAGTTAGCTTACTTGCATTAGTGGAGGTGGATTTTCCAGATTTATTGAACTAACACAGAAATGTATGGTAACAAGACTCTTCGAACACAGAATTGATTGTGATTGAGGCTGAAAATGACAGGTTATGAACTAAATTACTGAGATCTCTGAAGAGAGGATGTATAGCTTAACTTTTGAAATATGAGATAATGAATGAATATATTGTGAGCAATAGACGGATTATTTAACATAGGTGCAGTTGACGGGGAGAAAATGGAGAATGTTTATTTGAAGTCAGAAACTTCTTTATTAGTATCCTTTTTGGTTTGCAAGAAACTGTCTTGTTTTAATTCTTTTGTGGTGTCTTAAGATTACTTCACTTAAGTGTTTTCTGAGAAATCATTAAACAGATGACTTAAGATTGTGGCAGTCTGTTTTTAATTTATACTTGAGCTTAAAATATTTTGTCTTACCTCTTTGATTATACTCAGTTATATTTAGTGCTTCCACAGTGTATGTAGAAAGCTAAGTGCATGAACTTTCAACTTAATGATGTGTCTTAAAATCTATTAACAAAACAGCTTTTCTTTTTCTCTCTCTCCCTTCCTCTTCTTCCCCCATTATCTAGTTCAAATTGTTATAGCAAGTGTAATATTAAAGTGATTACCTTCAACTTCTGTTTTAATAATTGAGGGATGTTGAGGAGAAATATTTTTATACAGAAAGAACTAATCTGTTTCCTACCTAAATCTCTTTTGAAACTTGTAGAAACAAACTGGAGAAATATGGTAGAAACATCCGATGGGTTAGAAACCTCTGAAAATGAGAGAGAATCCTCATCCAAGGCTGCAGTACCAGAAAAAGCAGGTAATGGTCAAACTGAAAAATCTACCCTTAATAAACAACCACCACTGGCTACATCCAGCACTACCTCAGCAACAAATCACGGAAAATCCATACCAGGTGAGAAGGAGGAGGTGAAACCAGATGACAATCTGGAACAGGCCTCACAGCAGAGTACAGAGACAGGATCACTAGATGGCAGCTGCCAAGATCTTTTGAATTCCTCTATGACCAGTACCACTAGTACTCTTGTGCCAGGAATGCTAGAAGAGGAGGATGAGGAAGATGAGGAAGATGATGAGGATTATGCCCATGAACCAATTTCTGTTGAGGTTCAGCTTAACAGCAGAATTGAATCCTGGGTTTCAGAGACCCAGAGAACTATGGAGACCCTTCAGCTTGGCAAGACCCTTAGTGGTGCCGAAGAAGACAATGCAGAACAAAGTGAGGAGGAAGAAATAGAGATTTCTGAGCAGGTTGATCCAGTCGTTGATGGTGAGGAATGGACAAATGACAAGCATGCAAGTAACACTCAACATAAGCCCACTATCTGCACTTCTTTGAATAAAGATCACACAGATTCCATCTACATGCCATAGAAATCAGCAGGAACTCAGGAACTTTTTAGAAATTATACTAAAACTAACTGTTATAAAAGTTGCAGCCATTATTTCATATGCTTCATCTCAACGTTTTGCACTGTTAAACATTTAATGTGTATTTAATTTACAATATTTTTGTAGCTGTCCATTACTTGGTTGATTTAAAAACTAGCTTAGCTTTTAATCAGTATCTATTTCCCAGAATAGAAACTCTGTGGAAAATCTGTCAGTGAGTATTCATTAAATCTTTTGCAAAAGGAAACACTTTATAACTGACCAGTTTTAAGCAAAATTATTTTATGATGTGACCACTTAGCTGATTTTCAAACAGATAAGATACGTTTTAAGACTGACAAGTTACCAGCGCTTCACATTGGTGTTATGCCAGGCATGTCAGTGTATTTGGCTGTGATTATTCTAGTTCTGTCTAGAAATAGAAGTAAGGTTTTGGTTATCTTCATTAAAAAAAGAAAAAGCTGGAAAACCTTGTTTGCAGTCTTCATGAAGAGTAAATAGAGAAATCTGTACGTGGTTCTTATGCTAAGATAGATGCAGCTTTTTAAAGCCGCTGATAGTTGAGATGGTTGCAGTTGTTACAATAAGCTATACCAACTTTTTATTCCAGAAACTTTAAACTACAGGGGTATAATGTATTTATTATTGTTATTAGTCTGTTTACAGAGTGGAAATATTACATAAAAGCAGGAAAAGAAAACAAATTCCCCATGCTCACCACAGTTGCTGCCTGCCAAACCACACTAAGTGAATCATTAACCATAATCCCTACCCAGGGCTTTTAGCAAACTGATGACTTCCTTTTTCTCCTGTTGCTTACCTCAGGAATGCTGTTTTTTGCATATTGTAATTTATAACATTGCAAAAAGGAAGAGTAATTATTTTAACAGCAAGTGCAAATGACACAGTGGCTCAATTTCTTGGTAAGTTCATCGGCATGCTTTGGTCCTGGTCACTTTCTTGTTGAGTTCAAGATGGATCTTAACAATTTGTATTCAAACTGTGACCTCTTTTTGTCTGTTCTCAGTTGTAGCAGCCTTAGGAGTTGACCTCTAGAGTAGAAAAGGAAGTAGTTTGCCCAGGAAAGGGAGAAGTGCCCTGTAATTCGGGGAGGTATTGCAGTGGTCCTGAGGTAAAAGGAATGACCCCCACGCCCTTGAAACATACATGTTGCTACAGAACCGTTCCTTAATTTTATTTTGAATATGAAGTGAAATCTGTTAACTGGTGGTTAATTGATTTCAGATTGAAGATTGAGTGTATGTTTAAACCTCGCATGCAAGGAATCTGTTTTCCATCCTTGTCTTATATTGATGAGAGATATACTGAAACTGCCAGCAGCAGGAGCTTCACTACAAGAGTAGCCAAAGAGTAACACACAAATACACTTTTATAGCAAACATATGTTTGTTTTAATTCCACTTCATTTCTCTTGATCACTTGTATCAAAATATTAAATTCATTTGGGTTGGCTGAAAGAAAAACACAAGAAATTGATAGCTTAGTTAGATATGTAGTCCACACTTATTAACATGGGACCAGCGCTTATAGTATTAGCAATGCTGGCATTTTAGGTTGCACTGGGGAAATAAGACTCCAGGTTTAGAAATCATCTAGCCCTGGGTTTTTTGGATGCTAATGAGAATAATAGAAACTGTGTGTGTTATGTAAATAGTGTTTTGATAGATACAGGCATAGCAAGGGTTATGTAGATAAGCAGTGTAGAGAGCTGCTAGGACAACTGGCTGTCCTGTCACATTCTTACTTCCTTAATGTACTCTTCCTAGATATTAGAACAGGCGTTTTGTAGGAAAACAAAGACTAAGGATTGATGCCTCCTGAATGTTAAACCTTTTACTGTATAGATATGGCAGACTTCTACTGTCTGTGTGTTTGGAAACAGTTTTTGCTTTAGGAAATGATAGGTGTTTGAACTGCTGACAAGCAAAACTTGCCCTTGGATGTGTAAGCATGTCTCAACATTCACTGAGATCAGTGTATACACTGAGGGCAAAACTTTACCAGAACGTTAAAAAAAAAAAAGTTTGTAACTTTTCCATTTGCTTTTTCAGTGCCAGTGATTCAAATAACTTTTGATCTTGAAGTATTAGCATCAGACGCATCTTTTTGTATGTCTTTTCTGAACTTGGACTGTCATTTTAAGGTTTTTTGACATTTATAAAAAAAAACAAAAACTTGTAATATTCAGCCCATTACTTAACTGCCTGCAATTTTGCTACAGGTTTAATAGAGTTCTTGAAGATGATACAGCACTTCTAATGTCTCTGTTTGCCAGCAAATGAGGAACTAATCTCTTTTTTTAAAAATGTGGCAGATCACCCTTAGAGGAGCAAACTGAAAACGAGTTACGGAAACTGTTTTTAGTGCTTCCTTTTTTGATAAGCTGGGAATGAGCAATAACTGTGAGAATGAAATTGCAATTCCCATTTGCATCTAAAGATCCATTTGCATCTAAATTTAGGGAAGTTCCTTACCACTTAAAGCACTTGAGAAGAGTATCTCACTGTGGTAATTTTGAATTTTAATATCACCTGAATTAAAAAAAAAAAAAAAAAAGCATACAAATGTTTTACAATACCATGTGGTTTTGTTTTTTGTTTTTTTTTTAGCTGAATTTCTATTTCAGTATAAAAGTATGCAGTTTGTTATACAGGTTGTTATGGTTCCCAAGAAAAGATGTTTCTGTAGTTATAGGTGTATAGATATTTTTGTTGTGCAAATGATTATTCAGAAAATGAATCTACTTTTCTTAAGACATTCTTTGTAGAAATGATTTCACCACTTAATTTATCTGGTAAAATCAAAAATAATGTATCTGTGGTAGGGGTAGGGATCTTTAAAGCTGATAGAGGTGGCTATGTATACAACCTATTTATATAAATACTTTAAGTATCTCTGTAAAAATAATAAAATATGGATTGCAAATATGTAAAAGGGAAGAATTCTGAAGAACTTTGTCCTTAGTTGGACCAAGTAAAAATGACTAAGGTTAAGGACCTGATCCTGCTAACACATGCTTGACAGCATTACTTCCACTGGCCAAGGACAGTGGCCTATTTTTCTGCCTCAGTTGTGTGCAGGTATTTGCAAGATTGGAGCTAAACAGTGACTGAGGGTGTTGACCTGTGTTTTAAAAATTAATTATAGAAAACATTCGATGATGCACTTGTTGGTATTCGTATGGTAAAGATAAGAGGTGTCTTTATACTCATTGGGGTGGGTGGGAGCTTACACAGTGTGATTCTGTCCAGTTCTTTAACAGAAGCTTAAATTTTAATAATGTTACTTTAAATACGTATGTAAAAAGTATTACTGTTTGGAAAGCTGCTGTTTGCTGAAACTGTCATTAAGTATTTTCTGTGAAGTTGTGCCAACTAGTGAAACTCTTGAGTTCAATGTTAGCCATTTAAAAAGTAGACATGGCGACTTGTTTGTGAAACAAAAACCAGCAGAAGCAAGCCATAGAAACAAACAACATGGGTTTCCAACCCACGCTGCCTCAAGTAAGGAAAAAAAAGAGTGTCTAACCTAAAACTTCCACTCCAGTGAATGGTAACACTGAAAGTAGAAACCCAGTTGGCACAGCCCACCTTCTAAATGTTCATCAATAGTTCGTGTATTTTACTTTTAAATAGATTCTAATTAGGAAAGCTGTTTAATCTTTAATGTCTTAAAATTTATGGTAATACTTAGGTTAAAGCAGTAGAAAAACTATTAAGAAATACAATATGAAGGGTTTTGTTCCATTTCTTTTTTGCTGTATGAAGGATGATTGTTCTGTCTACCGTACTTTTTGGAGTAATAACAGCTTTTTTGCACTATGTAAATACTAGTGGGGGATTCTTCCATAACTAATAAAAACAATTGTAGAAATGTGTGGTGTTATTAGTGATGTTTGTTCCTTGCTGCTGCATCCTGAGTTTGGGTTGCCAAAGGTGGCCTGGGCAGGACAGGGGAGAGCAGAGCGCCACCTGTGAGTCCCTGCTGGGTCAGGGCAGCGCCCTGTGCCCGGGTCTCACACCATGAGCTTCGGGCCTGGGCAGTCGCCTTGATGGAGCAGTCCCTGGCAGAGGGGCTGGGGATCAGCTGGGGATTTTGGCAGCAGGGAGTCCAGTTCCTTGTTGTTACTCATGCACCACCCTGTACCATAACCATAAACCCACGTGAGAGAGAGAAATGCTACCATTGTACAGGCATCCCGGGATTGAAGTAGGTCCAGCATATCGTGTTGGAAGTAACTATTTAAGAGCAGAAGAGTGCGAATAACCACAGGCACCTCCAAAAGAGTGGATTTCGTGCATACTGCTAATGTATGAGAGCTGAAGTCAACCTCCTGCTGTTGCTATATTTGGGTGCTAAATTTCCTTTGGCAAACAGCAGCAGGGCATTGGGAGCATCTTGCCCCCAGTTCCCCAGTGACTCACTGGAGCTGCTCATGCTTCTGCGTCTCTAGTAACAGTGTCATTAACTGGTTTTGCAACTCCTACGGGTGAGAATATTTGGAGCAACTCAAAAGGATGCAGCTTCATCCTGTAATTTCGAATTTTCTATTTCTGTGCCTTAGCTTCATGTTTGAATTCTGCTATTGGAGTTGTCTCCACAGAAAATGCTTTTGTGATCTGCCTTAGGCAGCGCAGCAGGTGAGATTACCTCAAAATCACTATTCATGCCTGAGTTTTGCACACACCTCAACCTGATGCAAATTCTGGAAAGTACGAAAAGAATCAGGTGGCACTGTGTAATGTGCTATGAAGGTAACAATTAATTACCCTAAAGCCTTATGAATTTTTTCTCTCCATTCTCATTTACCATAGAAAAAGCATTGCACAATTTGTAGCCCTCCTGAGGAAATTTCCCAGCTTCTGTTGAGAAGTTCCAATAATGGAACCATAGATGGCAACTACATTTTGCACTGCTACACGGTGTCATATGCAAGATTGTTTTCCTGCCCTGCTGCACTGAAGTTCATGGGAGCAAGCACTAGTGCTGCCCACGCATGCAGAGCGACCTGAACTCAGACACCAGGTTTAATGCTGGGAGCTGAAGACTCTGCATCAGAAAAGACCCAAGACACTCAAATTGCACTCAGTGCCACAAAGACTGCTCTTCAGATTTGCTTTCAGATTTTTAGAATCACCGTGAAGAAAGGTACTGTTTTAAGAGATATTTGGATGGCCAAGGTGGCCAAGAAGGCCAACAGCATCCTGGCTTGCATAAGAAGCAGCGTGGCCAGCAGGGCTAGGGAGGTGATCGTCCCCCTGTACTCGGCTCTGGTGAGGCCGCACCTCGAGTACTGTGTTCAGTTTTGGGCCCCTCGCTACAAGGACATCGAGGTGCTTGAGCGGGTCCAGAGAAGGGCGACGAAGCTGGTGAGGGGCCTGGAGAACAAGTCCTACGAGGAGCGGCTGAGGGAGCTGGGCTTGTTCAGCCTGGAGAAAAGGAGGCTCAGGGGCGACCTTATCGCTCTCTACAGGTACCTTAAAGGAGGCTGTAGCGAGGTGGGGGTTGGTCTGTTCTCCCATGTGCCTGGTGACAGGACGAGGGGGAATGGGCTTAAGTTGCGCCAGGGGAGTTTTGGGTTAGATGTTAGGAAGAACTTCTTTACCGAAAGGGTTGTTAGGCACTGGAACAGGCTGCCCAGGGAGGTGGTGGAGTCACCATCCCTGGAGGTCTTTAAAAGATGTTTAGATGTAGAGCTTAGGGATATGGTTTGGTGGGGACTGTTAGTGTTAGGTCAGAGGTTGGACTCGATGATCTTGAGGTCTCTTCCAACCTAGAAATTCTGTGATTCTGTGGATTTTTGCTTTTGGTTGGGATTTTTTTGGTAGTATTGGACAAAGGTAATACTGCAACTGAAGACTGTACCTTCCCAGGTGTTTTATGACTAAGCAAACAGTACAAAGTCAGGTAAGCCTGAGCAGGAACGTGCCTTCTGGCAACAGCAACAGGACCCTGGTGTGCTCATAGCTGGTTCCTTGCAGTTTTCCGCTGAGGTTTGGTGAGCACTGGCTGAGAGGCGGATGTGTGTGGGTGTCCATCTGGGCGCTCTCTGAAATGCTCAGCTATCTGTCATGTCCTTTTTTATCCAAGGATAGTGCTTAAATGAGTAATGAGGAATTTAGTAATCATGTAACACTGATAGCAGACTTGCTCTTATATAAAGACAAGCAGGAGCAGGGGGGCTGGAGCAAGCTGCATTTCCTGCAGTTATCAGTGTCGCAGCTCTGTTTGCTCGGCTTCCCCTGGAGGCTGCAGTGACACCATGCGTGCAGGCAGTTTGTATTTATAGAGCTAACATGCATCCATGCTAAATTTAAACCAACTTTGTGTTTTTGTGTGTTGTGTGCCTATGGAGCAGGCTCTGCATTTCTTGCAAAGGCATAAAGCAGTGCTAAATATAGGCATTCTAAACTGGTGGGGGGGTTGTACATTTAAAAATAAAAAACAGAAAAAGAAAACACCTGCAGTAAAAGTTCTGTTGGGTGGCATCTTACATGAAAAAAAAAAATAGACAAAAGGCATTTAAAGCACTGAGATTCTTATAATGCATTTTAAGCGAGGGAAGGACACATCTTCAGATGGTGGTAGAGGACCAGAGCAAATTGGCAGGAAAAAAGCAATAAGAAACGTCCCCGAGTCATAGTTTCCTTTCAGATTTGCTATGACAACGTAATGCCAAATTACAGCTAACCAACCGCTAAAGGTGGAGGTGGGAGATGGTGTGGGTACGATCTTGGTGGTTCCTTGGGTAGCCTCTGCATGCTGAGGAGCTACTGGGAGAGGTTCAAATTGTTGCTGGAGTTATTCTCTCCAAACATGTGCTTGTGAATTGCCCTACAAAAATCCACTTCCAAGCTGCAATGCAGGAAGGAATGTTCCCTACACGCTATCACAGGGATACCACCTGCCCAATGCTGCTAAAGCATGATTATTTCCAACTTCCTTGCGAGCTGACTGCAGTTTTGTGGTGCTGCTGCTGAAACTTGGTTCACATGGAGGGTGGTTGTGCAGAGCTGGAGCTTTAGGCTATTTTGGGATCAGCCAAGATTTGTCTTTGCATCCCTCCTGCTGCAGGACTGTATTGGCAGCCAGAGACAGGCAGGCGATGCCGCATCTGCTTTGCTGCCAGCACTTTGTGGGACAACAGCCATCAGAGGCTGTTTTGATCTGGAGTTGTTTGCCTGATGGGCTTCTCGTGACTTCCCATGGGCTTGTCCTTGCAAGCAGGGCTGGGCAGGCCAGCAAGTGCCACGGGACACACCTTGGGGCTCCTTGGCTGTATCTCCCCTTTCAGAAAGCTCGGGCACTGTGCCTGCCCTTTGGGTACGCTGGGTTCCCGATGGCTCACAGCAGCTCTGCCCGTAACTCAGATCCCTTTGGTGCAGCTCCCTTGTAGGGCCTTGCAGAGGCTGGCATCACCCCATCGCAGAAGGGATGGTTGTGCCACAGGGACCGCCTGGTTTGGAGCAAGGCAGTGTTGCTGCAACTG
Organism: Anas acuta; assembly: GCF_963932015.1. NCBI lineage: Eukaryota > Metazoa > Chordata > Aves > Anseriformes > Anatidae > Anas > Anas acuta. The sequence goes on from NC_088990.1 coordinate 20,532,260, forward strand.
GTTACACCGGGCTAGGTAATGCAGTGTGGTGCTCTAGAAGAAGGGCAACTTGTCTTTAACTTCCCCACGAGGTATTTCCTGGGGCAGACCCTCCAGAGCTGGAGCAGGAGAACAGCACCAGCCTCATCACTGGCTCCCCTCCTGCACGGCGGGACATGTTGGCAGCCCTACCTCTGCCCTCCGCCAGCCCATCCAGCTCTCAGCTCCCTGTCTTCAACCCACGCCCCTCCTTTGACCCTTCTGAAACGAGGGAAGTGGCCTGCAGCTGGCAAAGGTGCCTGGGCTTGGCCTTTGACACCACCACCAAGGTGCCTGCAGAAGAAGCAGTGGGAATGACTCAGTAGGTGGGAAAATCCACTTCTCTCGACTGAAGGGGCGCAGTGACCCTCACTCATGCAAAGTGAGCTCCAGGGCTTCCCAAAGCTCCCTGCACCCAGGCTGCTGGTCCGGGGGCTTTCCTGCCACCCCGCAGCACTTGGCTGCTTTCTGCCTGCAGCAGCCAGGCATGTCAAGGAGTAAGCGGGCAGGTGAGCTCAGTGCACTTCAGCATCAATTAACGCTGCTGCTGCCATTTATACAGGGGAAAAAACATCCACCATATACTCTGTGTTCTGACAGAAACACAGAGCTCTGGTGGGCAGGCTGCCAGGTGCAAAAAGCATGTAGCAGCTTTGTCCTGGCTCCTGTGAGCACTGTTTGCTCCACGCTGTCTTGCCGCCGCCTCTGCAGCTGTTGCGGAGGGATGCTGGAGGTGCCTGGTGTCAGCTGCCTGCTCCCTCCCCTAAATGCTGCTGCCCCTCAACGTGGTGGCACCTGTCAAAGTGCCTGGGCCCTGCAGTAACATGTGACAGGGGCTGCTCACAGTTTTTTTCTTGTAGGGTATTTGGGGGCTCGGGGTTGTAGCCACTCTAACCAAGGGAGGTCTGGGTTCCTAACTGCGTGCCAGGAGGCAGTTCCTGTAGCCTGAGAAAACACACAGGCTCCAGCCTCTTGGAAGTATACACATTGCACATCAACACCCTTGCAAAGGGGCAAAACGCTGCTTCCTCATGCTTTCCTGGCAGCATGGGGCTGGGCAGCAAGCTGGGCCAGCACCTGAAGCTCCCAGACACTGGGTCAACCAGGAACTGAAGCCATGAGCAAGGAACACAGGCTCCTTGTGGGCTTCATGCAAGGCTATAGGCTCAGTTTCACCAGTGCTTAAAGGAGCTTTGTTCTCTGTGCTGGTTAGAGGCTGATTTCCCAGTATCTTAAACAGAAATCTTGTTTTTAGCCTCAAGAAAAAGCTTTTTAATTTACAAAGGCATGGCATTTTTCTTTCTTCCTCCTCCCCCTCCCTGCCATTGCTAATAATCCTTGGACAATGCTGCTCTTTGCTGGCTTCTGTTCTCAAGCTTGTGTTTCTGTAGTGCTGCTGAAATCAGAACTTTCCACAGCCGGTTCTTCGCTTCCCGCACCACCACCGCACTGGTGGGCTGCCAAGTGCTACACTGCACCTCCGTGGGGAGCCCCCAGCCCCAGGCACGCCTTGGGACACAGATCTCAGGCTCCTCATAACAAGTGGGCTGCAGCATTGCGGGATCTTTTCCTTGACAGCATCCCCTTCTGCCACTCTGGTTTAGGGCCAGTCCTTTCAGCACTTCCAACTTCCAGGTTCCCCAGCCTCCATTAGCGGGGCTGGAGGTGTTTGTGCACCTCTGCTGGGGTAGGCAGGGACCTCACACCTCGGTAAGGTGCTCCAGTTGCATCCCAGAAAGGTTGGTTTAAGGTGCTCCAGTCTCCCCAGGCAGCAGGAGAGAGGGCTGCGATGAGGACCAGCACTGGCTAAGGCCATCCCACGGCCCATGGATCCAGCCCTGCCTGAGCCAAGGTGCAGGGCAGCATCCCAGTCCCTCAGCCCCTTTCCTGGTGCCATCGCCCTCCCCGGGGGGCTGCTGGAAGGCAGGCAGCCCCTCGCTGCTGGGCAGGACGGGGAGTTCAGCCTCGCAGGAAGCAGAGGCCGAGGCGGGCCGGCTGCGGTCTTTGGGGCTTCCCCGAGCACCCCGCACCCCTGCTGGCAGCAGCCGAGCCCCGGCCCCCGCTCACCTGCACGGGCCCCGCGGCCTCGCTCTGCATCCGGGCCGTGCAAATGGCGAGGCTGAGGCTTGGCGCTGCGGGCGGGGGCGCTGCGGACGCGGGGCCTCCCGGTGCCCGCACGGCAACGGCGGCGCCGAACCGAGCCCAAAGCCCCGAGGCCCCCCCCGCTCCAACGGGGCCGGGCCCCGCCGCGCCGCCCGCGGAGCCCCGCCCGCTCTCCCCCTCCCCAAAACCCGCGCGCGCCAAGGGCGCGTGAGCCGGTGGCGGACGGCGATTGGCTGCCGGCAGCACCCCGGGGGCCGCCGGGCCGCGGCCGCCCGCCGAGCGCCATTCACGGCGCTGCCCGCCTGCACGCGCCGAGGCTCATTCATAAAAAAACCCAAACCCCGCTTCATTCATAAAAGCCGCGGCGCCTCCGCGCTGCGCAGCTGCTGCCTCGGGCGGGCCGGGCCGGGCCAGGACAGCACGGGCCAGAACAGGACAGGACAGGCCAGGACAGCGATGGTCCCGGCGCCGGTCCCTGCGCTCCGGATTCCGGCGCTGAAGGGCTTTGGAGCAAGAATTAAGGAGGGCGATGCTGAGAAGCGCTGCCGCTGCTCACACCAGTGCCTCCCTTGAAATACACCTGGCTTGGTGCTTGCCTGCCGGGCAGGAGCGATGCAGCACACGGATGCTTTTTTTTTTTTTTTTTTTTTTTTTTTTTTTTTTTTTCCGTTGGGGCAGCCGAAGTTGAAGATGCCAAGAACTGGGTACCTTCTGGGGTTCTTGCGGGTCTGAAAATGTGTCTGAGCTTGTAGCCTTGCCCTGCTTTGTGTGGAATATGCTTGGGCTTTTTCTGCAGCCAGGACTCCACGATCAATGATGCTACAACTGTGAGTCTCCAGAGCTGGCTGTGTTGTAGTGTCCGGCTTGAGGTGGGAATGAAGGCAGGTTGGGGTAGCAGCACTTTGGCCTAAGCAGCTGTACCACCGATGTGCTTTCCTGTACACTGCTTTTATTCCTGCTTACAGAATACCAGATGTCCGTGCAATTTTAAGCCTCACTCATTGAGGAAAATAAGCCACTCAGAACAGAGTCAGCAAAAATATCCAATAGGTTTCTGTTTTTAAAATCGGTTGACTTGCCTAATTTTCATATAATTTATCTACAAGAGCAATTTATGCAAAAGTATCCAGTTACAGAACTGTCAAGGCTATGAGAGAACGCAGCCAGCAGAGCCTCAGTGGACACGTCCTGTATGTAGGGTTGTTCAGACATCCAGGAATGCTGCACAGGGCTAAGTACAGCCGATTCAGGAATGATTCAATAACATCTCTAGATGAAGGTCCACCAAATACATCTTTAAACATCAAAGGTTCTTCCTCCTCTTCCCATTCCTCATCACCTAACTTGCTGGCAGAAGATGGCCCTCTGGGGCCGCAGGACACCTGCACCACCCTGTGCACGCTGATCCCCCGCATGGCGAACATTAAACTCGCCAACCCCTCCAGCCTGCCTGTGCTGAAAAGCTTCTGCCTGGGAATGAAAGAGGTGCCAAGGATTAAGCTCACGGAGTGCGTTACCATCCCCAGCAGCCCCACCTCAACTGAGATCAGCTGCCTCGCAGCATCGTACCCACAGCCTGACCTGGACAAGCTGCACCTGAACCCAAAGCCTGTGGGGGACTGTGCCAGGCGGGGAGCGGAGGAGGCCACTCCTGCGGGCAGGCAGGATGGGGCCCTCGTGCGCAGCGGTGAGAGCGTGGGGGAGCCAGGTGCGATGTATGGCGTGCGGGTGAGTACTTGGCATGAGGTTGCCGTTCTCTGGGGTAAACAGGGCAGGAGGCTGCGCTGTGACCTCTGTGTTCCCACATCTGCAGCCCCAAGCCACTGCCCCATCCCTTGTATCTCCTGTTTCCTGATGGATGTAGGGCTGTGTATTTGACCTGAGGGAGTTAAAAGGAGCGGCCACCCCCAGAGCTAACACAGCATCCATTTCCAAAAGAATATCCTCAGACTCTTCGAGGAACACAGCCAACCTGCAGCTCAAATGGGTTGTTCTGTCATAAAATGCATGTTGGAGTGGAAAGGACCACAGCGAGGGCTTCCCAGCCCTCCCAGCAGCCCCAAGGCATCAGATTGATGCTGGCGGGCCGTTTGTCAGGGTGGGTTCTAGGACCTGTGCTGCTCCCTGCAGTACCTTCCCAGGGTGCAGGGTGCCCCAGCTGCCCATCTCCTTTGGTGCTGTAGGGCTGTGTGTGATTCTCCAGGTATGGAAAACCCTGCCCGTTCCTTCTTGAGACACCCTGGAATAGGCTTCTGGGTATTTCTCACACTGTGTGCTGGCACTGGTACGTGCCACCTTCTGAGCAGCAGTGGCTGGCCGAGAGGGGACCAGGTGGCCTGAATGCCTGGGCTCAGGGTTTCACTCCCTCTGCCTGTGCCGCACTCAGGAGCTTTCTTGTTTTCTTCTCACTGGGCTTTATGTTTCTGCATTCAGAACTGGCCATTTGGAAAACCACTGCCCATGCTCTGTGTTTGGAACTTCTGACCCTGCACACCTCAGTGCTTGTCTCACCTGACAAAGGCACTGCCAGGTGAAAACTGCCCGCTGCTCACATGGGGGAACCAGAGCCAGTGCAGCGCAGAGAGCGTAGTCTGACAACTACAGAAATACCAGTGTAATGGCTGGGCAGGCCAAAGGCTCCTGTCGCTCTGGCTTTCGTTAGTTGTGAGACTGGCACCAGCAGAAAACCAGCCATGGGAAATGGCAACAAGTGCTGTTTGCATTTGTCCTCTTGTTAAAGACAGAAGTAGGAGAGGGCCTGCGATTGGGGGGAGTCTCTCACAAACTGAACTATCATTGTGGTTGTCCTCTTGTGTTTATTTTTCTTTAAAGTCTAGTACTTGACTTGACAGCATAAGTGCCAAATGTGGCTCCTGGTGCTGGGCTTTTGCTCAGCTGACTGACGTGGTGACACGGTGTCGTGTCGTGGTGTCTCGGTGTCACGATGCACAGGCTTGTGGCACCTGCCTGTTCGTGGTACGGATATTACAGCGCCCACATCTGAGGCTTTGAAGTAGCTGCAGGGATTCAGATGATGAGGTGCTACTGGCACAGGCGCACCTACAGAAAGGGGTTTCTGGCACGGGGAGGAGAAGGTAATGCGCAGGGGGATTTCCCAGGTCTCTGTGGTGGCCCAGACCCGAGAGCAGAGGTAGCGAGGTGTTACCCTCCAGAGACCATGCAAACAAAAAACGCAGAAGGAGAAGCAAAACCAGAGCCCAGCTTGACAGGAAGGTCGAGAGATGTGGGGAAGGGGTCGTCCCCTCCTGCTGCTCCCCAGGCTGCAGGTCCAGTATGTTTTTCTGCTGGTCTTTCCGGAGTCACGATGTTTCATGGGGAAAGCTCTCTGAAAGGGTTTTGCTGGCAGGGACCTCCCAGGACAGCAGGGAAATGTTTTCCTGCTACTCTGCTGCACCTTGCTGCTGCTGCTGCTGCTGCTGCTGCTGCTGGGGTGGCGCAGGGCTGCACGAGCCAGCCCAGGAGAGCTGCGGGAGTGCTGCTAATGTGAGTCAAAATGCATTGTGGCAAAACACTGTGGTTTTTCAACCAGCCCCTTTAATGACAAGCAGGTAGGTAAGGAAGAAGCTTGGGGGCTTCAGAGCCTTATCATCACAGCAAGGGATGCTAAACTCCTTTCCCCGAGCTTCCTTTCTCCAGAGATCTTTGGCTTTACAATCTTGAGTGGAGGCTGAAGAGGATTTGCTGCTTACATGGAGAGCATCTGTAGGTATCTTGGAAAAACAGTGATCTGCTGAATAAAAAGATCAAAAGCTGTCACCTACAGACTAGAGCAAGGCAGAAATCATCTTTCTGGGGCTGGTTTTGAGGGGTGGCATCTCCAGGTGGAGATGGCCACTGGTGTCTTGGCCCCTTGTCTCTCGGCCACGTCACCCGGGCTCTGTCAAGGATGTCGAGACCCCTGACTGTGCCTGCTCCCCTGAACCGCTTGTGTGAATAATAAAGAGCCCAAATATCGGTATTTTAAGAGAGCCAGTGCAGTTATCCCCGTGCAGTTATCTTTAAAAACGGATCTTGGACTTGTGGTTGTGCTCCTCTTGAAGGAAGGAGATCAGCTCTGGTGGCTCATGGCTTCAGGGCAGCAGCCATGAATCATGAACCACAGGCTCAGGGTGCTGGGATGGTGATGCTGGGCTAGGCTGGGGGCTCAGGGGTGCAGCACTTGCTGGGGCACCCCTTGTCCCACAGCCATAATGGCTTCCGAGACCGATGCTCTTCTCTGGGTAATCATCCCTTAACAGCAAACAGCACCTTCGTGGCCCACACTCATTTTCTGGGTCAGGTTCCTTTTGAACCATGTCTGCCACAGCCTGGCCCCAGTGCAGGAAGTGCTTTAGTGCTTTTTCAGCACAAAACTAAAAAGAAAGGGAAAATGTATGTGTGTATATATTAAAAAAAAAAAAAAAAGTGTGTGCATACATTTAAAATGTGTATATATGTGCACACTCACACACATATATACATTCATGAAAATTCCCCTGTTTTTTTCTCAACATTTATTTAAAAATTGAAAACCCTTGAATGGAAGGGTCAAACTCTCCAGCAAATTTTCTGTTTAGCAAAAGCCACTCTTTGAAACAAAAGCTGCAGCTTGCTGCCCCTGAAGAAGGAGTGCCACATGGCCAGGAGGAGTGGGACAGACCTGCCTGTCCATGTGCTGCTAGCAGGAAGATGAACACAGGACAGGCACGCAAGGAGGGCCTTCAGCACTCACCAGCCCCAGAAACTTCTGCAGTGCAGAAGCTTAAGCCAACACTGACAAACCAGTTGTGGCTTTTGGTATGTTTAATGGGCTTTTATGAGCTTTTTTCTCCTGCGACATTGTCCAGGCTGGTAGCCATTCCTTTCTGCTAGAGTTTTTGTGCTCTCTGGTCCAGAGGGTACCAACGCCCTGCTGTGCATGGCTGCTGTCCTGGGCTGCCTTTGCCTCTCTGCTGGTTTCAGGAGGGATGGGAGAGCAGAGTTTGCTCCCAGCGTGGGGAGGGGCTGCTGCCTGCTGGGGGAAGGCAGCATGCTTGATGCTGAGGAGCGAGGTGCTTGTCTGCAGCAATTTGTGTTGCTCCCTGGCTGGTAGCCGGCCCCTCCACGACCTGGGGCACCCTATCAGAAAGAAAGGAAAGGGAGCCAGAAACGTGGTGGGATTCGCGCCAGCAGCAAGTGCTAAAGCGAACCAAGCATGCCACACTCTTACTGTTAGAGGCATGGGCTGTTGGTGTGAGAGGTAGAGGCCAGTCTCAATTCCAGCACCACGCTCCTGCCACGTGCTGCTGGCTGCTGCTCATTTATGCCCGGTTTCCCTTCCTGCCGGATCCATCACAAGCTCGGTGAGTTGCCCAAAACCATCACAGCAGAACACAACCCCAGCCCTGAGAAGCAGAGAGCCCCTGCCCAGGGGCACACCCAGGTGCTCCCCACCCGGCAGCCCTCACCCTGCAAGGCAAAAGGGGGGTAGGTGGCTCAGAAATCCTGTCCCATTACTTCAGAAATGCCTTGTTAAAGCAGTGCTGGGAAAATAAATGTCTGGATGGGAGCAGGATTCCCGCCATGCTCATTTGCACACAATGCTGCTGCTCGAGATGGGTTTCTGCCCTGGCATCTGTACTGTTTTTAGGGAATTTGAGTGCAGCCTAACCTACATTTGGGCAGAGGCTGTTTAGCAGCAGTGTGTTACCTCGTTGCCTCTGCTAGCAAAACCTATCACCTGGATTCCTCATCAGGTGGCTCTGGGGTCTGTAGTACTTGCCCTAGGCATTACTTATGAATTAGCGCCTGCTAACTAGTAAGTCCAATTGCAAGGCTACAGCCGTGTTGTTTAATCAGGAGCTCCATCAGCTGCTGCCGGTATTGTTGGTGCCGGTGAATCACTGGCTGACATTTAGGCTGGAGCTGGAGCCACTGTGTTATGGAAAGGAATGAAACGAGACGTGGGGCTCTATTAGAGGGTGCCTCAAAAGCTTATTCATGCAAGCCCTGCCCGGTGCATTCACATCTCCTCCCACACAGCCCTCATCCTGCCTGCAGTCATTCTCCATCATCTCTTGCAAAGAGATGTGAGAAGATGTGCATCTCCAGGAACCACCCTGCTCTCCCTCCGACCCTGCAGCATGATGAAACAGAAACATACCCAGATCATCATCCCCTTCAAACCCCGAGAGACGAAGCTCCCCCAGTGCAGATGCTCTCCTCAGCCCCGGCAGGGAGATGGGGAACAGAGCTTGGCACATGTTGCCATTAGAGGAGCCGTTCCCTTGCCAGCAGGGGCCAGTGAGTGTCTCCTCTCTCTCCTGAGAGCCATTGCTCATCCTGGCAAGACCTCTTGATCCCACTGCTGTCAGATCTGTGGGCTTTGGAAGGCAAAACGCCTTGCTTGGACACCACACCTCATGTGCTCAGGAGCCTAGGCACAAGTTGCCTTTCCCTCCCCTCTCAAACCATGGTTGAACCCTCGATACCACTGTCCCTGTGTTACAAAAACGCCTTGTGGGTAGCTGTAGCCCCTTATGGGGCAGACGGCTCTCATGCGGCTGAGCGCGGCTGCAGCTGCCTGCCACACTGTGGTACGTTGGTTGTGTTGCTGGTCTCTGCAGGGCCTTCTGTGGCGGGGTTAATCTTGTCCGTCTGTGTTTTTTAATTCTTGTTTCTTCCTCAGAGATGTCTTTTGTTTTCTTTAATAGGCTTCCAGTATCCCATTGTCTTTTCTAAGCACTCCCCAGGCTTCTCCCCAGCTCTGTGAGCCTGTTTTCCCCCTGCCCCAGGGCTCTGTGGTTCTGCTGTACTCCTTCTGCTGGGATGGGGAGGTTTGGCTGTTACTGGCTGTGTTTAGATAGTCAGTGGCAACAGAAACAAATGAGAGATGCAGTGAGGTGCCATGGTAATGCACTCCCCTACTTAGGCTTTTAAGGGGAAAAAAAAGGTCTTTTGTGAATCATTGATAAGTTCAGCTTCGCTCAGGGTCACTTATGCAAAAAAACAATATTGATTTTACATCTTTGCTTAGAGTAGCTTCCCACGCATCTGCTCAGGATGCAGTGGGGACTCACTTATCAGCATATGACTCACCTAATCCTCTAAATATTTCTGTTCTCAATGAGCACCCAAACAACTTACAGGATGCTTGACCTTATCCTGTAGGATCAGAGGACTCTGCCATGCTATAAGCTGAGGCTCTAGACATATTTTCTGTGTTTGCTTTGTTCCCGTTAAGCAGGAATACCTTTAACAAGTAAGATAGCTCTCCGAGTCCTTTACAAAGTCATTTAATGTTCATTAGGGAAGCAGTTCTGCAAACCCTTCAGATTCTTATCGATGTCCTTCAAGGGCTCTGACCTAATTCTGGAGTTCTCCCAAGGGTTGCATTGCTATTTGGAAAGAAACCAAACCAGGGATAATACCATTGTTGTGGAATCCCTGCTTGACTGCAGACATACGTTCTCTTTTTAACACAGTCATTTCTGAAAATCTACAAAGCTGAAACAGATACCTAAATCCAACCTCGCCTGAACATCCCAGCAGAAGAATCAATTCATGGGCAGCCTGGTGCAGAGGAGGTAAATACAGGGCCTTTCTATGGGCAAACAGTGCTTCCTCTGTCCATTCAGAACAAGAGAACAGAGTGTGCACGTCTGCTTGGGATTTCCAGTCTTTCTGATGTATCCCAGAAGCTTTGACTCTCTGCAGGAGAGGTCTGCAGGGGTGGGCTGTTGCTGCAGCCCATGGTGAGGATGGGATGCTCCCAAAAGCTCCATTCCCAGGCAAATATTTCATAATGGAGCAGGGGATGCCAACTGGGAAGCACAGACCTATGCCGACCCTGTGGAATGGAGATACCTGAGCACTTTAGTAACAGAGATGGCTATCAACAAAAATGCTGAAGGAACTACTAAGCTGTGTTTTAGTAGAGGTAAACTCAGCAGATAGATTTAGCCTGGTGCACTTCATTGAGATGAAAATGTTCCACAGGTTTGTGCATAATGTCAAAGGAGTCTGTGGGCTCATACACTGTCACAGTCTCAATGTTTCTGAAAATTTGTCCTATGCAAATCCCAAATGAGTATAGAAAGAGCCCCCAGCTGTGCCCCATGCAAGAGAAGTGTGAGACTCAGCCTCTAATTCAAAGCAGGTTGGTTTATAGTGCAGGCTCTTACGAGCTGTTGCTATGATCTTGAATTGCAACCCTACCTCCTTCATCTTCTGCAGAGGTTATTTGTCATCAGACCTGCAGCAGCATGGAGCCAGTGGTTTTCCTCATGCCTAGTAATGCCTCTCACTGCCCAAAGGGACGTTCAGCTCTTCTGCACAGAGGCTGAGTGCAGTGGTCCTGCAGACACCCAGACATCCTCTGCTCATGGGAGAATTTCCCTCCAGTGTTCATGTATTCCTCCCAGCTCAATGACTCAGGCTAATCAGTGAGAATAACCTGAATTAGGAAAAAGGAAGGATTGAATTTTGTGTCTCCAGAGTGCTTTACCTCTTTTTTGTGCTATGTTGTGGAAGTTCTGTTCTGTACACTTTTCGGTAAAACTAGATACACTAGGAAGTTGCTTTAGAATGGCTGATTTGATTTTCCATTTAGACTCTGATTCTGCATATATTCAGTGGACTGAAATCACATTTGCTTTCTTCTGTGACCCTTCCTCTTGCCTGTTTTGCAGATATAAACACAGTCATCATTTCTCTCTGTCTCTTTGTTTTCCCTAGTACATGGGCTGCATTGAAGTGCTGCAGTCAATGAGGTCCCTGGACTTTGGCACGCGAACGCAAGTCACCAGGTAGGCACTGTCAAACTGAAATTCAGCACAAGAATTAAAAGCCTGAGTGTTGATTTCTGTATAAAGCCACAGGCTCATGCCAAGCTCATAGACTCTTTTGAATAGGAGTTTGCATGCTTTATTTTTCTTTTCCCCAAGTGATGACTTGAAATATTTGATCATTACAATAGGCTATTTGCACTGGGGACTGAATTGTTTCAGCCACAGACCTCATTTCTCTCCCAGTTCTTGCTTTGGATGTGGAGAGAATGCCCCTGCAGTCGCAGCACGGTACAGACATACCCAGCGACTTGGGTTCTGGCAGCAGCCAGGCTGTGAGTGTGGGCTCAGCACTGCCACTTGGCTCACCCGGGGTGTGGGGTGAATTTGTGGGTGATGCCACAGCCCGGTGCTGCTGCTGGTGGCCAAGACGCCAAGCCTGGGTGCTCACAGGCATCTCTGCTGCTGCCTTCTCTCTGCTTCACACCTGATGCAGAGTGGATAATGATTTTTTGTCAGATATGACGTTGCTTGGCCCTGTTTGCACCAAGGCCAGATTCAGCTGGAAGTGGAGACACAGGGAGAACATGCTGAAATGCAGTCATTTCCAGAAGTACTTTGAGCCTAAGCTTCCAGGCTGCAAATCAGAAAAAGATGAATATTTTGGTCTCAGATACACTGGAAATTAGTTTAAACATGAAATATTTTGGTGGTCTTTCAAGAAGCTTGCAACTTCTGCAGCTTGCATCGCTGCCAGTCACTGGGTGTAGACTATCAAGGTATGCATGTGTGGGGTTCTTAAAACGTCCTGTCAGGAACAGAGCAGCCCAGCTTTATTTTTACTCATATAGTCCCTGTGTCTGTAAGTGCATGCAGGAGTACTTTTCCAAATAAACACCTTTTTCCCAGCTCAGAGCTGCATGCTACTGGGGTGCACTCATGGTCCTGCAGTGTGGCTCCCAGCACCCTGGCCCCTGTGCCTCCAAATGCTTCTTGGAGGGCTGGCTGCATGCAGAGTATTTTTGCGCTGCCTTGTACATGTTCCCTCCTCCCCTCAGCCATTCTTCTGGCATGGCTCATGCTGAGGATGCCAGAAGTGTGGTTTAGGCTTCCTGTGTCTGCCCAGCTCTTCCTTCCTGCTGGCAGATGATTTACAGATGCTCTTTTGCTTCCTGAAGTGTTCATATCAAACGGTCTGGAGACAGGAAAGGAGTACGAAGAGCTAAGTGTTAAACTTCTACCTATTGGCTCCCAGAGTTATCAGCTAAAAGGAAGAAACTGAAAAACTGGAGTCCTTAAATGCCTATATATTGCACTCAATCAGCAGTTGTTGACAATTACAATCATCACAAGCACACACTGACCCAGTTCCTGCACATGTATATGAAGAAGTGCCTGAGATACAAATATAGTTCCCTCACCCTAATTGTTTACTGACCAAAACCAGAAATGTGGTAGTTTTTTGCCCAGAGTAATCAGGCTGGCATGTTCAGACCCACTCGTATTCATCAACAGCATAAGCCAGAAAGTGAGGTTATCTCCTGTTTGTAAGATATGGACTGTGTGTATTGCTACACTTAGAAAACAGAGATTTGGACGATTTGTCTGGAAAATAATGAATATGAATTACTGCCTAAAGAGAAGTTGCCAACTTAAATTTGGCCCAAATAGTAAGGTTTTGTTAAACAGGGCTATGTGAAAACTTAACAATGGAAATATTTCCATCACCTACAAAAAATGCCACTGCTGACCTTAAGAGGCTCTTTTGTGTATGAGAAATTCAAAATTAAACTGTTTGCAAACCGAATGTTGAAGTGCTGAGCTCATGCATGTGAACTTTAAAGTTTGATCGATTACAAACTAAGTGACAATAGCATTGATTATTCTATTGTTCTCCCAGGCGAGTAACTTTATAGATGGCCTGCTCAATACAACAACCAAAGACTTATTGGAAATGGTTCCATTTTAATAATTTGTGTTATTTGTACTGGTAAAACCGTATTTTTCTCTGATGGCATTTCAGTAAACAAAGGGCCATGCGGCCATGCTCTGTTTTAAAGTAATGCAGACAAGGTCTCTAATTATGTCTCTTCCCTGCCTTGCTGCATGTCTATTTTCATTCTTAGTCTCCTGATCTCTAAAATTAAAGCTATTTTTTACCTACCTAACACGCATGTTGGAAAAATCAACAAACTGATGTTTGTTGAAGTGCTGTGAGGAGTCAAAGGAGTTGAGCGTGAAGGATTTACTTTCCAGTTTATTGCCATACTTGCACTTTCAGAGTCACTTACCAGAGATGGTAAGAACTGGGACTTCCAAAATACGTTCTGTCTGGGCACATAAGTGTGATGTTTCTGGGCAGCATGCAGACCTACCTTCGGACCTGGCACAGCGCGAGGGAAGGTGAAAGTGGCCTCCCCAGTGATGTGAATGACTTCTGAGACCGTGGGGGCCTTCAGGCAGAATGACTGCAGTGCAGCAAGGGAAGGGCCAGGCACTGGGGTGCTCTTTACCCTTGGCCCTGGCAGTTGTGTGGTGAGGAGCTTGGCACAGGAGGTTTCGCTGCAGCAGTTTTCTCTTCTAGCTTTCTGACAGTCTGCAACCCAAATTAGCAGGCTAATGCAGTACTGAGATGCTGCCCTCACCCGTGGTGCAGGAGAGCTGCAGTCTGGGCTGGTGACTTCTAGCAGACAGGCTGGTCCAAGCACTGGGGTGACAACATCCTGAAGTCCTGCAGCTAAAGCTCACAGAACTCACCCGCCAGTGCTGCAAGACGTAATGACAAGGGTGGGTGGCTCTGAATCATCTCACTGTGATTTATACCTCACTGTTGTCCATTGTAGGAAAATATACTCCAGATTTAGATGAATTTAAGAAAATCCTTGTTCCCTTCCACACCAGTTGGATCAGCTGGTTTTAAATCCAGTCTGTAGTAAACTCAGGGTCATTTGCATTCAGCTGAAGCCTTGCTGGGATGGGCTAGACCCACATGTAGCACTGCTGAGCGCTGTGCAGGGAGACACCATGTCAAACCCAGCCACAAGTTGTGTGCCTGGCTCCCAGGGCTACGATGTGAGGCTGATGCTGTCAATTTTCCAGGTCAGCCCTGCCCAGGCGGTTTCGCTGTGCCACACATCTTTGTTTAACGGAGGGTGGGAGACTCATCATAGCACTCTCTTGCTCTTATTATGTCCCTTCTGTTTCTCAAAAATGTGCGAACCCAAGTTACATGGAGGTGACAAGAGCAGTGCCAACAAATAACAATAAGGGTAGCAGGCTCCTCTGCTCGAGAGGCTTTTTATTTTTAAGGGCGGTCACTGTGAGCACGCCGTGCTTTCTGCTGACAGCACAAGGCACTGGGGCTGGAGCCCCTGTGCTGTGGAGGTGGCAGCTCTGCCTGTCCCACACCTAAGCCGGACCCTGACTTGCCCTCCCCTTGTCCAGCTTTTTTCCTTTTATGCATCTTCCAGTTCTGTTAAATCAAGCTTGGTATCTGGACATTTATGGGAAAGGGGATTCTGTATCCCAGGTCAGGGCACTGACTTGCAATCTTGGAAGTAGTCAGGCAGCGAGGCTGGGGTGAGGGGTGGCTGAAACAGGCTGGTGGGGCAACCGGTCGAAGAAGGCTGACTTTGTTTGGGAGATTAATTTCAACTTTGTTGAGACACACAATCCCTTTCTGTTAGATAGTGTAGGCAGAGCCCTTGATGCTTAAAAGCAAATCTTAAGCAGCATGCTTACTTGCTTACATCAGCCCTTCACTCTTCTTTTGCTCTCATTTGGGGAAATAATCAACAAAGCGGCTCTCTGTCAGCACTGTGCCTCCCCTCCTGCACGCACGCTCGAAGGAGCGTCTGTGGTGGGGCTTACTCCAGAGGTGCAGCCCCAGAGTAGAAGTCTGGATTTGACTGTACAGCTGAGCTGATCTAAAGGTTACGGGTGCCAAAAATGGGAGTGACAAGGGCTGCAGAGCCCTTCGGCCTGGGTGAGCAACCACAAGTCCACTCTGTCCCCGGCTCCTGCAGCGCCCACTGGCTGTAAGGGGTTGTGGTGCTGGCCCAGCTCAGCCCCGGAGCTGTGGAGCTGACCATGGTTGCTTGCTCAGGAGCTGACCCAAATTTCTCCCTTTCATTATGAAAAGCAAAAACTTTCCATGCAAATTACCAGTGGTTGGTTTATTGTTTTTGCATGGGCACCACAAGACTGACAGACAGTGATGCCACTTCACATGGCAAGAGATGCCCAAGTTGTTGAGGAGCAAGGTTTTCTTTACCTTAGCCTAGAAGAACGATTTAAATTCCTCGCAGCTCTCCTGATTTCATTCTGTGGTTCCGGGGTCAAGAGGAATTGCCACAGAGTATGTCAGTGGAGTTACCTCATTCAGTGTGATTTAAAAGAAAAACAAACAAACGCAAAGTGCTTTGCTTTGGGATGAGTGACAAGGAGGAGAGAAAGGAAAAGCAGCAACATGACTGGAATAACAAGGCCACATCTGCTGCTGCTGTCTCCGATTTGGCAAGTGTAAAATGGACAAGCAAATGCCTGAACGCATGAAGCTGCACATTCGTCTGAGAACAAGATTAACTACAAGGCCTACACAGGTGTATGCCGTCTGGCAGATCTAAAAGGAGAGACTTGCCCAAGCAAGTGACTGAAAACAAACAGCTGTATGAAGGAATTAGTAGCAGGTTTCCAGGAAGAAGGCACAGAAAATCCTATTTCAGTTTATCACGGTTATTTCCAGAATTTCTTTTCTTCCTAGTGTGCAGTGTCCAGGTCAGGTCTGCCTGCCCCATGGGAGTGACTGAAATGGAGAGGTGTTCAGTTATAGCAGCAAGGTGTGTCCTGGTTTAACCCGGCCGGCAACTAAACACCACACAGCCGTTCGCTCACCCTCCCCCCTCCCTCTCTGGGACGGGGGAGAGAAATGGAAAGTGAAGCCCGTGAGTTGAGATAAAGACAGTTTAATAAGACAGGAAAATAATAATAACAATAATAATAATAAAAACAATAACAATAACAATAAAAATAATAATGCAATGATGATAATAATACAATGATGATAATAGTACTACTACTAATAATATGTACAAACAAGTGATGCACAATGCAATTGCTCACCACCCACTGACCGATGCCCAGCCTAACCCCGAGCAGTCCGGCCCCCCTCTCCCGGCTAGCCACCCCTATATATTGTTTAGCATGACGTCAGATGGTATGGAATACCCCTTTTTTGGCTAGTTTGGGTCACCTGTCCTGGGTCTGTCCCCTCCCAGCTCTTGCTGCACCCCCAGCCTGCCTGTTGGCAGGACAGAGCAAAAGGCTGAGATGTCCTTGGCTTGGTATAAGCACTGCTCTGCAACAATTAAAACATTGGGGTGTTATCAGCACTCTTCTCATCCTAAGCCAAAACATAGCATTCTACCAGCTACTAGGAAGAAAATTAACTCTGTTCTAACTGAATGCAGGACAAGGTGTTATCAAATGGCTGCTTCTCACATCTTTAAAATAACATTTGAGGTTTGTTAGATCATCTGGAAAACCATCCACAGATAAACAGCAAGGAATAGCTGTGAGAAGATGACTTCCTCTACTGTGATTCTGTAAAGAGAGGAAATAGAAACTATTAAGTAGAAATGATTTGCCTACATTTTTGTTCCTGTTTTCTGGACAATTGCTTCAGAGCAGGGTGAAATGGGCAGTGACAAGATGTTCTTGTAGCAGAATGGGATCAGCTGTGGACGGCTTTGCCTGCAACTCCTTATTCTGCATAGGCTGCTTGAAGCATGCAGGAACTCATTTGTCACCAAAATAGAAGACTTCCCTGTTTTTCCAATTTGTTCAGTATCTGGTTTTCTTTCTAGGTGGAGCTAGACTTGAAGGCTCCAATGCCTTAATGTCTTGGCTCTGATTTTAATTTCCTTTAATATTGAATGAGAAGATGAGCTCTCATTTTCCAAACGGATCATTGGAATCTGCAAGATCATCCTGCAGGATGCTATTCCCATTTTGTTTAGCTTTGGCCTTTCTATGGGTAACACCGAAAGAAAAAAGCAACAAAACGAGAGGGATGCCAGGATTTCACTTCAAAAGCATATTTTTGGTTGTGTAGGGGGAAATGCTTTGCTTTAAAAGGGTAAAAAAAAAGTCTGTGTTTGTAAACTGAATCTGAAACATCTTGTGTAGCCCACTACAATGCTCATCTTCTTTGTTGCTGGTTTCACTCAGAACATATTCACTACATTTTTGTTACATTGCCCTTGATGAAGTCTGCAGGTTCTCAGGACTTCATCTGACGGGAAGACTCCATTTAATATCAGCAATCTCCAGTGCTTTATGCTCACATAATTCAGCAACATCTGTGGGGCGCCGTGCTGGGGCCAGCAGAGATGCCAGGGGTCAGCGGCACCATGCTGGGTGCTTGCGGCCCACCCCTGCTCCTCAGGCCCAGCACAGGCCTCAGGCTGACAGTGCTGCTTGGGATGTACCTGGCAATTTTTAGCCTTTCTGAAAGGAAGCTTTCTCTGGAAAAGCCCAGCAGCATGTTCCACCCATGCACCCGCCAGTATTTGAAAAATAGATGGACTTTCTTAACTAGCTTGTTTCCTAATTAGCTTGTTGGGTAATAACGCAGTAAATAAGCAAAAAAATAAACAAACTAATTCCTTTCCCCTCAAGCATGAAATGAAATCCAAACCTGTGAAAGCCCAGGTTTGAACTCGGGCCAAGGCAGCCCATACAGGAGGTACAGTGTGAAGCGCTGGCTGCAGGATGGGGCTGTGGGATGCCCCCCACAACCTTGGCACAGGTTCTGGGTGGCCAGAAGGGTCACGGGCTGCAGGTCAGACCCATCAAGGTGGCTTTGTGCTGTTAGCAGCGTCTTTGGCTCCCCAGACATTGTCCAAGGCTGACACATGGAAAATTTGCACCAGTAACACCTGCGATTCCTGGATTATCAAGATAAGGCTATTGGGTTGGATCCTGGAATTCGTGGCATGCTGCAGCAGACCCAGCCTTTCCTTGTCTCCAGGATGTCCAGGAAAGTTAAGGAAATCTGCTAAGCACATCCCAACCCAGTCAGTCACCATTTTTCCATTGGCTTCAAAACAATAAGTGTCAGTCCAGGAAAAGTCTATGGCTGCCAATAAAAGATTTTTTCCCCAGCTGCCCTGCTAACCTCCATCAGGACTGTCAAGTGTTCTATATGTGGAAACCAGTCGCCTGACTGATTGTGTATCAGAACTTGCTTTCATGAAACGTGGGAAATAGATGCAGCACGACACTTAGATATACTGAGTAATTTAGCTGTCTCTGGTACAGACCACTGGTACTTTATGCCTTACGCTTATGCTTCCTAAGAAGCACCACAGAGATGACTGTGTGTCTGGGAAAGGACATCTGATTTGGGAAATACCTGCTAGAGATGGAAAGATATGAAACTGAGACCTCAGATTTGGAACAGAAGTTGCAAAGCTGATTACAGCACCAAATTCCCCCCCCTGAACCATGACTTTTCAAAACACTATCATAAAACCCCTTGCCTTGGAGAAGTGGCCTTGAAATCTAGCTTCAGCTGAGCAAACCATGCACCTGCACCTTATAAAGGGAAAGATTTATGCAGTATTCCCCAAGAAAAGTCTTCTGCATGGAGGGATATAGAACTGTTGATAGCAACACTCAAAGACACTCTTATTTTTGGTGTGCATGTATATATCTAACCAGTGGTTTGGCCAAGAATGTCACAGTTTGACAAAGAGATGTGTTATCAGCAGCCCAGGTACCAAATCCTGGAATGACTGCCACGCCTAGCAAGGGCAGTGCTGGGAAATGTTCATGCATAACTCCCAAACAGGGTAGGCTGGGAAGCAAGAATGTTCCTGTGAGAGAAAAGTGTGGGAAATTGGCTGAAGTGCAGATGAAATATTTCTTTTTTTTTTAAAGAGAAACCCCAAACACCAGGAAGCCCATAAGAGCACCCAGCTGGGCTCACTCAGCACACCCCTGGTGCTCTAAATCAAATGGATTAAGGCAGGCAGGAGCCCTCCCTGCCAGTAAGAGCTCTGCCAACCTTACTGAGAAAAAGGACTTGAAGGCATGAGGTCCTTGGAGTTTCATTGTGGTTAGCTGTTTTTTTTTGTTGTTGTTTGTTTGGTTTTTTAACAAAGAATTTTCATTAGGTGACACTGGTACATTTTGTGAAGAAAAAGAATCAACCCAAAGCAGGCTGTTGAATTATTGTGTTTCATTAAATACTGTAATACTTTTTTTTTTTTTTAACCCTGGGATAAAGAAGGAAAAACAACTGTGAAAGGCTTTCCGGAAGATTTAAGTGTTTCTAAGTGGAATTATAACAATAAATCACAACGTTGCTGGCCCTGTTACAGCTGATGCATGTTAAATGATCCAACAGTTTATGCTGTATTTTTCTATTTGTAGGGAAGCAATAAGTCGACTGTGTGAAGCCGTATCAGGTACAAATGGAGCGATAAAGAAGCGGAAGGTAAATACAGTTTTAGCTGAATGATTACTTTTCTGTATCTGCTTCTGATAAACTTGATACATGATACCCCAACAAGATTCAGCCCGTGGTGGAGTGCATGTTAATTCATGTGAGCTTGGTATAACATGGAAGTGTTTGTAGCAGGATGCTTAGCCTGCTTTTTCTGGGTGCTGAGGTTGTGCTGGACCTCTTCTCACCAGGGTTAGTGCTCTGCCTGGAGCTCCTGCTTCTACCAGCCATTGCAGTGCTCAGTGCTTAGCAAATCCTAGGTTCTGGCAGGTAAAATGTAGGAGGTCTTTTGGACAGTGAAAGAGAGCTCCTTCACTGGAGGATTACCCGATTTTTATTTATACTGAAAAAAATAAGCACAATGAGAAAGGCAGTGTTTAATGGGCCTGTCATCTATTTAATAGCTAGCATGCAGAGGGAGTCAGTGCAAGTGCTGCTGTGGGGCAGTGTTCACGGGAGGTTATTGGTTTCCTCCTGTAACAGTGGAGCTAAGGGTGAACCAACATGTTCCTGAAAAATGAATGAATGAGAGAATTTCTTAATTTACTCTGAAACACTTCATCCTCAGGAAATGAGGCTGAGTTTGGTGGGAAAATTACACATTCTGAACTCCTGAGCCAGCTATAACATTTATCTCCCTGTTTTTTTTGTTTCTTTAAAACTTTTCCCCATTATTGACATAATAAACATGTACACGAGTCATACTCAAAGCTGATATTTGTTAGAAAGTCTACTTGTGTTTGACCATGACATTATCCCTGTTCCCTTTAAATTCTCAACAAAAGCTGTAAAATCTACTTGACTCAGATATACTTCTGCCCCGACAAACCCAGTTGACAGTCTCTTTCTTTTGTTTGTATTCAAAGCCTCCAGTTAAGTTTCTGTCTTCTGTACTTGGCAAAAGTAATCTTCAGTTTTCTGGCGTGAATATAAAGCTGACCATTTCAACAAACAGCCTCACATTGATTAATGTTGACACACAGCAGGTAGGATACATGTAAATCAGTGTCCTTCTCTCTGTGCTACTATATTCTCCTCTTTTTGTGATGTCTGTAAGAAGGGCTGGGTGCTTGAGTGGAAAGGAGCACCCTCTAGTCTTCCCATGCATGCCTGATGAAGCTGAACCGTGTGATTCCTCTGAATTTAAAAATGAGAGTATTTTGCGGGAATTCAAGATGTGGCACATGCTCTTTTTGTTTGTGTTAGTGTCCTTTGTGTCCAGGGATCTCTAAGCACTTGGCAAACTGTTTCTCTCAATGTGTCACTGTCTGTACTGTGCCTAATAAACAAGGCACTAGTCCTTACTGGAATTTCTGACAAATCCTAGGGGAAAGAAAAAATTGACATAAATAATGAGTCAGAGCTTGGCTTTGCAGTCGTTCAAAGCTATTTTACAGCTGGGCAATATATGTGCATAATCAGTTTTGCTGTACAGATTCCCTGGGCTCCACTGAGGCATGTTCCTGAGAGCCTGGGTCTGCCCTGGGACTGTGGGACTGGGGCGTGCACCCCCCGTGGCAGATGCAGCTGGGAGCTTTGTCTTGCCCACCTAATTCCTCCTTCAGCTGCTGGCTTCAGCTCCCAGCATGATCTCACCCAGGGCCAGCAGCGGGTTTTCTTCCAAGCTGGAGCAGGGGAGCATCGGGGAGGTAGTTTTGATTCACTGACTCTAAGGACCTGTTGTACTGCCCTGAGGCCAGGCTGAGCACTTGGGGCTCTCCTGTGCTAGGAGGAGCAAGGGTCTGTGGCCTGAGGCTTCCCTTCCTTTCAGCTACAGCAGCAAAGGGCTTCCCTATGTCAGACGAAGCACTGGGGTTTGGCAGCTAAAGTATGGCCCTCTAAGCTGTTCCTGTTTGGTACAGGACTAAGCCGGACAGACAGATCTCTTTGCAAAGGCACTCATGTGCCCTGTTACCGCAGATGTGGGTGTTCGGGGGACTGTCTTGAAGCTCTTTCTAGATCTTCTCTTGCTATGCCTTTGCAAATTGGAAATCCTGTTTATTCCATTCCTGTGCTGCTGCCACATTTCACTGTGTTCCCACTTGTGTAATCTTGTGCACTTGATTTTATAATAAATTGCGGTTTGTCTCCAGAGATGAGGTAGTGTTTGAAATGAAGAAAAGTTGATGCATGATCTGGCCACCAACATTTCTACCACATAAAAGCTTGGTCCCAGTGCTGAGAGACAATGTGATCAGAGTATCAGTGTTTGTACTGTTACTGTTAGTAAAAATGCAACTGTTATATACTTCATGCATTTAAACAAAATTGTTGGTCATTTTAAACTGAATTAATTTCTCAAGAATTTGTAAAAGCATCCAGTGTTTCCAGTTTTCTCCTGTAAGAGACTCATGTAGCTTTATACAGACCAGGTTAGAAGCTGTTGGCTTAATTCATTCTGAAAAAACCTTTAAGGAAGTTTGATCAGACGTTTCCAAGCGTGAACAGGATGTCTCTAAAAATACTCCTATTTTTAGTTTCTTCATTCACAAATAATGTGTCCATGTATTAATAGACTGGGTTGTGATGAACTTTTTTGCTTGCTCTGCTGTTTTCCAAATGCGTGGCACATGAGCATGTTTAACTACTTTGTCATGCTTTTCAGATTATTGCCAACCATCACATGCAGTCCATCTCATTTGCTTCTGGAGGTGACCCAGTAAGTATTGATTTATAAGATATATTTCCACAGGTATAATGAAATTATTATGAGAACAGAAGTACCTGCAAATACTTTATTTCATCCTGTCCTATCCGCAAGCACTAACAGTATGCCATGCTTCTGCATCGTGACCAGGATAACAATAAAACAGTGGGCCTGAGATGGAAAAGGACACATGGAATAGAGATTCAGTGGTTGTTTGATAGCTAGGTAGAGTTACTTTTCTCACTGTCCATCAGTGAGCCTCAGTTCACTCAGAAGTCCCCAGACTTGGGGCCCTAAATGTAAGAACACACAAACATAGGAATTATATCAGTTCTATGTTGAGCCACAAAAGTGGTCAGCACCAGTGCCTGTAAATTTTAAACAAATTTCAAGTCAGACAAAACTCCTATAAGACAAACGTGGCATTATTTTGCTTGCAGACATGCGGTTTTCTCCTAGTATTATAGTTATGAACTCATTGATGTTGTCACACAAGAAGTTTTCTATCCTCTTCCAAATCCTTTATTGGAAATGATTGTAAGTGAAGAATGTGTCATCCATAAACATGACCTGTTCCTTCCTCCAGTGTCAGCAAGTTCCTAGCTCTGCCAGTGTTCTGAATTTCACACTCCATGCTCTGTGAAAACAGTATTTTTTTAATCAGTTTTGAATTTTCTGCCCTTCAGTTTTGTTAAACGTCTCCTTGTTCTTGTGTTATGAAACAGGGAAAATAGAAGGCTCTGGGTCATGTTCTTGATAGCGTGGGGGCTGACACCAGGTCTAGCTTTGACTGGAAAATACCAAATCTGCCCCTCTGGATTTGGGACCAAGCAAGGGAAAATAGCTGGGAACCAGCCCTGTGTGATTGATGGATCTTCTCTGGAGGGCCATCGTGGTGATGTAAGGAGCCCTCTGAGAGGTTTTGCCCAAAGTTGCCTGAAAACAGGAGCTTTCTGGAGCTGGGGTGGGAAGTGAGGAGGGAGCATGTGTGTAGTCACTTAATCTGTCTTGCCTCTGAAGTATGTACTATGTCCTAGATGCTGGCTGTCTAAATAGATTGTCTTTATATACCATCTCCACTTTGGAAATTTCAGGGATACATTTTCAGACTTATGCTTAGTGACTTACATGCAGTGGGCTGGATGGGTAATTCTACAGGGCTTGTTTACCTTTTTATAGTGGTGGTGTTTTTATTACTATTATTGTTATCATTATCCTGCACTGGTCCTACATAGTGATCCCATCAGATCTCACAGGATACACAAGGGCTGGGTCAGTGCTTAAGTGGTAGGACCTCCAAGGAATGTGCTAGCACAACAATGTGCTACAGGCTTTTGGTGGTGCAGCTGAGAGAATGTGTAAAACAGAGGTCTTGGTAGGGGAGGGAACTATGTGTGGCACTTCACACAGGGCAATTCTGGTGTCTTGTTGAGCTTTTTTCAGAAACTCCCCTTACATGTGCTAGCTATGGTTTCCATAGGACATGTCTCTCCACCCGTCTCCACATTCACGGCCTGAACACAGCTCACTGTTGCTCTTCACTGTTAAGGAATGGCAGTATTCTGCTCTAGAGGGGGCTTTATTTTAAAGCAAAGCCATCCATGCAAGTACTTAAACATTGTAAAGATATTAAAATAGCAGGTACTGCTGTAGTTGCTTTAGTTTTTGAGTTGCTCTCAAGATCTAATTTATTTTGAGAGTGTATGCTAAAATATTTATGAGCCTTAAGAAAACCCTGAGAGGAAAAGGAAGGAAATTGTGTTCAATAAATGCATGAGAAATATTTAGCTTTCTTTGCTTTAATGATATTAAGTTTGGAGTTGTTTTTTTTTGCTTTTAATGATCTAGGGCAAGATCTGCTGACCCTGAGATCTGCCTCCTGTGTCATTCATTGTGAATTATTAAATGATTGTTCTTGTGCATATTGCAAATGGGGGCCTTTGTTTCCTGCCAGCTGATTGCATCTTCCCTCAAGAGAGCCATGCCTTTAAGCTTCGAATTGCACTTTCTCCATTCAGCCTTAAAGATCCAAAATAACAAAATGCATCTTTAATTATTAAAAGAATGTTATTCATTACCTCACCATTTTTACTATAACACTAAATCATCAAGTGACTCTTTGCTTTTGCAATATGACCAGAAATTTTAATTTTTCCATGCCAGTTCCCTTTTCAGTTTCACAAGAAAAAGTGATTATTATTTCAGTGCTGGCTGGAAAAAGAAATCTGAAACAGACAACTGATTATACTGAGGTCGTCTGATCTCAGCGGCAGCCTTGAGGTCCAGGGTAATTTAACCTGATGTTAGCCAGCCTAAAATCAGGCAGCAGTGATTGAGATCAGATCTGCATCGTGTTCTGCAATTTTTTAAAGATCAACTTTTTCTCTAAGATGCCTTTGAAAGTCAATCTTCAGGCTACAAATCGGGAAAATTCTAACTTACTCTTTGCAGTATTTTTGCACTTTTTAATATTCCACAGATATCGATAAGGACTGTCCCAGCTAAAAGATGTGACTGGAGGTCACGCAGCTCTGATGCTTTCCACAGAAGAGGCTTTGAGCTTTGTGGGAGCAGCAGAAGAGAGCAGTGTTGTCTGCTGATGAGGCACCAGCTGAATTTCTTCTGTTGCAGAGTTTGGAACTGAAAACACAGTTTATTGGAAACCCAAAGAATGCAAAATGGTCTACTGCATTTATTACAAGAAAAACATTCCTGCACAATGACTGTGTGATCCACCAGTGTATCGCTAATCCTTAGCCCCCTTTGCTAGAACCTCTACTTTTTCCTGAATGAAGTATTTTTTGAAAGCTGAAAATCTCTGTGTATACTCAGTTGCTTTGTTATGGTGATAGCTGAACAATCCTTACTGTCCATGATGATAATTTTAAAGTACTTGTGTTCTTCTTTCCTAAAGGATACGACAGACTATGTTGCATATGTAGCAAAAGATCCCGTTAATCAGAGAGGTATGGAAACAATTTCCAGATTATCATGCATGTTTTTGCAATTGCTTTATCTGTACTAAGGAATTCCTTGAGTTTCAAAATCAGAACTACTGAATAGCCCAATAGTCTATACAATTTCCATCTTCCATGTATGGATGGGAGTGATTGTATGCAGACTGTGGCTTTAGATATCATATTCTTTGTGCAATTAAGTGAGGATCCATGGGTTGGACTACACCTGTGCCAGGTGCTGACCCTGCGCTGGGGCAGGATTCTTCCCCAGGCAGCCAAAGACCAGGGCTCTGCCTTGCTTGGGGAGGAAGGTGCAGGAGCACTCCATGAAGAAACCATAAATGGAGAGTTTCTTTTATTGAAGTGTAAGTTGGTATTATGATTAAGATACCCCTAGTGCAACTTCCTAAGTGCATAATGTCCTAAAGTTATCCAGATGCATCATTTCATGCTCAGCTTTTCTGCTGTAAGCATTACAGCTTGGCTCTATTTTCTGGTATAAAGTTCGTTTACCTAGTTAAAGCAAGGTGTCTCTTTGCAGCATGCCACATACTGGAATGTCCCAATGGGATGGCGCAGGAAGTAATAAACACCATAGGGCAGGCTTTTGAGCTCCGGTTTAAGCAGTACCTGAAGAATCCCTCCAGCCTGGTTACATCTAATGAAAGGTCAGCATATTCTCAGTCACTTCACTGGCAGTTTTCTTCTCTTACTACTTTTCAAGAAAACAGTACACTCCATATATAAGATGCTTTGGATATGCATTCTGGACATATGCTAATTGTAATATATGCTGCATGTACAGAGTATAATAGATGAAAATTAGCTTATTCCAGTAAATGTCACTGATTCCACTGACGTTTGTACAGGTGCATAACAAGACAGAATTCAGCTGTATTGTTTCTTAGCTGGAACAGCCTTATTTCAAATGATGCAAGTAAACTGAGCAAATGTTCAAATTATTCTGCCCAAGCAAGGGCAGAGTAAATGAAGTGGAGAAGTTCTGCTCTATAAATATGATGCACACACACTGAGCTCAGTCCCAAGCCATGCCAAGTTTAAGCTCACTGCAGCTGTGGAAAGTATGTGGTGGGGGAAAAAAGCAGTTGTAGTTCACCATTGTGCTGTTCTGCTTGTGTCCTGGCAGGGGCCTACAGTTCCACCTGGTATGACTTGAATCAGCATCATATACTGAAATAAGCCCAGCTACTACTTGGCATTTTCAAGTATGCAGTCCTGTCCTCTGCACATTGTTCAAATTACAGGACACAGATTAAATTTCAGACTGCAATTCCCCATTTCAACTACACTTTTCCCATTGCACTGGACACACAATTCTTGCTTTGACTTATGGCTCTCCTCACAGGTTAGCCATGTCTATTTTTCTCAGGCTTTTCTTTAGTGAATTGGATCCCTTGCTACCTCCTGCAAGCAGGTAAACCTGTAAAACTGCTTAGCTGCTTCCTGAAACCCTGAAGTTAGTGTGCAGGTGATGTCACTGCTACAGTACCCAACACTGCAACAAAACTGGTTTTATTCCATGACAGCAGTACCACCTCCAGGTTATATTTATCTCGTTATATAGTGTTTCTAGCCATTCAACTGCTAATACTAGTCTGTTTACCCTGGAGACAATAGCCAGAGGAAGAGTCTGTGCTATGAAACTCTGCTAGGTTATGCCACAAGTAAATTGCAGAAAGGAGAAATGGAAGATGCTAATTAAATTCCCTCCTTGAGCCAAAACCACAGCCATTCTTCGAGAATGGTCCTCAGACAGAGAACTCAGATATTGCTGTGTGAATGAGTCACCCACCTCCAAACTACTATGAATCACATAATCAAATACTTGCACTGCATATCACATAATCGACTACTTGAACTTTATCTCTTTCCTGCTCAAGGCCTTTTATCCAATTATGTTCTTGTTAAACAGAGAAGTAAGATTTGAGATGAGCTTTTTATTTCAGGACCGGAGACGATACAGGAAGCGCCTAGTTATTTTGCAGTGTATCAGCTGTACATTTAAGCTATCATCATTCTATTTTAGCTCAAGAAAAACTTCGGCCACCATCCTTCATGTCATTCAGTGTTTTCTTCAAGCAGAAACAGAATAGTTGTATGGATTCTGATTATTAAAATCAGAGTGCATTCCACCTGGGAAAACGACTTTTTTTTTTTTGTAGCAATGTTTGGTTTTCTAAAACAGTGTCAGTCTTGTCTGCCTAAATGCATGAGGTTTTAATTTTCTTTTGCAAGTCATGTCTCTCTCCTGTCCCACGCCCCCCAGTCCCTAGATTTATACAGGTGAGATGAGAAGCCAGAGGAATCAATTTTATGGTCAACAATTTGGATACCTTAACGAACAACACATCGGCATCTCAGGGATCTGGGCTGTCTGGTGCTAAGATCATCTCCTGGCAGCCTGATCTATGGTGACTCCATTTTTAATCTGGAGAGACGTACCTGGAAAAATAAATAACTCTAAAAGTTTAGACCCAAACTCCTTTATAGACTGTATGGCTAATCTGTGTATTGTGTGATCCACAAACACTTGGGACGTTTGCCTGCATTAGAAAGCATATGGTAACAGTAGTTTCTTTTCTTTTTTTTCCATATTTTTGCAGTGAGGCAGCAAATACTAATGGATCAGCTGGGAATTTACAGGAGAGGGAGGATCATGAATATTACAATGAAATTCCAGGGAAAGAGTCTCCCACTGGTGGAACATTAGACATGCGAATGAAAGTGCAAACAGGCCAAAGGGCTTGCTGTCTTATACAGTGCAGAAAGCAGCCTTGCTCAGTAAGTACATCATCTTCTGGAATAACTATTCACTACCTATTATGGGAATGAATAATAAAGTGTTATTGTGGTATAAAGCATGGTGTTAACATCAGAACCAGGTCCTGATTATCCTGGGAAAGTTCTTTTTAGGCAAGATTTAATGATGCTTAGTACATAATTAAATCCCAAAGCACTTTCTGAAGATTAACTAGTTTGTCTTTAGAGTACTTTTAGGAGACCAAGTAATATTCCCTTGTTCACTTCTTAGTTGTGAGGAAATAGATACAGACTTGAATAGCTTGTCTAACAGAACATTTATAAAATCTGGGACTTCCTGGCTCCAAATTCTGTGATCTGATAAGAATTCCATCTTGTCCATTATGTTCTACAATCTATACATACAGCATTAACTGATTGCAATGTATATGCAACATCAATTACATTTGGAATGTTTGAAGAGATTCTGTCAAATCAGCCTCAGCTTTCAAGGGCAGTAAAAATGCAAATATCCATGGCTTTTGCCTGGGATAGTCACAAATTTAAAAAAAAATAAATAAATCAGGAAACACCGTCATTTCCTCATTCAGGGAAGCAGGCAGGCACTATCACTTTGCTAAGAGGGTGCATACTTGGCCATGCCTGCTGGCAGCAAGTTAGTGCCGCTTCAGAAGTTGCTGCTCCCAGTGGTGGTTTGTCTCTGGCAGCAACCGCTCCATCAATTTTCCAGTATGTTAACTTAAACCATAGTCCACATGTCCGCTGTGGGCCTGATAGACTCCAGCCCTGGCCTCCAAACAATTCTCTAAATGGTATGTGTCTCTATCCTGAGTTTGCATTCAAAGCTCTCCAGGGTTGCAAGGAATTACCCTGCAACATGTAATTGCAATTGCCTTCTTTCCATGGGGTGTTAATTTTTTCTTCTCAGTTCCCTTCAGTTCTTTTAGTGCTGCTTAGACAACTTGGTGACTGTTTCACTCACACCACGTTGTCTGTAGTTCTTCTTCCTTGTTTTTTTATTGCAAGGAACAGTTATAAGGAAATAGGAACTCTACCTAGGAGTTAATCTGTTCCTGCTGCATGTTCGTTATACGTCACCATCATATTTCAGTTTATGACTTCAAAACTATCTCCCTTGAAACTGTTACTTTTGTGACTTTTGATTAAAAAAAAGTTCCTCCAGCTCAATCAGACCTGGTATCAGAGCAAGTCAGAGTTCACCCTCATGATAACATCTGTAGAAATGACAATGAAAAAATTAGTTATCCATCAAAGAAGAATTAGGACTCAGTTCAGCTGCTGAAACCTACACCTGGTGCATCTGCACAGGACCGACAGTTAGGGCACAGGATTTAGGTACATTAAGCCTTAGGTACGTTACTGGGCAGTTAACAGTCTCAGTGGGGGTTGGAGTATGTCCAAATGTGATATCCTGGAGAAAGTATCAGCATGAAATATTGAGGAGATAGGATTTTTTTTGTGAAGATTTGTTAAGTTACCTGGATCACAGTTAACTAGTGCATGCATGTTACAGTTATCGGAGGTTTCCAAGGGACTATTGTATGTGACTCTTTATGATTTCTGTGCAGACAGGCAGCCCGACGTTCATCAATTTATATGAAAATTGCCCAGAAGGAAACAAAACTGTGGGTATGTACTCTATTTTCCTTCACTTCTGTATGCATAAAATAACCAAGGCAATCTGACTGGAAGGGCTGTGCCTTTGCTTTCCATACAATGGTGAAAAGTGTCCTGCTTAGTGGGTCATTTTTGATTCCCTAGATGAAGGGCAGACAACAAAGCCTTACAGCTTTTCAAAAGGGCACTAATCTGTCTTCATGTCTTTTGGCAGACTTATTCATTTTACTTGTCATGATACTGTACAGTAGCTCTTTGTTGTTTTATTCTTTCCTACTCTTTGAAGAAGAAAGATATTTCTCTGCTTTAACAGTCTCTGAAAATACCCCTACCCCCTACAAATACATTAGGAGACCCAGCTGTCAGCATTGGGTTGCTGTTCCAGTGGAGTCTGTGGCCTTGATTCCAGTGTCACTAGCTTCTGCGTTTAACTGTGTCCTTCCCTTCCCTTGGGGAGCTTTGTGCCCCCAGTCCTGCTTTAGCAAAATCTGCTCTCTGGGTCCCCAAGGGATTACCACCCTACATCCCTTTCTGGACTTTGCCTGCCACAGCTGATGTCCTAAGGACGTTTCCTCAGCTCATCTCTTTCACTGCAAAATGACATCCTTTTTGAATTCCCACTTCCACTATTATAAGGAGATCAATTACTGTCTACAGGGGATACTGCAATTTCTTATGTTATTTCTGATTTAAGAAAAGGAAAAATCAAATGGTTTCTACAAAGAGAGGGTGAAAAAATAATGAATGAATGAATAGATCTAGGACTAAAATGTTTGCTAAAGAGCAAAAGTATGTGTGTATTTGGCTAGCTGAAGCGGCATTATTTTCATACCCTGCAGGGGATATTCTGTTAGCCTCTTCCTAGGCTTGGATCCTAACCTGACAGATGTGGCTCTGGCTCTGTAGACAGAGCCACAAAGCACCAACCTCCTCCATCTCCATGCTCCACCAGAACAGCAAGGGAGAGAATTGTTCAGCTTCCCACAAAGCTTGTGGTGCAGAGGGGAAGGAAGGGGTTTTGCAACAAACAATGCATACAGCTTGTGTTTCTGTAGAGTCATATGTATTAATTTATTTTCAATCAGTGGGGGTTTTACTGCTGACATTAAATGAAGCAGAACTGAACCAGTGTGGCACATTTTTGAAAACATTTTAACTGATTCTGAATAGTGTACCTTGTGCCTTGTAGCCATAAGGGGGGAAAAAAGGAAAGAAAAAAAGTTCATTTGCCAATTTCTGTTTTCCTTCTGAGTGATTTTAATAGGATATACAAGAATAACAATATTTGTATTTTAGCTTTTGCAGTTATTTTAACTTGAGGTTTTTTTCTTTAAAAAAATAAAAATAATGATCTATGCATACTGTTTATTAATTGCAGGCCATTGTGGTGAAAGATCACAGAAGACAAAGAGAGATGTGACATTAATGAAGCCTGCCTACAAAACAGATCTTTTTGATGATCCATGTTACATCAACACACAGGCCCTGCAGTCTGCAGCCTGTACAGCCCGTGCTACAGCAGCAGCACAGGGTCACGGCAGCCCACTGCATCATGCAAGTAGGTGCTTGTTGCTATATGGTATCTTTCTATGCTTTGAAAAGAGGGGACTTCTCAGCCACGGGCAAAGAGAAAGCTTTTGGTTTCCCCATAAGAAATACAGAGTTTGTGTGTGTTTTCAAATTCAAGAACGATTTTCAAATTCAAGACAAAGATGAAAAGTGCTGACAGTGAGTGTGAGCACATAGAGTAACCTTTCATCTTCTGTAGTTGCTTGATGACAACAAATAGTGTCCCGTATTCCACAGGTGGTAATAAGCAAGTATTTAAGATATTATGGAAGCTTAGGACTGCACTGTGCTTTAAGGAAGAGGGCTCTCCTCTGTGCTTATCTCACTTGTTGTAAGCTAGAAATGACCTCAGATTCTTTTGTTTCCCAGTCAGTAGCGTGCAAGGTCAACATGGGATCGTTATGAACACTTTCTCACTTCTTGCATAAGTGACCATTGAATCTCAACCAATAACTTCTAAATCAAATTGTTTGATCAATGGTATCTATTAAATATATGTCCAATTAAGTCTTGATTAAAAGACTCCAGGTGGTGGATATCCATGACTATACAGTAGCTACTGATTTTTCTTATTATTGAAAACACTTTATGAAAGAGCTTTACCTTTTATAGTTTCCCACTGAGTGTTTTCTCTGTCAGAGTTGGCTCCATACAAAACAGCGGGCTAAGGACTGGATAGATCTTTCTACAGCAAAGGAAATCTGTGACCATTGAGGCATTTCCAACCCAGGGCTGTATTATGCTCTAAAAGGAACTGGCTATATCCTCAGGAGCCTAATGTTGCACAATTTCATTGAAGAAGTGGTATCCTCTTATTTTCCTTAGAAAAATCCTGCCTGTGAATCATTTGCAGTCTGACTGGCTATATCCCAAACCACCCAGTTGCTAGTACATTCAGTAATTGTTCGTTTTTTCACAGCAGATGCATCATGCTGTAATCCTTCCCTTCTGGCTACACTGGCCATGTTGTCTTACATTCCTGCACATAGCTGGAGCCACTCAACATGACTCTCCCAACGAGACGTGACAATCTCTTCAGAGCTTGTTAAGGAAAAAGGAAAAACTAGATCTTAGAGGCTAAAAACAACAGCAGTCTTTATTTTTTTTATGGGGAAGATTTGACTTTTTAATAAAACCAAAGAAATACAAAACCAAAGCATGAGAGCATCAGAAAAAAAATCCAGTTTCCAATCCCTGTTGCCTAGCGACACAAGGTTTACCCATATAAGGTACGGGAGGAGATCTCATGATAACATTACCTAATGCTCTGGAGGGTTATGAGCATTCATGTATGCGTATTATTACAGGCTGTAAGGTTAGCCTGATCATAGCCTCAAGACTGAATTATTTGAATTTTTAAAAGCCAGAGAAATACCCTCTTACTTCCTTTTAGAGTGAAGTTCTAGGTGAAGTATCCAGTACTTTCCCTTTCATTTCAGAGTTACCAGAAGCTGTTCAGCAGAGTGCCACAAGCAACACAGCTGGTGTCTGTGTTCTGCCACAAATAAAAAAACAGCTAAAGAATGAAGATTGTTACCATGGCAAATTAAACAGGAAAGCAGCAGAGAGTCTCTTAGTCAACGATGGGGATTTTTTGGTGCGAGAGAGTGCAACATCACCTGGGCAGTACGTCCTCAGTGGGCTTCAGGGAGGGCAAGCAAAGCATCTTCTCTTGGTGGATCCTGAGGGCAAGGTATGAACATTTCATACATGGAAATTTCAAGGCTGCTCAGGTATTTCAGTCAGAATGCATGGATGCATTCCTGGACGTGGAAATGATCTGATTCCCTTCAGGTTAATTTAAATTGAGCCAGTGAGTAAAGTAGGTTTAAAAGTTCAGTTCAGGAACTTACAAGCACCTAAGCACCATGGAAATAGAAGTGAGGTGCTTAAATATAATTGTTAGTCCAGGTGCTGATAATTAGTGTACAAACTTAATATATCCTTTGATTCATTATTAAATTTCTGGAAAAATAGCCTTAATGCTAAATAATTAAGTTGATTTATTAACATGCTTCTGGATACAGAAAAGGTAGAGGTGGTTTGATGTCGGTTCTATTCTACCTGCTTCTGCTCAGGACTAGAAGAGTGCTCTGAAGTGACATTTCTCAGAGGAGACAGTAAATGAGAAAGCAAAATTCTTAGTAGGATTTAGGAAAAAATATCTCTCTTCTGTGGAGGAAGAAAAAAAAAAAAAAAAGGTTTTGTTTCCTTTAACTCAGTCCTCCAATTTTCACGTCAGTTAATGGTAAGTCAAAGGATAAATCTGACTTACTGCTATAGCCTAATGATCCTGCTCCATTGAATTCAGTAGCTTAAATGGTTTTTTGACTTCAGTGGGCTAGGGTCATGTTTAACCACTTACAAGCACAATATAATCTTAAATTATTTTGCTTCTTTCATTAGGTGAGAACCAAAGACCATATATTTGATAGTGTGAGTCATCTTATTCAGTATCACATGGAAAATAATTTGCCAATCATCTCTTCTGGAAGTGAAGTGAGCTTGAAACAGCCTGTAAGGAAAGAGAATAACATGGGACACATGCAATATCACATATGATCCCCTTGGATTTCACAAATCCCAAGACAATTTGTATCTGAAAATTGCATTGACTATTATAAAACTTTATATTATGAAGCCAATTCAAAAAGTATAGACTGCACTTTTTGCTGCTGTTCCAGAAGATATTCTTTTGTGTATGTATGTATGAATATATGTATATGTGTATATCTATGTAGATCTATAGAGATCAATAAGCATAGTTATGTAGATATATATAATCTTAGCAAAATTACACCTTCAGAGTGTGAGATTCATTTGTGAGAAGGTTTTTTAGACATGCACAAATGTCACTTTCAAGGTCATACTGAATCAGTAACGTTTTAAAAGCACAATTAAACCTCTACATGCAAAAGCTCACTTGAATGAACTACTGGAACATTAGTATGTGCCTTTTAGCATAGAATTATTGGAAACCAATATTATTTATACTGAATTAATTTTGGGTGGTTAAACAAACATGTCAAAGCTTTTAACTGTTTGCCAAAACAAATACAATTTGAATATTACTAAAATGTCATCTGCTTTGGATAGACACTAACAATTTCACTTTGCTTGTAACAGCACTTTACTAGCAAGTAATATTTGAAATGAATGGCATTCGCAATACAGAAAGGTTTGTCTGGTTTCTTAATTGTTTTTTTTTTTATCACTGTCTGACTACTCAAAAAATTGAGATTATGCAACATTTACAAAGTTGAAATTAATATATGTAATATAATTTTGGAATAGAACTTGTTACAAGGACAGGCATGCTAGATCCTAATATTTTTGTCTTGCATATGATTTTAGTATTACTACTAATCAATACTGGAGACATCCCTTTTTAAAGGTAGGCTAAAATATATTTTCATTGCTTAAATAGTTGTTTACAAACTAGAAAAGCTGAACAAAACTAATGATACATTTTGAGAGAGAACTATTTAAAGGACTGTTTGAATTTTGCATGTGCCCTTATTCAGTGTTCTTTCCAAAACAATATATGATTTTACTTGTAATCATGTGGAGTCCATTTGTTCCCAAAAAGCCTTTTAAAGGAAACATGAATTGTTTGGTCACAATAAATACTCTCAATATGAACAATCCTATATTCAGAGTTAACAGAGGTTTCTTGGGTTTCCTGTTGAAGAAACAGTGATTTAGTAAGCAGCTTAAGAAAGGGAAGGAGAATCTAGAGAACGAGACTGGTAGCCTGGGTGATACCCTTAGAAAGTTATCCCGATAAGTGATGTCTTCTGGCACCAGCAGGGACATTCTCTCTGTCTCCCAGCCCACCAACTTAGTTCCATAAGGCAGACAATTGTGGATAGTCACCAATTGCTGGAAGAAAAGATTTGACTATAAAAGAATAAATTCTGTTATTTTGCCTGTGTTCATGTTACATGGGATAGTATAGTAAGAGCTCTTTCCTCTGGAAAACAAAAGGGGTCATACGCATAAAATAAAATAATTTAAGATACACTTTCTTCAAGGGGAGAATATGATGTAAAGAGCCACATTTAGAGCAGTCTAAAACCAGCTTTATTCCATTCCTCAGCTAGTAGGCACAAAATATATTTCATTCTTTGATAACAATGTGATTAAAAAAACTCAATTGCATATACTGAAGTGGTGAGAAGCTTTAAAATGTTGGTAACTCATTTCTTTGATAATAGTCTGGCATTAGTGATATTTCAGGGCTTTAGAACATATCAAGTTTATGCCTGTTCCATCATGTCCAAGGTTCCCACTTGCAAAAAAGGCCCCCAATAGAAATTCATGTTCAAATTTTGTGCCACAGCAAGGACAGGTGGCAAGAAACTGTGAGTGGGATACAGAGTTTCTGCATAGTATACATTTTCATACATCTTACCAAACTTAATATAGTGTACAATGCTTGACATGACTTCACTGAGCAAACTACAAAACAAAAATAGCTATTTCTGTGGCATGTCATGAGAAGAGAATGACTTGCATAAGGTAATTTTGATATTTTTCATCAAAGCTGAATTTTATGACAGGTCATAGAAAGCAAATGTGTGAAACTCCGTCTCTGTTTTTAGTATAAATCAAAGCTACTGACAACTAGAAAAATAGTGTTTGCATTTCACCATTTTCAGTTTACCAATGGGCAAAAACAGCCACAGCGATTATGTGATGTTTGGATCACAGTACAACACAGTCCAAGTCTCTCTCTTTGAATATCACTAACTTTAACAGAAGCAAGACAGGAATCTTTGTTTTGTTCCCAATTCTTTTGTATGTGAAATAAAACTCCGAAGGAAAAAGGGAAGAAAAATTAATTAACTGGGTGCTAATGTAATAATGTGGTGATTTAACTGATAGGCAGCTAAACACCATCTTGCTGCTCTCTCACTCCTCCTCAACGGAATGAGGGAAAAATCAACAGAAAAAAAAGCTCATGGATTGAGATAAGGAGAGGGAAATTGCTCACCAATTACAGTCATGGGCAAAACAGACTCAACATAAGGGAGATTAATGTAATTTATTGCCTGTTCATAACAGGCTACAGCAGTGAGAACTAAAAGCAAACTAAAAATGCCTTCCTTCCATCTGCCCTTTCCTACATCCCTGACTGATGTTGGGAAATGGTGGTTACAGTCAGTCCATAACACTTTGACTGTGCTGCTGCTTTGTGGTCACTCTTGGCAGCTGTTCCAGCATGAAATTCCTCCCATGGGATGCTGTCCTTCATGAACTAATCCTACAGAGGCTTCCCACAGGCAGCAGCTCTTCAAGAGCTGCTCCCATATGGGTCCACACCACAGGGTCCATCCTTCGGGAGCAAATTGCTCCGGCATGACTCCCCCATCGACTGCGACTCCCCCCAGATTCCCTGCCTGTGTGTGGGCTCTTCTCCACTGGCTGCAGCTATGGCCTGGGGCCTGCTCCTACAGGGGCTCTCCATGGGCCGCAACCTCTTCCAGGCCACATCCACCTGCTACACTGGGGGCTCCTCCACAGGCTGCAGCGTGGAGATCTGCTTCATGTGAGACCCATGGGCTGCAGGGGGACTTCTGCTTCAACATCTGCAGCACCTCCTGCCCTCCTTGGTGACTGCAGGGTTGTTTCTCTACAGTTTCTGACTTCTCTCTCCTAGCTGCTGTTGCACAGTGCCATTTCCCTTTCTTAAATCTGCTCTCACAGAGGCGTAAACAGCAATGCTCACAGGCTCAACTTTGGCTAGTGGTGGGGTCCCTTTTGGAGCTGGCTGTAGCTGGCTCTGATCTGACATGGGGCAGCTTCTGGACTTCTCACGGAGGCAACCTGTGCAGCCTCCTGCTACCAGAACCTTACCACATAAACCCAATACAAATAAACAAGTAACTCGAAATCTCTTGATGCAAAACAGAGAAAACAAAGAATCGAAACAATTACAGGCATTCTCCTAGAATAAATTCCATCCATATTTTTTTTTTTCTGGAATGGAACTAGGAACTTGATTCAGAGTTCCTAACTTTTACGTGCCTTTGATTTGCTGAAGAACTCTACAACTCAAAGCAAATGAGTTATAAAGTAGATATGTGGTTTGTTTCAGCGCTGGGTACATGCGGGATAGCTCCCAAAGGCACACACACCCTAACGCGGCAACTTGCGTTGGTTACATGCAGTAAAGAGTTACATATGCATGAAGTTTCCCAATACACCTATACATATGCATAACCTATCCCTGCTTTGTATTAAAATTAGCTCCAAGAAGTAATTTCCATAAACTCCTCCCATCTGCGCCTGGTGGTAGTCATCAGAGGGTTCTGGGGATGAAGGCTGATAATGCTTCTTCATCACCACTAGCTGACCCCCTGCCAGACTCAACTGCTCCTAGCTCTTGTCCAAACCACAAGGTCGATCTCAGCTGATTTTGAGACAGGTTCCCCATTTTTGTCAGGAAACATCCTCTGTGAGGAGCCCTGTGACTCCTTGTTTTGGTTAATTTGCACAGTAGTAAGCAAAGACACTCAGCAACATCTATTTTAATGTGATTAAGCAAGCCCCCGTTCTTCCATTCCTGGCTTTAATAATAACAATTATTTATAAATCATTAATGTGATTAAACAAGCCCCCATTCTTCTATCGCTGGCTTCACCTTTACTCAGCTTCTTCTCCATGGACCAGCCATCTCATGTAAACTACACTATCTCCCATGTAGAAGTCTTAGAATTAATTATGCTATATTAAAATAATTTGGAATTAATTATGCTATATTAAAATAATTTGATTTCTGGAAAGTTTAAAAAAGTATTGGTTTTGAAAAGGTTAATATAACCTTCAGGCACATGCAGTCTTCTTTTAAAAACAACTTAATTTAAACTTCATTTAAAAATGCTTGTGAAGATGTTGAGGAAATAGTTCTTAGTAGCCAGGCATTGCAGAGCTTCAATGAACAAAATGAGTAACTAAAAGAAAAAGGAGGGATTGTAATACACAATAAATGTTTGTTCACTGTCTTTTGTAAAAAAACAAGGAGTTCTGTTTGAGGAACGGGAGTTGTGAAAACTCCCTGCTGAAGTAAGGAGCTGTATAATGCTTGGCTAGACACTATGAAAATTCTTTTGCTTAATGTAACAAAAAAGAGACCCCCCCCCCCTCTTCTCTCCTTCTGCATCTCAGTTACCTCTTTTGTTTAAAGACACTGCTGCAAAGCTCGTGTAACCATCTCCTGATAAGTTGCTAAACTAGTGTATCAACATCCTGCCTTCCTGTCTCACGCTGGGCCAACATGACCAAATAAAGAAAGAAGTTGAACCACAACGCTGAGGAAGACTACGGCCTTCATCTTCACGACCACCAGAGGGACAGAGATGACCCCCTAGCAACAGTGCACGCAGTTGCAGAATATACCAGGATGTGCTGCGTAATCCCGGAATTACCAAGATATAAAAAGGGACCCTGGCGGGGGTGAGGTGCGTGCTGTTGGTGGAGCCGAGACTCCCCGGCCGCCCAGCGCTGTTTTGCTTGCTGTTGCTTACTCAATAAATTCCTTTCTATTATTAATGCAATGCTCTCTGAAAATTAATTAAGGGGGCAACTTATAACAGTTACTAGTACACCCTGAGAATAATAACTAGTTTCACAGAATCATAAAATCATCTAGGTTGGAAGAGACCTTTGAGATCACCTAGTCCAACCTCTGACCTAACTCTTAACCAGTCCTCCACTAAACCATATCAATAAGCTCTACATCTAAACATCTTTTAAAGACCTCCAGGGATGGTGACTCAACCACTTCCCCGGGCAGCCTGTTCCAATGCCTAACAACCCTTTCAGTAAAGATCTTCCTAATATCCAACCTAAACCTCCCCTGGTGCAACTTTAGCTCATTCCCCCTTGTCCTGTCACCAGGCACGTGGGAGAACAGACCAACCCCCACCTCGCTACAGCCTCCTTTAAGGTATCTGTAGAGAGCAATAAGGTCACCCCTGAGCCTCCTTTTCTCCAGGCTGAACAATCCCAGCTCCCTCAGACGCTCCTCGTAGGACTTGTTCTCCAGGCCCCTCACCAGCTTCGTCGCCCTTCTCTATACTCTCTCAAGCACCTCGATGTCCTTCTTGTAGTGAGGGGCCCAAAACTGAACACAGTACTTGAGGTGCAGCCTCACCAGAGCCAAGTACAGGGGGACGATCACCTCCCTAGCCCTGCTGGCCACACTGCTTCTTATAGAAGCCAGGATGCTGTTGGCCTTCTTGGCCACCTGAGCACACTGCTGGCTCACATTCAGCCGACTATCAACCATCACTCCCAGGTCCTTCTCCACCAGGCAGCTTTCCAACTACTCAGCTCCCAGCCTGTAGCTCTGCTTGGGGTTGTTGTGCCCCAGGTGCAGGACCTGGCACTTGGCCTTGTTGAACCTCATACAGTTGGCCTCAGCCCATTAGTCCAGCTTATCCAGATCCTCCTGCAGAGCCTTCTTACCCTTGAGCAGATCGACACACGCACCTAACTTGGTGTCATCTGCAAACTTTCTGAGGGTGCACTCGATGCCCTCATCCATATTGTCGATAAAGATATTAAAGAGGACTGGCCCTAGTACTGAGCCCTGAGGGACTCCACTAGTGACTGGCCTCCAACTGGATTTGACTCCATTCACCACAACTCTTTGGGCCCAGCTACCCAGCCAGTTTCTAACCCAACAAAGTGCACACCAGTCCATGCCAAGAACAGTTAGTTTCTTGAGGAGAATGCTGTGGGAAAATTTGCCTTAGCATATTAATTCTTTTACAAGGGGTCTATACATTTCACTGAAACACATTAACATACGTATCTGTTTGCACCCATCAATAAAAACATTATAACAAATGATTCAATCACTACGGCAGGAAGCACTTTTACAGCTGAGGGTAAGTGTCACCAGATGGAGATGTTATATATCATCCTCATCATCGAACACTCATTGAGAAACCTTCCTGATCTTTTTTTTTTTTGGAATGTTTGCTACAGGCTATTCTGTGGAAGGAGTTTGGGAACCCAGAAGCTTTACTTTTATTATTATTTTATTTTATTAAATCAGATTACAATACTGGGAGACCAGGGAGCCCACACAGGCCCTCCCGGCTGGAGCTCGGCGGGACAGAGGCTCGCTCCCCCTGCCCGGCGCCGCCGCCATCTTGTGCCAGCCGCGCTCTGTGGGCGCGGGCAGGGCCAGCCGACGAGGGGCGGCGGCTTTGGCACGCCAGTGGGAGGAGCGGAACGACGACGGGCCCTCCAGATCCCCCCTCAGGGCTACACTGCCAGCTGCCGTCACGACATAAGTCGCGATAGCGAGCCGCCGCCCCGCTGGGCCTGCCTGGAAGCCCCGGGAGCTGCGCTCCGGCGACGCCACGGCGCGTTGCCTGGCAACCGCCCCGGCTTGCTGCGAGATGGCGCCCGGCCCCCTCCCGCCAAGCTCCGCACCGCGCGCGTGCGCACTGCAGAATCCCCGCCCCCTCCGCAAACCGCGCACGAGCCATTGGCCGCCTGCTCAGCCAATCGGCGCGCCGTCCTCCTTCCCGCCTCCTTCCGCGCCTGCTTTCGAACGGGCGGGACGGGAGCTCTGCGGCGCAGCCCAACTCTACTGGGGGCGGGAGCGCGTGCCCGTCGGCCCGCCTCCTTCCTGCGCAGCGCGGCGGTGATTGGCCCTCTCGTCTGTCAGTCGAGGCGGCGGGCGCAGGGTCGGTTGTCACGCGGAAAAGCGGCGGTGCCGGCGGAGGCTGCGGCTGCGGGGCCCGGCGGGTGTCGGCGGCGGGGCCGCGCTGAGGGCACGGGCTCGAGGCTGCCGCCGCCGCCCCGCGCTGCTCCCGGTGCCGTGAGGAGGGCGCTGCCGGCGAGTCCCCGGGCGGCCGAGGCTCGTCGTCACGCAGCTCGGTGGGGAGCCGGCCCGGCGGCTGTGTGCTCGCGGCTCCGGGCGGGAAGGGGCCGTGGTCGGCACCGCAGGGCTTCTGGAACGCAGCGTGAGGGCACCGGGGGAGGCACCGCGGCGCTCGGGTTGGTGTCGTTTCATGGCGTCACCTAGGAGGTGCTCAGAAACGAAAACCACCCCTCTCACCTAGAAACAAAAAGCCACTCAAGCGAGCCGCACAGATAACTTGCAGTGTTTGTGCCAAAAATATTTGTGTTTGGTTCCTTAATTTAGGAGGGGAGCGTGGTACTTTTCAGTATATGACTTTTTCCTCCCTACTTTTTTACCCGTGTATGATATTGTCTTGTCTTGTGATAGGCTTTGCTGGATACCCAAAAACACTGCTAGACCACGATGTCCCTTGACTTTGATAGTGGAGCTCTACAAACTCAACATGATGATGAAGACTATGACCAAGAGGACTACGCAAGAGAACAAGAGGTTTCAAAAAAAAGTTTATGTGATGGTTTTCATAACTAGCATACCACCATTTTGGTTTAGATTTATATTCTCTTTGATATGAGCAAAATACAGGGTACAGACTTTTGCAAAAGGGACATATAAAGTATGAGATAACGAGATGGTGCATCTTAAGCAATGGCATATGTAGAGACTGGAAGGCTGTAATCTGTTGCTGAGGCAGTAGATAGAGCGCTAAAAGGTGCAGTTGCTCTACTTTTTCTGGTCTTTTTTTTTTTTCCACAGATTTTATGCTTACTGTAATTACTTATGAAAGAAAAGTGTTGCTCTCTGTGAAAATCTACTTAGCCCAGAAAAAAACGAGTAACCACTTTTATAAGCTACTGATTATAAATTAGATCCTCCAATACCTAGAAAAATATATTCTTTTTTTTTTATTTAGTGGAAATATTTTAGGTGTTTCTATTCTGTTTGTTTCATAAAGGAAATTAGCAAAAATATGCATTTGATATGAATGTGTGAAGTGGTTTTGTATGGGTTGGTAAATCATGTTCACATGAGGTAGCTTCCCTGAGATGGTGTCCCGTTCTTTAGCATAGGTAATGTAAAGACAAATTCACAAAAACATGTACAAAACCAATAGATGCGTGACTTCTAAAGATGTTACTGCAAACATGGTAGAGAACTTTACTTCAGACCCAAAACTTTCTACTCTGATAAAGAATATTGTTCAGGGAGTTGAGAGAAGCAGCTCTCCTACGAGGAAATGCTGGGAGCAGAGTCTGTTCAGTCTGGAGAGGAGAAAGTTTGGGGGTGATCTTATCATTGTATGTAAATATTGGAAGGGAAGGTGTAAAGAAGACATAGCTGCGCTCTTAGTGCTGCCCAGTGATAGAACAAGAGGCAATGAGCACAAACGGAAACACAGGAGTTTCTAAGAGTAAGGAAACGCTTTTTTACACGTGTATTTCTCTCAGTAAGAGCAGGCTTTGAATGCCCAGTACCTCTTACCCAGCATAAAGGGAAGAGATATCTCAGCATGATCACTAACCGATTATCCTAGGACACATCTCTCCGGTAGCCTCTCCCTTAACTGTTCTGGGTGTGATTCTTTTTGTCACAGGACTTTACCAGAAAAATTCCTAGGTTGGTAACTGTAGTCTCTTAAGCATTGTGTGG
Source organism: Anas acuta (assembly GCF_963932015.1). Classification (NCBI taxonomy): domain Eukaryota; kingdom Metazoa; phylum Chordata; class Aves; order Anseriformes; family Anatidae; genus Anas; species Anas acuta. Next base: position 20,574,780 of record NC_088990.1, read on the forward strand.
TGCAAATCTCTGTGAATTCCAGTGTTGTCAAAGAATGATGTCCTTTTCAATGGAGGAGGAAAGTCAGGGTTTTGTGCAAGTGGCCTCTTTCATCTGTGTATGCCTGTCTTTGCATGAAGTCGTATATGATCTTTTGAAATGCATATGGTTTGTTCTGCTTCAGCTGCAACAACTCTTGACAGACCTTCCCCATGATATGCTGGAGGACAGTGGAGACCAGCTCTCCAGCTATTCAGACAGTAGCACTCATGAGAGCGAGGAGCAGTAAGTCCCTTTGTACTTTATTTTTGTTATTCTTAAGTTGTGCTTTTAAGAGCAGAGCCAAGTCTCAGCTGATGGGGTAAATGAGAGCACTGCACGTAAAAGGAGTGCTGTAGTGCAGTAGGCAGTATGGCAGGGGCTCTTTGAGAAATAAGGTAGTTGCCATTTACTTTAATGAAGTAGTTTTTTGTTTGTTTGTTTTGCTTCGTTAGGTCATGAGTACCCTAGGTAAGTGTATCGTCTTTCTCTAGGTCAGTTGAGCCTCGGAAGCCTGATGGACGGTGGAATGATCATCCATTGGTCGTTGATCCTCAAAATGTAAGTTTGTCTAAGCAGAGGTGTAATGAGTAGGAACTGCTTGTCAGTAGTAACACACTAAATATTCTCTGAATTCACTAGAGGAGTTCTTCTTGTGTTGGTGGCTTACTTTGCTATTTATCTGAAGTATTTTGACCTTGAGGGCTGGTAACTCCACAAAGAAAAATCTGAGTTTTCAGAGAGCAAATTCTAAACCTCTTATCCATTTATAGAATTATGAGGAAGGACAAAATCTGTATCCTGAACAATTTCTGTGTGACCAGCAAGATGATCATGCTGAAAAACATGCCAAGAATTGGAATGGCCTACATAATGAAGAGAAAAAATGTTTATATGATGCTAAAGAAGATTACTGTAACCAGAACATTCAAGAGGATCCAGATAATGTCTTTCTTGGTAGAGATGGATTTAATGGTCCAAGGTGCTACCAACAGAACAATTTGTATCATCTTCCTGAAAACTTTAGACCATATACAAATGGCCATATACCAGAATTTAACTGTCAACAAAGTAAAATAATAAACTTCCCAGATGCTTCAAAGGAACATCTTAAGGTATTTCAGAATCTTACGTATTTTTCTGTCCTTGTGAAAATTTTCATAGGTCTTTAGCTGCTGGTAAGTAATATTTCCAAATGTTTTCAGTCTGTTATTATCAGGTAAAACAGCAATGGGAGGCTTCTGTGATCAATTTTGTGTATGAAAACAAGAAAGCATTAGATATCTAGGTTTTTTGCATGTGTGTGATACTTAGCTAGCCAAAAAGAGCAAGAAATAAAAGTCCATGAGGTAGAATAAATGTGATGCACTTAAATGTGTGATGACTTTGTTGAAGTTGATGCCTCACCAATCTGCTAAAGCAGAAACCTTGATTGAAATTTCCATCTCAGTTGAATGATGTGTGCTGAATTTCCTTTCTGTGAAGCAGAAAGGAAAAATATTTTAATTGATGGAAAACTACAGTTGTAGCTTTCATTTATTTGTTCTTATATATTGTCAAAACAGCAGTTTGTTGCATCTGAAGTTGTTAGTGGCCAGTCAGTGGAAACTTACAAAGTGACATATAAACCATACCAAAATGGAGTTCACCAAAAAAATCCAGTAACCCCGGAAGGAATGAGAAGAAATGAAATGTTTGAAGATTTGCAGAATGAATTCTTGGGCAATGATGAAAGTAAGTGCTTCTTATTTAGACTTGAAATAAGATTGTGTGAAAAGTCCATTGGAAATCATCAGCAGAAAACCTATCGGTTTCAGTAAGTTTTAGAGAACCGTTAACAGTATTTTGAGATATGTGTGTATATATGATCTTTTATTTTGTTCTGAACTTATATTGGGATAGCCTATTTTTATTTGATTTCTTTATTTAGAAATCAGCTTTTCTTTGGGGTATTTGAATTTCAGACTACTTAAATGTAGTATTGACTGGTGAGACTGAACAACAAGAACAAAAAAACCCCAACACATTTTATCCTTCTGATGGCTTGATCTCAAGTTGTGTTGTGCTCTATGTCTCGATAATACTGGAAAACAAAAAAGTGCTCTACTGGATGAGTCATGCGTTGATCGATGCCAGATTGAGGCTTTTCTGTTAAGTCCACTTAATATGACAGAACTGCTTTGCTCGTTGTCCATCTTGAAAATTTACAGTTGCCACTAAACTGGGCCTGAATTCACATCATGCAAATATTTCTCTGGGTTTATTATTATTGATAGCTGGAGAATTGTAGGTGCTAACAATGAAATTCAAACCTAACAGAGCAACTCAGGTGATGTGAATCAAACATGGATAAAACATCATATACTGCTGTGGATTAATATTGAATTTGGCACTATGTGGAATAAATACCTTGGGGCAGTAATTACTTAAGAGCCAACCAAGTTGTGACCATTGACTGTGCTGACTTGTCAGAATACTGTATTTGAAATTTGGCAGATTCTTCAGAGAATATGCAGATTCTTCAGCTTCAAGCTCTAAATAAAGCAAGAGAAAGACAACTGGAAGAATTTAATGAAAAGCTAGAAAAGAGTGCACAGCAGATTAGGTATCTGAGTCATCAGCTTTCAATGGTCAAAGGTAAAATATTATACTGATCTCTGATTTTTAGATTTTATCCATATCTAGCAACTTTTTTATAGCGAACTTATTTATAATATCTAGCAACTATGATTTATGTAGCGTCTCTGCAAGTATCGATCATGTTTACAAGCTCAACTCAGGATTATGGAGATCTAACCCTCTCTCACAACACTATTTTAAAGAAAATTCCCTTCATTAGTGCTTGGCTGCATAACTGTCTGAACTTACAATGCGTTGTTTCTCAAGACTACCATTGTATTTAAGAGTTCCCATGTGTTTGGCATCAGAAATGCTCAGAAAAATGAGAAGTTTGCAAAAGTAGTGTGCTAAAAGTACAAACAACAACAAAGAACAGGAGAAATGTGCCTTCCAAAGTGATCAGAGCTGTAGTGGAGATTAGTGGTTGTCTTGTTCTCTTGTTTTCTTACAGAAACACGCTAAGAACTTACAGAATTAAGAATGTAATTTTTAGAGTGTCAGAGAGAGAAGACTTTGTCAACCACTTTGATGTCTTGACTGTTTCTGTGGGGGAATTACTTTGTTTCTCCCTTAAGAATTGTTAAGGAATGATGATAGTTCTGAGTGCTAACAGGATGGTTTCCACCTGACTTCTGAGGGTACAACATAGAGTGCTTCCAGCTATCAGAGGAAGAAAGTGGTTGCCAGATGGAGACTAACTGAACTTCTTTGTTCTGACTTCTGCTTGTTGCCTATAGTATAAGGGGGCTCACAGAATAGTTTTGTAGAGCTAGGGTACCGAACAGCCACATTCCGTGTTGTGGCTGCGTTTCTCATGCAATTACTATGTTTCTCTCTTCAGATGAAAAGGATGGTTTGGCTGTTAGCCTTCATGAATCTCAAAAACTCTATCAGAATGGAAAAGAACGGGAAGTGCATCTTGAAGGTCAAATAAAGGCACTTGAAACTCAAATTCAGACTCTTACTGCCAAGGAAGAGCAGGTACTATAAATATTTTTAAACTGTTTATTGTAGAAGATCTCTACAGGATATTTGTAGTGCATTTGCATTAAATACATATATAATTGCTGATCTCACAGCACACTGTTCATAATCCTTGCAGAAGCATGAATATATGGTGAATGAATGGAATGTATTGGTGGAAAAATAACTTGTATTAAAATCTAGGCAATATCTGAGGATTTTCAGCAACTCTTGCATGAAAAACTGATTTGACATACGGAATATTGGAGCAAAGGTAAAATAAATGTAATTGGGAGCTACTCTAATACTCTTCCTACAGATAGTGAAGCAATCCAAAGTGGCAGAGGTAGCCATGGAAAGCATGCAGAAGCAGCTGCTAGAACTTCAGCGGTCAGATGCCCTTCAACGAGCCAGAGAACAGCATGATGCCATTATTTCAGCACTCAAGCAGAAGCATGAAAAGCAAGTATTGTCCTTAGAGCAGAACCTTGATGCTACAAAATCTGCACTCCGAGAGCAGGTGAGAAATTATTATAGGACACTGAGTGCTTTGCGGCAGAAGCTGCAGAACTCCACATCTCCAAAACTGCACTTCTTGGCCTATAATCCAAATATCTCCTTATGGAAGGTGTTTGCTGAATGGGAGGAAGATTCCATGTAAGTCTCAATATTATGAAGCCTGTGTGGTATGTGTTTGTAAACATTTCCAGGCAGTTGTAATTTGAAACTGTTAGTAGCAGATGCAGAAGAGGCTCTGTTTTACTGGGGGAAGCAAGAATTCAGTGTCTTAGCGTCCCTCTTGGGCTTTCATTCTGTGAGCAATCTTTTCTTAAATTGACTACCTAGGAATCTATCCAGGAAAGAAAAGAATTAACCTTGTCACATAGTTATGCAACTTACTCTACGTCTTATATCATAAGAGTCCATCATGCTATTTAATATATTCAAACAATGTACTGTGAGCAGACCTTGATAAATTGTCATCTTCTTTCCCATGAAAGAAGGTCTTTCTTTCCCCTTAGGACTGATATTTTCTTCCAATGTCTTTTATGTGTTACCTCTTTTTTTTTTTCCTGTATCTGGAGCTGTCCTGGATTGGTAGATGTTTATAACATGAATAAAAATAATAATTTTTCCTAGAAAGAACTCTGCAAAAATCTAGGAGAGCATGTTAACCAACTGGAGAAAATGCTTGAAGAAACCAAATGTGAAAAAACTGAAATAATAAATAGATTGACAAGAAGTCTAGAAGAAAGCCAAAAGCAGTGTGCAAACTTACTGCAAACAGGTCAGCCTTGTACTCATACCTTATCTTTTCTTGCAGATACGACTCAAATTTTTGAAGTATGAAACTGCAAATCTGCGTTCCTATTGAAATGGAATCAACAATTCAAATACAGCAGTAGCAGAATTAAAGCTCCTAATTTTGAGAAGTTTCAGTATAAACAGTGGTTTTCAACAGATAAGTCTTTGAGAAGCAAAGATTTGCTGTTTTCTTGTACAGTAAAAGAACAACCCTGAATTGCCATTCAAAATTCAAATCTGAGAGATTTTAATTTGAAAATAATTGTTTTTGTAGCTGGAGGCTGGTTCTTGAGAATTTATATTAGTAGCAATAGTGTGTGGGATTTTTTTGCTGATTTTGTGTGTGACTTGTGCCTACCTTTAGAGACTGAAGTCTTCTAATAATTAGGTATGTCCTTTCTTAGGATCCAGACATCTTAAGTAAATAAAATGTCTTTCTTAATGGATTACCACAGAATCAGAGAGTATCCTGAGTTGGAAGGACCCACAAGGATCACTGAGCCCAACTCCTGGCTCCGCACAGGACCACCCAAAAAAGAAATCCTATGTCTAAAAGCACTGTCCAAATATTTAATGAACTCCAGCATGTTCTGCTTGAGAACTGTGTTAGTCTAGAAGAAAAGTCTCTAGAGAGAGCCTTTTCTAGAGAGAGGATGGAGGGGAAAAAACATATTAGATCTGTACTATGTAGCATAAGTGATACATATGATAATTGGCCAATCACCATGACTTTTCTCCATGCTATGTTTATCAAATGCCTTAGACCAATAATAAATTAGCAAGCTCATAAAGCTAAACTCCTTGCCTGTGGAGGAGGTGAAAGAGGCCTGTTTTCTAAGATGGTCCTGTTTTTGCTAACTTCTGGCACAGCAAACATTTGGCAAATCTTGTTCCTGATGTCATTAATTTTAAAGTGACTAAAATTTTTGAAAAAAACAGTCACCATAGTTCCCAAAGTTTAAAACAAATTGCTGTTTAAATTGGAGAACTGTAGTAATGCAAGTTCACCTGTTTGATATAGTGAGAGGTATTCTTGCCTTTGTTCTTTGTATTTTGTATTAGCAAGTTCAGGGAAAGAGAAAGAGTAACACTTATTACCAGAGTCAACATGGCTATTTTTAACAGTGATCTTTTTTCAGATTGCATAATCTTTCTTGCAAGTTTTTGATTTACCTTTTCTCTCCTTTTTTTTTTTTCCCCTTTGCAATAGGCTCAATACAGGAGACAAATCAGTTACGGTTTCAGTTGCAACAAGCTCAGTCTGCACATATGATAAGCAATAAAATGAACAAGGCTTTGCAGGTTAATTTATTTTATAAAATATGTAATGTTTAATTTGATTTTAATTTGGTTTGGATTTTAAAGGGAAGGGCGTTATAGCTAACAGGTTGGTGGTTGAAATTCTTATTCGTTTGTTGGGGAAGCTAGCACTCCCTTCAGTAAACAACTACTACTACTTTATCTTCCAGTATTGTGTCTGGAACTTTATTTTTTATTTTTGTAATTAAAACCATGGTGGGGAAGTATAACAGCAGAAATCATATCATACATCTGTCTAACTTGCTTCTGAAAAAAGAATGTAAATTCAGTGCCCTGATATAGGGGGCCTATAAGGATGTTTAGAGGTATTATCTTCTGAAACTTACCTTTTGCCAACAAGAGGGGATGCTAAGGAGTCCTCTAAAATATCAATGCAAATCTGTTTTTCCAGTTCAGCTCAGGTATTTGACTTCTCTAAACCTATCATCTTGAAGTAATGAATCCTAGTAGGTGCTAGAGTAATACATGTAAGCTTAATAGTCTTAATATGTTTATTTGTAGTTTCTTTGAGTATTATTTTTTCTGTCTCTTACTTTAAGGAAGAATTAATGGAACTGAAAGAAGAAATAACTTTGTATGAATCTGCTGCCAAATTTGGAGTATTTTTGAATGATGCAGACGGAGAGCAGCATACAAACCTCAGTGATTCCTATGTAGATTTGGGAATTAAAAAAATCACCCAGAAAAACTCAGGGTTCTGCAGGTATTAAATGATTCTTACTGAAAGAAAAATCTAAAATCCCCAAGAAATTATACAAGTAACATGTGAGTTCGATTTCTTTAGTAAAAGATGGTGTTACTGGATCAATACGTAGGTTTTCTTGGTAAATACTTGAAATACTGCGTGTGTTGCCAGGTAATTTGGGAAACAGGAAACTGAACTAATACCATAAATTAGATGCCTAATTTCTGTTCAATAAATTTTCAGGTTTCATAAGGACTATGTTATTGTTCCTTTCTTTTTGGTGTTTTTTCTGGAGCGAAGGGGAATTTGTAGAAATGAAATAGGTTTGTCTTCACGTTATAAGTTAGAAGCCTGTGCTAAGAAACAACACCCCCTAACCATTTTTTTTATCAATTGCCTTGAGAATACGTTAGAAAGCATTTAACATATGCAGCAAAACTAAGGAGGACTTTCACTTATTATGCCTAGTCAGCATTGCATGGCATGTGAGAATAGCCTGGTGTTCATCAAGACTTGAACCCTGCTTTAAGTGTAGCTCTCTGTGGGTAAAATCCGGAATGTAGTAGAGAACATTATATATATGTGTGTATCTATATATACATATACACACACACATATATACATATATATATTCTATGATATATATATTTGTGCAATTGAACTGCATATGGAGTGCAACGTAACTTCTCAATAAGAAGCAGCCGTATCTTTGCCTGTGGAAATACTTGATTTTCTTGCTGGTTGTAGGGGTTATTGCATGGATACCTATTTACTCAAAGATTCTACATAGTTACTTAATGCCCAAGCTGTTTTTAAAACAACTAATCAAATTGTCTTGAAGTACTTTGTCATGTGAGAATGGATCTTTTGTGGAAACATACAGAAAATTTGTTCTTTCTGCTGTTAATTGCAGCTTGATGAGAAAACATGGCTTTTGTATTCGTGTTCTTTCATTCTTTTTCCTCTTGCATCTTAGAGTTGAACTTCTGTGTTTTTGGTACTGTTAGTTGTTCTTCTGCTAGCACTACCTTTCAGATAAGTGTGTTTTGTCTTTTAAATGCTGATCTGGTTATGTCTTCCCTAACAGTATAATACAGAACAGAGGCATGGATGAAGAACTCTCTAAAGATGAAATTATTGTAAAATTAAAAGCTGAATTGGAACGCTTATTGAGCAGTAATAAAATGAAGAGAAACCAGATTACTCAATTACAAAATGATCTTAAGGATTGCCAGAAGACATTAGAGGAACTCAAGCAGTTGTTGAAAGCAGAAAAAGCATCAAAAGAGTCAGAGGTTTGTTCTTTTTACACGTTTTTAAGTCCTTGTAAAGATGTACTGGGTTTTAGCAAGCCAAATCACTTAAACTTACTATGAAAACAGGTCAAAGAATTTAATGAGAGCTATGGTCACAGCAATTAAGAAATCTGTCTTTGATCTTAAGGAAAATAGTCATTTTCATGATGACTTCTTTTGTATCCTTGATGAAAAAGAAACGACTTGAATAGCAGAACTTCGGCAGAATGTATAAGAACTGACCTAATAAGATATGATGGATTATTTGCTTGGTAACACTTAATAACCACTTTGCTTTTCTAGAAGAACTATATTTCACTGGATAAAGTAGGTTTTCTTTATCTCAAAAGACTTGTAATTTCTGTGAGAAAGCTGATGGTATCGTTGATGAGACATTAAATAGATTGCCTTCTCATTGCATTCACTCTCTTAATTTGATCAATCGTATTCTGGGCTGCATAAAAAGTGTGGCTAGCAGGTCCCAGGAGGTGATTCTCCCCCTCTGCTCCACTACTGGATGAAGTACTGCATCCAGCTTTGGGGCCCGCAGCACGAGAAAGGTGCAAACCTGTTAGAATGGGCCACAAAAATGCTCAGAGGGCTGGAGCACTTCTCCTATGAAGAAGGGCTGAGAAAGCTGGTGATTCCTAGCCCAGAGCAGAGAAGGCTCCAGGGAAACCTTACTGGAGCCTCCCAAATATGTAAAAGGGAGCTCATAAGAAAGATGGAGAGACTTTTTACAAGGGTATGTAGTGATAGGATAAGGGGTAACTGTTTTGAATTGGAAAGAGGGTCGATTGAGGTTAGATGTAATGAAGAAATTCTCTGTTTATGAAGGTGTAGAGGTATGGGAACAGCTTGCCCCAGAAAGTTGTGGATGTCTCATCCTTGCAAGTCATAGAATCATAGAACATCCTGAGTTGGAAGGGACCCACAAGGATCATGAAATTCAACTCTGAACAAGTCCATCCCAAAATCAAACTATATGTCTGAGAGTGCTGTGATTTGAGCAGCGTGGTCTAGTGGAAGATGTCCCTGCTCGTGGCAGCGGGTTAGACTAGATGATTTTAAAGGTCCCTTCTAATGCAAACCATTCTGTGATCCATGAAAAATCACTGATACTACACCTCTCTTGACTGCTTAATTAACTTCCAACTATATGATGGGATTTATAATTTCTGCTTTTGTAATCTGTACATTGTGACTGGGATGTGGGACAGGAATATAGTATGTATGCTTCATAAGCATGCTCTCTTGATTGGATAGTAACGCTTGTTAAACTCAATGTTGAGTATATGCTTTTTAAAAAATTTGTACTGTTGTTTCTCAAGGATAACAGTGATGTTGCAGTGATGCACTGCAATAATTTACTTCGGGCTTTTTGTTTTTTAGTTTCTATAAGTAAAATATTCAACATATTCAACAGCTGTAACTGTTTTTAAAGTATCAGTTTTCATAGCATATAAATCTTGAAAGTTATCATAAATTTTTTTTTTTTTTTTTTTTACTTGTAGGCAGTGAAGAATATAAATGATCCTTTGGTGGCCAATCTGTTAGTTCCTGATAATCTTAAAGAAGAAGTTTGGAGACTCAGAAAGGAAAATGAAACTTTGCTGCAAGAAGTTCAGGTGAGACAAAAATGTTGTGTATTTCATTTAAATAAAAAATAAAAGAGCCAAAGCCTGCATTATAAAAGGTTCCTTACAACTGGCCTGTTACTTGACTTCTCTTTGTCCAGAAACATACTTTGACTATTGAAGAACTGAAAGAAAATGAGGAAAAACTGAAAAACTCAAACCAGGATCTCTGCTGTCAGATGAGAAAGATGGTTCAAGATTTTGATGAGGATAAGCAAGAAGCACTTGACAGGTAGGTTGACTGTTAACTCTGTCTTGTTTTTTTTTTTTTGTGATATTTTTATCCTCTGTGTGTGTACCAGCTGTTTGTGTGGAGGGGTCTGCACTGGAAATCTATTTTCTTAAAGAAGAAACCTTTCTTCTTCTGCTTTCTTAAAGAAGAGCAGAACTCCATTTACAAGGGGGACTAAAGAGTGTTTTCCTTTCCTGGAACTGTAGGTGTGAAAGAACTTATCAGCGACATCATGAGGATATGAAAGCCCAGTTTGAGAAAGAGTTGACCGAGAAGTATGCTGCAGAAAAACAGCAGCTTCTACGAAGTCACGAAGAGAGGGTCTCACAGCTGAAGTAAGGCTTTTCTCTCCCCTCTTCTTTATTGTCATTGTTCCTGAAGCATTCCTGCTCCTGTCTGGCCCTTGGTGCTAGTTATGCTTTTTATAAAACAGACTGAGTGTCCTGTGAGTGTAAAGACTGTTTGCTAATGAGTAATCTGTGTTGTGAAGGGCTACCATAGAGGAGCTGAACAGAGAGATGACTGCGGTGAAGGAATGTTACATAGCAGTCTGTGGTGAGAAGGACACCTTGGAAGCTACTTTAAGGCAGAAATTTGAGCAAGAGCAGCAGCTGAAAGAAGAGAAGGTACTACTGGACATACCTACACACCACTCTCAGTTCATCCTGTTTTAAAAATGTAATGTGCAGGAGTGGCTTGAACTTTGTTTGGAGCAGAGCATTGGAAGAGATGCGGCCATATCAGCAAGATAAGCAGTGTGACCTATTGGTTGTTAAGTTAGCCTACTGCTGTGTTGTGTGGTTTAACAGTGGCAGTAACCCTTTCCAGTAGCAATGCCTTTTCCCGCAGGTGTCCTTCTTATAAAGTGGACTCCTGGAGACAATTCAGCCAGCAGCATGAGATATTGCAATCTCGAGCTTGTTTCCAAAAGACCTTAGTGACAGTGCAAGTTTTCTTCTCTTTGTAGAAACCTGATGTGCAAATGCTGTGGGTTTTTCTTTCTTTGTAAGTAATAGCGAATGGAGTCTGCAGCATTGGTTAACAGTGTTGCTTTCCTGAAGCTATGAGCGCAGAATGACTGAAGGGAGGCCAGCTGTCTTGCTCGTCCAGCATAGCAAAGAGATGCAGCTGAAAAAGTGCTGGAAGATGCAGATGCTAGATAAGAGAATATTGCTTTAGAGCAATAGCCTGTAGTAACCTCTGATCTTGTGCCTTACTACACCTCTTTCTGAGAGCTGCCAGATCTCCTGTCCTAGGGGTTGTTGCTAAAGTCAGGCTCTAAAGAGTGTATAGTGCATCTCATGCATTCTCATTGCCTTGTACCAGAGCAATTTGGCAATTTGCTATATGTTGGAGAATGCTTCATCTGTGGTGTGTTTTTATTATTTATTGCCACTTTTTTTTTTTTTTGGCCAAGCTCAAGAAACATCTTCTAGAAGAAAAAGAAGAGTCTCTTAGCCTTCTGAGAAGCAAGCTTGAAGAGAAATACAGTGATTCTATGAGAGCAGCAAAGCAGCAGTGGCTGAAAGAAAAAAGAGAGCAGGTTGAAAAGGAGGTTGCATTAGCCAAAGCCCACTGGGAGAAGGAAGAAAAAAAGGTGTGGAGCTTTTACCTGGGGATTTCAAATGAAGCAACCAATTTATTTTGAGAAGGAGGACTTGTATGTATGTATGTATGTACACTAGACTTACTCATTGTGCTTCTGCCATTTGAGGTGGGTGGTAAGGGTCTGCTGTTTCAGGCACTTCTGATGAAGTCAGTAGGTATGATGTATGCTTTGCAGAGTTAGACCTTGTAAAGCAGCATGCAGACCGTAATCACAACTATAACATGCTGGAGTTTTCCACACTAATTGGGTGATGATTGTTTATGCTTTGTATTGTTTGATTTGGTTATACTGAGAAAGTGCTTTTTTGTCTCCTTCCCCACAGAGTAAAGCTGGGAGGAGGAAGAAAAATCATCTCCTTTACCAAACAGATAGTGGGAAGTGTGTATTTGGAGGGCACAGGGGAGTGGGAGAGCATGATGGGACCCACTGACTAAGAAGCACCTCAAAGCGTTAGGTTTTGATGCTTTTCAGATTTTTCAGACATATAGAGACATGGCTTGGAAGAACCTCGGTGCTCTCAGAGCATGGTTTTGGTGTTCCACTGTCAGGGAAGCTCACTAGTGTAAGCTGACTGTTGCTTGTTAAATGCCAGTGCAGGTGTGTTTATATTTGAATAATGGGCAAATTGTCTTAAAAATGTTTTGTTTTGTTTTTCGTTAGAATATAGAACAAGTCATTGGAGAGATAGAAGGAGAATGGCAAAATAAGCTGGAAGAAGTGAGAAGAACTGTAGCTGACTGCAATGATTGTGGCAGTCAAACTGACAGAGTGACAGTAGTGGATGATGCTTCATTTAAAGAGTTAGCAAGGATCATTGCAGATCAGAAGCTGCAGATCAAGAAGGCTCTGAAAGAAAATATGTCCTCTGAAGAGCCCTTAAGAGAACTTGAAATAGAACTGGAAAATAAATACTGTAAACACCTTGCCATCCAGGTAACAAAAAAAATAATTAAATTTGCCTGGATCCTTTGTAACTGCCATGCACAACTTTCACTGCTGTGTGCAAGTAATAATAAAAACGTTCCTGGAGTGGTGACTGAAGCAGGCTCTTTACCCGCTTACAGGTAGAGGAAGCTTTAACCCAAGCTCGTGACAAGTGGCTGCAAGTATTAAGAGACCTCAGAGAGTACAAAGTAAATCTGAAGACAGACCAAGAAAAGTGTGAAAGGGAACACAAAGGGACTGCAGCAAAGCAGGTAGCTGAAAACACTTTCATTTGGGTGATGATATTCAGCTATTCCTTTACTTGAGGTACACTTAATAATTTACGCAGTTACGCTTTGATATGAATGCTGTGCTTGTTGATTGGGTCTGTTTTATGTGTTGATCAGTTAGCCCTGATTCTCTCAGCTGCCGAAGAGAAGTGGAAGAAAGAACACGAGAATACAGAGAGATCTGGAGCAAGAATGAAAGAACTGGAGGAAAAGGTGGTTTCTCTCAGGAAGGAGCTGGAGCTAAAGAAAGAAGAAATGCCTGCGGCTATCAAAGCAGAACTAGCCAGAGCCCGTGCTCAGTGGAACAAAGAAAAGCAAGAAGAAATCTTGCAGATACAAGAGCAGAATGAGAGAGACTATCGTTTGTTCTTGGATGACCACAGAAACAAGATTAATGAGGTACTTGCCACTGCAAAGGAGGATCTTGTAAAGCAGAAGAACAGTCTCTCTGCTCAGAAAGAGGAGGAAATTAAGATGATACTGGACAAGAAGCAGCGGGAGTGGGAAGCTCAGGAAACAAAGAGACTTCAGGATGAGCTCAGTCGTTGTGAGGAGAAGATTCTGATTGAGCTTGAGCACTTATTGCAAGAAGTCCACGAAGAGCTAGTTGAGTGCGCAGCTAGTAAGTGTTCCTGGGAGGACAGGTGTTCTGATGCTCCTGATCAATTAAATAATCAGTGCAAAGGCAAACTGAAGGCATGCTTACAGAAGGCCTACAGAAGAACAGTTCACACAATTCTGGAAAAGGCCAAGCGAGAATGGAAAGAGGTAATTTTTCTGTAAGTGCGAAGTGCCACCCAGAAGAGGGTTTTGAGAAGTCAGATGACTTGTACCTACGTTTACTGGTAGGAAGAGTCCTTTAGACCTGTGAGGGAGGGCTAAGGCCGAGCTAGCAAGTGAAAAGGAAGAGGCTAAGCATATCTGTTAACACTCTCAATGTTTGAAGAAGAGGAATAGTAAGTTAGGAGCATTCCTTTTTAGTACTGAGGCAGATAAATTAAGGAGGTACACCTGCCATCTTAAGTCTGGGAGCCTGTTCAAAACTCATCATGTCCTGATCTGAGCTGCTGTCTTCAGTTCTTCTGCAGGGCTAAAGCATCAGGGATGCAATTATTAGGTCTACTGGTCTCCTTTGGGTTGCTTGCTTTTATTTCTGTTAAGTTAAAGCAATTAAGCAGTATGCTGTAGCACGCCTTTAGCTCTTCTTTGTGTGGCTCTGTGCTGGGTTTTCAAAGAGTGTTTTTCAATTGCAGAAACATGGAGAGCTACTGAGTAATGTCAGTCAAAATGCATACCCTAGCATGCCCCGAGGCACAGGAGAAACTGGAGACCTGGTGACACCTCCTTTGTATGGCATTGGTCAGCAAGCAGAAACACAAAGAAAGCTGAGATGTCTGCCCCTGCAGAGAACTGGAACAGATGGAGGTATTGGGCTTGTTTTCGCTCTGGCAGACTGTGCCGTCCAACTAAGTGTGTTAGTAGCAGTCTTGGCTGGTGAGCCTCTGGCTGGTAGAGGGAGAGGTAGCTGTTCTGACTAACATCATAGATGGAGGAATGCGACTACCTTTGGTGTGTGACAGTTCTGTAAGCAAGCAGGTGTTGAGCCTGCTGAGCAGGGTATGGTCTAGATGCTGTTTTGAAATGAGTAAGTACTCAGCAAGAGCTTTGAAGACCAAATCGTACTTCTTGCTGCTGCTGTTAGACAAGACAGGGAATTCTGCTGTCGTGTCAAGGACACGGTTGTATTGGGAATGGTACTTCACCTGGCCTGGTAGTTTTTCCGTGTGTTTTGATGAAGAGTTTAGTTGAGGAAATGTGACTCCCCTGGGCAATGCTTCTCCCTTTCACCTTCTCCTGTTCCCTCCTCTTTTGTAATCTGTGCATGGTTGAGCATTGTAGCTGTTCCCAAAGCTGTCACATGTGCTACGGCTAAGCCAGAGAGTGTGTAGCTGTGGCAAAACTTCATGGGAGGCATGCAAATCTCTCTCGGGCTTTCTGCTTAGCTTGAGTTCTTGTGCAACCAAAAAGCATTGAGTGAGAAAGCCCGAGAGCCTTTGGCTTTATGCCTGTAATGTGGCTTGAAATTCCTTCAACACCAAAATAACAAACCATCTATTAAACACCAAACAATGCAAGTAGTGCAGCCCTTCTGTCTCTCGAGCTCCCTGTCCTGGCTATGGAAAGCAGCCGTTGCTCTCCTGGAAGAGGCCCAGTCTTTGTGAGTTTCTTAAGTCAGCCGCATGTGAGTCTTCCCAGCTGGGAGAGTTTCCTCCAGCTGACTCCAGAAGCCCCTGTTTGGCTGTTGGTTTGGAAAATAAATAAATAAGTGAACAGTTGAGAATTCAGCCTAGGAGTCTCCTGCTGCTGCCTGTTTGGAGACCTCTGTGAAGACTCAGATGATCATGGACAGGAGTTTGCTGAGACTGCGAGGGCTCAGTGACTCAATCAGTGCTGCCACCCCATACTGTAATGGGGTTCCAGCCTCATGTGGTTATTTTAATTAGCCGAAGACAGTGTATGCATGCTTTCTCAGCAAAAGGAGATTGCAGTAGAGCTCTGGAAGTAGCCGGGTTGGGTTAGATTAATTTTGGGCACATTTAGGAATTGCTGTTGAAGATCAGCACGGTGCAAAGGTTCTCACTGGGAGTCAGCTAAGGGAAATTCAGAATGGCTTGGCCATGCTGGCTGTGTGCTGAGGGCCAGTGACAATTAGTCTGAGATGATTTTGTATTGAGGCTTTACTAAAATGTGCGATGTTTGATTTCTGCATGGTAGTTACTGCCACAGCTGAATGTTGTCTGGTGAAGCTTTGTGACCTGGAGCTCTTCTACCAGAGGCAACAGTTTTTGTGATGTCTGATGTTGAACTTGACTGGAGTATGTAAACAAGTACAGTGTTTTATGGTTTGTTACTTGCTTTTCTAGGAAATGAGAAGTTTCTTGAAGCTCTAACTGCCGAAAACTGTGAGGTGAAGGCTAAACTGAGAGACCTGGGAACACCACCAAGGTCTTTAAAAAAATATCTTTTTAGAAGATTTAATAGCTGATGCTCACCAGGTCTAAGCTACTTTTTGAATGCTGTGTGACTTGTATGCTTTTCAGGTCACTGTCAGATGGAGGTGTCTCAAAACCCTGTACGTCCTGCTGCTCTGTGAAAGGGCTGGAAGAAATGCGTGCTCTGTACATTACAACTGTGAGCAAAATTAAGAGTAAGTCCTGGAGTCTTACTTAACTAAAACGGTAGGAGAGCAAAATAACTCCCTCAGTTGCTTCCTTGTCCGTGAGCCAGCTTGCACAGGAGTCTGACAGCCAAGTCACCTAAGAACTACTGTCTGCTTTCTTGTTGGAGTGAATGTGAGAAATGGAATTGTTGGCATGATGCTGGGCGAGCTTCATTTTGAGGGGCAAAGCCTCATTATGCCTTCATTTTTTTTGTAGCACTACATTATGTGTTGTTAAATGGTAAAGGCAATTTGGAGTGCTGATCTTTTTTCTCTCACAAAGCAGCTGCCAGCCCAGCAACTTGTTGTGAGGGGGCGTCTGCTTTTCTCTGGTTCTGTGTCCTGCTTTCTGGCCCTTCTGGCTTAGTCAGCAGGCATCTGGCTGAGGAGAGGGTTCGAGTGCAGCCCCAAGCCTTACTGGAGGACAATGGGTCCCCGAGTGTCAGCTGTACCTCTGTGGAAGAATACCTGGTGCTGGATATGCCAGCCAACATTCTTCTCTGGTCCCTGCCCCTTCTGCTGGCAAAATTGTGCTGAAGATGCAGAGCGAGCTAATTTAATTCCTGTGTCTGATATTTGGTACTGGTTGGCTTTGGGTCTTCCAGTGGCATAGAGCCAATCAACGGCAGTAGGTGCAGAGACTTGGGAAGAAGGTTGGCAGGTAAATGTGGGCCATTGCTGCCTTGTTCCAAGTGTGCTCGAAAATCCTTCTGTTTGCTTGCTTTTTGTTCTCCTCCCCATCCCAGTTAAAACTAGCACTAATCAAGTATGTTTGTGTAGGTGATATGCTTAATTATATCCGTGGAAGTAAGGAGAGGGCTGCTGCTATGATTAGAGCAGAGGTTTTAAGAGAGCGCCAAGAGACGGCACGGAAAATGCGGAAATACTATTTGACATGTCTTCAGCAACTTCTTACTGATAATGGGAACTGTGAAAGGTAAGCTCAAGCATGTTTGGAAATCTATATTTGAAAGAGCTACGTAAATTTTAGCGTAGCGTTGTTCGTCTGCTGGCAGTTCAGGCTGTGTTGGAGCAACAGTGGTGCAGCCTGAAGTGCTGCCGGTCTGATAAGGCTGTCACGGGGTCACTGCCGAGCTTGATGCCTGAGTATTGCTGAGCAGTCAGACATATTGTCTTCTCAGTGTTTGTTGGCTCTTGCTAGCAATACTTTCAAGTACAATCTGAAAGGAATTGTTTTTGAATTTTTTCTCATGTTCTGTGGTTCTTGTCAGAGCTGAGAAGAAAATAATGAATGCTGCCATCAAGCTTGTTACAATGGCTAAAGGACTTGAAACCCCTCTTCGACACACGTCCCAGTGCAAAACTACCCACTCAGGTTAGTTGTGTTTTATTGCTGTTTTCTTCTTAGCAATACAGATTTAATGGATGCAGTAATGAAAAGGCAGGCGTATGGTGATGTACTAGTTCTCGATAAGTTCTGAACAGATATGTAAATATACGCTGCTCATTCTGACAGTGCTAATACTGACAAATCTTTATTTAAAAAGGCATACAAACAAATAACCCCCTGCCCTTTTCTTCTTCCAGTGTTAACATTTCCTTCTATTAATCTGTTTCCTTCCCTGGCCTTGTAGCTCTGCTGCTAAATTCTGATCTGCCAACCGGAGGAGAGTACTCAAAAAGTGATGGCCTATCTCAAAGTCGGCTAAACCACATGGAAAGCAAATCTTGTGGCGAAAGTATTACTGAAAAAGCTAATGATAGAGTTGTTCATAAGCGTGTTCCACGTGACTTGAGACAGCAATTTGATGCAACGCAGACTGAAACACAACATATGCTTCCTGAAACAGATGCTTCAAATATTCAGAATGGGAATAATACCAAAAATCTGGTTGACTTTACTAGAGATCATCTGTTAGAGTTCTATCCAAATGAAGATGGAAGAAGAGAAAAATACAGCCCTATCATAAATGTGAATAAACCACTCCTGTGTGCAACTAGTAATTTAGGACATCAGAATACCTCTCCATCTGCCTTTCGTGTCAAGTTAGATAATATGCATGCACTCAGCCTTACAGATGGCCTTGGTGTCTCAGAGCCATCTCATCAAGTGCTGAAGAATCAAAATGAAAGATTAGTTTTGAAAGAAGATGAATGTATACCACTGTGTGGAAACTGGAAAACTACAACTGGAAGAACAAAAAACTCAGATTTTCACAAAATCTCTAGAAGGGATGAAAGTAGCTGCAGTGAATGGAATTCTGTGAATGGAAGTCAGTGTCTGGGTAGTAGTAATATGCCTGTGGTGCATCCTGAACAAAAACCCAATGCAAATATCCAGGCAAAGTTTGTATCCTGTGAAGAATCTTTTTCCACTGCCGATGAAAGTGTTGGTGGTACTTGGAGAGAACTCACCAATGGCCATGTCAAGAATCTCAAAGTGAAAAACAGTAGTAAGTTTTACAGTAGAGGCCAGATGAAAACAAATCCAGAGTGTACTTCATTCCTCAGATCTGACAAATCAAACTCTGCTGTCACACAGCTCAATGTGTTGCCAAACTCAAATGCACAAAAATGCTGCGAGAAATACTTGGAAAAGAACGTCATGGAATCCCCAGTCTCTTCAGTAAGATAGTGGTTTTGATTTATTTTTTTTTAACTTGAACCAATAACAATGATTCCACATTTGAAGGAAAATATATATATATGTAAGTGTGAGGAGAGGGGAAAAAAACTGTTTCGTGACCAATGTTACAGAATTTGTGTTGCATGAACTAATTCTATGCAATTGCTTGAAATATAAATGCAGAGTTCTGTTTACTTTTGGAATAACACTTTCACAGCTGTTTATAGTGTATTATGTATGTTTATTAAATAGAATCTATTTTTATATTAAGTGTGCAGTGTTTATTTAAAACAAAGCTACTTTAGCTTGTGGTAAACTTTTTAAATGCTTGTGAAAATTCCTTCAGAACTCAATGAGAAATGTTTGAAACAAGTTTTTCAATTGAGCTTTCTATTTTGAAGAACCCCCCCCTTACTTCCTCTGTATGTGTCTTCATAATAAAAGTGTAAATACTTACTTTAATTATTAAAACAAATCAACTATCAAGTCAACTATCATGTAATCTTCTCTTGGATACAACAAAAACAAAGCTTCTACTGGATGAAAGAAAGTATAGGTTAAATTAACCACAAGCAGGTGTTTCTTAAATAGCTATCAATTTAAACTGAAAATGTAGTAATTTTTCTTTTGATGGTTTCAAAACTTCCCTTTAAAAGCCTGTTCATATTTGAGAGAAGAAATGTATGTTTTAGATGTTTCGTCTGTGTCTAATACTATTTTAATACTATTTTTCTTGGAGTGGGATTTCATTTCTAGGGATACAGTTATGAAAACAAACATTTTTCTGTTTTCTTTATTGACTCCATCTGTGTTGCGTGTGTAAGGTGTGGTTAATGCTTGTTGCAATTAATTAGATGATTATGGCTCAGCAACTCATATCGCTGGTAATAAAAAAAACACAGACAAAAAACAAAAACACAAAACAACATTGTGCTATTTGGCCTGTTATGCTTGTGTGTTATTAGAAGAAACAAAACCAAGGTTAAATATTCTCCTCCATGATACATAAGCGTTTTATGTGCGACAACATTTATCTCTTACAAGGCTTACAAACGTATTTAATTTCCTTTACCAAACTGCCTTGCCTATTTATATTTCAGGCCAGCTGGCAAGGCAGAATGTGTTACAGCTCTTGGTCTTCGAGACTGGTTTGTGTCTGGAGACTGAGGTGATCAAGTGAGAAAGCTCTGCATTTCTTGGTGGCCTTTAATGTTGCCCATAAATGCAACCCCACTTCCTCTTTAGTGAAGGTTTGGGGTTTGTCATTGTCAGTGGAAGCAAAACAAGGCCACGAGAGACTGCTCGTGCCTAAAGAAACATGAGCAGTGGTTAAGTTCAAGGGCCTTATTCCTAGCTCTAAACTGAGGAAATAGCTGTGGCCTTGTGTGCTGGGGAAAGCTTTTGCTGGTTGTCCTCTAATCCCTGAGTGGAGGCTTCTTTTTCCAACACGGAGTGGCTTTTCTGGTTTGCTCAAGCATTTTCCCGAGTAAGGAAAAGAGATGTATTTATTGCTGTTTGAGGTGCTTGAACAGGTGCTTGAACCAACTGATCAGACAGACTCATTCCTTGGCCTTGTCCAGAAACCTTTGCCAGGTGAAGAAAGCTTGCAGAAGAAACCATGCAGCCACCCTGTCAGACATCACCGATGGCTCAGATAGAGCAGCTGAGGCCCCCAGATCTCAAGTGTGTACAGAGCACACTTTTCCATGTAATCTTTCATTCCAGATGGGTTCTGTAGCTTCTCTGTAGCTGCTCTGCAGTGCTGGTTCCTCCACCTGGGATGGGGCAACCCTGGCTTTTTGTACAGGCTGGGTGACGAGACACTGGAGAGCAGCCCCGCAGAGAGGGATCTGGGGGTTGTGGTTGGCAGGAAGTTGAGTATGAGCCAGCAGTGTGCCCTGGCAGCCAGGAGGGCCAACCATATCCTGGGGTGCATCAAGCATGGCATTGCTTGTCGGTCGAGGGAGGTGACTGTCCTGCTGTACTCTGTGCTGGTGTGGCCTCACATGCTGTGTGCAGTTCTGGGCACCACAGTACAAGAAGGACATGAAACTGTTGGAGAGTGTCCAGAGGAGGGCGACAAAGATGGTGAAGGGCCTAGAGGGGAAGACACATGAGGAGTGGCTGAGGGCACTGGACCTGTTCAGCCTGGAGAAGGCTGAGGGGGGAACCTCATTGCAGTCTACAACTTCCTCGCGAGGGGGAGTGGAGAGGCAGGTGACCTGTTCTCTGTAAACATCAGTGATAGGACCCGAGGGAATGCTGTCAAGCTGAGGCAGGGGAGGTTTAGGCTGGACATCAGGAAGAGGTTCTTCACCGAGATAGTGGTTGCACATTGGAACTGGCTCCCCAGTGAAGTAGTCACTGCACCAAACCTGTCTGAATTTAAGAAGCGATGGGACTCTTACTTAGTCACATGGTCTAAACTTTTGGGTAGGCCTGTGCGGTGCCAGGAGTTGGACTTGACGATCCTTATGGGTCCCTTCCAACTCGGGATATTCAATGATTCCATGATTCTATGCTCCGAAATGTGCTGAGCTTTGTGCCTATACATGAACCGCTCTTAAAATTTTTCTGGAATGTAACCTTTTATGGCACGTTTTCCTTCATATGTTTTCCTTCTGTTGTCTTGCTCAGCGTTCTTTGTAAGCGTAACTTTATTTTGTTGTTTCTCTGTAGCTTTTAAAAAACTTGCTGGGTTTGCACTCCCTTTCTCTCCTGTGGGACAGGTAGAAGATGTTAAACAGACAGGTGAAGGAGGGAGGAGGGGTGGAGTCTTTCCAATCCCACCTAGTAAAAGGGATAATGTTTAAATCTAGACACTTGCTATTTTATTTGTATCACATCACAGTACCGGACAACATCAGTGACTAGCGCTTCAATGCATGTGAGAATGTGAATGTAGATTGCAAAAAACAGTTAAATCCTTGCTCACCTAATATTTATTGTGTCTGTGGAGAGCTCTGAAGTTGCAGAGGGAATTTCAAAATGAAAATCATCTCCAGATGCCTGATGGGAAGATCCATACCCAAATGTTGTCAGTCTTTCTCTGGTGAGTTAAGTTTTAGTTACTTAGCCCAAGAATCAACAACTTGGTCAAAAGCATTTCTCAACCCTCCTTCTTCTAACATCAGTAGGAGAGAATGAAGCTAGGACAAGGTAGCATAAAGAGTGGCAACTCCTGAAATTGGATAGCTGACATTAGGAATGGGGGGTGTGTACTGTCACAATCTATGTGGTTGGACTTGTGTAGTTGACCTAGGACTGTAACATAGCCACTAAATAATTTTTTTAAAATAAATTTGCCATTTATTTTCACAAACTCAGTCATACTCTAAAAGAACTTACCTGTTTTGTTCAAGAATTCATCACATGCTATTATGACTTTTCATTCAGATGGTTCCTTGTTTTAATATTGTATTTATGCTGCATTAGCTTGAGTTCTGTTTTTATTCTAACGATGTTGCAGTTTAATACCATTTTACTCAAGTTTTAACACCCCCATACGTGCACAACTGAAACCTTGTCTCCTACCACAGCAAGTTTCTGTGTACAAGAGTAGTTATGAGTAGGACCAGAGGCCATGAGAATTTAGGTAGCTTGTTCAGAAAGTTAGGAAGCCTGAACAGGGAATTAAAAACAGGTATTTTAAATTGTAGGTTAGTGCTTTAACCACTAAATTACCTTCATTTTTTAATTTCTTCAACACTTTACTATGCTTTTATATTTCTTTGATTCATATTCTGTTCTATTTGAGTTTATCTTCTTTACTTTTTATTAATTCTTAGACTTTAATTCTGCTGTTTTTATTTAGCTCTTTTTCTTACCCCTCCTTTTTTTTTCCTAGTTTTAATCTTAGCCTATGTTTGGCTTTGTATGGACTCTTTTTTTTTTAAGTTTGCTTGAACATCGTGTAATTTCTGAAATTCCTTGCCCCCTGCTTCTCCTCCCCTGACCCCCTCCTCATCCCCTTGTTCCACCTTCTGTTGTGGGAAATACATTTGTCATTATAAACTTCTTCACCAGAGTGATAGATACCATTTTTTCTTGTCTTAAATGATTCATGATTTGTCATATTCATGAATTACTATTACATATCACAGATTTCTACCTTTACCATTCTGAAAGAGTTGTCCAGTCCTTATTCCTGCCACCATACTTAATCAGGAGTTATTATGTTGGTCCTAATGGATGTTTGTCCAATATGGTGTTCTAGTTTTCCAGTAACGGAGACTCTACAACTGCCCAGACAAATGCTTTTCAGTATCTTGTTTTCCTTAATGCTGGAAGGCTGCCTCTGCTTCCCCTTTCCCTTTGTGTCTTACCTGAGCTCTTACACTGCAGTTTAAGCCTGTTAGTACTTCTGCAATGTACCAAGTACGTGGAATAGGGATTTCTTTTATCTGTCAGTATGTCATGTGTTTAAAAACTGCTGTTACTTTCCTCAGTTTTCTTTCACTTAAGTAACACCAATCTTTCTTGTGTAAGTCAGCTTTTAAGATGTATTATAGGTCTATTGTTGCATGCAAATGTGGAAAGAGCCCAAATGACAGCAAATAGTAGATGGAAAAAAAATAGACCCAACAGTATTGATCCAGCCATGATTGATAATTTTCAGACTGGTTCAACTGATGGTCAGTTCTTCTGCAGAATTACTACAATGTTAGAAAAACAACCATCTGTGATGATGAAAGTCTTTCAAGATTGCTATGATTAAATCAAGGTTCAGTAAGTATTATCTGTGGGTATGTGACTAAGGAGAACTCCAGCTTGCATTTACAGGCTTTTCTTAGCACCTTTGGAATTTTGTATCTCATTGCCCCCTCATCTCTTATTTTAGCTTTTTATTGATAAGTTGGTACTTTCCAGTGAAGTTTGGAGATCTACTTACTACTATATAGGATCTCTTTTCCCATAAAAATCTCAAGCTGGGTATACTTCCCAGCAGTAGTAAGATACACAGTCACATATATATATATTTCAGTCATTCATGCTTAAAATTTGCTGTCAAAGCCATTCTTCTGCTTTTGGAACTCTGTTCTCATGTTTCACTTTGTTCTGTGGCAGTTGTTAAGATTTCCCATTGACATTTATTTTAAACATTTGCTCTTTTGTGCAGATTCACTGCACAGTCTTTTCTCCCATGGTGTAGATGGGTTACAATGGAGACAGACTATGGTAACCTGGCAGTGATACAGGAGCACATTACTTGCAGCTGCAGTGAGATTTCATCCAGCATTCTGATGCAGAATACTTCACAGTTCGAAATTAATCATGCTTCTCTCTCTGTTCCTTTTGCTTGGGCAAATATTTCAGTGTTGTGTAGATTTGGGGCAGTGATCAATGTGAGAACCAAGGTTCTTGTTTTCCTGCCTCTTGTACATGCTTACCTACCAAGACAGCTTTTAAGCCCAGTGCCTTTTTAACACTTGATAAATATGAGTCTGTTTCCATCATGTAATGATGCTCCTTTGTAAATTTGAATACAAATAAAGAAATTCATGTCTACTGCCAAATGTTCTGGCTCAATGCCATCCCTGGTGTTCTGGCTTCATCCAGATGATGAATGTTCCCTGTCAGCCCGCAGCCTAGTGAGAAGGGACAAAGGTACAGAAATACTGTATTTATCTAATTAACTTTGCTTTAAAATGTTAAGCAAATGCAATTCTTTAATACCCTGGTTTTACTATAGCTGTTAATTAACATGCAAATGCAGTTTATACAGCAAAACAGAGTAGAGGAAACACTTTTAAGTTACTTTACTCCCCTCTAGTGGTCTTTTGCCATATGTACTTTTATATAACACATCACAATAGATTTAAGGACAGTGGTAATAATCTGTTAAAGAAAAAAAAAAAAAGTCTTCTGGTAACTTCTTCCTTCTACTCATCTTCTCTTCCAATAAAGAAACCAGTTCATAGTGACTGGATTTCTTGCCACTGTAAATCACTAAACTAAACTGTTCTTTATATGTTGAGTTTAGTTAAAGGCCAAACTATACCCACAGCCTTTTTTTCTGTGCCCTCAAACCTGGTCCAAAGGGGTGTTGGTGTCCATGTTACTCACTCAAACTGCAGCCAAGGATTTACATCAGCTGAAACTAATCACATGTGTAGTGCTATATGGTTGTTCTGAGGGACATGCCAGTTCTGTGGTGCACTCAATACTGTTTAGGCCTATGCAAGTTGTGGGACATATAGAGGCTGTTGAAGTAGTGGGATCTGCCTTCACAGAATCACAGAATCGTCTAGGTTGGAAGAGACCTTCAAGATCACCTAGTCCAACCTCTGACCTAACTCTAACCAGTCCTCCACTAAACCATATCCCTAAGCTCTACATCTAAACATCTTTTAAAGACCTCCAGGGATGGTGACTCAACCACTTCCCTGGGCAGCCTGTTCCAATGCCTAACAACCCTTTCAGTAAAGATCTTCCTAATATCCAACCTAAACCTCCCCTGGTGCAACTTTAGCTCATTCCCCCTTGTCCTGTCACCCAGGCACGTGGGAGAACAGACCAACCCCCACCTCGCTACAGCCTCCTTTAAGGTACCTGTAGAGAGCAATAAGGTCACCCCTGAGCCTCCTCTTCTCCAGGCTGAACAAGCCCAGCTCCCTCAGCCACTCCTCGTAGGACTTGTTCTCCAGGCCCCTCACCAGCTTCGTCGCCCTTCTCTATACTCTCTCAAGCACTTCCATGTCCTTCTTGTAGCGAGGGGCCCAAAACTGAACACAGTACTGGAGGTGCGGCCTCACCAGAGCCGAGTACAGGGGGACGATCACTCCCCTACCCCTGCTGGCCACCCTGCTTCTTATAGAAGCCAGGATGCTGTTGGCCTTCTTGGCCACCTGAGCACACTGCTGGCTCACATTCAGCCGACTATCAACCAATATTCCCAGGTCCTTCTCTGCCAGGCAGCTTTCCAACCACTCAGCTCCCAGCCTGTAGCTCTGCTTGGGGTTGTTGTGCCCCAGGTGCAGGACCCGGCACTTGGCCTTGTTGAACCTCATACAGTTGGCCTCAGCCCATTAGTCCAGCTTATCCAGATCCTCCTGCAGAGCCTTCTTACCCTCAAGCAGATTGACAGACGCACCTAACTTGGTGTCATCTGCAAACTTACTGAGGGTGCACTCGATGCCCTCATCCATATTGTCGATAAAGATGTTAAAGAGGACTGGCCCTAGTACTGAGCCCTGAGGGACTCCACTAGTGACTGGCCTCCAATTGGATTTGACTCCATTCACCAAGACTCATGGTGGGTCTGGCTATCCAGCCAATTTTTAACCCAATGAAGCGTACACCAAATGAAGCACCGGTATAGGCGGGAGTAACTGACTCTCTTCATATAGCCAAATGCCTCGTCATCTAATTAGTGACGTGCATGAATGGATGAACAAGATTCCCACTGTCCCTACCTACTGTCCAGCAAAACCACAGCCAAGGGAATGGGCTTGGCAGAATCAATGGGGAAAGAACACCCTGTTGAGTTTGTCTCTAGTCTGGTGTTGTAAAGAAACATGAGATGTGTAGGACAAGTGGGAGGCTCTGTGGTCACATGACTGCAGCGCAGCTCCGGCTGGCGGTGAAATACCACTACTCTGATCGTGTTTTCACTTACCTGGTGAAGTGGGGGGGTGAGCCCCGAGGGGCTCTCGCTTCTGGCGCCAAGTGTCCAGCACGTGTCGGGTACAACCCGCTCCGGGGACAGCATTATGCGGGGAGTTTGACTGGGGTGGTACACCTGTCAAAGCGTAATGTAGGTGTCCTAAGGTGAGCTCAGGGAGGCCAGAAACCTCTCGTGGAGCAGAAGGGCAAAAGCTCGCTTGATCTTGATTTTCAGTATGAATACAGACTATGAAAGTGGGGCCTCATGATCCTTCTGACTTTTTGGGTTTTAAGCAGGAGGTGTCAGAAAAGTTACCACAGGGATAACTGGCTTGTGGTGGCCACATGTTCATAACGACATTGCTTTTTGATCCTTCAATGTCGGCTCTTTCTATCATTGTGAAGCAGAATTCACCAAGCATTGGATTGTTCACCCATTAATAGGGAACATGAGCTGGGATTAGACTGTCCATTGTGAGACAGGTTAGTTTTTATCTGCCTTTAAGCTAGCCAATAGCCATTTTCATGTAGGATGTCGCTTCTACTAGCTAGAAAACAGCTGAGATCAGAATGGAAACTGCTGCTCTTTGTTCAAGTTGTTGAGGTTGTAATCAACACAATGGAGTTGTTCAGCACAGACTTAATTAAGCAATAGTTAATGGTTAAGTGCTTTGCATTCTAGGGTCTGTTTTTAAAGGCTTTGAAATGACTTGCTATTACAGGATAGGTTATGTCATTAAAC
Source organism: Anas acuta (assembly GCF_963932015.1). Classification (NCBI taxonomy): domain Eukaryota; kingdom Metazoa; phylum Chordata; class Aves; order Anseriformes; family Anatidae; genus Anas; species Anas acuta. The sequence continues at coordinate 20,601,831 of NC_088990.1, forward strand.
ATTTGCCTCTTTTCTCCTTTTCCTGATCAGGAAAATACTAAAAATGTATGTAGAGGATTTGGTTTTCAGAAGCTAGCTGCTCTTTTCAAACTATTTGGAACTTTTTTCAAACATTTGGAACTTTTCCGTTTTTTTTCTAGAATGTCTTGAACTATTTGGAAGAAAATATGGGGGAATTAAAAGGGCATTGTGTCAATAAAGAAAATGTTGTCAATTTACTAATAGAAAATACAGTTCTCTTAAAATACTTCACAAAATTGTTTGTCTTCATATTTAGTTATGGAAAAAATAGAAACATTCCAAGTATCAAAACATTTTAATGTGATCTGAGTGAAACCTTTTGTTTTAAAATGAGTCTCAACTTGAAAACTTTTTCAAATTTAAAAAAGTAAAAATTGAAATGAGTCAGTTTAAGAGACCCACAGCCGTCTTCTTTTCCTTCATGATTTTTCTTTTGTGGAAAACTTAAATACCTCAGTTTCCTTCCAAGCTGGAAGGAAATCAAATGTAGAAAGTAAAATTCGTCATAAAACATAACTTCTGTCTTCCTGCCCTGCTCTTGCAAGAGATGTTTTGCCTATCAGTGATGTATATTATAATAACCAATAGCTGGTGAAGCTATTTCCTACATTTCTCAACATTGTTGCCTTTAGGTCATTAGCAGATAGTACTCATAAACATCAGCTTAGCCAGTAAAGGCTTTGACTCTATTTATTATTGTGGATGCCTGAGCAGTCCCTGGGGGAAGTTGTGACCAATTCATCAGCCAGGGACTTTAACTTGTTCTCAACTCTTCTTCAAACAAAACAAAAATCATTCACGTTTGCAAGTGGAAAGGAGGTAAGATATTCCTAGAGCTTCTGGAATATGAACAACCCTATAAATTAAATCTCCACACTGCCTGCTAAATGTTTTCTTGCGGAAGTGCTGGCAACTGTGGAATGTATTTTGCTGATCACCTTAAGAACAGCACCTTACACACCTGGCAACTGTTTTTCTTGAAACAAGGCTATTTGCTGATGGCTTAGCGGTAGGGTTGAACAAAGCAGACTCAACAGGTTTATAGCTGGGATTTGCAGATTAACACATTGTTGCACTTCCTAGCATCTTCCTGGGCTAAATCTCCCATGTACATGTATTTGACATAAGTGGAAGAAGTTCCATACATTTTCCATTACAATCCTTCTACCACAGTTAACAGAACACAGAATTAAGTTCTAAATAAGCTAGAAGAGCTGTCTTCTCCAGAATGTTACTGGGGTTAAGCATGGGGCTAACCTTTCCCTTGCAATGGGCTTTAGCTAGTGCCATAAATTACAAAAATTTCTTGAAAACGTTTAATTTTTGGTTTTCGTCCTTCTCTTGCAAATAGCATGATAAAGTTCTTCACCACAGAAAGAGGAAGGACAACATGTGAAACAAACCTATCAAAGGAGGGTAAGCAGCTTACTGGTTTTACTTAGGCTAACTCACCCTTAAAATGTAATTTATTATACTGTTGGGGGAATAATGATACCTACCCCCCCCCCCCCAAAAAAAAAAAAAAAAAAAAAAGGCAGGGAAAATAAGCAAGCAGAAATGGGAAAAGACTAATAAGATCTCGAATGCTGAGATTCCCTAGAAAAAGCAACCCTTTTCAGTTTTCCATAGGGAATGATCATTGTCAACACGTATGAGTATCAGAGATCCATTCAACTGATATAATGGTGCAGTTGTTTTTCTAACACATTTACCTCTGAATTTGTTATTGTCAAACATGTATTAGAATGTGCGTATGTATCATGCTCTAAATACTTGATTTTTATGAGTTGGAGTCAATTCAAAAAAATTAATTAATTTATTGTTTTAGACAATGTTGCAAAAATTTCTCTCTGTATTTTCACCATGCAGAACTCTGAATATTTAGTCAGCAGGACTGTGTAGATTTGTTGCTATTTTGCTATTAGTGACAAAAAGTCAGGTAGGTAAAGAGTCTCATCTGTAGACCAAAGAATGTAGAAAAGGAAGAAAGATTTTGTAGCCAATTGTGTGAAGGGAATTTTTTCCAGTTCTCCATAATGCATCAGAATCTATGTAATGCTGTTTTCAGAAATTTCACTGCTGTATTTTAGCTTAACTGGATGGAAAGGCATTCACCACACTGAAGTCAGAGCATGCTCTGTAGACCACTGAAATAAATGGAGGGAAAAAAATGATCTCAGGCTTTGGACTAGGTTTACACTGTCAACGGAAGTTTCTCCAGATCATTTCAGTGCAGGGAAACTGTTTTCCCAATAGTTTATCATAAAATGCGTCCAGACTGGAGCCTCTGAAAGATTTTCTTATCTTGAAAAGGCAGCATGAATCTCCTTACTTACATCACCTACTGTTTCATCCATAAAACTAGACTTCCTTCCTCTTACTGATGAACAGGAGTGGGAAAAGTCAGCCTTACTGTATATCCATATATCTCCAGATAGATAAGATATAGATACCATTTTTTCCTAACCATCTCCTGGCTATGAGTATTTTTCCTTGTCTCTCCCTTATGGGTGTCAGATGACATTTCCTCTACTTGACTGTGTGCCTGTTCAACCTCTGTTCTTATTTGTCTCTAGCTGTGTGGATTTTTTTTTTGTGTGTGTGGAAAGGAGTTCACACAGCTAAAAATGGTTTTCAACATTTTTATTTAAAATTTGTAGTGTCAAAAGCTTGTATCTTATTTAAAAAAAAAAAAAAAAAAAAAGTAACAAAGCAATCTTTTCTGAACTCCACCCCATTCACCACAGTAACAGCAATTTTGGGTGGACTGGTGTTGATAACTTGCAAACAAACAAAAGAAGCTTTAAAGATTTATTTTTTTTAATATTAGAATTTCTTCCCCCTTTTAAACTGTAGTCTATTGTAATTGATACTAGAAACACAAGTAAACATTCACATTTCAAGTGTTGTAAATAATGAATTTTAAACTATCCTTCTATCTTAATCCTCCTGGTAGGGAAGAAAAAAAATATTTCAAAAACATATAGAGCTTTCCTCCTGTCCCTTCTTGTTTCCAATTTGAGCTGCAGTATTTGGAATTTATTGCAATTTCCTACTCAAATGGCTTCCTTAACTTCTTTGGTTACTTGTAAAATGGTTTTGGGTTAACTGAAATTATTATTTCCTGTGTTTCCTTACAAAGAAAGGCAACTAGATTATTTGTATTATTTATGTGCTTTATAGCTGCTTGCTTAGGACATGATCAGCTTGTTGCCCACTGAGTCAGTACATAAATGAGAAGGGGCTTATAATGAAACAATTTAAAAGGTAATAGGACATTTCCTATTGACTTTTGTAAGCTGAATATACCATAGTAATAGTGCTGGAACTGTGGCATGCAGTATATTAAAGAAGTATACACTAATAAATGGATTGTGTTCTATACAGTGTGGTGTATAAAAGACTTTACAGCTGATGGGCATTTTGAAGCAATGAAGACTGGCTGCTGATACTAGTGAGCCTGATAAAGCAGCCCCCTCAGTGATTCTCAATAAGTAAATCTTAGCACTTTGAACAGACGGGGTGGAAAAAAAAGGAATTCCTGAATGATATTATACCCTGTAAGGAGTCACAGACTCCAGATGAGGTTGTCTCATTTAGTTTACTGGTATCTAGAAAACCTGAGGAAATGAAGTCAGCCTTTTGGAAAGTTACTGAATAAAGGAAAGTGCAGAGCAGAGCTGTACTGAACTTTTCACTGGCTGGAGTCACTCATACATGAGTCAGCAGTGTGCCCTTACAGTGAAGAAGGCCAACTGCAGACAGGGCTGTGTTAGTGTGAACATAACCAGGTGGTGGAGAGAACTGATTCTTCCACTCCTTTGGCTTTTGGGAAACCGTATCTGCAGTAGTGCACTCAGCGCTGGGTACCCCAATAGTACAAAACAAAACAAAAGCATTGGCACCTGAAGCAAGCCTTGCAGAGGGCCACCAGGATGTTTAGGAGCTAAAGCAAGGACCTCTTAGGGGAGGGCCCATTCAATATTAAGAAGCGAAGGTTAAAAAGGATCTTAGTGACGCCTTTAGAGGAGACAGAGCCTGACTGCTGGGTGATTGTGAGCAGTGATAGAATGAGAGGCAACAGACACAAGTTATAATGAGGGAAATTCATCACGATAAGAGCTGTCAAACACTGTAATAGGTTATGCCAGAGGGGCTGTGGAGTCTCCATCCTTGGAAATGCTCAGAACTTGGCTGGATTGGGCCTGAATGGCCTGCTCTTTGCAGGGATCTGGACCAGGTAACCTCCACAAGTCACTACCATCTAAATTCATATTTGGTTTTACGAGAGGTCCATAAGTGATGCTACGATAGTGTTATTTCTCAATGGAAGGGCTTTGTAAATGGAATGTGGTGGGTTGAGTCTAATCCCTGGTCTCTTATTACCTATTTTATTATTTCAACTGCATCATGGGGGAACTCCCTATCAACTGAGACATCTCATAGCTAGAGGAACACTGGGATGGAAAACAGAGGCAGAGCCACCCAATCCCTTGCTGACACAATGTCTGAAGGAATGTAGGGCCTGATTCAGCTGTCTTTGTTCAAGTCAGTAGGGAGTTGTGCATAAATGAGAACTACAAGAAGAGGCTCCTAGTTACTGATTTCCACCCACTTGGAATGTACTAATTCTCATAAAAAGTTGTATCCGTTTTGCTTAATGTCTTGGCCCCAGAATACACCCAGCAGTTGGCATTTCATGCTAAGCCATGAAATTTCTTCCACTTTGCTTCTGAGTTTACAGGTGGGATTTAAAAGGTCATTAGGGACAAACGTAAGATTGAAGAAACTAGTCTTGCAATCATTACTCTGGCAGAATTCCCATTAAATTTGACAGGATTATAGCTGACAGAACAAGAATGTGTATTTCCTTTTCTTGCAGAGTTGGATTTTTTTTTTTGGTTTTTAATATTTAAATCAAAGAAAAAATGCTATTTTAAACTGAAAAATTTTGAGCTGTGTGTATAGAATTAAATATATGTCATGTATGTATTGTATTACGCTGGTATTTTTATTTTATTAAAAATTTCCATTCCATTTTAATTTAGTTGTATTGCTATTCAGCACTAGTCTTACAAAAATAAGTTGTGCTTCCCCTTCCTGGAGGACAGAATAGAAGCCACAGGTTTTCTTATAGTTAACTTAGCTGTTTGTATGTGTCCTAAAGAAAGGATACATGTTAATATTATCTCATATACTTTTAGCAAATGGAGATATAGCGTAAAAAGGTCACTCATATGAGATATTAAGATTGATTTAAAATAAAATACAGTTCTAGAAAAGAAAAGAGCTATGAGTATGGTACAGAACCATCCTTAAGTTAGTACTAAGAAAGAGGTGTCTGAGCTAGGGCATCTCTACGGTTTCCTTGTGATTTCTTTGTCACTAATACTTAAAAATCCAGGTAGTTTAGAGAATTAAGAACATTCCTTTCATTCAGACCTCATGAAGGACAAATCCAGTTATTGTTTGAATTATTCTCCAAACTCTAGTGGGGTGATACCAAAATTTTGCTTAATTCTTATAGATTACAGGAATTGTCTTGTTTAAGGTGACAAATTCTGTACTAAAACTGTTCTATACTTGCATAAATAGGAGAGAGATGTACTGAATATATATAAAATTAGTAGCTTTCTGGTCATCTAGGATGCAACTGCGATAAAATGCTGGAATTTCCCCAGGAGCACATAGGCCCCTAGTGGCTGAGCCAAAAGAGTCTTTCATTTAATTCTTATTGTATTACAGAAATATTACCCCAACACTGCACACAGTTTCACAAATTATGGATTTACATTCTAATGTAGATTAGATTTCTTCCTCCTCCCTTACACGTAAAAACTCAGTTTACAGAGTAAACATATTTCATTTATAAAAATAAAACAAAAGTCTTAAGTGAAATTTGTCCCCCAAAATCTATCATTAATAGATTTTGTAGCTAGCTATCACAGCTTATCTGATCAAACAGTGTTTAAAAAAAAAAAAAAAAAGGTGATAGTTTGTTTTGTTACTTTTTTTTTTTTTTTTAATATATTTAGACCAGCTAATTGGTCTCAGCTTTTGTCTGGATGCAATTACTGTTTGTGCTTGTAAGGTACTTAAAAAAATACGCACGCCAAAATTTTCCCACACCATTTCTTTTCATTGGCATAATTAAGACTTTATTAAGAAAAATGTAAGATGGGCATATTTTTTCCTCACGTGGGTTGGAGTAAATTTACAGATCTAAAAATTACAATTACAGCAAAAGTTCATATAATTGAAATAAACTCTAATTGAAATAAACTCCCAGCTCTATCTTAGTACTTCATTATGGTAAGATATTTTGTTTGCAAAAGTTCAAAACAATTTAAATGTCTAATGAATATGAAAATTTTGATCAGCATCCTACAGAACAAGAGGGAGGAGTATTTGCCTAATAGAAAAAGGTTCAGGTTGGTAAAAGCCAGGAAAAGGTAAGAACCGTCATATCACTGCTACTGAACATAGAGCATCAGCGTTGAAAACTTCAGTTCTGTGGTTTTATGAAAATCAAACAGCAGGATAAACAGGTATTCCTCTGAAAATCAATTAAATTGTAATAATTCCCATATTGTATACAATTAACTAACATATTTGTCTTTAATGTTGATAAGCACAGGGCAGTGCTCTATGACGTGGCTAGCTATACAAGCCTGCTTTCTGGACTTGTCTTTTATTAGAGGAATGTACCCAATTTGTTTTAAAGGGTATGTGCACCTATGGAAAATCTTGGGATCATTGCTTCCAAGTTGATACCCAACTGCAAAAGGTGGTCTGTCTATGTTTGCTAATGTAATTCATTGAACTGTAATTATCTTCCACTGATTTTGGGCCCTGCCACCCTGCCATACCATTCATATCTTCCAAGATAAGCCATACCATACATATCTTCTTACTCTTCCAAATAAGATCCGCCGGGACTCCCACTGAAAACAGTTGCTTATATGTTATGTCAAATTCCTCTAGGCACATAAACGAAGAATATAACATTATTGTTTCAGTATCTTTTATTTCTGGATTTGATTCCTGATATTTGACCAAGGAGTTATAATATCACTGAACTTCTGATTCTCAGTTAATCCAAGAGTTCAGCTTTTTCTCATTAGAAATGGTTATCAACTGGATGAAAAGAATTACTCTTTTGTCTTCTTGAATGAAACTTCTGAATGGCTGACCAATCTTTTGGAGGCCATATAGGAATCTGTTTGTCCAGATGTTTTTCAGAGTCCAAACATTTGAAAACACTCGAGTGCCTGTGGGAACTTTTGTGGATGACCCTTAGTAGTAGTTCTGTTTAGCAGCAGAGAGCAGAAGTTTTAAATCTTTTGCTTGTGACAGTATATTTTTTTAGTGGTTTGAGAACCCAGGTGGGCATATTTTAAAGCTGTGAAAAATTTAAATACTTCTAGTATATAAACATGTTCTTTAGAATGACACACCAGAAGTCGATGAAGTGCTGCATAGTTCACTAGATTAATTAGTGGACAGCCCACATATCATGTAGCATTACTTCACATAGTGTAATCCATATTTCTGCAACCATGCAAGATACCAAATAATACATCATAAAATGTCCTAGAAGATATGACAAAACCACCCTATTAAACTGTTACATAAAGTGGATATTTTTTTCTGGTACTTTATCTAGAAAATTCAAGCAATTGAAAAAGAAAATGTTGAAAACAAAAGAATGTTTAAATAAATAGTAGATGAGAATTCCCTTTATAACTTACACTTGCTTACAGGTAAATTCTATAATTCTATTTTGCATGCAAAATCAACTTTAATTCCATTGTTTCCTTTTGTACAAGCTACAAAACAGGGATATAAGTTTTGTGTTGCTACTGGCTTGGGCCTTGTTCACATGAACTGAAGAGCCACACTCTGAATCCCATTACTTATTTCTTTTGTCAATATCCCATATTATTTCACTGTGTATCTACATTTTACCTGTATTGTCACATTAAAATATTAAGTGGTGACACTGGAATGGCTAAAATCAAATAACCATTTTACAATTTACAGCATCTACCAATTTTCTTGATGATAAAAATCAGCCTAAATACTCAGAATGCTGTTACTGGGTCGAGTATACAAACATTGCATTTCCTGTGCTAGCTTAAATACTATGTACATTTAGATAGATAGATAGATAGATAGATAGATAGATAGATAGATAGATAGATATGTGTTATCCTTTTAAAACAAAAAATTGCTAAAAAAAGATATTTAAACTACTTATTTCAAATAGCATCAAAATCTGGCACACTGTATATACTCTCCATTTCCCTTTGGCAAGTGCTTTGGCAGCTGCTGTGGGTGAATGGTCAGCTACTCTGTAAATCATACAGCTAAGCTTTTGCAACATCGACTCACTGATACAGAACCATTCACAATCAATACCTACCTGAAATTAACAAAAGCTGAAAATACATGTAAGTTAAGAAATCCAGCATTTCTGCCAAAATACTTCTAAATGAAGAGTAGCTGAATGCATAAATATAATTTACTGTCAGTCCACAATGCTTGCTTTCCTTGTTTTGTATTTTCTGTATACATTGAAATAGGATAATTCTCATATGTGTCTACCTGTAGGTAGACTACTACCCGTGTAGGTAGTCTGGGATTGAATTCTATTAACCACTCACTAATTTCAATATTACAGTTTTTTATGTTTCCAGGGTCGTAGTGGGGTTTGTTCTTCAGAATTTCAAAAAACACCACAAAAGTACAAGTAAAAACTGCAGGATCTTTTTTTTTTTTCTTTTCTTTTCTTTTCTTTTCTTTTCTTTTCTTTTCTTTTTTTTTTTTTTTTTTTTTTTTTTTTTTTTTTTTCTTTCCTTGATAAGGATGAGACATGCAGTTGTTCTGGAACTGGATGTACAGAATTAGGCGCATGTACAGGCTCTCCATGAGAATGCTACCAATCTGTTATTTATTAAGGCTGGATTATGGCTCGAGCTTCCTTAGTCCTGTAAGAATTGATCTGAAGTCCAGTGAGTTTGAGGAGAGTTTTTCATTGACTTAAGTAAGTTTTGGTCTAGAAGATGATGTTAACAACAGGCAAGTTATTAGCTATGTTATCATGAATTTTGTGTACTTTTGTACTTTTGAAAGCAGAAAAGCACCTCCTGCTGAAATCTGGAAGTTGATTCCTGGAGCTTCCTTGTACCCCTACTATCTAGCAGGTATTTTAGTTTCAACTGGGTATTCCTTGGTGTAGATCTTGTTGTTCCACTGGATTTCCGCTAACAGTTTGGACTTATTTGTGTTGATTCTAGAAGTATCCCCATTTACTGTTTTTGTTTTTCTGTAATGAAGGATGAGCTGTTATCCTAGTGTCTGAATTTCCCTTGCAAGGGGTGGAGTGCATAACTTCCACTCCACACAGGATTTACAATTTCTTGTCAATGACAAAGAGTTCCCAGAGATCAAAAAAAAAAAAAAAAGAAAAAAAAAAAGAGAGAGAGAGAGAGAAATTCAGAATTATAAGACACAAAGCAGTAATTATTCACAAAATATTCACTATGCCTCTTTTACTCCAAAATCAGTTTCCTTGTGATAGGGGGCTAACAAAAAATAATCTATCAAATCTATGCTTATGCTGCTTCCTAGAGTGGGATAAAGCAATAATGGAACTATGGAATTAAGGGCTTCCAGTTAATAAGTGAATTCTCCCCTTTAAATGAGGCCTCTTTCTTAGCCCACCACTGCAGGCATTGCAAGTTTGGTCTGTCACTGCTTCCAGGCTCAGCTCTTGCCCTCGGGTTTTTGCATCCCTGCAGCGGTCGCTGCCCTGCTAATTGCTAGCACGCGTATTATTCCTCCTGCAGCAGCCTTTAAGGTGAAGCTAGCATCGCTGCAATTTTTCCTTATAAGGGAAACAGAGATGTTCTGCATTACTTTTTTAAAGCCGCTAAGTCGCCGCAGCGATGCTGTAGCTCTCTGACGCCTACATAGGTTCAGATGGAGGGCTCCGTGCCTGTCCCTGCGCTTTGGGGGTACACCCTGAGCTGCTGCCCCCTGCTCCAAGCCCGGGGGCTCCCCGGGAGCCCGGGCAGGCACCGGAGGTCTGGGGGGTCCGGGCAGAGCCCCCGGCCCAGGGGTAGGGGGGCGGCTGGCCGCAGGTGCCCTGCCCGAATCACTCCCACCTCGGGGAAGGGGAAGCACCTCCGGCCCCAGCCCCGGAGCCCCCCGGGGTGGCGTTTTGGGGGTGGGGGGGGAACATTTTCTGTCACCTCTCTCGCGAGAAAGCGGTGCGCGGGCGGTCCTTGAAGAGGACGGGGGGGGGGGGGGAGGGAGTGAGAGGAGGGGAAAAAGGAGGAGGAGGACGAGGAGGAGGAGGGAGGGGGCAGCTGGAGCCGCAGCTGGAACCGCGGTGGGTGCAGCGGCCGCAGCTGGAACAGCAGCGGGAACGGCGGCCGGCGGCGGCTCCAGCGGGTGCGGGCGCCGAGCGGGGCGGGCGGGCTGGCCGGGAGGCTCCTGCCCGCGGGGCTCTCCCCCGGGCTGCCGGCGAGCCCCGGCGCTCCCAGCCGCCGGTACCCGCTCGGCGGAGCCGGGAAAAGGAAAGGGGTCGCGGCCGGGGGAGGCTCCCAGCGGGTCCCGGTGGCAGGGAGGTGGAGGCAGCGCCGGCGGGCGCGGGGCGGCCGTGCCCGCTCTCGCCCTGCCCCTGACGCCCCTTCCTCCCTTCTCTCTCACAGCTCGCCTCGCAGGCGGTTCTGCGGAGGCAGGGCGGCGGGCATCGGCGGACTTCGGCGGCGGCGGAGAGAAGAAGGAGAAGGAGGAGGAGAAGGAGGAGGAGGAAGAGGAGGAGGAGGCGACGGCCGCTCGCAGCCCGGGGGCTCGGGGGACGCGATGTGGCGGGGGCGGCTGCTGGGGATCGCCCTGGGAGTTGCCGTGCTGTGGGCGTCCCAGGGGGGCGCCGCCGCCGCCGGGCACGCCGAGGGGGCGAGCGGCAAGGAGCTGCGGGCCAGCAGGGCCAAGAGGCGAGGGCAGGGCGGCGGCGGGCACGACGCGCTCAAAGGGTAGGTGCGGGCCGGGGCCCCCGGGACACCGCGGAGGTGGCTGAGAGAAGGGGAGAAAGGGGAGGCCCCGAGGAGGCTCGGGGATGCCCCCACCACAGGGCCGGGGCACCGCCCGCAGCATCCCCGGGGAGCCGTGCTTCGTGCGGGGGGACGAGGGCTTCGCTGGGCTGCGGCTGGGCTTTGCTCGGGTGGCTCGAGGGAAGGGCGCAGATAAAGGCTCGCTGCAGGCTCCTGCATTCCTCGCGCGTCCCCTCTGCTGAAAGCAGGGCAGCGGGGAGGCCCGCTGCTTGCTGCCGGCTCTCCTCACCCCCTAAACCTTGTGCGCTGCGCCTCTGCTTTCTGGACTTGTGCTGCTTCTCCGCTGCTGCTCCTGGCCCCGGCGCTGCTGCTTGTGTCAGAGCTACCCGGTACCTAGAGCGAGCGAGCGAGCAATGCATGCAAGAGTGAGAACTCATGATCGGGCATCATGGCACACGCTTAGCAGGGTGGTTTTTTTGAGGGGCAAATCCGATCAGGCAAAATGCTTTGCAAATCCTAATGGAACACCTTTCCTGAGCAAAAATAATTGTTAAGACAGCTGAAAGGCATTGCGTGTGTGCGCAGTTGGAAGCGTAGTTCACGGTAAAGGTGAAAGGTTGCAATGTTGGAAGGAAAAAGGAGGTTTCCTTCCTGAGGGGTTCCGGTGCCCTGTTTCAGCCCATAGCAAGATTTTTTCACTCATCAGGCAGAGAGCAAATGTAGCAAAAATTACACAGAGATAGTTATGTTTCAGTAAGGGATGCAAGATTTTTTCTCTGTTTTCCTGACTTCCCCAAGAGGAGCTATTACAGCTTTGTTTTTAGAGGCCTTGATGGATATGCTTTAATTTCTTGCTAACTTCCTCACACTTACGTAGTACATATTATTTATATACAGATTGGAAATCCTGGCCTTTTTAATGTTTGCCTAATTGGAGAAGGTTTAAGTTTTAGGGTCCTTGTTCTGCAAAAATGGATGCAAGCTGTCAGTATTGTTTTTCAAGGATCTGATTTTGTAGGGTCAGACTCTCTTATTTCATTTCCTCAAACCTTGTCACCAGAGGAACAGTTGGACAGAGTAGGTCTTTTCTTTGACAAAAGCTGTTCTTGAAGTCGGGGGCTATTGGGGTTGTTGGGTTGTGCTAGTTGGGGACTAATTGTAAGTAATAAAAAATTATAAGGAAAAGTATTTTCTAGAGCGAACCTTTTTTTTTCTTCATGATGTTTTGAAAAACTTTTTCATTTTAGAACTCTGAGTTAATATCAGGCTGAAAAGCATCACTTTCTGATCAGTGGGATAAAGTATGCCACCTAGAACATGTGTGCTGCCTTGATGGACTTAGTGGGAGTTAGAGGCAAGCAGCTGAGGATAAAATTTCTTTGTTGAATATGACTGTGCTGTTTAGATAGTAATAGTACTGCTTCATAGATGGTATTTCAATTTTAATAATTTTTGAAGTCCAGGATGGGTTAGGATAAGTATTCAGTCTTATGGGTTGATTTGTATATTTAACTGAAACCTTCAGCTTGTGTACTTTGCAGTGATTCATTCCCATCCTTTTGTTGTATATTATCTGTGAGTTCTATATCAGCTTAGTGATCTGCAAATCTACAGTTAATGCTAATATCAATTTTAGGTATTTTATGTCTTGGTCAAATATTTGGAATTTTAGAGTTCTGAATGAGTGCCCTTGGAAGGCAACTTCTTAAATAAAATATGATTGCCAGATGTTCTGAGATACAGTAAAGACAAAACGAACCATTAGTTCGATTGATAACTTTTTTTGTAACTCTCATTCAAGGCTTAGAGTAGAGTGCATAAGCTGCTTGGAGGAGATGGAAATCCCTTTGTTAACATCCAGACATCTTTATCTTTGTTGGGAGAACCCTGCAGGACATTTCCAATTCAGAAATTGCGAGTGCTTCCTTAGGTGTGGTAGTGTACTGTACAGTATGAATAAAAAGAATTGTCATTTTATCAGACAAGGTTGGAACTAATTCTTTGGAAACCCAGATGGAAAGTGTATTTTGAATGTACAGGAACTGTACATATGTTAGACAGGGAAAATTCATTGCTATTGAATGGACTAAAACACTAAAAATATGATTTTACAAGATTTTTAATTTTTTTTTAACTTGTTCATCAGTACAAATACACTTGGGAATCTGAGAGTTGTAATGCAAATCATAACAGATGCTGGGAAACTTTATTTTGATGTTATTGTAGTTGACTAAGACTGCTTTTCTTTTTTTCTTTTTTTGAAATGAACTCTTGCCCTGATTGTAGGAGCATGGGGTTACATTTTTAGACAAATTCTTTTAAGTTTAGACTTTTTATTTGCTTGATTGTAATTACTGTTGAAAGGGTCTTAGCATTTTAATGTATCAGGGAAAGCCTGTATGTGAATACTGGTCTTTTATGTAAAAATGAAGAAGTCTAAGATCTGATTTGATTCTGGTGATTTTTCACACTTAACATTTTTTACTGCAAGCTGTTGATTACAGGAGATGTTTGCTTTCTTCCCTGTGACCTTTGCCTCATTGTTTATACTTGTTAGCTGTCTGAGCACATAATATGGTTCTATAAGTATTTTTAGCTTTAATAATTATAAATTATGTGGGAAAGCCTTTTATGTACTCACTTTAAGGCTTGGAGCTTGCTGCTCCTGTAGTTAGAACTGATCCAACTATGAAGGCATTAGCACTGAAGTCTTTGTAGTGCCTGGTACATTTGGTCTAAGGCAGCGTGTGTTTATGTGCGGGTACCTGCTGCCTCTAAGTGAACAGAAAGCAATCAAAAGAAGGCAGTAATTAATTTCAGCATGTAACTAGATATATCATTTGCATATTCCCCATTCACAGAAATGTTGCTGGAATCTGGTGTGGTTCAGCAAGTTAAAATAATAAGCATCTTATTGAGACATTTTTATCCACAGAACCCCCAAGGCTTTAACACAAACATTAATGTGGCATCAAGCTGTTATCCCGCTATTCCTTAAACACCGAAAAATATAGCATCAATTTTTGAAGAAATAAAGACTACAAAACCGGGCCATGAATGGGAAGTTCTTTCTAAGCAATACATTCTTGAAGTGAACCACTTATATACATTTCAATCATTTGAATATAAACCAAAAGTAATTTACTGGTGATTTGATTGGTGCTTTACTGCATACAAGAAATATTGTGCTTGAGTATCTTAGAATTAATTAGGATTTCCCTTTTTCTGATGACACTAGACAAAGACCTCAAATTTAATGATGATCAATCAGTTCTTAATAATATTTTAAGCACATTCATCTGCCTTTTTATCCATATAATGACCAAAGAAAGCAATTATTTGTCTAACAAATAGCTCAGCAGAAATTTTGAGAGACCTAAAATTTCTTCAAGATATCCAAATTTTGGCATGACTCTAATTAAGACACCATTAAATACATTTGTGTAAAAGTGATTTAATTTAATTGTTATGAAGTTGAAATGATAGTGAATATTGCAGAACATAATAGTTGGCTTCAGTGAGATTCGTAACACACTTGGATTAAAGCTATTCAACAGGTGATTGGGCTTTTGGAACAATTTCTGTTGGTTGTACTCACAAAACAAAGTTCACAGGTTTACTGATAGGCTTGCTTGAGTAAACTCAGTTGGATTTGATCCTTTTTATGCATGACTGCTCCCTGAAATAAAATAAATCTTCTAAATCTATAATATAATTCCAGTATTCAACTATATAATTAAGGCTTCTGGTTTTCGTTTTAAACCAATATTTACCACTAAAAGCTTGCTGAAGAAAAGCAGACTTTCCATACCGGTAAATATTGGTTTATACTGAAAAACCTCAAACATTTTTCTTGCCACTTTTTGGCCTGCACACCTCTGACTGGCTGCTGGTGCCACACCTTGTCCGTGTCATGCGGGAGCAGGAGGGAACCTGGATACTTGGGGATAAAAAGTAATTAAAAATGCACTAGAAACAGAGCCCTTTGGATTGCCACCTGCCAGCCCTGTGAATTTTCAGATATAAAAGCAATGCCAATAACTTTTAATATAGGGCAATTAAGAATACATGTAAATTACTGTAATAGCTGGCTTCCAGGTGGAATGGCAGACTTCCTTCCAGTTTTCGGCACCTCACGGCATAAAGCCTCTGTGGAGGTCTTCTTGGCAGCTACACGCAGCGTAAGGTTCTGCACCTTTCTGGTTTATTTTCCAATGGCCATGATTTTATTTTTTATCATTATTGTTACATTATCCTGTACTGGAAATCTAATTCAAAAGTGAAATGAGTTCATAGATCTTGGCATCGTGTCTCGTGTACATGTTTCCTGTCTCCCAGTAGGGCCATATGATGTGATTTGATGTAGGTGTGACTTTCTCTGGGGAGTGGGATGTATGGACTAGGACTAGCAAGAAGCCAGCACATAATTTATTCTGCAGGTGGTAATAGCTGTTATCTATGCTTGCTGAAGGGCTAATGCTTAAAGAAGGAATAATGTATGATTTTCAATTCTGGTTGTATAGATAGATGTCTTCCTGAATGCCATGATGTGTTTTGTTTTTGAATATACTAGTTTAACCACTACATGTAAATTTTTATTTACATTTGATACTTTTAATGAAAGCTGTCTGACAGTAGTCATCAGAAAAGTACTTTTGATGTACTCAGTATTTATTTCCCATTTGATGATAGCAAGTCCCTGCTAGAGCAGACAGTGGAACAGGCTACAGTAAATGATATGGCAATATTCTTGACATGCTGTATAAAACATGGTTGTGTTGGAACTATTGTAAAATTGGCTTAGGGGGCTCGGATGAAACAAGTTTCCTGTCACCAAGCCCCACTTTGCCAAGATGACATGTTGGAAATCGGGAGTTGGATATAGTTCTTTTCCTTTCTTTCCTTCTTTTATTTATTTATGTATTTATTTAGATATTTTGGCCTGCATAGTCCTTAGCTATACCAGCTTGGCCTGATACACCACCCAGGTGCTGCAGGGTAAGGCACAGCTGGGGTGTAATCGGTTTGTACTTTGTGTCCAAAGGGGAGGAGAATTTCCCATTGGGTTTGCCACTTTGTGTCTCATCATAGGAGGGTACATTGCTGTTCTCCATTCTGGAGATGTCCAGTGCAAGGCTGTTTGTGGCTATGACTACCTGGCTGGCCAGTTAGAAGGAGATTTATGCTACAGCTCTTACTCAGAAAACAAGAGATGCTGTGGATAGCACAGTTTCTTCCCACATGTTCCAGGTAATCATTTTCTTCCACAGTTATAAGATGGGATTATCTAAGATTTTGTGTGGTGTTATCTGTCTGGAGCTTTTGGAGCCTCTCAGTCTGTAGTTGTTCTGTTGAACTTATGTTGAGGGAGACAGGTGGTGTTCACTCTTTAGAAACTGGATACTTAAAGGACTGGGGGGAAGAAGAGCACCTGCAGAGAGCGCATCTGATTGCAGCACAGTGCAGAGAAGTAATCCTCAGGTTGCAGCACAGGTTTCCAAAAAGAATTGTTTGGAGGAGACCAAAGAAGCCAAGCTGTGGCTCTGAAAATACTTTCTTCAGTAAAGGGCCAGTTTAAGGCTTGCAAAACTAAACTTCTTGTTAGCCAACACAAGATACATTTTGTGTTCAGTGGCAGTTCTGCAAGTTGTTCGCCAGATTCAGTCTGATCTGGGTGTGTTTGCCATGTTACCTGGATAAGCTCCTCTGCGTGCAACTGCACAGTACTGCAGTGACAGAACATTTGGGACTGTGCTGGGCTTGACAATGCAGACTTTGAAGTAGGCACAGGGCTTCTCTCAGTTCTTTGGGAGCAATGGGAGGATCACTTGGTTAGGGTTTGGCAGGGACAGTCTATCTGTCTGCTTCGTTTACAGTGATTCTTATTGAATAAAATTGCAGCTTCTGTTTTCCTGGATGCCTGTTTTCCTTTCCTGCAATGTGTCGGTGCTGCTCACTTAGGACAGTCTTATTTATTGTCATTCATCTTCCATCCTGCAAATGTTGACTTTGAAGCCTCTGACTATTAGAATAGTAGTACCCAAGACCTAAACGATTTAGCTACATGGATCACCAGAAAAACTTCCTCTTGATAGATGCGTAGGAGATATTGGCTCACTGGAGGCCCTCTCTCCTTAAACAAAGCTTGGGAGCAAGGGATCTTTGCCTGTGTATGTATGGAAATAGTAAGCGATTAATCATTAGCTTTTTTGCTTGCAGTAAGATCACCTTCCAACTCGTTCCTCTTCTTTATCTCCCTCCTGATCCTTAAAGATGAACAGGACATAGATGCATGTGTGTCACTTTGGTCTTTCTCCCCAGACTCAGTAAATATTTTTGTAAAATGAAACAATTGTGGCCTGGAGTGTTTCTGATTATCCATCACACTGGGCTGGAAAATATGTTTGTATCTCTTCAGTCTTGTATTGTGGACGTCTCTTTTGATTGTTTTCACATCGATTCTGACTATCCCATTTCAGTGTTGTTTTATTATTTTTAGGATTTCAGACCTGCAGAACAACCTCATTCATGTTAAGGCTGATGTGTAAATAGAGACATGAGAAGAATCATTTTCTGGTTTTGTGACTGTTCTGTAATATTTGGGCTCTTCTCTGGAAGGTACATTGGAAGGTAAAATGAAGCCTGTTAAATCAAAACCCATGCCTTCTCTTTTTGCACGTATATCTTCACTGAGGTATGAAGTAGTTCTAGCTTTTATCTGGAACAATACTTTGAATGTTGACTTGCTGGAGAATCTGTTGTTTTCCTTTCTACTTCTCATTTTGTGAAATGATTCATGACCATTAAAGCCTCAGAAATACCAAATTAAAGCCACAGTTCTTTTGTCTACAGTCTTAATCATTTTCATCCCCTTTTTCAAGCTTCCCTCTCATGTTTTGCTGGAGGACATCAGAGTATCCAGTGATGTTCAGCTGGGGTTTCAAAATAAGATTTGTTTCCTTTCAGGAACATTTTTTTTCCTTCTCTTTTCTCCTTCTTTGTTTTTTCTCTCTGATTCTTCATCTTTTTCTCTTCCCTGTATACAGAGTAAATTACGAGTGACTGCTAGGGACAAGGTGAGCTATAACTGTGGGATCAGTTTTCTTGTTGCATGACAGCAGACATACAGTTAACTGACCTTTTGAAAGAACAGCATTGCTGTCCAGGCAAGGAAAGAGTCAGAGGGTAGGAGACAGAATGATGTGGAGGGAGGAGGAGGAACACTTCTGTCTTAGCTAAAATAAATCTTCCAGTAGCCTAAAGGAGAGCATTTTAAAAGACAAGTTAAAGGCATTGCTTAACACCTGAGGATATTTGCTGACAAGCATTGATACAGCTGTCGGGTTCATGAGACTCTCCGTAAGTGCTGGGATGTGCTCCAAGGTGGGGATGGCGGGTAGCACCGTAGAGTACCTGCTGGATCCCTCCTGCTGACTAGCCATCCTTGTCTGGCCCAGCAGATAGTTTTTATGGTGGTGTACTCACGCCTTATACTTGTTGTCTTATGCAGCCATGTGAATTGAGTGTCAAATTGGACCCACTGACATTCTCATGCAGAACAAGGAGGGAGTACGTGCCAGAAGCATGTCTGTCACTGGCTATGATTGAGAACAATGCCTGACTGTCAAGTTAGATGGGTCTTCCCCTGGAAAAGACACAGGCAGATTTTCAGAGCAAGTGCAGAAGAATTCACTTAATGTCAAATATTGTTGTCAGGTTGTGACAGTTTTAAAATGCTGTATTTAGCTGTCACAGTGTGATGGAAGTTAGGGTTGGAAAAGCGCTCAGTGTTGCTGCAGAAAACTTGCATGTCATTCTGAACTCTTGACATGCACATAGGCCAGAGCCAAAGACACTCATAGAGCTCCTCAGCATGTTATTTTTTTAGTTGAACTGAGCCAGGATTCTGGGACAGTGGTATCCTGACTGTCAGAGTGAGAAATAGTTATCATATTAGGCTCTCTGCGTGGCACAAACATCCAGCCTCACTTATTGCATGGCAAAAATGCAATCAGAAGCAATCCCTTCTATATAAAAAGCATATTTTGCTTAAAAAATGTGTACTTATCCTTTGTAGGATAAAAGGAATGATTTTTTGTTTGTTTACTCTGAGTCTTGCATTGTTTCCTAGAGTTTCCTTTTAGGCAGATGAAATAAGTAGCTTCCAGACTCCTCCTCCTAGCAGTCAGGCAGCAAGAAGATTTCTAATTTGTGCACCAAATATCTGGCTTCTAGGTTGTTTAGGTGAGAATGGACCTCTGAAGGCTGTGCAGTTCAACCCTTGCTCAGGGCAGGTGAACTTAGGCTGGGTCCAGTCAAGGACATCTCTAAGGACTTGACTGGACACTTAGCTCTGTCCAGTCAAGGACATCTCTAAGGATGGAAATTCTTGAGTCTTGTGTTAGCTCCAGTGGAGTCAACGGAGTGGGGCCATTTTGTGCTGTCAGCATTTACTCTGAAGTGCTGAGGAGTTTAGGGAGGTATGGAAAGCTGCTTTATGACAAAAGGTATAGATCTGATGGTTTCTCTGCAAAAAAAGCTTGTGAAAGTTACTCCTTTTCACATTCTGGAGCCTTGGCTACTATTTCTTGGTATGTTGGTTATCTCCAGATTTAGAGGGCCACGTTTTTCAGACTACACTACCATTTCTTCAGGTACTGTTTCTCATTCTTTTGAACTCCTGGTGCAAGCTTGGAAACACCACCCAAATTCTAGGTGGGAATGATCAGCAAATAGTTCTGGGTACAGTTGTAGCCACATAAGAAGAAAAGTTGGCAAAGCCTTTGAAAATAACAGATGGCTGATGATATTGCTTTAAATTGTCTCTCTCATGACAGAAAACTGTGTCCCTATGTTATGTTAAACATAGGCCAGCTGCTGCAGCCAAGGAGTTAACTGAAGTCCTTCATTAGGCATTTTCTTGCAGTGAAGAATCCCTGCACGTTTCTACAGGGAGAGGAAAAGTGGGCTGAGGGAGTGATGAGAAACCTTCCTCTGCGTCCCTGCACCTCAGCTCAGTCGTATCTGGAGATCAGCTGTCTCCTGCCCACGCTGTCTCCTCTCTCCGCCTAATTTGAGACCCATGCTTTGGGTTTGTTTCAGCCTGGGTTACGCCAGCGTTGGTCAGTACATGGCAGTGCTGCTGATGGAATTTTGGCCTGAAACCTCACTCACAGCAATGCTGGAAACTCTTCCTGCCGTGGGAGCAGCTGGGGGGTGATGCTTTCTTCAGGAGTGGGTTGTCATTTCCTCGAGAGGTCACAGGCAGGGTGAAGAGGGATGCACAGCATTAGCACAGCCCCAGGCAGGCTACAGCTTGGACTCTGGCTGTGTGTCTGTCGGGGCCTTGCAGAGGACAGCCGTGATGGTGGAGGTGTCTCCGTTGCTCCTGTGCTGGGTGGTTTCTTCTTAACAGGGGTAGAGGTTCCCTGTAGTTGTTCCTGAAGAAACCTACTTTGATGCATGCAGATGCTGTCAGCCAAAACTGTCATTCTTAAGCATTAATTACTGGAATTTCTGGATGAATGTTTTTCTTTTCACTGTTGCAGTCATTTTCTAGTTGATGACTAACATCCTTTGATAATTATTTAATTCATTTTGCTACTGAATTTGTACTTGCATGTCATCAGAGATATAATATCTTGTTTATTTTGGATGCCTTTGATGAAACTGGATCAGTCAGTGTCTCTCAGCACTGTACCATTACAGAAATCCTTTATGGTTTACAACTTCAGAAGTGACTCCAAAATAAAGGGAAAGCCTTCCTCCTTTCCCTCTCCCTACCTCAACCTACCCCCCCCCCCCAAAAAAAAAAAAAAAGAGAGCATGTTGAACCTGTGTTTTTCAGTGTTTTGTCTCCTTGTCTCCTAAAACTTCTACAATGGTCAGGACCCCATGAGCTTTAATAAACACCCAGTGAGACATAGTGAATTTACTCACCCTCGCCATCCCTGTCTTCATGACGGGCACCATGTTGAGAACTCGCTGTGTTATGGGAAATGTGTTCCACTCTGCAAGAGGAGCGAGGCTGGGGTTTAGGAAGTGGGTGTAGGGCTGCTGCCTCCTTTGGTCCTGAGAGGATCTCAGGATCCCTCATCTCTCCTCCTCCCTCTTCTGGCTTGGGAGTGACAGGAAGGTGCTGTGGGTGCATTTTTACATATTTTACCATTACAAATCAGGTTTTATTTTATTACTGAGCTCTGTAGTGCTGTTCAGGAAATCAGTTTTATAACAATATAAAATGCTTCTTTTTTATTCATAGTCTATAATATCAGCAGGAAAATATGTTCTATTAAACCCAGTGGTGGTTAACTGTTTAAATTAAATACTACGATAGAACCTTTTGAAATATGATTGGTAGCGTCCATGATTTTACATGAGGTAAATTGTTATCCTTTCAAATACTTTATTTACAGGCATTTATTGCTATAGTGTTTGATCACCTCAGAAATATCAATGAATTTAACCTTCAAACTTAATTCCTTTTGAAGACATTTTATAAGTAGACACAAGTAAAGAACAACCCTTTCCTTCTCAAAGGAGCCTACAGTAGAGCTTAGAATTTAATACAGGTTTCTTTTATGAGCAAGACAGCAGCTTTCTGACGAAAAACTGTTCCACTGGAAAATGCACTTGTCAGACTCAAACTGTTCCATGGAAGTACAGTTTGGTGACTTTTTTCTTCCTTTTTTTTTTTTTTTTTTCATTTTCTTTTTTGAAAGCTAAGCAAGCTGCCCCAGAGTTGGAGCTTTTGGGATATATGGTGTAGTCTACCATGTGGACAGCCTCAAGGCTCTCAGGGTCTCTGACTTCACGGTTGCTGGCACATCTAGGTTTTCCAGAACCCCATTTTGGAAACAGATTTTAAAAGTTGTGTTTCTTCATGGCACAGATGTCTGCTCCTGATTCTTAACTTGGTCCAGATGGTCCCCAAAACCACGTGCTTGCTGAGACAGAAATTTGACAGAGTGTCTGTGTATCATTTTATGGTCAGCTGGTTATAGATTATTACCAACTTGGATCAGAAATGGGTGGTTTATACCTGGGGTTGTAACAGGTAGCAACAAACCCATTCTGTCTGTCTTAGTAAGTTCCACTATTTCTTCTGACCGGAGAAGGTGAAAAGCAATCTCACTTGTCTGCTTGCCAGTCTTACTTGGCAGATGATCATGGAGCAACATTTGGCATTGATGAACAGGGAACTCTAGGAAAGTTACATGGTTATAGCCCTGCAGGGAAGTAGCTGACATTACTAAAACTGAATATATCGGAATAATATGAATAAGAAGAGTGCATTAAGGAAAAAGGGCCCTGCAACATGCCCAGTTGTGTTGCTCACGGCCTCAGTTACCACCTAGCTATTATACAAATCTCGTGAAAGATAATGGTAGTTTGCTTTGACTTGAGTAGTTTCTGGCCAAGCACTTAATGAGAGGACTAGGTGTTACTGAAGTTGCTGTAATCAGAATACCTGAAATTATATTAACAATGCAAATCCCTAAATAAATACAGTATAAAAATCTTGTTATTTAGAAAATGTGCATAAATAAATGTTTGTGTATACCAAGACTGTTTTTCTTAAGTTGCCTCACCATATGAGGTAACTGTTGTTTACTTAGCAGTTGCAATACTAGGGATGAAAAACTTTCTGAACGACCAAGGACAAAACAATAATAAAACCCCTTCCTAAAACAATAAACACTTTAAATCTGTCTCTAATCTGTGTATAATATTTTAATAAAGCAGTTTCTAGGAAGTACTAGTTTATAGATAGCTTTAGTTGCATTAATCTACTGAGTAATTGCTCATAATAGTAATATATTGTAAAATTTTAATCTGATAAGATTGAGACACACAACAAAAGGAAGCGTATTTTTTCATTATTTTTTCATTTTTTGTAGCTATGCCTTACTAGCTTTACATGCGTGGATGCGTTTTATGCATTAAGTAAATGGGACAACTTACATTAAAAAAAAAGCTATTAGTGAGGGGCATAGAACAGTTTAAACTTTTCTATTTTTACCAATGAAATCATAGGAATACTGCCACATCCTTTCAGCTTTTGTTGTAAACTCTTTTTGTATACTTTTAAAAAAAGGAAATATGGGTGAGAGGGATGGGATGGAAAGAAAAATTCCTATGGATCCATAATTTAAGAACTGCAAGAAATACTCATTGCAGTAGCCCTTCATTTTTATTTCATGTGGCCCTATCTGTCTACATACACCCACATCCTTGATTTTTTTTTGACAGTAAGTCAGTTTTGCTAATGAAGCGTTTGCATATTTTGGCTCATTTGGCTAATGTCATGATTGGCATGTCTCACTCATACATAGACATGTAGTTTTGCTCAGGGTTAAAACAGGAAACAATGACAGTGCTTTAGACTAAAGCAGAGAAGACAACAATAAGCTTAAAAGTTATTGTTCAAAAGGCACTGGATTTCTTCTGTATTCATTAATGATGATGGTTATGATCCCTCATTTTGTATTTAAGTGGGTGTTTTGCTAGAAAACTCTGAGTTACTTTTTCAGATATGGATTGAAAAGAGGCAAGTTTTGTCCATTCTGTTCCTGTTGTTCAGTTGTTACTGATTTGATTTCATGCTTTATAATGTCATCTTCAATTTGTAACAGTGTGTCACATAAAAAAAGCACAACAATCTAAGGCATACAGTCCTGCTAAAAACATACAATGCTTTTAATTATTGAAATGTATATTACAATGATTTACTTTTTCCATGTTTATAACTCTACTACAGAGCATACTTCTGCGTAAAAATAAGTTATATATATATTTTTTTCCAGACCAAATGTGTGTGGATCACGTTACAATGCTTACTGTTGCCCTGGATGGAAAACTTTACCTGGTGGGAACCAATGCATAGTCCGTAAGTTAATCTAGTTATATGTTATGACTGAGGGTTTATCTTTGTCCCTGTATATCAGGATATTTTTTAATTGTATACTAGAACGGAAATGTGTTTCTATATGGTTTCAATAACAGCTGCACATCATTTCTTTACCATTTCAAATATATTAAACTAATATACAGAGTTCTGTGGGCTACAATATAGTGATGTGATACCAATATTTAACAAAGGATTAATGTCATCCACATGTTCTGTTTAAGTCTGTGGTAGAGGGATTCAAGGGGTGTGTGGACTCTCAGGAGTGAGTAGCTGTGGAATACGTTAATCTATTTAAGTAAATGGAAGGAGGCAACAGCACTGGGCCAGCAAGTAGATTTGCTCTGCTTGTTTGGACCATATCCCTGAAATATATATGCAGAAACGTAAGTGTATACATACGTACATCATGTTGCTGTATACATATCACTTGTAATATTACACTGTCCCAGGGATAATTCCATAAGTCTGATAAGACCCTCTCAAGAGATACTGAGGCAATGTGCTCTCAGATGGTAATTATTACACTGCTGTGTCTGTGGTGCAGCAATAAAGAGAGCATTGTAATGCTGCATAAGAGCCATCCTTCCTCCAGGAGTCATTTGGTAAAATGGACCACGGTTTTCCTTTTCCAAGGAAATCTCCCTACATAATCTAGCACAGCCTGTGGCATGTTCCCAGGCTTTTTCATAAGAGACTGGATGTTTAAATTTTAGTTGTTTTAGAGTTGGAGATGAATGGCAGGAACGCTTTTGGATTCTGTTGTACACAATTTAATGAGTTTATAACTGGGTGTCATGGAACTGAATGAATATTTTCTATGTGGTGTTTTTTTTTTTTTTATGTGTCTGGGTTTTTTTTAAGCATGTTTTAAAGGCATATATGTTTTGTTTGTAGCGATTTGCAGACATTCCTGTGGGGATGGATTTTGCTCTAGACCAAACATGTGCACGTGCCCAAATGGTCAGATAGCCCCCTCCTGTGGTTCAAAATCTAGTAAGTATTTCTTCTGTGTCTTTGATACTGTTTTGTGTCTGTGAAACTAGTAAGGTATGTAAGATAGTTCAGTGCTCAATATTTAGGACAAATTACTTCTGAGTTACCAGATGTACTTGATCACAGGAAAGAAAGTATAGCCTCCTATGACGAAACTGAATAATGACTCAGAAACTAGCTATCGGAGATGCTCTTCTTTGCCAAATTAGTTTTATTAGATGTTATATTTTTTTGCCATTTTGTAACACTAATTCCAGTCTTTGTTTGCTGGAAAATCTCTTATCTTTATTCAACACTAGATATGCATAGACACACCATTTAGAAGTTGTAATAATAGAGAGGTCACTGTTGGCAATTGGCTAAATTTATCTTGCTTTGTAATTCTTCTATAATTTTGGGGGTTACTAAGCCAGACACTATGCCGTCTTTTACAGACATAGGCCTACTGATTTGCAATGAATTAATCGAGTATTATAGCATTTCCTTGCCAGGCTCAGTATGCATCTTCTGAATCTAATGTTGCTGAGCTTATTGAAGTGATGGTTTTGTAGATGCTGGAGGTACAGAACTGGGCAAGGTTTTTGAGTGGAACAACTTTTCATCAGCAAAAAAAACAGATATGTTGAAAATGAGAATTTTCAGAGGTGACTTTGTCTAGAAATGTTTGAATTTCAGTTTTTCAAGGAAGGTTTCCTAGATCCATAATAAAATAAGTTAAATGCAATTAATACAATGAAACAAAGAGCTCAATGGTTAATCATGGGTAGAGTATCTGATATGAAGTAGGATCTTGGTTGGGATAGTGTCTCAGTTTGTATCTGAGATGCCTGTATCTGAGCTGTAATCTCAATTGTGTTCTCATATAAATATGGTGTTTGTCTGTTAGATATAGAAGTCTTTGATCTTTGTACAAACTAGGTAGTTTTGAGGATGAAATGTGAGGGAAATTTTTTTGGTGCAAATGTCCATAAGTATCTGAACAAGATACTGACTAAAGTCAGTGAGGAATGCACTCAACTGACATCTGTAATATTATGAAAAGCTGTCATCCTTTTCATTTTGAATATCTTTTCAGACTCAGTGTGTAGTCTGCTTGGTCCCCATATTTTACCTTGCCATTTTTCTGCTTTCCTGGTTGAAAAGCTTTCCTATATAACTGACCACTTCAGTTTGAGGCTTTAGCATCCTTTTCATGCAGTTAACAGTGGAAAAACTATAACAACTGTGGAATGTAATGGAATGGCATGTACTAAAATGGTAAATATTGTTCATAGTTCAACCCCTTTCTCATGCTCCTGTGATGTCTGTTAGTGAGAGGCTGGCATGAGGAGAGTATGGAGCTGTGAAGCTCCCATAGAGTACTGGAAGGAGAAAGAGTACAAAATGCTGAAGAAATGTCTATGTTGTTCATTCCTGCCTGGGTTTGCAGCTACTGTTTTACCAGGTGCACAATCCTTAGGCCTGTAATCTAGTAAAGGAAAGCATGACTTTCTCCCAAGTCCCATTCAGAGTACAGAAGAGATATATTGCTACTACTATGTTTATTTTGTGTTTTGGCACCTTTGTAAAAGGTTGGAATAAGTGGGCCTTAGTATTACCTCATTTTGTTTTAGGTCACAATGAAGTATTTTATGAGTCAAGACTTAAAAAGAAAAATAGAGTATGAGTAAAGATAAAGTTGTTCTTGTGGTTCTTCTTCTGACATATTCTACCATTGACTTCTTTAGTTTTAGCTTTTATTGGAGTTGTGTGCATAGATAAATGGTCCCAAAACGACTTCACTACAGTTCTTAATGAAGCAGCTTCTAAAGATTATACCTGTTAGCTATTTCAGAAATTGTTAATTACTTCTAAGTATAGATGTTCTACCAATGAAATGCTTTAACCAGTGCTAAGATCATCTTCCTTATACTGCTGCCTAGGTCTATAAGGCCTACATTAAGATGTTGCTTTTCTGTACACTATACCAATACATTCAGCAGTTGGTGTAAAAAATACATTGTTTATTTCTCATTTATATATGCAGTAGCTTAAGATATATTTTTGTGTGGTCACATCCTTTATTTAGTAAAGCAAACCAATTCTAAAAAGAAAAGTGTCTTCAGTTGTTGTAGAGAGAAATGACTGTACTGCCTCTGTGCACTATTGTATAATAACTTTTATTACCCAGCACCTCATTAGGACTTACAGAACGTACACTTTTTGAAAGTCATTTGGTCTGCTGGCACTGTAGACAAAACCCATGAATACATATTTACACAACAGACCACAATGGCTTAGATATGCTATTAGGAAACAAAAGAAACATAAACATAAAAAAAATCTGTTTGACATCAAAGGGTTACTGTCAGCTTGCATTGGCCACAACTCATATTTTGTCAGAATATGCATTCATAAACCAATTTATTAATTATGTTTTAACAAATGGGAAAAAGTTCTTCTAAAGTAATACAAAAAATTAAAGTGAATGATACCAAATACGTTAGTGTGATTACCAGATTGAATGAATCACGTCAAATGATCTATAAGTTCCTTTTATCCAGCATAAAAATCTGGGTAGTGCCATAGATACTTTTTTTCTTTTTCTTTCAGACCTGAAGGTGACACTATGGAAAGAGTGCTGTTATGTGTGTTGTCCTGAATATTGGCAGATAGATGAATGCTGATTGTCTTTTTCTGTGTGCAGACATTACATTACAGCTCAGGCTTCAACAAGTTTGTTACATTTAAAATAGAAATAACAGGTACAAGTGAAAATAATGGGACTTGACACAATTAAAAATAATGGGTCCTGATAGGTGAGACATGTTTGAGTCTTCTTTTGGATATTTTAAGCTACGTCTGTGTTCATTACTTAAGGAATTAGTAATGGTCACAGGTTTTGAATTGTGTACAATTGCAAGCAGACACCAGATGCATGATAGCTCTGACAACCTGCTGAACTCAAATAATTAATGCAGACTGGAAAGCAAAACATAGCCTCCAACTTTGATGCCTACGCAGGTCAACTGTTGGGACTTCCCTGGTTACTAACCAGCTTTAGGAATTTGATTAATGGTTGAAAAGATCAATGTGTGGTTTTCTCAGCATAGATTTTCATGACATCAGTGAACTTGCTGGCTGGGCAGGGGTTATCTCTGGGTAATTCTTGATATTTTGGTTATGTTTACAGTAGGCATGGAGATAAAATTGCCATGTGTAGAGGCATCCCCCAACCTGCTGTGTGTGGCTCTGATGCGGCAGTGATGGAGGAAGTCATCTGCCCTGTTTGGTGCTGGCTCTGTGATGGATACTACTGTCTCCCAAACCACCCAGGGCGTGGCTGCTTTGGCACCTCCTTGTGCTGCAGACACATGCCTAGATCCTGCCCTGTTGTTAGAGTAGTTGCTCTGTTCCTGTGGAAGCTGGGGGGGGGGGGGGGGAGGGAGGAGGGAAGTGAGGAACAGAATGGTCTCTCCTTTGGCTGCAGGCCTTCTGCTGCTCACAGGGTTATGGGTCAGGTCAGACTGGTCTTGCTTCCAAATGTGTTCCAAGTTAGAATGGCCTGGGTTGGCCAAGGCAGAGCAGACTTTTGCTGACACGGCTGCCTCAGAAGGTGGAAGCCATGGCAGAGGCAGTGAGGGCTGCAGTGGGCACTGAGAGTAGCAGCTGAGGGGAGCTGCCTCCTGTCAGGCCAGTTACACCACTTGAATGTAAAATGGGGCCTGCCCCGCTCCCCCTGCCAGTGGCTTCAGAGGCACCAGCAGAGAACAGAGCCAATTTGGGTGATAAGTCCATGAGCGTTGGTGGAGCCATAGTACTGAGGTTTTGCTCAGAAAATGCCTGCTGTGAATGGGAATGCCCAGCATTTCTGGGGGCCCCAAGCCCAGGCCATAAGGTTTGTACCCCCAGGAGGCCACTCTCTGGGATGGGATGTAAGACATCTGATCAAAACCCCAGAGCGCAGCCCCTTCACTTATTCTGCTGCTCTCAGAGGTGGTAAAAGGTCTTGAATTTTGAACTCATTTCCAGAGTTTTCAAGACTGCTGTGGGTTTACACAGCCCCCTGGGCAGTGAGGCAGCTGCTGTCTCACAGGGACGCAGCCCAGCATCCCAGCCTGCTGCTAGCTGCCATCTCCTGAGTCAGTTACTCGACAGGGAAAGCACGCTGAGCATCTGGGATGCGATGAGGCCATCATTCCTTGTTTACAGCTCCTGGCAGGCAAAGCTCTGTGTCATGCACGACCAGACTTGGGAGCATTTCCTCTTCAGTGGCACAGAGAGACAAGTGGCAGCCGCTCCTGCCAGTACCCTCTGCTGTAGGGTGCCCTGGGCCCCAGGTGCCAGAGTGCTGCTCCATTATGTTTCTTCACGTCATGATCACAGACCCTTGTATTTTTTAGTTTGGGACTGCTGAGCTGACAGTGTGTAGCTTACCTGTTGGCTGCTTAGTGAGCTCATGAATGTTTCATGAGTGGTTGTCATGTGGTACATTCCGTATGATGAAGTTTTTACTCAATTTTGCTGAGAATTTACTAAGAAAGTCAGAAACTATTATGTTTAAGTGTGCAGCTTGTAGTTTGTTTCACTTTGGATAGTCAGTACAAACATCGCCCACACACCAAGTGTATGTGTATGTTAGATCTTGCTGGATCTTTTTGCAGGTTTATAAAGTTACATTCCTGCAGTTACCTCTGTTTTGACTTCAGAAATTTCCAGTGCAGGCTGTTTACAACTTGGACCTGAAAGAGAACGAAAATTTATTAAGAGCAATTAATTATTAATGTTGTTAACATTTCCTATATGTGCAAAGCTGTATGAATTGACTTACCAGCCTTATGGTGATTCCTGTGATTTTTGCTTGAGTCTCGGTCAACGTGATACCTTGGAATAGGTTATTTCATTTAATGGAATATCTCCACTGCCATTAATGGAATTGTTCATATAACTGAGAATAGACTGCACCTGCATTCATATGATACTTGTCAAAAATGCAATCTTAAAATCCTTATCTAAGCTCCAGACAGCCTTTGCATGTGTTTCTATAAACTTCTGGAAGGCTAATATTTCAGAATAGTCAGTATGATTTTGGACATTCCCACGAAAGAGGACAGAAAATAAATAGCTTACTGACTTTATGTCACTGATTTTATTACATAGTTATAAGGTAGAAAGCTCACTGATTTGAATGGTTCATTTTAATAATTATGATTGGGTATCCCAGCAATCTCCCATAATGATTTTAGTTTAAAAAGGAGGAAGAAATATTTTACCTTGGAAAAATTTCTTTGAGAAGCAGTAAGACAAATTATGGAAACGTGTGTGTGTGTTATGTGCAAAACCTTTCCTTATCCCAAAATGGGGAAATATACTTTACTGTTACTTGAACAAATAATATGAAAATCATCATATAAGCTACTGTTAACCTTTTTATCTCAAATGTAGTTCAAAGTATTTAAATGGCTTTGGTCTTCATGTGGGAATGGAAATTAGCTCTTGGCATAGCTTGCTCTAATTGAAATCAGTTTGTGGTTTTCAAGTTCCTTCCCTGCTTGACAGATGATATCATTTCCTATGCTTTTTGTAATCCCCTCTGTTTTTCTAAGATTGTATAAAGCTAAGTTGAACTACACATTTTAAAGTAACTATATACCTTTTTCTGACCTACTTAGGACATTGTCCAAAAATCTTCACCAGATACTTACTCTGTATTTGCAGACAATTTTACTTTTTTTTTTAAGGAATGTTAGCACATTTTTGTTTCATGAAGTACATCCAAAGCAGAACAAAGGTGTATCATAAATATGAGACACATAAGAAATGATAGTCTTACTTTTATAACTGAAGAATCAAGTGTACTATTGTTTTAAATGCTAGAGATTATTTAAAATCATTTCTACAATTGCATGTTCAAGTTATATTTTGTGGATTCATATTGCTATAGATGGCAATTCTGCTAAAATTATTAATTCTGCTTAAAAATTAAAATTAAATTCCATACACGTACTTTTGAACTGTAAAAAGCCAAATGATGCTTAAGGGCTTTGTGCAACAGGAAAAATTCAGTGGCTGGCACAGCACCTGTTAACAACAGGCTCTGGCAGTACGTGTGATTTGTATTTTTCAGTCCTGAACATTTCAGACAGCATGGTGTAGGTATCCAGCACTCCATCACAACCTACCAAAATGCCGATCTGCCTGTAATCCTGTCTGGGGAGGAGCCTTTCATGTGGTTCCTGTTAAGAGGGAAACCATTTCCCAGCTGTGTACTGAGTGTCTGCCCCTGTTAGCAGCTGTGTCAGGCAGCAGGAGCTGTGAGGAGGACTTCATCAGGAGACCTGCGTGTTTCTCTGTGCCTGATGAAAAGTCTGACATACTTTAAGTTGTTCCTGACCTCTGGTTGAAAAATGTTTGTCCTTGTTATTAGAAAAACACAGCACGTGCTTTTATGCTTTATTGGCTTGGGACTTGGGCTGTTTGTTAATCATAACAAACGGTTGGGCTGCTGCTGAGAGGGCTGTGTCACACCCTGGTCTCTCCTCTTTGCAGGAAGGACTTAGGGGAAGCGCTATCTGTAAGCTCCTCAGGCCACAGGCACTGACCTGGTGGCAGCGTTATGTGGTGATGGGGTAAGCCCACAGAAAGAAAGTGCCCTGTTACTTTTCCTTTCTGTGCAAGAAGTCCTACCTGGGCAGACCCATTTCTTGTGTTATGTGTCCTGGCAGAGCCAGGCTGTCCTCAGGAGCTTTCTTATTTCCTTCCCTTTAATGCTTCCTTTTTCCATTGCTCAGATGATAAGTTTCTCTGCTTGGTGGTATCTGCCAGAAGTTTAATACTTTCCCCTTGCTGATGGTCTTTTTTTTACCATTGCAAACTAGAAGATGAGTTCTGCACATCTATGCTCATATGAAATGCTGCTGACTTCAATGGATAAGGGTGGTTTCAAATTCTTGCACAATGTCCTGTATTCCTGAGGAACTGTAAATTCGTATTGTTTTCTGTACTGCCATTTTAAATATCTGTTTTAAAATATGCATCTTCTGTTTCTAGCACTGCTTTCTAGTTCATATAATCAATCCCTAAAAATCCCTTAGCAGATAGTTAAGTGTTTCTTCCTGTCTTGGCTTAACTGAGGAAAATCTCTTTTCCTTTCAAGTACAACACTGTAACATCCGGTGCATGAACGGAGGTAGCTGCAGTGATGACCATTGCCTCTGTCAGAAGGGATATACAGGAACACACTGTGGACAGCGTAAGTATATTTTATTTGTATAGATACTTCATACAGTTAAATAATTTAGGGATGTGTGAACTGGGCACCCTTTAACACTAAATTTCAGCTGATGTTGAGCTTGTTTTTGATCGGGTGCAGTGGAATTTTACAGGAAAACACATGACTTTGTAATGAGTGCCGAGTGAATTCTTTCTGATCAGGACTATTAAAATAAACATCATTTGAATTCATAATAATTGGATATAACTTGATCCTATAGTTCTCACTCTACATTAATTCCCATTGATCTACAGGGCCTTACATTCTTGAGGGCAATAGGCCATGAATAAAGAATTTATATAGGATTCAGTTTTTGTCTTATAGACAAAATTGAGCTCCTTAATACAAATCCTTGTTTTTGTTTCAAGGGTTTGCCTCAGAATTAGCTATTACGCTTTAGGAATCTTGCTTATTTTGATGTTATCTTGATGGAGTAATCAAGACTCTCAAATTGATCTACTTCCTCAATGAATCCTGAGCCAAGAGCATTCTTGGATCCATTGCATAAACCCTCTACCAGCCTGATTCTGGTAGTGTTGTTCTTCTTGGCTGGAATGCTGTGAAGAAACTTAAATAAGGATGCAGGCGCTGCTTTTAACCAAGGCTGTCATGTTGCTATCTAGTGAACTATTGGTCTGACAGGGAAAATGTGTTTAGCCTATTTAATGAAAACCTTTTGTGCTCTGCTCTGTCAAAGTCAATGGCACACTTAAAATGAACTTCACTAAGACCATGAATTTACGTTAATAATCTGGAAGAGGATCACATGGTGAAAGGATTAAGAATTGTATTTCTGCCTTCTCTGTGAAATATCAAGTGGATAAAAGAGGACAAATGGAAACGTTCTTTCTACTAAAGTGAAATGTGAAATGGAACAAAGAATAACATTACTCAAAGAGCATCAAATTGTATTAAAAAACCCTTTTTTCATGTGAATGTTCCTTTTTCTGATTATCTTTGAGAGCAATTGCTTTTGAAGTTCATTATGAGAAAAAATTGTACTTTATCACAGTGTAGTACAGGGAAGAATATCTTGGATTAACTAAATCAAAATAGATATTGATTATGTTTTGCTGTTGTAGTTGATATGAATTATTAAGCATCAGCAACAAGCCTTTTAACACTGGATTGTTATTTTTTTTTATTATGGTGGAGGAGCAAATACATTTTTTTAATGTGTTTGAATAGGCAACAATTTAGAGGATTCAGAAATGAAGTTCCTATCTGCAATCTCTACATTTTCAGTGTTGTTTCATTGGAAGTTTGAAAGATGTTATTTTGCAGTTACGGTATTGTCTAGTCATCAAAGAGGCTCTGAGAGGTTGGAGAAGCTGTGCTTGTTAGTATGTTTATGTTATGCTCCCTTGAAAAGATGAATTCATTATACTAATGAGACCAGGAAATAGCAAAAGATCAGAAGCAGATTCTGGAAAAAATGTATCCTGGCCTGTTATGTTTACAGTGTTTGCTAGTTTACCTGAGCTGGTCAAGTATGTAGTTTCCTGTCTTTCTGGAAATAACTCAATAAAGACTACTCTTGCCTCCCCTCTGATACAGCTGTCTGTGAAAGTGGATGTCTAAATGGAGGGAGATGTGTGGCTCCGAACCGATGTGCTTGCACCTATGGCTTTACAGGACCCCAGTGTGAAAGAGGTATGTGTCCTAAAACAGTGGAAAAAATTTTGATTTTCAAACTTGCTTAATAATAGTTTGAAAATACCAGTGCCACCACACATTTAGGTAGTAATGTTGTATTGCTGTCTATCAGTAAGGTAAAATAGGACTGGCATTCTTGTAGAATGTGAAGTACAGATGTAACAAACTGGGATGAAATAAACATGCTACTGCTTAGGGTCTTTGTTTTGTTCATTTTTTGCTATGAAAACATTTCAGTGGGAGAGCTGTGAAATATATATATATTGATAAGTGTTTTTGTACAAACTTTGAATAATTTTTAAGTCATCAGAAAAGCTCATATCTCTCTGATACATTTACTTACCAGTGGTAAGCAGCATGTTGCCTCTGTGTTTGGCATGTCTTTTGGCAGAGTTCATTCAATCTTTATTTCCATCTTGTACAGTTTTATTGTTATTGTTGTTTTTTGTTTTTTTTTGTGTGTGTGTATGTATCCATAGTGATAATCACAGCTGACAGATATACCAACTACCTCAACTGGTATATTGTTTTCTTTTTTTTTTTTTCCATGGAATTAAAACCAATTTAATGGTTCATTTGAGAGAGATACAGCAATCAAGGTTTAGGGATAAGCTTTCTGTTGAGTTTTGTAATCTTAAAAATAATACTTTTTAATTTGATAGAGTTATTGATTGATTTG
The DNA here is from genome assembly GCF_963932015.1 of Anas acuta. Lineage (NCBI taxonomy): Eukaryota > Metazoa > Chordata > Aves > Anseriformes > Anatidae > Anas > Anas acuta. Next base: position 20,636,402 of record NC_088990.1, read on the forward strand.
TTTCTTTGGAAATTCATACATACTACCCATACAAGAGGTTGTGTTACATATCTGCAAACCTGGGACAGTATGGGTAGTACTGACCTGATTTTGGGCTTGCATGTACAGGATGTGTTTAGCACACAAAGTTTCTGGCAGTGAGTATGCCAGGTGCTCACTGCTGTTGGTACTGCAGCTGGAGTGATGGCTGGCATTTCTAAAAGGGCAGCGTAGGTGGTGATGCAGAATAACAAATGGTAGGGGACAAAAATGTTTCGCTCTGAGCTGGAGCAGACAGTAGGATGAAGCAGGTATTTGCTGCACTCCCTACAGCAGATAAAATTGTTTTGTTGGCATTGTTTGAAGTCTTGCCAGTTGTCCACTCAGATGTTGTAGTAGTTCAAACTGATGCCGAAGTTTTTCTGAAGACTGAGGAGCAGCTGTGTTCTGAGCCTTCTGATCTCATCACTGGAGAGAGGAATAAGAGGAATGGAAAATGTTAAGTGTCTTTGGTTAAAAGTCTGAAATTTGCACAGAATAAAAGCTTTATAGGTAATGATCGTACTGAATATTATTGCAAAGGCTTTGAACTTCAAGCAGTGAGTGCTTGTTTGTTCTCCGTGGGTGAAGGGTTTGAGCCTTCAGTCTGGTGAGGAGCTACAGTGCACAAGTTCTAAAAAGGATTGTTCAAAGCTGCTTTTACATTGCCTGAATTCGGGCTGATTTCACTCGACCCACTTATGGCAAGTTTCAAGGCTGAAGCCTGCTATCAGCTTCAGTCCTGTCCCTCAGGGCTCCTGCTTTGTGTCAGGTGGAACAAGAAACTGATGGCACAAAGCAATTTGAGCCAAATCATACCACCATGGAACGAGGTGGAAACCTGTATTTTAAATGCATCATCCATAAGCAGATTTTACTTAGAACACATTTTTTTATTCTGTATTTTCTCTTTTATTGATAACTAGGCATTAATGAGCTGCAGTATTTCTGGTTAAAGCTCATTGCAGTATTGAAGCCAAATGATAGTAAACCTCTTTGCCTTCTTCATGTATGATGGCATCACCAGCTGGGTTGATGAGGGAAGAGCAGTGGATGTCATCTACTTTGACTTTAGCAAGGCTTTCGATACTGTCTCCCGTGACATCCTGCTAGCAAAGCTGAGAAAGTGTGGGATAGAGGAGTGGACAGTAAGGTGGGTTGAGAACTGGCTGATTGGCCGAGCTCAGAGGGTGGTGACCGGTGGTGCAGAGTCTGGCTGGAGGCCTGTGACTAGCGGTGTTCCCCAGGGGTCAGTGCTGAGTCCGGTCTTGTTCAACATCTTCATCGACGACCTTGATGAGGGAATAGTGTCTGCCCTCAGCAAGCAGGCTGATGACATGAAGCTGGGAGGAGTGGCTGACACACCAGAAGGCTGTGCTGCCATTCAGGGAGACCTGGACAGGCTGCAGAGATGGGCAGAAAGAAACCAAATGAGGTTTAATAAGAGCAAGTGTAGAGTCCTGCATCTGGGAAGGAACAACCACATGTATCAGTACAGGCTGGGGGATGACCTGCTGGAGAGGAGCTCTGAGGAGAAGAACCTGGGGGTCCTGGTGGACGACAGGCTGACCATGAGCCAGCAGTGTGCGCTGGTGGCCAAGAGTGCCAATGAGATCCTGGCATGCATTAAAAGGAGTGTGGCCAGCAGGTCAAGGCAGGTGATCCTCCCCCTCTACTCTGCCCTGGTCAGGCCTCACGTGGAGTACTGTGTCCAGTTCTGGGCTCCCCAGTACAAGAAAGACAGGGATCTCCTGGAAAGAGTCCAGCGGAGGGCCACAAAGATGATATGGGGCCTGGAGCATCTTCCCTATGAAGAAAGGCTGAGAGACCTAGGTCTGTTCAACCTGGAGAAGAGAAGACTGAGAGGGGATCTCATCAATGTGTATAAATACCTGAGGTGTGGAGACAGAGGGATTTGGCCAACCTCTGTTCAGTGGTTTGCGGGGACAGAACAAGGGGTAATGACCACAACATGAAGCACAGGAAGTTCCACACCAACATGAGAAAGAACTTCTTCACGGTGAGGGTGACAGAGCACTGGGACAGGCTGCCCAGGGAGGTTGTGGAGTCTCCTTCTCTGGAGATATTCAAGGCCCATCTGGACAGCCTGGGCAGCCTGCTGTAAGGAACCTGCTTTGGCAGGGAGGTTGGACCCAATGATCTTCCGAGGTCCCTTCCAACCCCTACAATTCTGTGATTCTGTGATATCTCCCCAGAAAACCTCTGAAAGTTGGCTTCTTTCACAGAGATTTCCTCCAGCCTCTCTACCTAGCTGAGCTAATATGTTCCCCTCCTCTAAAAAGGGTGTGGTGGTTTTTGGTTGCAGAATCACATTATGCCATCAGAAAAATGTTTTCTGAAGATAACTTCAAGTATAAGCTAATGTTGATCTTAGTAGGAATAACTTGCATTGTTAAGCACATGCACCTGTGTAGTCATTAGGGCTTTGGCTGGCTGCGTATGATTTTACACATCTGTCAGCTAAAAAAGAGGTCCATATTTTGAATCTAGCTCTGGAATGTTATGTGGATTTGTGACATTCCCTAGTGGGCTTCTGATGTATATGTATATGGATGTTATCCAGTAAATAGATAATAGAAAAAAAGTAACAAAACTAAAGCTTTTCTGAATGTGGAGCGGGGAAAAAATGGAAAATAAATAAAAGAATTAGTCTCTTATGTTATCCCATTTCTGGGAGAAGTAGGAGGGGCAGATTATTGTGAAAATACCATTTCTGGGTATAAATGTGATGTGAAGTGATACGCTTTTGTGGCATACACATTCCCCATGTGTTTGGCTGTGGTTTGACTTCTAGGCTGTGCCATGCCACATGCTAACAGTGATGTAAGTAATTTACTACTGCATATCACGCAGTGCTTTTCTCTGTGAACATTGACTAATAGTAACAGTCACAGGGTGTTTGTGGCACGTATGTCACAGACCAAGGAATATTCCAGCCGTTGCTGATGTGTCATAGCTTAGAACTGTCTTGAATAAAACAATGTTGAGACAACCAAATTCATAGGAATTATTCTAATAATCCAATACAGAAAACAATGAAAATGTTCCAGTTGCTTGTATCAAAGTTTGAGCCAGCTTCTTAAGTCCAGCAGCATGTTGCAGTGTTCTGTCTACTGTTTTAACTAGTTTTTCCATATGTTTGGCCCATATTTGTAATACAAATTAGCTTAATTGGTATTACCTCAGTAAATGCTGACCATATGGTTGTTAATGAAGATTTGCAGGACTTCTGTGTAGGTCAGTAGTTTCAAATACATGTGTAATGAAGGAGCTTATCTGGTAAAAGACCTGCTTCTTTCACAGTGCAGTGAGTGACATCAAATCTGTGGCCTGAGTACTTTTATGTATCTATTCAGTCATTCTTTCAGAGGATAGCATGGTACAATTTCAGCGTACAAATTACTTTTTGTGTGGCCTAGAAGTGTTAATGATGTCATAAAACACTATTTACATGAGCAAAATGAATATTTAGAGGCGTTAGTATCAGTGGAACTCCTCTTCAAGTTCTGGGAGACTGCGTACTGTGTTATCAGTGTGATACATGGTATCAGAGCTGGATCTGTAGCTGCGCTATTGTCAAGTCTTACACATGTATCTGTAATTCCTACACTGTCACGAATGGTGTTTGGTGCCTTTCCAGAGTAGGGGAAGCTTCTTGGGCATACCGTCAAGTATGTGCAGGCGTATTATAAATACAATAGACTTTTTTTTTTCTTTTTTTTTTTTTTTCTGTGGGATAGTGTTCATCAAAAAGGTGAACTTGATGTAAACTATACAGTAAGAATATAGTGGAGTTGGAAATGCTTCCTACAGCAATTTAAGACACATTTAATATGCCTAGTCCAGAAAAGAAAATATTTCATGGATATTGACTCAGTTAAAATTTGAACTTCAACTATTCATTCTGGAAGGTGCTGAGTTCTCTGGCCGTGATCCAATGACGGGCTTTGACATGCATTTAAATGCAAAACTGAGATGTCAGTATTCTTAAAATAACGCAAATGCTTAAGGGTCTTGATGGCTTTTGGCCAAAGCTTTCAGAATCAGTTAAATTCCAAGAGGTGCACTCAGGTTTAAGCATATCATTTAGTCATATTGTTAATGAAAAGAAATCAGGTAATAGAAAAACTGAGATGCAAGCAAAGCACAATTTCTTCTGCTGGTTAAAAAAAAAAAAAAGGATGTCTTCTTTACACCATTTGTCTTTTAACACAGAATAACATGAGTTACTTATGGATTTTGCAGTCCCTTTTAGAGTCTCTGAAGAGAATGAGGGCAAAGGCTTAGCTTAGGTTCCCATGAGGATAATTCAGAACATTGACAGCACTTTTTATTGTCTGTAAAGAGTCTGGGGGATTTTGCTAGCCATATTCAAATGACCCCAAAGTGGGCATCTAAAACATCGCTATATCATGCATTTGATAAAAGTCCAGAGGCAGAATTGATATTACCAACCTCAGAGAGATCAGATATCCCTATTGGATTTGATAGAACAATGTCTTTCAAATGAGTGCATAAAAACTTGACTTCTTCAAATCTATTTTTCTTTGGGCATTTGGATAATTATACTATAAAAGGGTCACTTCCATAGAATATAAAATTGTATATTGTTGTTGTTCTGGTATTGAAAAAATGCAATGAAATGTGCTTTTCTTTTTCTGTCTGGATCCAGTTAGAGGAACACAGTGGAAGCTTAGAATGTGTTACAGCCCTGTTTGTTTATCTGAATGCTTGTGACAACATCAGGGGCTCAATCCTGCTGCATTTTGGAGTTTTGCCACTCGCTTCACATAGGAGTTGAATTGGGCCTGATGTAGTTCAAATATTAAAAATGTACCACGTGTGTTTTGTTTTGTTTTGTTTTTTTTTCTGGACTCAGAATATGAGCAAATGATTGCTTTTTCTTCAAACAGAGTTGTTTCTGTACTGCTCTCTCCATGGCAGGAATTTTTGCCTAATTTTTAATTATATTTGGCCATTATTAAAAGTTCCCAGAATTAATGCCATATGTAAAAATATCTTTCCCAGAGCCTCACTATGAAAGTGCAGCCGCTGAAAGTGGTCGAGAGCAGTGTAGAGCCGTGTATATTTTTTTTCTTTCTAAATACTACAACGGGTAGAATGTTTTTACAAAGAGGACACTGCACCCCTTAGTGTGCCCCGTCTCTGGTATTTAGTCTAAATGGAAAGTAAATAACAAAGTGTAGATAGCAGTAAAAGTATGTTCCCAAAGCCTTATGTTGCATTTAAAGTAGTATTGCAGCATATGGTAGCTGGCAAACATTTGAATAAACTTGATTTTTGTAGATGTCTTCCAAGAAACACATCTGTTGACACAGACATGTAGTTTCTGCAGCCCTGTAACATGAATACAGTGTGTACAGTATTATAACAGCAAACTAAAAGATGCGTAAGCTTGAAGGCCTGGAATAAGTATTCTTGCACACTATTTTTCCCCTGATTTTATAACCTGATTATGAAACATGGCTTCAGGCTGAAGTTTAATATGTTCAGTCACAGTCATGTTTTACTTTCTTTAACACAATTTTTATACATGTTGCCACCCTTGATATCTTTGAGTTTTAAAACAAAAAAGTCAGTATCAGCACCTAGGATTATCTTTCCTATAAAAGAAGTTGAGTTAAATGGATGAGGAATTTTTGTGCGTCTTAAAACTGAAGCTGCAGCTTAATGCTGTGGAAGTCAGTCTTTACAGAATTACTGTGTGTGATTTAAGGATGTTTATAATGCTTAGCAATATAATCAATAGATCTTTGGATCAGAACTCAGTGCTAAGCTCAGTCTGTTATTTAAGACCAAAAAGCATTTTTAGGGTCTTTTGTATGTGAAGGCTTTTATTCATTGTTCTGCTCCTTGTAAATACCCTATCTAACCAGCTGTATGTTATGATCCTTTGTGCATCTGAAAATACCACATAGCATGTTTTAAAACGTTCCTTTGGATATATGCTTAAAACTTAATCAAGATCCATAAATGATTCAGTACATATGGGCTTAGGTCTCTTGTGAGACGTAAGGACTCCAACTTTTGTACACGAAGCTGAACATTTACATTTTGTTCCAAATTGAGTTTTGATTTTAGTCAAACAAATCCAAATCCAAAGTTTTCATTCAACTATTTGGCAGCCCTCTCTGTATTTCCATGCCTTCTTGATTGGCTGCTAAGGGCACTGACCTTTAGATGTGCAGTAAGGTATTACTTGGACTTTGTGTTTTGTTTTGATTTGATTTTAGCTGTAACAATGGAGATGCATACAAATTTAATGACAAATTGAGGAGCACATGCTTTGGTTGAGGTAGAACTAAAAACGTTTTTCAAGTGGTAATGGCATATGTTAATACAAATAGATTTAATAAATAACACTGCAAATGCTTGAATTAAATAGTTGCATTGTTTTAATCTGTGAGATGTGAGTCTTGCATGTAGGTCCTGAAGGGACTCACATGAGAATCACTGAGATCATTCTCCCCGTCCTGTAGACAGCTGGGTTGCTGCACCCAACGCCTACATCCAGGTGTGCTGGCAGCCTGCGGGCACATGTTTGCTGCACAAGAAATTCAGTTCTGCTTCCTGCAGTCAGAGATAGAACCTTGCATTGGCTTTGCTCATGCATGGTGCTTGCAAGCTGCCTTGTGGTGTCTTAAGAAATAAAGAGTGGAGGCCCGTGCTTTCATCAGAAGGCTTTGTTGAAGTTGCATACACAAAGAGATGTCTATGTTTGTTTGATTACGGGATGTTACACTAATACATATATGACTTTTATATACGCAGTGTAGGCAGTTGAAAGATGTAACTTCCCTGAATGGCCTGCGCTGCCAGATTTGCGCTCTGCAGAGCTCCAAGGAGAAATGGGAAGAATCTGTCTGATGTATCATGAAAGTGAGATTTTTTTCTGTCCTGAAAGACTGAGTCAGCTTTTATTGATTTTAGTTATCATTGCTGCATAGCGTTGCATTTAAAGCCTTCAGAACAAGTGTCTTCAAACCATTCTTGATCTTAGTGCCATTGAAGCATTCCCATTTTTCAAATTTCAGCAATTTCCCAATTTGTGGGTGTCCTGGTTTCAGTTAGGACAGAGTTAATTTTCTTCCTAGTAGCTGGTAGAATGCTATGTTTTGGCTTAGGATGAGAAGAGTGCTGATAACACGCTGATGTTTTAATTGTTGCAGAGCAGTGCTTACACCAAGCCAAGGACGTTTCAGCTTCTCGCTCTGTCCTGCCAACGGGCAGGCTGGGGGTGCAGCAAGAGCTGGGAGGGGACAGACCCAGAGCAGCTGACCCAAACTGGCCAAAGGGGTATTCCATCCCATCTGATGTCATGCTAAACAATATATAGGGGTGGCTAGCCGGGGGAGGAGGGCCGGACTGCTCGGGGTTAGGCTGGGCATTGGTCAGTGGGTGGTGAGCAATTGCATTGTGCATCACTTGTTTTGTACACATTATTAGTAGTAGTACTAAGCCCCTATCCATCATTTATCAGCAGTCCTGGCTATCAGGGGAGGTCCCAGCTGACTGGCAGCTAGCAAATGTGACACCCATCTACAAGAAGGGCTGGAGGGCTGACCCGGGGAACTACAGGCCTGTCAGTTTGACCTCAGTACCAGGGAAGCTCATGGAGCAGATCCTCTTGGGAGTCATCATGCGGCACTTGAAGGGCAAGCAGGCGATCAGGCCCAGTCAGCATGGGTTTATGGAAGGCAGATCTTGCTTGACGAACCTGATCTCCCTCTATGACAAAGTGACGCGCTGGGTGGACGAGGGAAAGGCTGTGGATGTGGTCTACCTTGACTTCAGCAAGGCTTTTGACACCGTCTCCCACAGCATTCTCCTCAAGAAACTGGCTGCTCTTGGCTTGGACTGGCGCACGCTTCGTTGGGTTAGAAACTGGCTGGATAGCCGGGCCCAAAGAGTCGTGGTAAATGGAGTCAAGTCCAGTTGGAGGCCAGTCACTAGTGGCGTCCCCCAGGGCTCGGTGCTGGGGCCGGTCCTCTTTAACATCTTCATCAATGATCTGGATGAGGGCATTGAGTGCACCCTCAGTAAGTTTGCAGATGACACCAAGTTAGGTGCGTGTGTCGATCTGCTCGAGGGTAGGAAGGCTCTGCAGGAGGATCTGGATAGGCTGGACTAATGGGCTGAGGCCAACTGCATGAAGTTTAACAAGGCCAAGTGCCGGGTCCTGCACCTGGGGCGCAATAACCCCAAGCAGAGCTACAGGCTGGGAGAGGAGTGGTTGGAGAGCTGCCAGGCAGAGAAGGACCAGGGAGTGATGGTGGACAGTCGGCTGAATATGAGCCAGCAGTGTGCTCAGGTGGCCAAGAAGGCCAACGGCATCCTGGCTTGTATCAGAAACAGTGTGACCAGCAGGGCTAGGGAGGTGATCGTCCCCCTGTACTCGGCTCTGGTGAGGCTGCACCTCGAGTACTGTGTTCAGTTTTGGGCCCCTCGCTACAAGAAGGACATCGAGGTGCTTGAGCGGGTTCAAAGAAGGGCGACGAAGCTGGTGAGGGGCCTGGAGAACAAGTCCTACGAGGAGCGGCTGAAGGAGCTGGGCTTGTTCAGCCTGGAGAAAAGGAGGCTCAGGGGCGACCTTATCGCTCTACAGATACCTTAAAGGAGGCTGTAGTGACGTGGGGGTTGGCCTGTTCTCCCACGTGCCTGGTGACAGGACGAGGGGGAATGGGCTAAAGTTGCACCAGGGGAGTTTTAGGTTAGATGTTAGGAAGAACTTCTTTACTGAAAGGGTTGTTAGGCACTGGAACAGGCTGCCCAGGGAGGTGGTGGAGTCACCATCCGTGGAAGTCTTCAAAAGACGTTTAGATGTAGAGCTTAGGGATATGGTTTAGTGGGGACTGTTAGTGTTAGGTTAGAGGTTGGACTCGATGATCTTGAGGTCTCTTCCAACCTAGAAATTCTGTGATTCTGTGATACTATTATCATCATTATCGTTATTATTATTGTTATTATTATTTTCCTGTCTTAATAAACCGTCTTTATCTCAACTCACAGGCCTCTCTTTCCCATTTCTCTCCCCCATCCCAGAGAGGGAGGGGAGAGGGTGAGCGAACGGCTGTGTGGTGTTTAGCTGCCAGCCAGGTTAAACCACAACAGTGGGTCACTACAAAACTTTTAGAACATAAAGTAGTGAGCACAAACAATTTCTCATGGAGCTTTCGATAGAGGAGGTGCTGCCTAAATGGTGACCCTGGAGCTGAACATGATACAAAGAATGAGTAAATGAAGTTGAGAACTCATTCTAACAGTGCCGACTTAGCCATTTATGGAGAAAAGTGTTCCTTTTTGTCTGGACCACAATATATTTTGATACAAGAAAGCAGAGCTAGCTAAAATTCTTTGATTTGTTAAAGTGAAAACAAATGTTTTCCTTGTGAATCACCCTGAAAATTTATATGAATATTTTCCATTCATACCCTTTTTCAGCTGGTAAGCTGAAAAAATTTGTTACAATTGCAACAGCAAAAATGAAATATCAGTACACAGTATTCCTTAAGTCAAGTTTGTGTTGGGAGTTTGTTTTTCCTCTGTTTTTAAGTGATCTAAAGCCTTCATGATGCTCAGTGCTAACAAAGAAAAGAAAACTTCTTCTAAAAACATCATAGATCATACATAATGTAAGGATAAACTGACAAGGGCATTTCCAAGAAAAACAATTCTTTTATGTAGGTCAGGTACAAAATGCTAATGAAAATACATCTTAAGCAGAGGTGCTCAAAATGGTCAGTGTAACTGTTTTGTCACACATAATTTTTCTTGCAACGTGTTCTTAACAGAATTGTTGAAATTTCTGTTACATTTATAAAGGTATCTTATATTCTATCTCAGCGTGAAAGTGGCAAAAAGTTATAGGAAATAACTACCTAAGAGCAGTTGTAAGGACAGTCACATTCACGCTTCCAATTGGCCTTAAGAAGTTCAGGAATAATGACTGAGTGGTTTTCATAATTTTTTTTCTGTGACAGCTTGTACGGTTTGGCACTCTGGAGAAACGCTGTAGGAAAAGAAAAGAGGCCTAAATAAGGTTTGAAAAGAAAGGAGCCTTAAGAGAGAGAATCACTTTCCAAACTCTGCTCTGCTGTAAAACAGAGTCTAGCTTTGCACTCCTTATCCAGAAAATCTCTTTTGGAAAAGGGGGGAATTTCTTTATGTAAGAAACAAAGATTCAACATTTCTCTTTGTAAAAAAGATATGTAAAGGCTATGGAGAAGCAATTTTTTAAAAAGCATGAAAGTTATTAAAAGTGTGTGGGTATATATACACATATACGTACTTATATATTCAGGTATGTTAAGAACAGAAATATGAAACCTGTGGGCACCTGGTTTTTGGTTGTGATCTTACACATTTACTATGTGACTGTTGCTGGTATTAACCATGCTATACTAGCACAGGTAGGTTAACATAACTGCAGCCTCACCTTCACTTTGCTCTGCCATAGTCTTAATTTTCTTTCATGTGATGTAATTCAGGTCCCATTAAGAAGGAGGGGCCTCGCACTGCTTTCCTGAATGTTTAACTTAGTGAGTGACTTTTTAAAGAGCATTTCACTCGAGTAGGCCTGCCTTACTGAATGGTGCTGCTCTTGTTTTATAATGGCCCTGTCCTTATCACTTAAGTTTTTCCAAGTTTACCTGGTGATCCCCAGGAGTTTCAGTACTGCTGTTATTTCCTCCTTACTCCATGGGCTGGATGGAGAAAAATTACTAAGAAGTACTGGAGACAGAAGGGATAATTTCTAAGATTTTTTCACCTTACAGAATCACTTTAGGGTGCAAGGGACCTCTTGAGATCACCCCTGCTCAAGTAGGATCAGCTAGAGCAGGTTGCCTAGGCCTATATCCAATCACCTTGTGGAAAATGTGTTAAAATGTGTGTTAAGCTGTGATTTGTAGCACCTCCAATTGTGTCATTCAAACCTGTTAGCCATTTAGAATCATAGAATATCCCGAGTTGGAAGGGACCCATAAGGATCATCAACTCCAACTCCTGGCACCGCACAGGTCTGCCCAAAATTTAGATCATGTGACTAAGTGCACAATCCAATCGCTTCCTATATTCAGACAGGCTTGGTGCAGTGACTACTTCACTGGGGAGGCTGTTCCAGTGTGTGATCACCCTCTCGGTGAAGAACCTCTTCCTGATGTCCAGCCTAAACTTCCCCTGCCTCAGCCTACCACCATTCCCGTGGGTCCTATCACTGATGTTTACAGAGAACAGGTCACCTGCCTCTCCACTCCCTCTTGCGAGGAAGTTGTAGACTGCAATGAGGTCCCCCCTCAGCCTCCTCTTCTCCAGGCTGAACAGGCCAAGTGACCTCAGACGCTCCTCATGTGTCTTCCCCTCTAGGCCCTTCACCATCTTTGTCACCCTCCTCTGGGCACTCTCCAACAGTTTCATGTCCTTGTACTTGTGGTGCCCAGAACTGCACACAGTACTCAAGGTGAGGCCACACCAGCGCAGAGCAGAGCGGGATAATCACCTCCCTCGACCGACTAGCGATGCCATGCTTGATGCACCCCAGGATGTGGTTGGCCTCCTGGCTGCCAGGGATTTAAGGAAGATCCAGGGCTAACAGTGTCAAAGCACTCATAATCCTGGATCTTTTGCATGTTTTGTTTGTTTCTGTTTGTCTGTTTTATTTATTTGTGCTTTCTGCTGTCTGGAGGGTGTTTGTCCTGTGGCAATGATTAACTGAGAGCTATGAAATGAAAGCACATGTTACGCTGATAATTTCTAGTGGACTTGCCTACTAAAATTCTAAAAATGGAACAGTTTATTTAAAAATATAAGCTGACAAAATTGCACTGGTTTATGGGGTGTGGGATAGGAATGGTTTTAATTTCTAGTAGCATTAGTAACTACAGACAAACTAGCAGGGGGATTTTCCTCTTTTCATTTGACACTCTCTATACTTCTGTCACTTAGAAGATGGGAAGATCCATTAGCTAGAGTCCAATCTAGAATCAAACCTATGTAGGGCTTCATACTGACGCTGCTGCAATCTAGTCATATATGCTTAAAGAACAATTTCTTTTGTGCTTTAGACACTTCCAAAAAACTTCTTCATGTTTATTCTCTTCAAAAATGATAGGAGAATAAGGAAAATAAAGTCTTCTGTCCAACATTTTTTTCAGTGATTTTAGATTTTAGATTTTTTAGATTTCTTTAGATTTTTTGTTATGCTAACTCAGTGGTGCTTTGTAAGAGCTTTGATGTTACTTCAGGTCCTAGCCCTAAGAATAGGGAGACCAAACCTAATTCACAGGCCTTTAGTAGTGCACTACCTTTGCCTGTTACACAAGAAAACCTATCACAAATCAGAAAAGATGAGATGTTGCACAAAGGAATATGACTGGTTACTTTCTTCAGCTTTTCTCAAGTTCTAAAGAAGTTAAAATTAGAAGCCAACAAGAAAGTGAGGAAAATACTCTTTGTTCTTGCTTATTGATTGACTTGTTCGATTAGTTGAAATCCCCAGAGGTAATTTACTCAGTCATAATTCTTCATGCTTGTCATGTTATGCCTACTGCGCTTGCAGTATTACATTGTTAATGCTGCATTTAAATAATTCACCATCATGATTTCTTTTCAAGATGGATCTTAAAGTGAGACATCTTCTTCAACAGTGTTCAAATGAGAACTGCTTCTTCAAGGGCCATTGAACTAGTCTCTGCTGGAATAGTATGTCCAGATATCTTAGTTCAGCTGAGCAGTACAGTGACAGAGTCCTACTTGAGCTTGAAATGTTTATAAGAGGTAACAGTAAAACCAGCAAGCAATGAATTATAATTGTCCTGCTGGGATATGATGAAAGCCTTTATGAGAACCTCCACATCCTGGTGGGACAGTATGGGTGGTAACTTGGAGAGATTCACAAAATGGTAGTGTGACAGCTTTACAGTCGGATTAATACAGGCTTCAAAAGAAACCACAGGGTCAAAAATGACTTCCAGACTGCAGGCTTTAAAGGCAAAAAGACCTACCATTGAAATGGTCAGTTAAAAAAGAGAGAACTGATATGTAGCTGTGAAAGGAGAGTCAATGTTAGATCACTTTCACTCCAGTAACCTTTAAGGTATAATTTAATGATGCAGATATTGTGTCTGGAATTGAATTGCACCACGCAGTGTGAACTATCCCAGTTACTTGTTCCTTGAGGTGAAAAGTAAAGGAATAATAAGAGGACAATTTATTGTGAGCTTTTTGAGGGGCTGAAATAAGAAGAGGTATTTCTTAATACATAAATTTATGAGGAGTTACAAAGAAAAACAAGAGAAGCAGGTGAGGGAAGAAGATAGGAGAGAGGAAGGTGGCAGAGGGGGTCTAGCCCCTCTGCCACCTCAAATGCTTTCACTCAGGAAGCGAGCATTGAAGGCAGGTTGAGAAGTTTAGACTGCTTCTTAGGCAGGGGAAACCCAGCAGAGATGTGCATTCCATTCATCTGAATGGCTTTTCTAGTAAAAACATTGCTAGACGCAAGCACAGTCCAGGAATGGCAAATGATGAATGACTTAGCAAGCTACCTTGCTGGGTATTTAATCTGTGTGGTTATCTAAATAATTTGAAATGCTTCTCTTGGCTTGAGCCAGGCTGGGCAAAATGAAGTGCCATGCATTAAACCTTTTGCTATTTCAGCTCTCAGGTCCCAGCAGGAACCCAACAAGATATGGCTTCATGAAAGGTGATACTATATTAAACTAACAGTACAAGTTGTATCAGACTCAGTTCCAAATTCAATACAAAAAGTCATGTTTTTAGAAGGCATTTTAAATCTAGCACTAGCACTTAAGTCATTTGCTGATGCCAGTATTAAAAAATTTCTTTGTACAGCTGCTGACTCCAAGGAAGATGAGAGGTTAAATTGGGTTAGTGGAAAGGAAAGACGTGCAGTGGAATAAGTATTGGTATTAGAATGTTTATGGAATTTGTCATTAAGTAACAAGTGTTTAAATTGGAGGGCTAATTTAAAGCATTCCTTTTTTTTTTTCTTTTTTTTAAGAAGCTTTTTTCTTTTTTTTTTTTTTTTAAATTAAAATTATTTACTAGGGTATATAAGAAAACATTAATTTCTTTCCCAATTTCAAAAAAATAAAAAGATCGGAAATCAATCTTAGTCTGTCACTGTTCAAGCCTTCCTCAGCTAGGGCCTGAGCCACCAATGTGTATTAGAATAATTCTGCTATTCTTACTACAGTTGATTACAGTTCTCTGTTATAAAGGGTGGAGGCACTTGGTTGTTCTCCAAAGAAAGTGAGTAATAATTGACCTAATGTACAGAGCACATGAATAACATATTATTTTGCTAAGAAATTTATGTTTTACAGGGTGTGCTAGAGTTCACATCCCTTTTTCACATCTTCCAAAAGATTTTAAAATACTCAGCTGCTCTATTAAATTTCTAATTCAACAAATACTCAAATACAAAGTATGCATTAGATAAAGCTCTTGAGTTGAATCCAAACATTGAAAAATCTTTTAATTTGTCTTGAAAACAGCTGTTTAGAATTTTGAATAGAAATAACAACTTCCTTCAGCTTATATCGTTGATGTCTGGTTCAGTCTCAAGCTGGGAGGAATTTCTTTTTGTTACTCCTATGCAAAGTCTTGCTGCTGTTCCAATGATTCAACTAACCTTGAAACATACCAGGAGTGGTGTGCCGGTCCTGTTGAAATCAGTGGAAACTCTTCCTTTGAATTCAATGTGATGGAGGACAGACTTAGGACAGATTTAGAAGACTGGAGATAGTTTTGATTCGTTACTTACAGTTGCCTAGAGAGTGGTTGCAGGAGCCATTATTGACATCTGCCGCTGCTGAGAGACTGCCATTGTTCTTTGTGTTTGTCTTCTGAAGGAAGTCTTGATATGAGAATAGTGTTTTTTAGTGTCTGAGATCATTCAAACAAACAGGATGTTTGTTGTGCATACGCATGTGTGACTTTTGTTCCCTGTTCATAATTACTTGGGTAATCTTATAAAATGTTATGTAATGACTCTGCATTAAAGAGCACAAACAAAATTTCTGCGAAACTGCCACTGCATCCAAAAAATATCAGCAGAGGTCAAGATGGTTAACCTCACAGGGAATGTCAAAACCAGTAATGATTTGCCACTTACTGTAAAATGTTGCCAAAACCCTGCAGGCGATGCATTTATTACATTTATTCCACAACTTTGCATTTTGTTATGACCAGAGGGTAGATTATGCACATATTTCACATATAACAACAATAACAAGAAAAGCATATTGGTTTTACATTCAAATATATGGGCAGTATTTTAGATTTGGGGGTGAAAATTTTATATTGTTCACGGAAGCAAAGCCTGGATTAAACTTCTCAGTAACTATGGAAGCGATCCAAACCCTACTGAAGTCAAAGAAAGGGACACCCAAAGACTTGGGTGGGTGTCTTGGTTTTGGCTGGGATAGAGTTAATATTCTTCCTAGTAGCTGGTATGGTGCTGTGTTTTGCATTTAGGACGAGAATAATGCTGAGAACACACCAATGCTCTGGTTGTTGCTGGGCAGTGCTTACACTGAGTCAAGGACTCAGCTTCTTGTGCTGCCCTTGCAAGTGAGGAGGCTGGGCGTGCCTCACAAGGAGCTGGGAGGGGACACAACCAGGACAGCTGGCCCACGCTGGCCACAGGGATGTTCCATACTGTATGGCGTCCTGCTGAACAACAAAACCTGCCCAGGGAGGTGGTGGAGTCACCATCCCTGGAAGTCTTTAAAAGACGTTTAGATGTAGAGCTTAGGGATATGGTTTAGTGGGGACTGTTAGTGTTAGGTTAGAGGTTGGACTCGATGATCTTGAGGTCTCTTCCAACCTAGAAATTCTGTGATTCTGTGTGAAAACTGGTGGGGGGTTGCCACTGCTCACGGTCTGGCTGGGCATCAGTCAGCGGGTAGTGAGCGGTTGAGTTGTGCATCACTTTGTGTATTCATTTATCATTCTTCTTTTTCTCTTCCTTTTCCTCAGAATTGACACAGGCAGGCTTTTTTCAGACAGGTTTCAAGAGAGAGCAAGAGGTTTTTGAGAAAGTGGCTAGCTCTGTGCTGCAGTACCATGCATTACTATCCATCAGTAATTTTGGATAGAAGTGCTCAGACATAAGCCACAAATATGAGCGAGGTCTAGCAAAGAAGGCTATTATCTCTGGCTGTAGGGTACAGAAATACTGTTATTTGAAATAGTATTTAACAGCAATTTTGAATTTCAAGGTGATGAATATGGAGGTTCTAATAGAGTAAGAAACAAAATATATGATGTCTCTTTCTATTTAAAAATGCAGTGTGCCTTTTCTTTTGGGCTTATGTGCTGTATGCACAATCTTTCTTTGATATTCTCATTTCTACAATGTTTCTTGAATGCAAGATGTGTCAATATACATTGGTGAATGCATGGATAAATACATGTGTACATGTCCTCCAATAGCCTCTTTCAAATCCAAAGAGGCTCTTCATTTGCTTCAGCTGGACTTAGGTTGTACCCAAATTTGAGTAGATTGGGAAGAGTTTTGGGCCATCCTTTCTTTTTCCAAGGAATGCCATCCTGTGCAGATGGAGTGCACAGGATGCCAGCAGCTCTCTGCACCTCGTTCTAAGCAGAATCAGATCCCAGGTGGGCAGCAGGCACTCTGCCCTGCAGGGCATTAGCTTGATGCTCGTGTGAAAAAATGAACAATATCGCTTTTATGAACAGGGCTTTTAATCAGCTGTTTAAAAGATGATGTGGATCCAATTTGCAGTTCTTAATTAAATGAGATGGAGGAAAGTAGGAGACCGGTGTGCTGCCAGGCAAGAGTTCCTTCCAGTGGTTATCTCATTTGAAATATGAGGGCTACCTTACATTATCTTTATAATTTAGGTTTATAGTATACTCACACACTAATAAAACATTCATGTGTAAGGCAGCTTAACCACTACAGTCTTATTTTATTTTATAAGACTAAACTATTTAGTGCTTTAAAAACATTTTTCTAATTCAAATTTTATTTATTGTAAGTGTAGCTGAAACTCGAAGCTTAATTATTAAAACAAATATTTCCTTACAAGGGTGATGTGGATGAAAGACATTATTTCTGGAAATAATCTTACTTACCTTTTGGATATAGTGCACAATACCTCTGATAATTGTGAGGAAGTTTTCACTCCCACTAACGTGTCTTAAATTATGAGCTTTCTACTGTTTTATGGGAATTTTTTTAAAACCACCTAAAAGTTTTCCACAATTCTGGTTTGCAAGCAGCTGAAGGTTTAGTCACCTCTCAGAACAGTCTGCTGTTCCTTTAACATTGCTGGGAGTGATGCTTATGTGTATCTGTGACAACCTAGATTTTTAAATACACCCATTCTATCAAATATTAAAAGAAAATATTTCCTATATTTTTAGGTACAGCTTTAAATTGGCACTGGAATTGCTAAACCGTGCAGTTCAGATAGATGCAGGAACTCCCACAGAGGAACTTCAAACAGCATTGTGCTGTACTGTGTATGCTTGCCCATCTTAACTCCCAGCAGCAGACAGGAGGTCCATCCTGCTTCCCTTCTTCTCTCCCCTCTTAGCAGTTGAGGGAAACCCTGAGGTGCTCTCCATTCTATACTGTTCTCTTCTCCCAAGGAGAAGGTGACTGTTGGTTTGAAATAATGAGTTTTAAACCTTATGATTAGGTCTTGCCATGGTTTATTCAGCTCCAACTCAGTTATACAATTATTCTTTCAGTATAAAAACGTTTCAGAAAACAGCACAAGTATTGGCAATCCATTAGCTACAGCTTTTAATTTTGCCTCAATTTTGTTCTTTGAGATGGATACATAAGAGCTGCCTAATTTAACAGCTAAGCAGTATGTTGTCAGTGCAGCTGGATTAGGCCATCCTTGACATGGTTTCTAACCTTTTTTAAATCTAATATCCTCATTTATCACTGGCCTGGTATTTGTTTTGCTTGATCTAGGGTTATGACATTGATGTATATAAATAATGTCGGGGTACATACTTCTTACCTTAGCAGCTTGAAAATATCATAGCAAAAAAGAATATGGAAATCAACTGGAAATACGGAATATGAAAAAGATGCAGGGAGAAAAAGCCATTTGGGAAAAAAATGAGGATAATATCTGTAATTTATGTAATCATTGTTTATTCATGTAGTCACCTAGTGGTAGCTAATACATAATATTTCAGAGTTTATTGCCAGATGGGAGGCTGTTGTGTACTGCATCAGCGGTACTCTTATCACACGGCTAAGAAATTCCCAGGCATCTTTTTGCATCTCAGAGCATGAAGGTGAGCGCCGCTCACACCTGCCGCTCCCTGCAAGTCACGGTGCTGGTGGCAGGTTGCCCACATCCTGGGTGGAGCCGGGACTGCTCCCATCCTACTCGATAGACATTGCTCTCCTGGATGTCTTTGCCTGGCTGGCTGCTCTTCACTAGTTGGCTCCCTGGACCTCATTTTTAACTAGTTAGTTGGCTGGCCTGTCCTGGCAAACCTCCCTCTCCTGGTTGGCTGATGAAACTCTCTGCCGGCCGGCCTTTTCCCTCCCTTCCTTTCCAACCCTTTTCACACATGGTGTCTGCTGATTCCCACTGTTTATCTCTCTGTGTCTCTGTGCCTCCCACTCATGTGTTAGATTCACTTTATTCCATCCTGTCTTTGCTGCCTTCCTGTTTTTCTTCCCTCTTCTCTTTTTGCTGTTTTGATTTGCTGGATCCTTGTTCCCTGCACACTTGTTCCCTACAAGTTTTCTGCACTGGCTCTCCCCTTCCTACAGG
The DNA here is from genome assembly GCF_963932015.1 of Anas acuta. Lineage (NCBI taxonomy): Eukaryota > Metazoa > Chordata > Aves > Anseriformes > Anatidae > Anas > Anas acuta. Next base: position 20,655,256 of record NC_088990.1, read on the forward strand.
CAGTGTGCATCTTTTCCAGAGCTTGCCGTTTCTTATTCTTGTCCACTTGTCTGATCTAGGAGCCACTTCATTTGAAACAGAGGACATTGTAGAGTCACTAACTGAAAACTGATTAGCGTTACAGTTTGGAGAGATGGTTAGGGTTATTGCTTTTTATTTGCTATAGGATATTTAAGTTCATTTATAAACCTAGTGCATGTTTACACAGAAATGCCCATGATAAAACCATGACTGATGTGTCTTGCTGCGCTTCTGTGCCACCTTTCCTATAATTATGGATTACCAAGTATATGTCTATAACTTACGTTGTTTCCTTTAGGACTCTAGAAATACCACAACTCACATTTCTAACCCAGACTTCACAGTTATAACTGTAGTCTCACGCTTTATTCTGTTAGTGGGGAAGAAGTATTTTGGGGTAATCACAATGATGGGAGAAGCAGTGCAGGAGAAACACACAGCAGTTAAAATTTTGCTGCTGAAGACCCTGTGAGAAAAGACATAAAATTCTGTGGCCACTCTTCTTCAACTTGTTTCAGACTTTGTTCTGCAGTCCTTAATCAGACACAGTTCCTGCTGATGTTAATTGAAGGTTTGTCTGCATTAGGACTGGATAAACAGATCTCTGTTGTTAGATGCTGTAGCCTCGTGTCGTCTCAGCTTAAAAATCCCATAAACATCCATACATTTTGTCCCTGTTTTATTCGGACATATTTTCTAAGCACATCTTTTGCTTTTTCTTTCCACATGGCCAGTGTTTTCATTCTCCCTACTTATGGGGTACATAACATCATAAATCATTCTAAATAGTGATTAACAAGTCAGTCTGTAATGCTAAATACACAACCTTGTCAATTGGAAAATACTGTTATTCCCCATATGTGTTCTCTCATGTCAGAAATATGAATCCCATGTGAGAGGGCATTGTTCCCTTCAAGCGAATAGCATCTATCCTTCTCCTCTAAGATTTTAAAAGTTTTTGGATTGATTTTACATGTGTGTCCCGTAAAGACATATTTCTGCATAAAAAATAGTTCATAGCATCTATTGAGTTGGAAAATTAATTAGACGACCTAATTGATTGTGCATGAGTTCCTCTGTGGAATTTGTTCTGCTGCTGTTGCGCTTGCCCAGCACAGAAAATCTCAGGAGCTAATTCCTCTGGTCTTTTACTATAAACAGACAATTAATTATATATATGTATATATATATATATATAACTTGAAGGGTCATAGTACAAAAAACGTTATGTGAAAAATCTTTTCTCATCTTATTACAGTAATGCCAAGAGGCCTGAACTTGGCTTGAGGCTCCCTTTATCATTCACAAAACACACAGTGTGTCCCAAAGGCTGTGTAGTCTGAAGAGGAAAAAACCCAACAGCGTCCAGAAGTATTGGCAGCCCCATGTTACATGTGGGGAGCTAATATACAGGGAGATTAAGTCACTTGTGTAAGGGTATACAGGGAGTCTGTAGCAGAGTCTGAAACTGAACCCAGGTCATCTCAATCCCAGCCAAGTGTCTCAACCACAAGACTATCCCTCCTCTTCTGTATGTCAGTGTAGAAAGTAGGCCAAAAAGCAATTTCCATCCTTTTATACACAGCATTTTGTAAGGCTGTGAGGTATTATGTACTAGACAGGCATCTGGATCAACAGCAGTTTCTACAGATACTTTTATCTGTAAACAGAAGCAAAGCCTGTAAGGGCTTTGTAAATTTAACATAAATTATTATTTTATCTATAAATTGCGTAGTTAAATCTGTAAATAGTATCCTTAATTACAAGGCATTTCAGTGATTCTTAAGAATGAGAAACATATTTAAAGGACTTCTGCATTCCTTGGCTCTCTTAATTTTCATATGTTTTAGGTTCTGGTCCTACTCGTTTATCATGATGTGTTGGCAGTGATGTGCAGCGCCAGGCTGTGGGGTGTTACACCATGCAGTGTAAACTGAGGGGGGGATGCAGGGGCATAACAGGCTAAGGCACCCCTGTTCCTCAGAAGTTAAGGACTCCTGTGTTGGGAGCTGGTGAGGCTAGCAGTTAGCTGACCTACATCTGGGAGATTCCTATTATATGGAGTATATTCTTATCTTTTGGAGAATCTCTGTGTAGCCAGAGTATTATAAAACTTCTTTTGTACCTCAGATGGAGGTGCAAGTATGTGAGGGGGCAACTCCATGGACATGCATCATCCTTATCATCCTTATTCAACAGGGATATTCCTCCCACCCTCTTTTTTTTCATGAAATCAGCAGTGCTCTGCTGAAGCACACAAAGAAGAGGCCAGAGCTGTTCATTCCCCTCTGTGCCATAATTAGGTATTCACAGACACCTGGTTTATTTGCTGAACCCCTGATTCCTTTCTCCCATAGCACCCAAATAAAAATCACTTATCTGATTCTCACTGACATATGTTCTGGAGCACCACTGTTATGCACTCAGATAATTGAAACTATTAATTCCAGATGTTCTGTGCATTTACATTGATAAATTTCAGTGACTGTCAAGTCAAAAAATAAAAATCACTGTGATTTATGCAGAATGGAGGTGAGAGAAACCTTGTTTTTCAACACAATCTCTAAAATAAGTAGTGAGAAATCACCCCAAATGGTACAATGATCGGTTCAGTGCAAACTGAGGTTTCCAAGAGTTTGATGCTATTCCCTGTGAGCATATTGTTAGTGAAACACAACTGGAGTGTGTCACTTTTGGTTGAGCCAGTATGGGCTAGCTTTTGGAAAGAGGCCTTTGATGCTGGGTGGATCTCTCTCTTACTGTCACCTCCCAGTGATGGCTGTTTTCCGTGTGTGGGTTTGCATGTGCAATCACAGGCAATGGGATTCCCCACAGAGTCGCAAGATGGTTTAGGTTGGAAGGGATCTCTGGAGGTCATCTTGCCCAAAACCCTGCTGAAGCAGGGACACCTAGAGCAGGTTGACCATGTCCAGACAGCTTTTGAAGATCTCCAAGGGGTGAGACTCCACATCCTCTCTGGGCAGTCTGTGCCAGTGCTCCATTACCTGGACAGCACAGAAGAGGTTCCTGATGCTATAACTTCCAGCTTGTGCTCACCACCTTTTGTCCTGGCACCGGGCCCCACTGAAAACAGCCTGGCTCTGTATTCTTTGCACCCTCCCTTCAGGTATTTATGCACATTGATAAGATCGCCCCTGAGCCTCCTCTTCTGCAAGCTGAACATGTCAGCCTTTCCTGATAGGAGAGGTACTTCAGTCCCTTGATCATCTTGGTGTCCCTCTGCTAGGCTCTTTCCAGAATTGTCATTGTCTCACCAAAGTCAGTGAGTCTAACCATTTACTTGTATTTGAGGCCTGGACTTCCTTCTGGATGTCCACATTTGGGTACCTAAAAAGCCATCATGTCCTTTCTAATAGGGAGGAAACAGAAACCTGGATTTAAGGATTTTAACTTTCAGAGCTTGAATGTTAAATGTTCAAGACCACTGGCTGTTTCCCAAGTTTTCATGCTATGCCACATATTGGAGGACAAATGAAATCTTAGTCAGTAAAGACCTTTTGCTCTTCCTACCTGCAGCATACATGCAAGAAGAAAATCTGACCCTAAGTGTGCTAATGGTCGATTTCTTTTTTATTTCTCTCCTTTAGGATACTTAATTATAATTAGCATTGTATTTTGTTACTTCTTGGGAAAAACAGACTTTTGATATGGTTTTGGCAAAGACTATTTAATGGAGAATTGCCATAAATAGTTTTTCTGATCTTTAGATTAAAAACGTAGTATATGCAGAAAGTCCTCAGTCATTTGAGGCCAGTCATTCATTGACTGGAGGCGGTATTCACCTCCTAGTTAGTGCTATGCAAGAACACTTCTCCAACCAAGCTGTCAATGAAGAAGGGAATGACTTTACTTCTTTTCATTAAATACTAGTATAACTGATGTTCATTGTCTCTTTCCAATAAATATAGAAGCCTATAAGCTGTCTGAATATATTAGATTTTCTGCAGTTCATTCACAGATAGCAACAATTTAATGCTTTAGTAGATAATACAGGAAAGCAGTAAAGAAGAGAGAACCATAGGCTCTCTGAAAACCTGATAAATCAAAAGACCAGAAAAATGGCAACTGAGAAGTAGAGTCCATAGTGATATCTACAGGATTATACAAAAAAAAATGTATTTTGGTAGGTGTTATAGATAGATAGATATGTATACACACACACCCATTTACATACACACAAACACTTAAAATTATACTTGCATAGCTGAAAATACTTGTCAGTCAAGATTAGATCATTTGCCTTCTTGGAGAGCGACGCTTTCTACTTCTAGAAATAGGTATTAAGTACATGTGATAATTGCAGAGTTATGGCATGTACTCTATAACATTTCAACAGAGATACTATCAGACTTACAGAGTTAACTAGTGCATGCTATTACCGTGTTTATTTTTGGAACCATGGTCTTAATGTGAATCCCATATATGTGGTTATGCAAAATGAGACAGATTCTTGTCATGATTATAGTGGTGTACACACAGAGTGATGCCACAGTTTCATTGAGGAAGGAATCAGATCCTTTAACACAAAGGGTTGCATGGTATTTCAATTAAGTAGTTGATGTGTTTCGCTGCAGAGTTTGAAGTGACACATTCGTGTCTGAAGTTATTTTGGTAATTATCAGTTTAAATTTGTAACACTTTATGAGATTTGAGGAGAGTATAGTGCAATGATGAAGGAAAATCATAGTTAAAATATTTCTGTGAAAATCAAAGTCTTGTATGTTATCACTGTTCTTCAGATACTTTGAATGCTTTAAACTGGTTATTTACAATATAAAACTCCATATTATAAACTTATTCAAAAAAGAACAGTGCAAGTTATTTGAAAATCTTCAGACTAGTAAAATAAATAAATCAATATTTACATTATATCAAATCTGTCATAACTAAAATCATAACTCTAAAACTACACGTACCCAAGAAGTACTGAAAATACAAAAAGCCAGGCCAGTGGCTGCCTGACCCTTTGGTCAGGGAGCTGGCAGCCATTTGGAGACGAGTATCTTCACAGGAACATGATCCTTGCTTGTGTTGGGTGGAAGCTTTTCCACTGCCATAATTTCTCAGGAGTGCTGGTCCCTTTCAGTTATGGAAAAGAGAGAGCTTTCTTAGGACAAGCTAGATGATTCCTGGCAGCTGTTACAACCAAGTCAGAAGAAATTGTCGATTGCTCTAATTACCTCGTTAAAGAGCTGCCAGGACTCTAGAAATTCTGCATTGTGTTAGGACCACAAACATTTGTCCATGTGTCATTATGATAATATATACTTACTGACACCCAAAACACCATTATTACATTTACTGCTTTCCCTTTAAGTTATCCACACTGAAACAGAGTCGACTTCTTGCCATTCCTGCTGTATGTTTACTCTTTGTATTTCACTTAGCTTGAACAGTGAAATTGGCTCTCTTCCTTCCTCTCACCTCCCCTTTTTATTTATAACCCGTCTTCGGTCCTGGACTGAGTTTCATTCCAGTGCTCTGCAATTGTATTTTGTTTCATGACACTGCAGAGAAACATTTACATTAAAAAAAACCCACACACAGTTATTCCTAATATATTGTACCACTCCTTCTTTTAAAATATGAGCAGTATGTCTTTAAATGCTGCATGTTGCATTGTCTGAAAGCATTTGCCCTTTCTTTGGATGTCACTCTATTTAATATACTATAACTCATTAGCATCTATTTTTCTTACGCAGTTTGCTCTACTTTTGGATAGTCTTAGCTATTTTATAGTCAGTGTCTTCTGGAGCCAAAGAGAAAAAATCTACAGAGCCCGTCTACTAGCTTTGTCCTTACCTTGTTATTTAATGGTTAATACTTTGTGGTATGTTAAGACTGTTATTATAACGTGGCACTTCTTAAGAGCTCTACTTTTTAAAAAGTAGTAATAAACTTCAGCCAACTTGTGCTTTTTAAGTGAAACTTCCAGAGTTCTTCAATTGAATCCATTCTCCTTAATAATCATCCGGTCTTGACAATAAATATGTCACCAACGTTAGTTACTTTTTTGCAAAAAGAGAGATGGAAATCAATTCAAAATTTTATTTCATTTTTGTTAGCCTGTGAAAGAAATTGGAAAAATTAAAATCTGTGAAGAAATGTTCCTTTGTAGCTTACATAGCAAAGTAGGGTGGGTAAGAGTTTGTCAGGTAACTGATTATTCAGAAATGAGAAGTTATTCTGCATTTAGCTGCATTGCTTACTGTTTTCTTCATCATGGAAAAGAATAAAATGTGGTAACAATTTTCTGTATTTGGACTGCTGCCGCACATAATTGGGAACAACAGAGCTAAAGCCTTGATTTTGGTGAAATGCTTAGTCTGCGTGTTGGATTAAAATGTGTGCAACAAATCACTCCAATTCTATAATATTTTTTTGAACATTATTATTTTTTATTTTATTACTGTAATGTTATTACTTTTCAGTCACAGACTTCAAGAACTGGGTCAGTTGCAAGAACAAAATTGGCATGAAAAAGTTGTATATTTGTTCTTGAAAATGAATTGCCAAAATACTTTTTTAAATGGCCAGCCTGAATTGTTCTTTATATCCAGTGCAGCTGATAATGGTAGTCTGATGTGGTTAGCAAACTGTTATTTAAAAGTCCCGTTCTTTAACCAGTATCCTAGGAAGACTAGATAATATTTGCTAGATAGACATGTTAAACAGATCATCTGTGCAGAAAGTGATTTGTGAAGAAGCTTACGGAATGGAAAATAAATTTGGGCTGAAGTGTGCCAGCAAGTCAATATATGAGAACAATTTGCAACAAGCAAAGGTGAGGAAGACATGCAGAAATGGGGTCATCAGATTCATGAATGAGGGGATAGTATTCCTAGGTCTGGAATATATGAGGCTGGAACTAACTTTTGTGGTTGACTAATACAGAATAAAGAGTTATGATACCAGTGGAAGCTATTTATTGCAAGTGTTGGATATGCCTCCATGGATGTTTTTTACTCTCGTTAAAATAATGAGAGGCAACTTGGAGCACTGATCTGTCCACAGCACAGCTGTGGTATTTTGAGCCCTTCCTGCTGCCAGATTTATACCCCTGCCAGACAGTGCTGACTGAGTGCACTCTGGGTCCCCAGCTCCAGTGACATTGCAGCACTAACCAGTGTTAAATCTCAGCAGTTCAAGTTCTGGGCTGGACTGTGCACTGAAGCAACCAAGAAACAGTCTTGTTAATATGTGAAACCACCTCTGGCACTGGAAAGCAGCAGACAGAAGTGACATGGTGATAATTTCTTCACATACCACAGCTAAATCCACCAAGCCTCATTAGTAAGAAGTTTTGGACATTGTAGGAAGTAATGTTTAAAATGTTTACAAAATTTTGTTTTCTTTCCTTCTGAACACCCTCAGATATCTTTGCCATGTACTTTCCAGTGATGACACATTGTGATCTGACTGGGATGAGTAATGGTGTCTGACTGGAGGGAGGAGGGGACAGGGGAGAGCTTAACAGTGAGTAATTATTTGAGGAAATGGCCCATGTGGAAAAAAAGTGTTGGGATTGAATGCATTTATCAACTGGCATTTCCGTCTCACCTGTGAACTGAGACTTACGGTGTCTGAGTTTTTAAATGGTTGGAAGTCAGTACATCAAGCTAACATGGGAACGTGGTGCTGTATGTCTGGTCTCGATTCAGTCTGTGAAGCGAGATATGTGGCCTGTCCCCTAGTAAGAAAAATGGAGGTAAATAATTGTTATCCCATGGGTTCCTGACAGTGGTCATTCACTTTTCTGCCTGGTGCTTAAAAGCCATGAAATCCTGTATAAATACAAAACATGATTTCATGATAGCCTACACACAATGGAAAGGGAACGTTGGACAAGTGCAAATAGAGTCCAAGCACATTGGCCTTTCCTATTCCTCTGGTAAAGTGGCACACGTGAGTTTGCATTAGTGTCTTGGGAGTCGTATGTGTATAAAGCAGTCTGTTTATTCCCTCTGTCCTTATCAGGAGATTTTTGCATAGAAATACCTAGAATCCCTTGAAAGGACATTTGGAAATTGAGCCTGAAATGCTGAACCTCTGTTTTCAATAACTCCCTGTGCTATGGTGTTGCTTACTGCTGCAGTGAGCGTGGCCTTGCTGTGTTCTGGTGCCACTTTGGAGTCTCCCTATAATTCTTGGAACTTTACTGCAAAAAAAAACTCATTTTGGGCACAATGCATCTTGCCTCCTGAGATGAGGCAGAATGTGTGATATTTTTCCCCATCATCTTTAACTGCATTTCACACTCTGAAGAGTGTGAAATGATGGAAGTACAGTGAAACATACAGTGAGTGAAGCTTTTTTTTTTTTTTTTTTTTTTTTAATTGTCAGCAGTGCAGTTGTTAGTGTACCGAAGTGGAGGTATTGTATGGTTTCTGATCCAGTCAAGGAACATGGCTTCCTCAAAGAACTAAGACTTTCAGATTTGGTGCTTCTCATTATATCCCTACTGCTGTGAGGTCACCATTTATTTCAAATTTTATATCAGAGTAGCAGACATACATTTATTCAATTCCTGGCTTTTAGACTTGGGAAAATGATAGGAGCTCTGTTTGTGCAAGCACAGCTGGATCAGCTTAGAATCTCTGATGCGGGTAAATGAGATTATGTGTGCATACTTTTAGGATTCATTTAAGATTCTTCATTCATGGTTCAGTGAAAGCTAATTTTATAAAATACTGTCTTTATGTCTCAAAAACATAATTTGCTTGATGTGATTTTCATACCTTTCTTACTGGTGACGCTAGAGTTGATGCATTCAGAGTTCCTTTCTCCCCCATTAATTTTTGCTATATGCAAGTGTCCCATCATGGGACATTTTTGAAAACTCCTTTGGAACTCCCATCATCTGTTTTCCTGATCCTAATTTTTGTTAATCTGAAATTTGTGCTTCCCTCTTGTACTTTAGGAATGCCATTGAGAAACAGAATCACTGTAAAATTAATTTTTCCCATTAGAAATATGTATTTTATACAACTGAAATAAAATAAAGTTGAAATTTACCTCTTAAATAGTTGAAGACGCTCCCTTCAGTTGTTTTTTTCCTTTCACCTTCTTCTGTCTTTTCTGTTCAGTCTGTTACATTTTACAGAGCTTTTGGTGACACCATTACATGGGAGTCTATAAGTGTGGTATCTTCCTTACTGAATTGGATAATGATAGAAAACTCATGGTCCAGGTTACAAAAGGTGTTGTTAAATAAATTGTAATGTAGACCTGCATTTCCTTCTGAAAAAAATTGGTTGATGATCTGGTGAGCAGTTGCTTTTGGCCAGTCTTACAATTAAGTGACCTGTTTCGCTTCTGCTTCAATTTTTCTCTTTCTTTTTCTTCCTTGCAATACAGCACTAGGCAAGTTATGTGGTGCAGTCTTCTCCGTCTATCTTGTTTCTCAATAAACCATAGTAAACCCTTTCTTGTAGTCTCTCCATTCAGTTAGACTGGTGTATTTAGTTTCATTTGCTACTAAAATATGAAGATAATTTTCCAAATACCTTCTTGGGTGTAGAAGCACAAACTTGTATCATGGTATCCATAACTCTGGAGATACCTGAAACTTTATTTACCTATGAAGCTGTGTACTGTTGAAAGGATTCAGCTACTTGAAAATCAGACTGGCAATCTTTTAGCTAGCATTATTCTTTGGTTGTTTGAAATCAGGTTCCAAATGAGCATCATAGTAAGGTAAATGCTGACTTGCTAGGATCCGATCCTGCTCTCTCTGCACTTACTCAGTTGCAGTTCATTCTAACAGGGCTGGAAGAGTCTGGCAACCTCTACAATAGGTGGTTATCAGTTTGTGAAATCAGCCAGTTAATTTAACCATCAAGAACTCTTTCTAGGATGTTTCTATGGAATGAATTTTGAGGAGAGAGTGACCATAATTTCATCCAGCATCCTTGCACTATCATAATTCTTTAATCTGTATTCCCTTAGTTCAAAATTATATTTAAACCGTATCTTAACATTAAAAAATGTATTGTTCTTGAAAACAGAGGTTAGCGGGAGCTGAAGGTTTAAGGGTTTTCTGAGTTGAGGACTTAAGAAGCGTGCATACTGTAGAAAGTCTTGCACTGACCAAGTGTTTGAGTCTCCTTGGTGCTGTCCAGCATTACTTGGAACAATTACCATTATTTATTGCTGTACTTTGTTTTGGTCAAAGCCTTCCTGTGCTACATATTTCAGCAGCCTCTCTGATGGATTTAGGAATATAAGGGATCTTTTGAAAGGATAACTAAAATTATCCGATCATTATTGCTAAAACAGGAACAAGTTGTGGATCAAAATGCACCTTGCTTCTTTCCCTTGGACTTAATAAACAGGATTTTATGTGGTATACACCAGCTTCATTCCATTGCCCTTGTTTTCTTTTTGACGTATATGAACTTAAAGTGCTTTCAGTTTGTGCTGTTTTCTCAGTTGTCTGAGGCCCCCTGGGGAATTATTCCTTGTAGAAATGGCTAAAAAGTATGTGAAGAAGCAGATAAATTTGTTAGATAACCATGATTAATGCCTTATTGAAGGCTGCTTGCACATACTGAAAATTACATTAGAAATTATGTGGAACATTGGAACCATCAGTTGCACATCTTTAAAAAATAATTTTAGTAAATTAATTTCAAACCTCAACTTTTTTTTTTTAGCTAAAGTAAAATTACTCTGGAAAAGTGCAAATTTTTCTGGTAGTATCCATGCCTCTTTTTTCAGCTCCTTACTGATCACTTGGCATCTTGTGTTTGAGCTTTACTCATAAAGTAGTTTGAGTAATCATGAATGCATAAGGGAATGTTATTGTAACAAAATAAAAATGATTTTTTAAGCTCATATTCCACATCCGTGCTTTGTAACATAGGCCTTATGGGTTACAGTGTCTTCTGAAATCAACATAATTCATAAATCTGAACAGTTTTAAAGAAGATGGTGTAAATCCAAGGGTACCTCATTACTAGCTATACTATTATATTTTTATTCTGCCATCATTTTAACGGAAACACATTTCCTTGTTGTATGCCTTATTCTTTTAATATGTAAAAGATATTAAACACAACATTAGGAATACTTTAATTTTAGAGCTCTTTTGATCGGATAATAACAAATCGGAGATGGATTTGCTTGGTTTTGAGTCCATATTTGTCCTACTTCTTGTTACTCAAACCTCAGGGAAATTTGCATGATTATGAAGTGAACTTCATTGGGTTAACAATATTTCTAAGTCATTTTAGCCACTGATAAGCCATTTATAATTTGAAATCAAACAATTGTAAATGCTGATCCATTCATAACATAACATAAAATACAAGATGGGCTGTCTGACATTTGCTTCCCACTGTGACAGAGAACAAAATGCCTCCTTTTTTAACTGTCTATATTTAAACTGTATAGGGGCAATCTACAATAAGGGATTTCATTCTTAGGAGGTGCGCTGGAGGTTTCATGTTGCCAACACAAGACTGTGGTGTTTCTAAATAAATTGTCATCTCTTGTTTTAATATTAGGAGTTCTAGTATGAGGAGTTTTGCATACAGTAAAGTAGATATCTGTCGTAGACCTTGGTTTGTGTTAGGTTGAAGGAATGATCTCAGAACTAAAATTTTTTGATTGATTAGGTGTAATTTGTCCTGACTCACTTGTATTCATTGTAGGCTGATGAAATATGATAAAGTTAGTAATACTGTGTGATTCCAAAGCTTCATTTCTACGATGAGAAATGAGAAAGAAAGCTGTGTTAGTTTTGACAAACGCAAAACAAGGCCATCTAACTAGGAAAATGAAGGTAGCTACAAAAATGCTTAAAAACAGGAAAAGAACTGGAGAGAAGTTGTAGAGCAGAAAAATATGGGAATTGAAGGGGTAGAAAGAGAAATGCCAACCCAAAAAAAAGTTAGGGTGATGAAATGGAATTTAGTAATCAGAGGTAAGAGAGATTCTGACCCATTTCAAGATGAGTCTTACAGAATTGCTGGGGAAGGCGATGGAGAAGTGTTCAATAAATGTAGCCGCACTATTTGGAGGGGATAGGACAGAAATTTTGTGTTAGCAATCCAATAGCATATAAGGATTACATTAAATCAGGGGAGACCAGTGTCTCCCCTAATATAAAGTCAGGCAGGCAACTCAGGAGGACTCTAGAGCTGTTGGCAAGCTGTGCAGTTACAGAATCGTAAAGGCCAAAGCTCAGGAGCTCCGTTTGGCTAGTGCAGTGAAAGATGATGAAAAATGCTTTTATAAATACATCAAGAGCAAAATGAAGATTAAGGAGGATCTCCATCCTTTACTGAATGTGAGGTCACTGATAGTGAGTGGCATTTAGTACAAGTTTATCAGAAATAATTCTTTCAAATTAATTTGCTGTCCTTCCTGAGAGGATCATGTTTAATTGTTGAAGATAGCAGTAGTAATACAGCACTGTTTTATGGCATATAGGACTTGTGGTCAGTTTCAAGGTGCACCTGGTTCGGGGAGCAATCCTGGAATACTTGTCTGACAAGAGTACTTGGGGGGCAGATGGAAAAAGTGTCCATTCTTACTTCTGCCCTATTTAACGCTTTTTATCAGTGGTTTAATGGAAACATCTTACTGTTAACGTTTGGAAGTGGCATGAAAATTGAAGGCATTTATAATGTCATCTCTACAAGGCAGTGTGGATTGCTTAGTGACCTTGGCTTATGCAGCTGGTAACTATTTCAGTACAGACAAACGTCAGGCTTAGAATTTGCTGGCTGTGCTTACAGGATGATGGACTCTGTCCTGGTGCACCATAACAGAAAAGCATTTTAGGGTCACTTGTGAAAAATTAGCTGGAGTGCGCACCCCGGATGTGCAGGAGACAGCTGAATTGGCAGTACCACTGTTTGGTTGTTGCCCTTGGAGGATGGAACAAAATAAAGTCTACCACTATTTTATTAACATCTTAGTTTAATTCTTTCTGTTGGATAAGTGGCCTGTCCTACCATTAAACAAATCAAAGCAGATGTGTTCCACATGCCCTCCGTTCAGCTGTAGGCAGAGCTTACCCATGTATCTGGTACAGCATATGCCTCAATAACAGTGAAAGCTGTCCTCGAAAAACTTCCTGCAGTCTGTATTCTTTTCCCTTGAGGCTTATTTGAGAATAACACTTGTGGAAATAAACATATCCTAACTTTTTATCAGTATTATTTTAATTAATGTGTTGAATATTTAAAACAAAGTAGTGTAAAGACCTCCCAAATAGTGTTACTAGAGATTAAACCAAGCTGCAAAGGGGATGTGGAGAATCTTCAATATATAATACCCCTGGTAAAATAGTCACAATGTATTCGTGGAGCTGCGTATTTTCCTTGGATTTGAATGAGAAGTAAATCTGAGAAAAACCTGTAGCAGAGCACTGCTAAGTGAAATCATTGGGGTAGTAGGGAATTTATGTGCAGAAGACTTGCTTAAATCTTGTTGCTTTATTGTAAGTTATTATAAGTTTTGTTGTGTATTTTTACTGTGATGCTGATTACATTTCCTGTCTTTGGCACAGATTACAGGACCGGCCCTTGCTTCACTTTGGTAACCAACCAGATGTGCCAGGGACAGCTCAGTGGAATAGTCTGCACAAAAACCCTTTGCTGTGCAACTGTTGGGAGAGCGTGGGGCCACCCCTGTGAAATGTGTCCTGCCCAGCCGCATCCCTGTCGCCGAGGCTTCATTCCAAACATTCGAACGGGGGCCTGTCAAGGTAAGTTAGCAGCAAAGCTTACCCGAAAGCTGCTGAAATTGTTACTGGATTAATCTTAATTGAGTTGCACTGCTGTGAATAACCTGTCCTAAGTCATTCTCGGCTATACGTGTGAAGTATGGAAAAACGTTGTCAAATGCATTACTTCATGATTCAGTGAGTGTCTGATGTTCAAGTGAGTACATTAGTAACTTAGGTCATGTGAGAGCAGCCAGCATCTTAATGAATTTCTCACTGCCAGCAGCCCTTTCCCTTGGTTCTGTAGCATGTTTCTCAGAGTATACCACTCAGCCATTCCACGGAGGATTTTATTGTGTTTCAAGAAGTGCTCAAAACATGCATCAATCTGTGGTGATACTGTTCCATTTATCTGGTGTGGGATTTTTTTAGGTAAAATTTGCTGGGTTTGGATTCATCTTAGGTGTCTTATCTCTTGAGCTATACTGCTTCAACCTGGAGAAAAGTGCACATCATGACATTTTCAAATGCCTTGTTATACTTATTGTAAATTTTATACAATTTTGGAAATGCATTTGCATTTGTTTCAAATCGTAAAATCCACCCAGATGTTGCTTACTTCTTTCTAAGCATGCCTTGCCATAGAAAGTCCTTACTCTGCTTTTGGCTTTTATTCTAGTACTTCCAGCTGTATAAATTCTTTTATTGTCTGGATGTCTGGCAGGAAACAGGAGAAAGTTAACAGGGGCAGCTATGTATTAAACTGATGTGGATTATAAATTCCCAGGGCCGTATCTTTGGGACTAGTTTATTTCAATCTGTCTAACGTTTTCTAATAAGTTACAGTATTTTTTAAAATAGGGAAGATAAAGATTATAAATCTACAAGTAATTTTATTTAATCATCAAATTCTTGTGAAGGACTTTAAGACATTCCATTGTATTAAAAAATGTAGATATTTGTCGCAGGCTAAGTCCTGGTTGGTGCCTGCAGACAGGCATGCTGAACTTCAAGATGGGCATGTTTGCGTATGCTGCATGTGTACGTATTCTGACCTCAGCCAATCTGTTCTCCTCTCACTGTTAAAAGTCAGAACTAAATTGTGCAGAAATCTGTAAATTAACATTCTGGACAGTTCTGAGATTTTATGTGCATAAATATGTGGCCCACACCCCTGACCTCATGCCACACCTAGTTATAGCCCACTTGTTTGTGTCATGGAAAAGTTGCGGTGACCTCTCCGATGGTTTTGTGCAGTTCACAATAAGGCTACCTCTGCTTGCTGCACATTTCTTTGCATGCAGCTACATTTATGCTAATCTGTATGCAGTGCCAGCACAGTTTTGGCCATGTATATTTGACCTGTACTTTCCAGTTTTCTTTTCTCTTGTAATGTGTTCATAATTTCAACAGATCTGCTATGGAACCACATATTAGCTTTATTTTTCATACAATTGTACTAAATCCAATCCTTTTGAAATCAGATAACATCCATTCAGACTGAAGACATTTCAGGGCTTTCACATCCATATTCAATCTAAGTAAAGAAAAGCAGGTTAAATAAAATCCAGGTTCTCTGAAGAGAAAAGAAACCATTATTATTGTGTAGAGAAATCAGAAGAAATAAAATGGAGGGGAGGACAAGTTTATTTTAAAAAATAAATAGAATATCACTGCCTACAGTTTGACTTTGTCTGACTAAAAGTTAAATTAGTATTACAGATGAGATTTTTTAAAGATACAAACTATGAAAATGAAAGACAAAACGTGGGATTTTGAAACAGACATTGTGACTCAGGAGCATAAGTTCTATTTTTTTATTTTAAATTCAGGGCAGTGCCATGAAGTCTGGCTTGACGGTTGTTATTGTAGCACAGCATTTTGGTTTAGCTCAGGTTCCAGCAGCAGTGTGACTGTGTCAGTGGGTGCTGTGCTGATTGCCTGTGCCTCCTAGCGCCTGGGTTAGCTCAGGCACAGCACTGCTGTGGCTCTGCTGTGGCACTCTGTGACCCAGTTCGTCACCGGGGGATCTTTACATAATGCTCTGCAATGTGGTACAGATATGCCCCATGGCGTTGCTGAAACTTCCTACTCGTGGCTCCCAGGGAAATTGCCTCTTGGCCTTTTGTACAGACATAATACTTTGCTTTTCAGACTGCAAGACACATTGCAGCTGACTCTCTGGGATTTATACAGGGAGATTGGAAGGCATCATCTCCTTCAGCCTGTGGTCCTGTGTAGAAACTGATCCTAGCTTGAAGCCCAAGATTTCAAGAAATGGGGTTTTGCCAGCAGCAGCTAGTACCCCTTGGGAAGCTGTGTGTAAGCACAGGTGTTTGGGGTGCAGAGTGGTGATTGCTCTGCTTGCTCCCAAAGGACTAGGGAGCCACAGACACAGGGCAGCCCTCAGGGGACTGGGAGCCAGACCTCCCTTGTCTCCTATGGCAACGTTAGTCCTCTTCCTTTAATCTCTTTTCTCTAGCTATTCCTAAGCCATTGCAATACTTCTGCAGCTTAGTGATGACACACGTTGTTGTGCTAAAATAGCTGTCAGGCCAGAAAGTGGGGCTTCTTGAAAATGTTTGTCTTGTGTTTCCTACCTACCCTGTGGTACTATCTTTGTCATTTTTTTCTTAAGTGACAAATTAAAAGCAAGAAGAGGAAAGTAAATGAAAAAGCTATAAAGAAAGAAAGAAACAACAAAAAATAGACAAAGCTATGAATGTCTAAGTAGGTGATTAATAATGCCTCTGGAGACATTAATTATGGCTATGGAACTCCTTGAGTCAAATCCTAACCACAGCTTAAGGTCATTGATGCTGAACTTACTGGAGTGTGAGGAGTTAATCATTTCCATCAATAATGACCGCGCAATTCCCTCTGTGAGGCCTCTCCATGCACATCACACACTGCCCACCACTGATTTGGGGCTCCTGCATCTCAGCACTCAGGTATATGCTGTATGGAGTTGCCAAGATTTTCAAAGTTGCAAGTGATTTTGGGTGCCCAGCTTCAGACACTTTAAAGGAACCTGGGTTGTGGCAGGCTGTGTTCTCTGCATCACCATTCCCCAGATGTTTTGGAAAAACAAAGCAATAACAGTTAGATGTTTAATGTCTGTAACAATAATAACCATGTAATTTCTTGCAGAAAATATTTAGATTACTGTACTTAATCATACTTTGCATAGAGTAATTACAAAATTAGTGTCTGACTTCACAAGCAAGTATCATAATATTATCATGGGTGAATGATGGATGTAGGCATATTTACTTTAATTTCTATCTAGACAAATTATTATGGCTATTCTTGAGAAATAAATTTAAAGTGGGTGTTTTTTCCTTTTTTATATGATAGATGTGGATGAATGCCAAGCCATCCCTGGGATCTGTCAAGGGGGAAATTGCATTAATACTGTTGGATCTTTTGAGTGCAAATGCCCAGCTGGACACAAGTTTAATGAAGTGACACAAAAATGTGATGGTAAGAACTTTCAGAACTTTCTTCTGCAACTAAAGGGGGGAAGTCTTCTTTTTGGGGCCAACTTTGTTTAGGAGTTTGTTACAAACTTTCCAGTCTCTTTTGCCATGAACATGCAAACAGCATTCTTCACAGCAAATATGAATAATGGTCATTTCTCCTTCTAAAACAGAGAATCTTAAATATTGGCCCTGCAGCTTTTTCCAGCCTTTTATTCATGTAACATTTTGCAGACTTAAAGGTACATCTGAAACAAGTTAAACATTAAAGCTGAAAATGTTTTTAACTGATATGTTACTTTTAAAATGCTTGAGGCACATGTCTCTCTGTGGATCTTTTAACCAAAAAGTATATATGACTGGAAGGTTCAACACATCCCCACCTACTCAGTTAAACTGTATGTGACATTAATGGGAGTTTTACACTGCTGAGTGAAGACCACAGGACTATGGTCTAAACTCATCCTTATGGTTGCAGATATTAAAGAAGGGCAAACATTTTGTCTTTCCTTATTGGTAATCCTAATTTGGAAGTTTAGCAGGTGCTAGATATTAGCGTTGAGATTTGCACTGCATGATTATTGAATCTTGAGAATTTTTAACTGTGATTTGATAATGGTTTTTCTTCTCTGTAGTGTAATAATCAGGCATAGATACTGCAATTCTAATTTTTGAGGGGAAAATCTGAGTATTAATCACTGGCTTCTTTACTGTCCCACTGACTTTGGCGGCAGAGGGTCTGTCCTCAGAGTATTTTCTGAATGTCCTACTTTTCTGTTACTTGACAAGCATTTAGCACCTTGCAGATTAAGCCTTCAGAAAGATGAAATGATGAAGAATGACCACTACAGCTTAAGGTGATTGTGAAAGGGAGGTGTGCATCCACCACCCTTTCTTATGTCAGGTGTCTTTAAGGAAGTACTCAAAATTTTGTAGTCATTTTGGAAGAATTATGACAGTCTTTCAAAAGGAAAATCCGTATTTCAAGAAAAAAATCATAATTCAATTACATGTTAGGGAAAGCAATTTCAGAAGAGTGTGTACATAGCATGGCTTTCATATTGACTGCCAATGGTTTTGGCAGAAGGTAGCCCAGCTTCAGGGTAGAACAACATTACAAGTATTTCCTTCAGTGGATGAAGTATCGAGAACAGGACGAATAGGAAAGACTGAACATGTGCCTTGTTAAGTATTAATACTGAGCTCTTTTACATCTAGTGTTAATACTGTTAAGTATTAAAACTGAGAACCGCAGGCTTGCTGCATTGTATAAACATTGCTATGGTGTTTTTTGATTGTGAAATCATATTTTATTTTTTTTTTAAATAAAAAGAAAAGAACACCTTCAGAGCCTGCAGTTCTTCTAACAGTTGAGAATGATTGACTATCCCAAGAACCTGGGATAACTTGGTTCATTTCCAAGCCTTGCCACAAATTTTGTGCACCATCATGTGAAATCTCTTTGTGAAATTTCTTAGCTGCAAAGATGGGATAGACTTTCCTTTCTTCTATTTTATACCTGTGCATTGTTGAACTTCAGCAGACAGAGATTTACCTCCAGTACATTTTCATATAAAATGTACCATGCAATTTTCATGAAAGCCTTGTAGGTATTAATAAAATTGAAAGAATTGAAAGTAGCAGCCCTATACCAGCAGCATGAAATAGGACAGTGATTCGATAGTTAAGAACATAGTGATGTAACAGCTGAATATCCATTCTGATTTCCTGAATTATCCCTTTAAGTTGAAATTTCCACTATAAGACAAGGTGTTTGGCTTATTGCAATTAATTATAATTAATTCTATAACATAATAATAAACATATGATCATGTACTTGGTTTAACTTCTTGTCCAGCAGATAGGATTTCTGGCAGGTGTAACGTCTCCTTGGTCCCTGGTTTCATAGACCTGGGAGCTACCTGCTGAATTACTAGCACCATTTTATTGTGGGTCCCAGCTCAAGTAAGATCATGACAGAAATCATAAGGTACAGTGAGACATCAGAGCAAGATGGGAAAAAGAGAAGTGTCAGACAAAGTCCTCTTTATTATCAAAGCTGGTAGAAAATTAGATTTTAGGTGTTATGTTATTTCACTGCTTCAAATCAGTATTCCTCTTGCAGTTGCATTAAAGCTGAAATAGATATATTTCTGTGGTGATTGGAGGGAGTAATTTTTCCTAGAGTGACATTCATGTCTGTGAGTACTTTGAGTGTACTTACCTTGCATGCTTAATAATGACAATATTGCTTATATGAATGTCAACACTAATATAAATAGTGAAATACTGTTTGGATTAGGCTCAACCCTAAAATAAAGAGTGGTGATTTTGCTTTTAAAAAGGTCAGACTCTATATAAACAGTGGCAACACTGACTTTTAGATAAACATTGGTGAATTTGAGTCAGAAGATGCTTGAATCTGATCCATTTACAACTGCATTTTTCTCTGTTATTTAAGGGCTCTATTCAGACCGAAATTCAATTTCCACATTTTTTGTCACTGAGACTTTTGGGACTCCTGCAGAGTATAATCCTGGAGCAGAAGCCAGAAGTCTCTTAGCAGTGCTCCCAGGGCAGTAAGGCTGGAGGCTCTGGCAACACCCTTGAAGTAGCACTGAACAAAAAGTCACACCCCTCTCACACACCCAAGCAAGGAATGTGACCCACATCACGACAGCTAGCAAGATGCTAGGGAGGAATGTGTGCACAGGGGGTCCAGGGCCCCGCACAGTTTGGGATGGGACAATCTTTACTCCTTTCCCGGAAAGGCAAGGGAAAGATAGCAGACCATCCAATTCTTTACCTAGGGAAAAAAGAATTGATCATTTTTATATTACTATCTTCCCAGGAAAAGGAAAAGAGAAATCCTCTCTACTTGATAAAAAGCACATTAATGGGCCTGTGGGACTTCGGGTGTTCCCCCATCTGTTGGGGCCAAATTCCAATTTAGGCGTTACATTTAAATTCTTCAAATCATTTATAATGACTACAATATTATTCATTCCTTGCCTTGGCGTGTTGGGTGGTGTTGCAGTATTTCATCTCAGAAATTTTTGTGGTTGGTGAAATCATTATTATAGCCATGTGTCTATCTGTTTGTAGATCTCTGGAGAAGAGGTTGTATAGGGAGAGTCCTGTGATACCATGATTTCTGGCAGGATTCTCCCTTTCAGGAGAGCTAGCTGCTCAGTGATCTTAGATGGCTGTGACAGCGAGTTGTCACTGATCACTCTAAAAGTAACCTGCCTTTCTGGTCTGCTTTACTAATTCTTCTTGTAGGTACCAGAGAAAAAAGTGAGTTCTTTTCAAGCTCAGCTGGACTCCAGGTTCCTAGATGAGAGCAGTGCTAAGTAGATACAGCTGCAATGTTAAGACAGTCACTGAAAACCAGGGGGGGAGTAACAACACAGCACAGGCGGGCTATTGATGGTAATTAAGGAGCAGCTGAGACTGGCATAGGCTGTTTTTTGCAGGACTGTAAATGACATGAACTCCTAAGCATGGAAGAAACCTTCCCTCTGTTCATGTATGCAGCAATGATCAGGTATAAGATGTGTGCTATTTTCTCCAACAGAAATTGAAAAAAAATCTGCATAGATCTATGCTGATGATTTAGTATATGGTTTAAAATTTGTTAGTGATGGTACGGTTTTTTTTTTTGTTTTTTTTTTTAATTACTGACAAAATCTGGAGAGAAAGAAATCTGACGTGCTTTCTGTGGTAGATATTTCAGTTTCTAGAAATCTGTAGTGTCAAGTAATCTGTTGAAATTTCAGTACATTCACTTAGTGGCTTTTTATTGCCAGAGAAACAGGTGAGGAACAGAAGGGTACTTTTTGTTGCTTGTAGTCATTGTGCTTTGTGCTACAATCCCGTTGGATTGCATTAGTTAACTAGTACCTATCTGGTCAGTTTTGTATGGGGGATTTTTAAGGAAAAAACAAATACAGTAAGGGTAGGCAATTTAGTAGGTGCCACAGATCCCTTTAAATCAGGGTTGCCTGTCTGGTGCCAGAAGATGCTGTGCAGCTGGAGATACCACAAGACGTAACAGTTATGTTCCTGATCGCTACTGATTTTCTTAATCCTAGTGTGCAGAATTCAAATCGGCAGTTATTGCTTACTTACAGTTAGTAAATCCTTTCTGCAGCTTTAGATTTTCATTCATCATTATTAAGCAGCAAAACACACCGACCTTTTGCAGTTTATAGATATAATATGACCTTAGATTCTGTGTCACTTGCATATATAAGATAGCTAACAAAAGATCCTGATCCTGGTTTGAAACTGCTGATTGTGTCCCTAGTACATAAGTTGAGAGGGGTATCAGGCTTGAATTTGATCATTAATGATCAATTTGATTATGAATTTGATGATTAATGTTAATTATAAAACAACTTTTCTCATGCCTAATACAGCTAATCTGACCCTGCTTCTCTTTTTTGCTTTAAGATAT
The DNA here is from genome assembly GCF_963932015.1 of Anas acuta. Taxonomy (NCBI): domain Eukaryota; kingdom Metazoa; phylum Chordata; class Aves; order Anseriformes; family Anatidae; genus Anas; species Anas acuta. The sequence continues at coordinate 20,676,911 of NC_088990.1, forward strand.
TGATGAATGCAGCACCATTCCTGGAATCTGTGATGGAGGAGAGTGTTCAAACACAGTCAGCAGTTATTTCTGCAAGTGTCCTCCAGGGTTTTATACAGCTCCTGATGGTTTAAAATGCATAGGTGAGTAAAATACTGTAAATCATAATACAGTAGGTGTCATGAGCATTCATGAATCTCAGAAATGGGTTAACATTGTACCAGAAACATATTTCACCTTGTGATCTTTAAATCCTTCTTTTATATAAAAGTACATAATGTGCCTATATTTGTATTCCAAAATGAGGCTTTCATTTACAAGATGTTTCCTCTTTCCTTCTTTGTTGTGACCTTCTGTTTAATTTTTTGTATTAGAATTTTTCTGTCATGTCGTGTTTGTTCTCTTTAAGTAGGCAGAACATATTTAACAATTATACTTGATATTCTTGCTCTTGTGTTTGTACTTGGTTTAGTCCATGTTATATTAGAGTGAGTCCAGAATGGGCAGAGGATTATCCCGAGGATTATCTAAGGGCTGGAGCACCTCTCCTGTGAAACCAGGCTGAGGGAGCTGGGGTAGTTCAGCCTGGAGAAGAGAAGGCTTCAGGGAGACCTTATAGTGGCCTTCCAGTACCTAAAAGGGGGCTAGAGAAAGGCTGGGGAGGGACTCTGTCAGGGAGTGTAGTGATAGGACAAGGAGTAGTGGCTTGATACTCAAAAAGGGTAATTTAGATTAGATAATCAGAAGAAATTCTTTACTATGAGGGTGGTGAGGCATTGGAACAGGTTGAGCTCTTTGTTGTTTAGTACCTTTGGTATATAATGATTTGGGAAAAATTTGAACAAAAATAACTTCACAGAGAAAAGTACCAAATGATATTAATTTTCCCAAGAGTTCTGGAAGTAGTTTGGGTTATGATTCATTTTGAATCATTCTATGTAAGTGCCATTCTATTTCTGCAGGTTGTGAGAAATAGACTGTTTCTTGCATTATCAAGAACAGAATTTTAGTAGATTAGACGTACTATATACGCTTAAAATTCTGGCTGAGCATTACTCTTATTGCTTCAGATGAATAGCTCCTAAATGACAATCATTAAATCATTGATTACCATTTGTAGTTAATATTTATGAAAGATATTTTTGCACTTTTATGTAGCAAAAACTTCTGTGGAGATGCTCAACTGCTATTTGCGTTTTACTTTTTATATTCATTGCTCAGTCAGGTTTGCCCAACATTCCCCTCCATTCCGGCAGTTTTCCAGCCTTTTTTACCCACTGTATTTGCAGTCTGAAATAGTTTAGCTAAAGAATGGGGTATTTAAATGATGACAGGCTATGTTAAGTAATATGCCAGACCATGAACCATCATTGAAATTTTGGCTTCGTGTCCAAGGCAAAACGTGCTAAATGGGAAGCATTGTTAATTAGCTGCAGATATTTTGGATTTTGTCTAATAGGCAGACTGCTTACTTGCTATATTAACAGGGATGGAACCCAAATCCGTATTAGAGATGGGCAAAACATTTAATCTTGATTTAATTACAACATGCCTGTCTTAAGTGAAAAGTGTTAGCTGAACGTGTCTATTCTGTTAGAGATGAGGAAATGCTTCTGAGAAATGTATCCCTTATGGGACTCAAATGGAGCAGCACTGAAGCCAAATATCCGAAGGGAGAACTGGGAGTTCCATTATGACAAATCTTAAAAATTAGAATAGATGAAGCAAATGGAGCTGGAGAGTAGAAATAAAAGCGGAACGTCTCAACCAAAGTACATCGAGAGTGCTATTAAGAAAGCTTATAAACCTGGTTCTGGCTTTCATAAATTTGTTTGCTCTGTGTTACTTTTAGATTACATTTTTTTTTTTCCTTCCAGAAATTCCTGACACCTATATTCAGTGATTTTTTTTTTTAATTTTCAAAATAGTTTTTAGTGAAAAATATTATAATTGTTAATTCTGAAAATGTATTTGTGAATAGAAAAATGTTTTTCCCTCTATTTTTGACCTTATGCGTGTTTTCCCTTTTGCAACAGAAAATAAAAGAGAAAAAAGAACTAAATAAGGAAAGAATTACTTATTAGGAATATGGCAAATACTCCTAATAAGTAAAAACTCACAAATTTACCTTCCTTTTCTGAAAGTGGTGTAGCTTTTGGATAAGCTCTTATGCCTGTAGGCAGACAAAAATGTTTGCTCTTTGTTTATCTTTTTATGGCACGTTGTGTGCTTGCACAGAACCCACATAGACACTTCTCCCACTTCTGTCCATTACTGCATTCACTTGCTTCAGAACTTCGTACTGACCAAAACTGGTAAGACTGAATGACAGGGGTTAGGGGTGGTTACAGTCCTCCCTTTCTGCCCATGCACCCCACCATCACACCAAACATCTGAGCGTACCTCTCCTTTGTGTGAAGAGGAGACTGTGTAACAAACGCAGTGGAGAACAGTTTGCATCAGAGCTTTCTTTGATTTCAAAATGGTAGATCAAGGACTACGTGTGCTTCACAGTTTAGTTGGGTACCAGGAGGCCAGTAACAGAACTGAATAGAATTTTTTTGTCTATTTCAGAATTCCATTGTATCATAACAAGAGTAAACTGAAGTTTGAAAACAAAGACCAACTGTTTTTGTTTTTGTTTTAGCTGTACTGCCAGTAATATCCGTGTTCATGGTTCCAGCTAATAAAACGAAGAACCATCACAGGCTCTCCCAACATATCACTATATATCAATTTCCTCAGAATAATAAGAAACTTCCCTGCATTTATTTTTTTTTTTTTTACTTGTCTACTAGAATATCTAGTAAACTCTGGAAAGCACTGGTTAGACAGATGAATGCCTTGTATAACTGAGATACTGTTTCTTTTGTGCATGGTGTCTGCTGTTGTAAGGTTTTATCTGTGACTTTTTCCACTACATTTTGACAGCAAATGTTTGCATTTTAAAAACAAACTTGATCTGGTTTATCATGCAGCATCAAATCACTCTACAGTTTTTATTGAATTTGACGTGGTATGATGTATTGTGAAACAATTGCTCAGAGCTTTGTATTTATCACAAGATTACTTTATTTTATTTTAATTTTTTGCTCCCATATACATTTTATTTCCCATTTCTAAGGTAGGGTATCTTCTGTACAATGTTGTTAGAGCTGAGTGTACGAAATCTGGGTATGGGATGTTCATTGTACAGCACGTGCTTACCCTTTTCAGATAAGAAGACAGTATGTTTCCCTAAACAATGTGACAGTACTAGTTAAAGCTGTGCTGCTCTCTTTTGCCTGCAAGCCTATATCTTGTCAAATCACTACCTACTTCAGCTGGGGAAGGCGTGACAAATGAAATATAAATTACTCTTTTAAAGAGATCTGCAATGCTGTGAATTTTTGCTATGTATCAGTGGCTTTGAAATAAAGCTTAAACTCAACTGATCTAGTACTATCTATCTATCTCTATATAGTACTAACTATAGAGTTGACACTGGAATTTTTCATTGGAGGCCCTGCATATTTTGTATACTGAATACCCATTTCCATTCTGTTTTTCCTCCTCTAATTCATTGCTACCACATTTCACTTTGGCTTTCACACAGGAGGTATTTCACCTGTGTTGAATCCCACGTAGACCAAATTTTATCCAGATTTTTGCGGGTTTCTGCCTTTGGTTTTCTTTTTCCTTTTTAATGTTGAAAATGCTATATCATTGATCATGTAATCAAAGAAGAAAAATGGGACATGTCTTTTTTGTTAAAGTCACATTCATCATTGAACTGATGATTATGTATCCATTTTTTTCTCTTGGTAGATGTGCGTCCTGGATACTGCTTCTCTTCCCTGACGAATGGGCGCTGCAGCAATCAGCTCCCCCAGCCTTTGTCCAAAATGCAGTGTTGCTGTGACAGTGGCCGATGCTGGTCTTCTGGTGCAGCTGGTGCTCCTGAAATGTGTCCGATCAGATCCACTGGTATGAATCCACCTGTATTCTGAGTGTGATTGAACATTGAATTAGGCAGCCATTTTCTTTCATCAGTAATATTTTTGTCACAGGATCACACACAACAGTTGAGGCTAGAAGACACATTGAGAGATTGTTTTATCCAGCCCCGCTGCTCAAAGCGTGGTCTCCTATGGCAGGAATGCCAATAGGCTAGGGCATGCAAACATTATCAGAGGATTTTATCAGTAGCTAGTTGATGTTTTGTAGCCTGGATATTCTGACCCTACCTGACTGAGGTGTTGTTTTCAACATCCTCTTTAGGCTCAAGTTAGTCCAGAGCTTTCTAATAGATTCATCTGCAATTTCATTCTCATTGGAAAACTGGTTTTCTTTCTCGTATGTCTAGCTGTTCGAGGTGCCATTCTGGAATTTGACACAGAACATGGTTTCTGTCTGCCATCAAAACGTGTTGTGCTTTAGTGCCTCACTGCTTATTGAGATCCCCAGTTAACATGAATCTGGAATTTACAGAAGATGGTGAGCAGATTGTGAAACTAAGTGTGAGGGGGTAGAGGAAAGATGTTTTGAGTTTGTTCAGGAGTGGAGACTTAATGAAATACTTTAGAAATGAAGAACACAAGAAGCTTAAGGATTGCTAGGAGGAGCTCAAGGGAGGTGCAGGGTTTGGGGTCATAACACTACTGCAGTATAACTCTGAAGAAATTGTCAAAGAATACATATGGGAGTGCTTATTATTCTTGTTTTTAACCCTTTGACTGAAACTGTAATACTGAAGCAGAAAGATAAGATCAAAACTGTGGGAGGTATCTTCCTGGTTCTGTCACTATCTCGTTAATAATATTTAAACATCTTAAATATCCAAGATTGACTAGAATAATGCTAAGAACATAGTATAATCTATCGATGATCACCTGAAATTGGAAGAGGACGAGACAACTCTCAATCTTAACGCAGTCCCTGTTTTCTTTACATACTTTCTAATTATTCATATCTAACTGCTGAATAAGCTGGGTGGAAAAGTGAAGTAATTTGGCACAGGCCACAGACTGAGACATATGGTGGAAAAAGAGCTAGAACTCAGACTTCCTGATGCAAAAAGCCATACAAGGTCTCCCAGATCATGGCTATATTCCACTTTTTTCTTCTAACTTGGGATATAGATTGAGACTGAACTTTCTCTTTTCAAAGGTGCTTTGAAATATTTGAAAAGCCTTACCTGTGTGCAAGGTATTGCTGTCATTATTTAATCATGTTCATTTATTCCTCAATATAGCCTGAGAAAGCAAGATGCAGAATTTAGAGCTATCAGCGAAGAGTACCAATGGCCCAAAGTCTCTCTAATTCTGAAATGGAAGCACACAGCGATATGAAGTGGAGTACTGGTTGCATAATGTAACCAAGTAGCTGCATTTTCAATGTGGGCAGCAGACCAGATGGTACTATAAAATAGGCTGTTTATTGCTGGAAATTATACATGGAGATTAAAGTTGCAATAAAAAAGGCTTGCACTGTATTTCTTTGCATAACACAGCAATAATTGTTTATATGGAGTGACACTTCGCATTGACACTGCAAATAATTCAAAAGTGGTGTGTCAGGCACCCAGCCACGTGTGTGTTCAATTCTCACCTAAACCATTCGCTCGTGTGTGCTGATTGTATTCGTGGGCAGCCCCAATGCTGTGACTTCTTTTTGCGTGGAAATTCTCAGCTCTTGGTCAATTGCCTTTGGGTACTTGAGCATTACCAATCTGGAGTGAAAAAGAAATAAAGTATTTCCTTTCACAGAAACTAATCACTAGGTTGTAGAAAATGGATGATTAGAAAATTGACTATTAAAACTACTGTTGTTAGAAAGAAATTGCACGCTGTTGTTTGTGAACGTACTTAAGTGGACACTTCCTTCTGAATGTCTCTGTGTCTGTTTTATCACAGATCACTGACTGAGAATGGATTCAGCTTACTTATGAATAGGCAAAATAGAAAACTAGAACAAAACAAGCAAAATACAATACAATCTTATGAACGATTTAAAGATTAAGTCACACTAAGAAACAGTAGAGGGGAATGCAGTGATGTATGAAACAAACTGATCACCTAATAATATGAAAATAAACACAAAGACAAAACACAAACACAATCAGGAAAAGCAGAATTTGGTGCTACCGTATTTATTTAACAAAACCTCCGTGATTCAGGAAGAATTTCTAACATATTTTACAAGTGAAAATAAAAGCAGGATGAAAGTGTTGAAGGCTGAAATACTCAACCTAGATCTTCTAACACTGGATTTGTTTTTCAGTTCTCATTTTTTTATATTGGTTCAGAAATTCATGCATCATTAGCATTTTGTTTTCATTATATAATTCCTCCCTCCAGTTCTGCCATAAACGGTACAATTTTGAAGTTCAAATATAATGGCTGCACAAATAATTATTTGTGTACACATGAATTGTCGGCAAGAATCAGGTCAGCTGGAAATGTGGTCTTTAATTGTGCGCATTTTTTGCATCACATCTTCCAAACCCACACTTCCCAAGGACAAAAGGGCTGGGGGCACAAGGAAAAGTGAGTCAGTAGGGCAGATGCCACTAATAAAGATAAACAATAGAAGAATGTGTAACGCTCAGTATAGATAGCGTTTACAGCAAAACAAATCATTTTCCCCTTAAGGGAAGGATGAATTTGGTGTGGATCTGACTCAGTTTCTCTTTGACTACATTCCTTAGATTGCACCTCATTTGATTTCTGCTTTAAGGGCAAACTTTGTTTTCACAATGAAATAGCACTAGTGTATTCATTCTCTAATTGCTTTTGCCTCATGGTTTATGTTTATATTTCTTTGTTTTAGGGGATTAACTTTTAAGAAGTACAGTAGAAACTGTTGTTTGTTTGCTTGCTTGTTTTTTACCAGTCCAGTATTCTTATAGCTTTATGGGAGGTTTTGTGTTAAATTAACTTGGGATCAAGTCCAAAAGTCCTTCTTTTGGTAAATTTTTCACTGAGTTCATCAAAGATTTGATGATTGAAATCAGATTAAGATGAAATTAAGATCAGGTCCCAGTTTGACCGTTCAATTTCATATCCAGAAAGTCAGTTATGTTAGCTTTGTACGAGCAGTCTTTTGACAAGCAGCATTAATACCCTTCTTTGGATTAATGACGTGATTCACAGAACAAAGCTTGTTGTTATGAAGAAAATTATAGGCTCAGAGTTTCCAAATTATTTAGAGTTTGGTATTACTAATCTGACATGCTGTGAAAAGGGGGGAGTTGGATTAAATGGAAAAGCTACAAGAGTCTAAAACAGCAGCCGTGTTTTTCACATTTTAGATGAGTATCGCAAATTGTGCACAGTAGCCGCTCTGCTGCCAGCAAGACCTGACATTCCTCCGGGTCGTCCTGAAGTCATGCCTCCACCTGTTGTTTATCCTCCTCTGGTCCCTCAACAGCCAGAAATTGTCTATCCATCTCGGGCTCCACCACCTCATGGTAAGAAGGAAGTATTGACTTTTTCCTATACCATTTGCATTTAGTTTATATACAAACATGCATTTCTGAGGAGCAGTTTGTTCTCTTCAACTGTTATCACATATTTTATGTGGCCATATAGTTTCTAGATATCCTTGTAATTGTAGCCTGGTTAACATGTATCTTACAGCAAGTGTACCTCATTGTTAGTGTCTTCCTCCTTTCTATAGGATTCCAACATCGTATCTTTACTGTCTGTACTGAGATGTATGTATTATAATAGTTACATTACTGTCATTTTAAGGCTATTGTGAGCTTTGCTGTATGACAACATCATGCAACATGAATAGCTTTTGAACTAAGTTGTGATAGTTACTTTAAAGAGTTTGTCTATGAGAAAGCAGCTTCTTTCAGGTTGTGTTCCTCACTCTCACTTGGCCAGGTGATATACAGGTAAAAATACTAGTCTGGTGGGCACTGAGGCGGACCCAATGTAAAGAAAGAACTGTTCCAGTGATACACATGAGATAGGTACGGTTTCACTAGAACAACATAGAAGCCAGAGCTGAATAATGACATATTCCTTATTCTGCCCTTTCTCAGGGAATTTACTGAGTACCCAGATAGTTTGCAGTAGGCATGTACCACCTAAAATCACTTGGCCTAACCACATTTTCTTTTGCAAGTAAACACAAGTTCGTTTGACCCATGCTCTGTGCAGATGCAGGCAGGCTCCCTTTGCACTTACACCAGCTGAAACTATTTAGTCTTGGTTCAGCTCCAATCTGAGGTAATAAGCCTAAGAGGCAAAGTATACTAACTCAGGCCTGACACTGCACTGATGTAGCTGCACAGCTTCTGGTCAGCTGGGAGCATGGATAGAACCCGCTCATGTCTGTCTGCCAAAGTCCGTATAGGCACCTTCCAAGGTTATTCCTGCTCTCTGTTGCTGTGCTGTGTTTGAAAATGAAGATAACTGAACCAGTCTTCCTTCTCCTTGTTACAGCTGGCCTTTGACAGAGTCCCTGCAATTCCACACACCTGCTTTTCCCCTGGGTCCAAGCAGTTTTAGGCCATTTTTGTCCTGCAAAAGAGGAAAACTGTATCAGATTTGCCACAATGAAAAAGGCAGTGGTTGTTAGCGGGTTTCAGACAGATCTCTTAGAGACAAAGTGCTGTCTTCTCTCTTCCAGTGCTGATTGTACTATGTAATTCATGTTGTGATGGAAGGTAAATGTTTATTTTTAACGGAAAATGCTGTCCAAGTTGCAGATTACCAAAAATGATTATGATGAGCTATTAAAATATTTTTCCAACTTTTTTCAGTGATCTTGCCGGTGAACTTCACTGACTATTGCCAGTTGTTCCGACATCTCTGCCTTAATGGGCGCTGTATTCCCACTCCTGGGAGCTACCGCTGCGAGTGCAACAAAGGATTCCAATTGGATGTTAGAGGGGAATGCATTGGTATGTGATTTTTTTTGCTGTAAATCACAGAAGGGAATTTTATTAAACTTTTTTTCTTTTCTAGACAATGTAATAACTTCGAGTTCTTATATAAAATAACCCCCTGCCAAACAAACAAACAACAACAACACACCGAAATAACTTCATATTTAAAAAGACAGCAAAACTTCTTTCAACAGCAGAGTTACTTTTACAGCAGTTTTGTCCTTAAGACAGCATATAACAAATCTTGTAACTTGTCACAAAATTATACCAAATTAAGGATTTCTTATTAATCTGTGATTGTAATTTGTTTCTTAGTGATTTAAAATGACATCTTTAAAAAGTTACGATCTCTTTGAGTATGCAAAAGAATTATTGTAAACAAATAAATAAAATAAAATAAAAAAAAATAAAAGCAGCCATGATCTTAAACTCAGTAAAATTAACAAGTCCTCTTTCAGCTGATCAGGAGTACCTTGTTGGACTCTTGAGGCCTTTGATTTTGGAACTCAGCTGGAGTTAGATGAAAGGAGCAAGGATTAGCTGTCTTACAAGATTTTGCTTCTGTCAAAATCCGTCCTGTGGTGCTGGGAATACAGACATGTGGGATCAAGACCTCTACCACAATATCTTGTCTTGAGTACTCCAGTTTCCCAGGTCCTGCTTAGCTTAGAACATGGGATCCTGTTAGTGGGAATTCAGTGGTATCCCCTCTCATTTTAGATTGCAGCACACTGTTTCTCCAACTACAAAACAGTAAAATAACCCTATGGACCTGAATGTCTTTCAACCAATGTCTTAATAAAAATATACTGTCTGTGTCTTGCAGATGTTGATGAATGTGAGAAGAATCCATGTATCAGTGGAGACTGTGTGAACACCCAGGGATCCTACATATGCCAGTGTCGTATAGGATATCAGAGCACACCAACGAGAACAGAGTGCCGAGGTAAATCACAGTTTTACAGACATATCTGTTTTATTGTATACATACCAGGAGGGAAAACAGTTTTTAAGCAACATTTAACACTTGTTATGTATGATATAAAAAAAAATCTAAAAGAAAATAAATACAGCAGTAAAAAGAGCTCTTCCAAAATGATTAACCTGCCTTCCTCAGACAGGGTTATGAAAACAGACATTTTGTCCTGTGCTGAAAGTATGTTGGCACCATTTGTGGCTTTGAATTGGAAGACTTTTTTAAAAAATAAAAACAAAACAACAACAACAACAACAAAAAAGTGTTCAGTCGTTTCTTCTTTTGCTCCATCTCAAGGATCTCAAGGACAAATAAACATACCTTATTTGAAACAGCACTTTACCTACTGCTAAAAGACTAACACAGGTAGGAGATAAAATAAGCACTGACAGAGGAAGAAATCAGCATAAATTTCAGCTCACTAAGGTGTGAAGAAGTGACAGAGCACACAAAAGGCTAGGTGGGGAAGCTGTAGAATCCCCATTTGTGTTTTTGAAGAACAAGGGCAACAAAAGTCCTGATGGTCTTCACCCTGTCTTCAGAAGTGGGGAAGGTGTAGCTCCTCAGTTTTCAGCCCTCTGTCAAGGCTCTGTGACTTCCAAACTGCCCTGAGGTGGTAATTAGACAACACAGGTGGATGCAGTCCTTTATGATTAAGTCATAATGAGAGACTTTGGGCAGAAGAATTAATGACTACTTTGATATTCCACAAGAAAGGAGGCATCTAAATGGAGTAGGATAAATTTGAATGCCCGAAGTCCTAGCTTGTTATAATATTTTGCTTTCTGGAGTAAAAGAAGGATTCCCTGAACATGCAGTCATCGTGAAGCAGAGTTTCTTAAAGAGCCAGAAGAAAGCTATCTATATTAATGTGTGATTTTTATTTATTTTTTCCTTTGTGAATCTGAAAGGTATTTGTGGTACAGAAGCTTATTCCAATCCAGGAGGACATGCAGAGCCAGCACCTCTGCTGCATGTTGCTGGGAATATTTGACTTAGTTGCTGCCAAACAGCCAAGTTGTGGAAGCATCTTCATAGTTCAGCTGACTAGTGGTGAAGGAGTGCTGAAGTGGAGTCTCAGTGGTGATGAATTCACTCATGAGTCATTTTTGTCACACGCTTTTAATATGACTGATTCATTACACAAACACATGGTTGTCAGAAGCCCAGTAGCTTAATGGCATTAACGTGTGGTCACTTAGCAGTTCCTTTGCAGTCTATGGGAACTGTACTTGCTTGACAGACAGTTCATGAAGTGCTAAGATATGCAGAATCTTTGTTTTCTGAAGGAATTTTTAGGACCAGTCTAGGGAAAAGAAAAGGGCTAGTGGGGTACATTTGACAAAATATGCATATAGCACTGGAGCCTGCCAAAATCAGCATTTACTGTAGAATTACTTTGTGTGACTACTTTGTAAATTGTTCTATTTTTTGCATATACAAATGTGTCTGTGGCGATACACTTTTGCAAATGTATTCCTTACATCCGTTCTTGAAAAATGAAACCTCTTTAATGACCAGATGTTTATCTATTCCTTGCTCTGAGGTTCCATGGAAGGTTTTCTGCATGATAAGTTTGATAGGTGTCTGATTAAACATTGCTGTCCGTAACACAAGCTACTAATATAAATGCTAATAGCATTCCTTTTAATTTTAGTAGGAGTTTCACTAAATTAATATGTTAATTGGGAACTTAGATAAATAAGGTTACTAGAGCTATGATTAATGATCAAAATGAAAAATGCTTTTCAATTGCAGAAGAGTAGATGTAAAATGGACCTCCATAAAAATGAAATTTTATGGTGATTAACTATGAATTTTCAGGAATCAACGCTTTAATAGTTAAGTGCTTTTTATAATCTACCTGATATTTTCAAAAGGAAGAGATCATACCTCACACAGAGGTGGCAGCAATTTCAGGCATTTCAGTGAGAGGGGAACTTTGAGTTTTAGAAGTTTCCCTGAGGAAAAAGAAAAATCCGTAATGATATTTCGCAACTTGAAAATTCTAAAGGTAACAGAAACAAGTGATGGGTCTCCAGTCAGCTTTCTGAATGTAAAGAACACCAAAATTCTGTGTTAATTTCCTGTACCATGATTTAGATGGAAACATAGAAAGGTTTGGATCAGAAGGGACCTTTAAAATCATCCTTTAAAATCATGTAGAGCTTAGGGATATGGTTTAGTGGGGACTGTTAGTGTTAGGTTAGAGGTTGGACTCGATGATCTTGAGGTCTCTTCCAACCTAGAAATTCTGTGATTCTGTGATCTAGTTCCAATTCCCCTGCCATGGGCAGGGACACCTCCCACCAGACCAGGGCACCCAAAGCTCCATCCAAAACTGGCCTTGAACACTTGCAGGGAATGGGGCATCCGCAGCTTCTCTGGGCAACCTGCTCCAGTGCTTCATTACCCTCACAGTAAAGAAATTTTTCTTACTGTCTAACCCATACCTACTACCTACTCTCTTTCAATGTAAAACTGTTACCTTATCAGATCCATGAAGGTAGAGATCCTAACAAACTCTAAAAACTAAAAGGCCAGAAAAATCTTGATTTAGCATTCAGCCTACCCCGAAGAAGAAAGCTGGCAGAGTAACTAAAGTCAGGCTCAGGTACAACTGAGTGCCACAAAAGTGGGGAAAAGGGACTGAGCACAGAGAAAACTCGCTTTCTGCATTACTGATCAATGATGCTTGTTTATCAATTGCGAAGAGGTTTATCAAGCCTGTACGCTTTTGCTGGTTGTCAAGAGGGATGCTAGCTGCCACTGCCACTTAAGCAGCTCTTGCCTCTGCTGGCCTGGTTGCATGCTGGCAAAACAGGTATTTTAAGGGCTTTCTTATTAGCTTCCTAGAAGTACCATGCTGCTGGGAAGGCAAATCTAGGATCACAATTTCAAGAGACATAAGTTTCCCCTCAGATACCTGTCTAGAGAGCAGGGGCACTGTTCAGGAGGACTCCTTGTCCTCTGTTCCTTCTTCAAGCACAGCAATGTCCTTCTGTGGAGAGGGCTTGGGGAAGGGCACCTCCAGAATATTTGGGAAGATGATGTGATTGTACTATAGATGCATTTGCATAGGCTGGTTGAAATCTCTGTGAACAGAGTCCCCTGTGTGCAGGAATCTCTGGGAGATGGTCCAGGCCTTGATGGAGAACACTGAGCAATCTGAAAAATGTCTAGACAGTCTGTCTCAGCATCTCCTCTCCCCTCGTTTGGAGGCAAGGGAGAGCTGCCAGCCTTGTGTGATATCACTGTTCAGGTCCTCCAAAGCACTTGCCAAGCACCTCCTGAAGAGAGAGGGAAATGAGGAGCTGATGTTTCAAATATAAAGCATGAAAAATACCTTCTGAGGTGGAAAAGTCTCAAACTCTCCTCTTACTTTACAAAGCAGCATCAAAAAACAAACTTCCCCTGTCTTTCCTTCGGTAGTTAGCTATTCTTAAGTTAAATTTCAGTAAAAGCATTTTAATGATGATTGAAAATGGAAAAACAAACAAACAAAACAGACAAACAAAACCAAACAACAACAGTTAAATGGGTCTGACTCTTGTTTGAGCAAGCTGCTGGGTAATGTTCACTGAAATTCTTTCACAGCAACTTAAAATTTCAAGCTGACAGAACATTTTCCATACCTGTAGCATTTGGTTGTGGAAATCAAATTAAATTATTTCTCAGGTGAATATTGTTTCCATGTAGGGTTAAAAATCTTGGGGGAAGGAAAATGGGAAAAAATCCTCTTGAGTATAAAAAAGTCCTAAAACATTATTTTTCTTTTTGTTTGGCTTTCAGACATTGATGAATGTTTACAGAATGGTCGTATCTGCAATAATGGACGATGCATAAATACAGATGGCAGTTTTCACTGTGTGTGCAATGCTGGATTTCAAGTGGCAGCTGATGGGAAAAACTGTGAAGGTAAGACTTTTCTGAAGTTACTCCATATTAGTTGCAATAATATACAGTTGAAAGAGGTTATTCACATCAATAAAAAAGAAAAGGACCTTTGGTGAGAGGGAAAGGAAAGGAGCAAGGAATCAAATTTCTATATACCTTTTGCTGTATCTGGGAGGGCAAGTAAACTGTCTTTTGCAGCCAGTTCTGGAGCCTTGGCTTGGCAAACCTCAACAGGATGTCTGTCCAGCAGGAGAAATAGCACATACCACTATGGCAAAATGCAGTTTCTTTGATGGGAGTGGTACATTTTAAAATGGAGTACAAGTCACATGCTGCCTAATTTTACTGTATGTTTAACAGCATACTTTATGGGATCTAACTGTGTGACTAGCAGTGTGTTTTATGCAGATGCAATCTGGGCTGACCCATAAAGTCTGTTTTTAAGAAAAATTTGTAAACATAATTGATGTGTTCCTACCTCCCAGACCTTTAGCAAAGTTGGGGGGGAGGGGGAAAATGTTCTTTATCATGCTTCTCAAGGTCCTTGGGAGGGTTCCCAATGATCTATTCATACATTAAAGGAATTTCAAGCACTGTTCTTAGAAACATTTTTGGCAGAATATTATCTCAGTGATTCAGCTCAAAGACTTAATGCCAAAATTCCTGGTTGGGATAGATACATGATTTTTTTTTCTTTTTTAATCATAAATTATTTTTGTCTGACTTAGCCTGTAAGTAAAAAGAAAACACACCATGTCTAGAAGTGTAATTTCTGTCCAAGACAGCTGCAATATTAAGGAAAATAGCACGATTCCGAATATATTGTAATGTCATTATGATCCAGTGATTTTATGTGCTTGTAGTGATTCTGTTAATCCTTGGTAGAGACAGACATTTTAAGACTGTTTTACCTGACTCTTTTTTTAGACACAGTTTAGCACTATAAGTTAGTTTTTAAATATCTAATTATGGATCTGTATCGACTAAAGGTACTTGAAAATGAATATATTTTGGAAAAAAAAACAAACACTTGATTCTGATTTCTTCCTTTCCCACCAAATACCATGTGCTAATAGTAATAAGAACCAGGACATCGGTAGTCTGGTAAAATATTTTTAATTCCATTGCACATGTTGCCAGAATGTCTGTTGCATCCGCTTATGAAACAGTTTCATCTCTGGCATTGTAATGCATTGAGTTTTGTTCTTAGGAATACGTACGCACACACTTACCGGTAAAGACCGTGTGCCATCCCTCAATGTAACTGTGTATAGTCCTTTATATGAAATTGCTAAGTAATACTGATTTTCTTGTATGCGATGTCCAAAATTTATCTCATTTGCACCAGCATGAAGTAAAGACTAAGAGCACATAATATATTACTCAAATCAAGCACAGAAATTTCTTGTCTTTGCATGAGAGAGAGACTGACTGACTGTGCAGGGTTCAGAATAGCAGTATATGCTGTTCTTATTTGAATTCTTATTCTATGCCATTAGGTCAGAGAGTGAATAATACCAGCATGAAGCTAGTAAGTACCTCTACTATGTGACCTGTCATGCCAAATCCAGGAAGGTGCGAGTTTTATTTTAAATGGAAATTGATGATGAAAATGCAGCAGAGTTCAATGTGCTCCTGCATGCTTGAATGCAGTGGTGGGAAGTCTCCCACACTGGAAATCTTAAACTCATCAAACAGAGGTTACAGAAGTTTTTACTTCTAACACAGGTATCCACTCCTGCCCATTCAGGTGTTCTTAGTAATATAAAAATACGTTTGCCATTCCAAATGCAATCTGCTTCTAACCTAGCTTCCGTTTTCATCAAGTTTGCAGGCTCTCTTCAATTGCATCCCACCCCACCCCCTTTTTTTCTAAAAAATCTTTTAAAGGTTTTTACCAACAGGCAGTTCTTAAACTGTCCAGTCTCTCATCTATTTTGTCATTCTCTTTACTTCTTTTGTATGCATACCTTTGTATGTTAACTATTCATGAAAAACTGGAGTTACTGCTTTCATGAATAACCGAGGGCAGTGCACTGTGTCCCACTGTATGTTCCCATTTATCATGTACTCCTGACAACCAAGAAGGAAATTAAGGTTTACCTTTTGGATATAATTAGTAGGAGTTCTTTTACGTAAACAGTATAAGGATTACATCTGTTATGTGCATTTTCAGATATGGATGAATGCAGCATAAGAAATATGTGCCTGAATGGGATGTGCATCAATGAGGACGGCAGTTTTAAATGCATTTGTAAACCAGGGTTCCAGTTAGCATCTGATGGACGTTATTGCAGAGGTAAGCACTATAAGTAATGGATTCCCAAAGCATGAGAGTTATATTACTCTTGTAGCTTCAATTTCCTTACAGTGATCCTTGGCGACAAGAAACACGGGGCAGAGTTCTCATCAGATATGCTTTTTTAATTAGCTAGAATGATTTGTTATTGTGGAAGACAGCACTCAGTCTTCTTCAAACTGCTGAGCAGCAGCCCTGACCAACAAGTGGGAAATATTTTTTGATCAACAACTGTGTGATCTGACCTAGTTCAACTCTTTTAACTCTTTTTTTTTTTTTTTTTTTTTTTTTTTTTTTTTTTTTTTTGCCTATGAGGTCTTCTGCAGTTTGGCTCCAGCACTTCTTGTGCTTGGTGTTTTCAAGTTTTCTGCCTTTGACCACCCAAACACCCTGGCTCACTGCCTTCCTGGGGTCTGTCTCCCATTCCTGACTGGGTGTCTCCAGTCAATACAGTATTTCCAAGGAGCGTGCAGTACCCCTTGTGACCGAGATGCAGACATGAGCACCACAGCGAGATTGTCTTTTGTGTTTGCTGCACTAGCTCAGTAAAAGCTGCCATGGGAGACACTGCAGTCTTCTTGTTGCTAGTTATGTCATTGGAGTTCCTGTTCTGTCCCATCAGGAACTGCAAGTTTTGTGTGTATAAATCTTTGTGTTTCAGTGCGTTTTATAGGCGCAAACCAGAAGTTGAAATAAGGAACAAACAAGTGCTGTGCCAACTTACTTACAGAAGCTGAAATAAGGAATAAGCAAATGCTGTGCCAAGTTACATAGGATTTTTCTTTTGAAAAATTTAAAATCTTTCAGCTCTAGGAATCGAGGTAACTAAAGTATTTACGCTTCAGTAAATTAAAAAAACAAACAAACAAAAAACAAAACCAAAAAAAGAACAGTGCATTATACATCAGCATCTTGTGGACCAGTTACAAAATTAAATGTTTGAATTAATTTGTTTTTGAGAGTTACTGACATTAAAGGTGAATTTCTCTGGATCCTTTTGCTTCTTGAACACTGTATGGGTCTTAGATCTGAGCTGCATGGTACCTAGACTTAGACTTTGGATCCAAACTAGGACAATGATTTATTGGTAAAACATCCAGAAATTCTCTTGCATTTGTTACCTTTTGCACTAAATGTGCAAGCCACGGCTACCCAGCTTTCAGGCAGGGGATTCATATATTATAGCAAGAGGAGACCCCATTCTTGCTTCATAGTTTTGATTGGGAAAATAAGTTGTCCTTTAATTTCTCAGACAAACAAATGCATGGATCTGTACATGTGTCCAATTAGTTTACAAGCTACTGTCTGCATTGGCAGCAACTTTCACACACTTAACAGCAATCAGCTGTATTTACATTCTTACCTGTTTTCCAAATAGTGGGTGTATGTCTGCACTTTGCCAAGGCTTATTTTCAAGCTGATCTGTGTGTGGGAAGGCAATGAGACTTGGCCTCAGACTTGGCAGGGAAGAGTTCAATGCCTATCAGGCCTTGGCACATCAGACAGTCTTGTTCCCAAAGACCACTCACTGGCTGCTCTCTGTGTTGTTAGCAGGGATGTGACTAACTCATGAAAACTCAGCCGAAAAACTTGTTTTGTGCCTTTATCACCTTTTGGTATGGCCTTTTGTTGTTGTTGATAGGTTGTGTTTGTTTGTTGGTTAGTTTTATTTTATTTTATTTAATTTTTTTTACATCAGTCTGTTCACTGAAATGCCATCCAAGAAACTGGTACATAAATTGCTTCAACTCTTTCAAAATCAAACTTGGGATACTTGACTTCATAGCCTCTCTTACATGCCTCCTGGCCAAACAGGACTATGGATACAGCCAAAAAGGGGTTTCTGGCCCTAGAGAAATGTTACTTCTGTGCTTCAAAGGGAGAATATTTGAAAATTATCCAAAATTGCAGGCAACTCAACTGATTTCTACTGGAAGTTGGAACAGATGTTATAGTAAAATAAAGGATTTCTCCCACTGCTTTTCAACACTTACAGTAAGCCTTGTTCTCTATGAACGAGCATGCAAACAATCATTAAGTATGAAATTGCTATTGGGTGAAAATCAAACCAGATTTTGAGACATTGACACCCAAAGTGCACATATTCCCAAATTCCCATATGTGTCTCCTTCTTCCACTCACCCAAAGCATCATGAAAGTCCCAGGAGAAAGTAGTGGCTAGAATGAGCACAACTCTGTGGTAAATGTCTCTAGTCACATTAATAAAAGTTTAAAATTGATCCTTAATAATGTTTTTTCCTTTTACATTTTAGTGTTACTCCCTGTAGAGTCCTCTCTGTATATACCACATGTGTAGAGTAAATAATTCCTGTCTTACAGAACATTTAGGTTCTGAAACCCTCATCTTTCACACTGTGTATCCTGAATTTGTTTGTGAAGTGAATGCATTAAGATCTTACACAAGCTTAAACATGCAGTTAGTGCTCACGCATTTTGGGAACATGTGTATGCACAAACTGACGTTTCTGCAACAAGTTGGCTACCTGCCTGAGCAATTTTGATATGGAATTGACAAGTATTTTTGCCAAATTCTTCAGGAGATCAACAAAAGAATACAAGAATTGCAGTGTGAAACATGTTACTCGTACAAACATCTCATTTGATGCACTGTAAGCTGAATTTGGAAATGTTAAGAATTTCTAACCCAAAGTTAGGAATACTGTAATTGACAGTTCCATAAAACTGGAATTTAAGTATAAGTACAGGGCATATGCTTGGCTGTCTGGTAAAAATTCCACTCAGTCTTTATGAAGTAACATGCCAAAAAAGAATGTTACACCACAGTCTTGTGTATTCCCTGTAATACAAGACATATTAAACTTTTTCACCATTAGGTTCTTCCACTGATGATTTGCTGAAGCTTTTTCAGAAATACTTATATCAGGCAGGCAGAGGTTTAAAGCATTATTGAAAGCTCTTGCAAGGCAACTGGAAGTGGGAGCTTAGTAGTCTGAGTAAATTTTTCCTGGTTAAAATTAGAGGACTTAGTGTACCCAGCTGGCACTACTGAGCAAGCTAAGCAGAAAAGGCAAAAACTGATTGGACATGGAGAATTAATATATTAGGTTGTTTTCCAGAACCAGGTTGAGGTATTCTGGCAGAAGGCAGAAAAGTGAGTATTTCTGAAGTTGTCAAAATGGTGGCTTTTACCACAGAGGACGGTGGACCCTTGTCAGGGTTAGAAATTTGGACTGCATGTGCAGTTGACTTACTGGGTGGAATCCAGGCCCTGGTAAAAGCAGAGGATTTTTGCCTCTTTTTCACTGGAGCCAGGATTTCAGCTACCTCTGCAATGCTGAGTGACCAAGTGTATATTTCTATAAAACATCAATGATGGTATTTTAGACACATTTTTAAATGAGTATAAAACAAAACACATTGACGTTTCATCCCTTACTACTTTACAATTTCTTTTTTTTTTAACAATAAAAAGAAAAAGAAAAAAGGCAATTTTGCCTTTCTGTTTCTGTAAGTAACCTTGCAAAAGGAAAGTGTTTTTAATTTTTATTTTTTTTTATTTTTGAAGAACATGTATCTGTCCAAGGAGTTCATTATTGTTAGCAAAAACTGTCTGCACCTTTAAATAATATGGACATACTTTGAGTTCCTGACTCAGTTTTACTTAGACTGAGTAAAGACTACATTTGAAGAGGGAAAAGCATTTAAAATTTGCCTGAAACAGAATGAAAGATTGCAGGATGAAGTTGAAATGAATTGAGCCCATATACTCAACTATAACTTCTATTTTAAAATGCAGTTTGAAAAAGGAATCTTGGATCATACAAGCCATGTTTTATGCCAAACAACACAAACTAAGTAAAACATAGAGGTGTTTCACTCTCAGTTTGCCCTTTTAAGGTCAGAAAAAAGGAAATTGTCACACACACACTGTCTTTTGTATGTGTTATGGAGAGTTGTTATGAAGTGATTATTTTATAAAGGTTATACATACTTCCAAACAATATTTTAAACACTCCTTTTCTAATCACTTATAAAATAATGCCATGATCTCCATGTCTAGAGAATGATCTTACTATTAGGACAGGAAGCCTATAAATTTTTTTTTTTGCTAATTTGACATCCCTTTGTGATAGTCCAATATTGTGAGGTTTTACTCTTATATTTCACTGCTAAGGGCCTTATTGTTTAGTGTACTGTTGTTGGGCAAAGATGATAGCTTGTGCTTGGCAATTGCTTGGTGCTCAGATCATTAGGAAATTCCTTTCAAGACTGGAGTATAGTCCACCCATTAAAAGTTTATAAAATGGGCTGTAACGAGCATCTGATAGGAAAAAGTAATTGTCATGCAGATAACCAGAGAGATGCTGTGTGCAGGAAGGGTCTGCCTGTGAACATTCAGATGAGCTTGCAAAAACTGAACCCACAGCAGGAGGAAGGGAAATTCTTTGGTGTCCCTATGAAGGTATTCCTGATAGAGGGGAGCACAGTGAGGGTGTGAGAGATCCAGTTTGCAACCTGGGCTGATTTCTTACAGTGCAAACCAACTGTTAACACAGAAAGGGAATACGCAGTTGCACACTACAGAAGTCTTTTGTCTTAGCAGTCACAGTTTCCTCATTTCTCTGTTATGGTTTTGCTTGAATGACCCTTATTTTGGAATATGTACCCCTTGGGAACAAGTTGGGAAAGTGTAGACCTCTGAGCAGCAGAAAAATCCCAAGAGAGTCAAATTGTTCTGATTTGTTGTCATTTCTCCTGAATTTTAAATTTTCTTCTTTTATTTTACAGAATTAATTAATCGATATTCTTAATAAGACCTTTATGTGAACTAGTTTCCATTTTCATTTGATATTTTTCTATACGATGCATTGAAAGCAGCTGTGAATGTGTTTCAGCTGAAAATAGGCTGCACAAATGCAAGTTTCAGCCAAGCATTGAACTCTATGTAACTTAGTTTCTAATAAAGCTCATTCTATTCTCTAACAGACATCGATGAGTGTGAGACAGCTGGAATATGCATGAACGGGCGCTGTGTGAACACTGATGGCTCTTTCAGATGTGAATGCTTCCCTGGCCTTGCAGTAGGACTGGATGGACGTGTGTGTGTTGGTAAGACAAGCTCAATGTGAGGCGAGTCACAACCAATGTTAAGGCATTAAAGTTAAAGTGATAGATTGGAATTTGAACGTAGAATTTACTGTATTTTCATGGATTAGTGGTTTCTGGAATATTTATGTTGATGACCCATTTGACTTTTTTTTTGTGTTTAAAGGTAAAAAATGTATGGGCCAAATTACAAGATCAGGTAGACTATATAGCATAGTGCTGTTGGGAATGAAAATTGTATCAGTTTTGAGCAGGTGAGAATCTGCCCCGTTTTTGTCAGTCTAGATTACTTCATTTTTTCACTAA
Organism: Anas acuta; assembly: GCF_963932015.1. Classification (NCBI taxonomy): domain Eukaryota; kingdom Metazoa; phylum Chordata; class Aves; order Anseriformes; family Anatidae; genus Anas; species Anas acuta. The sequence continues at coordinate 20,698,337 of NC_088990.1, forward strand.
GCTTAAAGATTTAGTTAGGCTTTCATCTCTTTTTAAAGTTGGACATATCAATTTTCCTCCTTTCATCTATTTCTTATTAAATGAAGGAGGTTTGAGATCTTTGATTTTAAAATTATAATACATGTATGTCTGATGGCCATTATCAGCCAGTTTTTAAAATGTGAGAAATGTCAACCATGATCCTGAAAAGGTAAACAACAACAGAAAACTAACGGTACACTCAGAAATTGTAAGGTTTCATCTCTGAGTATTCTGAAAGGCAGTAATGCAAAAATGTAGAAAAATAAGGTGTTCTGATATTTTAATATTTGCCCCCCAGTCCCTCAGTTTACAATTTGCCTTTAAAAAGCCGTCTCGGTAATGTGCCACAAGTATTGTCATTAGGGAAACCTCTTTTGACATTCAGAAGCCATGAAAATATGGATTTTTCACTAAATTTTGCTCAGATATGTAGTTTATTTATCCCGGTTGACAGAGTAGCTGTGGTCAGCAGAGCTATAGTAATTGTTTCTTTACTTTTGTTGCAAAGGAAGTGGGAATTTAAAATGCATTATAGGGTCAATAAAAGAGTTCTAAGCTAATGCATTACACATTTGCCTTTTCTGCATGTTAGAGCCCATAGTAACAGTTTCTGTAGTTCATTTGTTAAGTCATTAAATGTGGTAACTAGTTTGTGTGTCTGAACTCGAAGGAGCATGAGGAAGAAGAATTTCCTGTCCTGAGTATAGTAAGGGTATAGGTGGTTGAGAAACATAGGGAAATGGTGAAAAATATTTTGTTTTGACAGCTTTGACAGTATTTATGACAACCAAGCCATATTTAATAGCTGTTGTAACTTACGGCACTATAGTTGATAATGATAGGATTAAGAGGGATTTCTTTCTTCAGATACACATATGCGAAGCACGTGCTATGGTGGCTACAAGAGAGGGCAATGTGTAAGACCATTAACCGGTGCAGTTACAAAATCGGAATGTTGTTGTGCCAGCACTGACTATGCCTTTGGGGAGCCTTGTCAACCCTGTCCAGCACAAAATTCAGGTATGGAATATTAACTGGTACTTACTCTAATGTAAGCTTTATGTCAATAAGCTGTTTTTAGGAAGGTAAAATACAGCTTTGTGTTTACATCGCATCTAAAAACTGGAGAATTATGTTGTCATACATATGTCATACGTATTTTGAGCAATCTGCTATTTTGAGTATTGGAACAGCATAAGAGAATTTTTTGAGGTAACAGTAAATGCCAATATCTGATTGAAAGTCATTACACACATGAAAACAGATTGTCACATACAAAACTCTACTTTGATAGATGTGGATTACTAAAAGTATAATTTTGATCTCAAATTATTAATGGAACCATGTTGAGTAATTCATGCATTCATGCAAATCCTTTTGTACACCTGTCAGTCATATGTTGGCTGTCTGAATTCTGTATCACCCCAGTGTTCTGAAATTGTTAATACAGTAAGTAGACTTTGGATAGTCAGTGCAAAACAAAAGCCCGATTAAGACGGTTGAGAATATTTGAGTCTCTCACCAAAATCCCCACCAAGCAATGTCTGGAACATAGTTGCACTTTGGCAAAACAGCAATCCTAATCATTCTCATGGGCAGAATCTGCTTTTAGGCAAGCACTTCTTCCAAGAAGAATATGCTGATGCAGTCCTTGTCCTGAAGCCAATAAATAAAGAGACGCTGGTTTTGTGGAGGTGACTGCAAGGGGATAGTTTGAAGCACAACTTTGTCAAGTGATTCTTTGCACTCAGCAAATTTGTTGTTGCATATGAACCAAATAAGCCATTTGATAAGTAGTTCTAAACCATCTCACACTAACTTGGTACCTGCTTTGTAGGCCAAAAATGTATTAAATCTCAGTTTTAACTGATAGCTTTATGAAAAGCATTAGAGACACGAGCAATTGGAACAGATTAGGCTTGTTGAGCTGATTAGAGCTCTTCAGCAAGAGCTTGCTGCCACCATTTTATAATGTGCCATGTTATTTAGAATAACAAAACACCATGGAAATGTTAGCAGAATAGGAAAGAGCCTTTCCAACAGCCTCTGTTCATATCAATAGGCCCTTCTTTCTGTACAGTAGAGTTGAAATCTTTGGATCTAAATGTTGGAGTCTGTATCATTGACTTCTGGTTTTTATTTTAATTACTTTAACAGAACATTTACACATGTGGAAGCTATTTTCTTGTGTTGTTTTGCCCACCTTCTCAGCTGTTTAAAATGAAAAAAAAAATCCATCTCACAAAGGGTGAAGTGCAGCATTTCTTTGGGAATTGACTTGGAGAGGAAAGGAGAAAATTTTTTACAGAGGAGCATTGCATCAGAGAAATTTAAAAGAATTCCTGAAAGGAAGACGCTTGTTGCTCTGTTCTCCTCAGAAACTCTCTGCAGAAGTTCCTACTGAGTATGAGAATAATAATTTTGCTGGTGGATGTCTAGAGCAGGTCTGCTTTCACATAAGTTGGCAGTGATTAATTGATTCAAGCAGCAGTATGTGCTCTGTGTGTGTATCTACATGGATATTGAATCACTTTGGGCACAATGTAGACATATATGGTTTGCCCAGGTTTAGGTCCTTTCTCTTGAAAAGTCCCGTTGTAAACTGTATAATGCAGAACATATTTGTAACAGATGATTTTGGGTCAATTGATTCCACTTACCTGTTTGTTTTACAAGTCAGAAAATCTGTTAAGTGTACAGCCTTCTGAATTCATATTAACCTGCTGATTATGATAAGACTGGGAGGTGACTTGCATATGATTTTCTTGACGAGAAAACAGATGTTCAATAAATACATTTTTAACAGTAGTGTAATTATTTTACAAGGAGTAATGTTTTTAAACTAGAAGAGGGTAGATTTAGATTAGATAGAAGAAATTCCTTACTATGAGGGTGGTGAGGCACTGGAACAGGTTGCCCAGAGACACTGTGGATTCCCCATCCCTGGGAAGTGTTTAAGACCAGGTTGGTTGTGGCTTTGAGCAACCTGGCCTAGTGGGAGATGTCCCCCTCCCATGGCAGGGGAGTTGGAATTAGATGATCTTTAAGGTCCCTTCCAACCCAAACCATTCTATGATTCTAAGATTCTATTTTGACTGTTCATAAAGTGCAACTGTATTGAAAAACACTGTTTACAGGTAGTCCTGATGTAGATGTGATTGTTCAGCTTACTCTGTCAAACGGTCTGAACTCAAAAGGACTTGAACCCACCATTCACTGAACCATTTGAGAAAATTTTATATATATATATATATATATATATATATATATATATATTTTTTTTTAAGGATAGCAGATTCTTGATTTGCAGACACTCCTGCTAAATGGAGTTAAATATGGCCTAGATTTATGGAAAACTTTCTGTTTTTCAATCACTTTGAGTGTGCACTTCAAGCAAGGACTGGGACATATGAATACTGGAGAATTTTGCTGTGAAGATGTTATGATTTATTTATGTAGGAAGGCCATGATGAAGCCCATGCCTATTCCTGAATGCCTCGGTTCAGCATTTGAAGTTTTTACTCATTCATCTTCATCAGCAGATGCAGACCCTGAATCTGCTAAAATGTTTCACAGATTCAGAACATTGGGAGGATATTCGTGTGTTTGGAATTGAAAGGCATGTTATTTAATTGGAGTAATTAATTAGCATGTTGTAAATGAAGCTGAAAGCAATGAACTGAGAAAGAGTATGCCAGTAAGTATTTTCATATTTTTTCCAGCTGAATATCAGGCTCTGTGCAGTAGTGGAACTGGCATGACAGCAGGAGGAAACGGTAAGATCACCTTATGTAGTTTCAAACTGTGGCAGTTCTGGCTGAAAGCATGACCTTGATATCCTTAGTTAGTTAGACATGCTGGATGGGATGATGGCTGGAAAGAGTGGGAGGAAGGCTTATCTAGGTGGATGTTTGCAACAGAAGAATAGATGAATTTAGGGTAAAATAAGTGGAGCATGATATTTCATCAGTGTGCCCTCTCTTTTTATGCCATACAATGTATGTGAGTGAGTTATAGAATAGTGGCAAATCTGTGAATAGTGTCATTACCTACATGACCTAGAAATCTTATCTGTAAGTCGTATTTACATTTTTTAATTGAAATTGACCTGAAGAATAAAGCCATGTTGAACACTGAGCTTGCTCGTGTACTTTCATCTCAGTCACAAGTACCTGGCTAACAGAGCTTGGTTGATAATTACAAAGAAGGAACAAATGATTACAATAAAAGCTTTGTAGTTGTACAACTGAAATTGCAAACCTTAAGTAAGTCAATACTCACTAATAGAATTGCTGCCAGTAGAGAGGGAAGAGCATTCAGAAAGGAAGGATGTTCATGCTCTCGGGAGTGATGACATCTGGAAATGCTGTGAATCAGAGAATATGAATACGGGGTGCTATTAGTACCTGTGCATCTATAAACATAAGAGCCCAGTTTAATATCCCAGTTTGTATCTACAGTTGAAAGTTTTTAAAATGTTTGTGGGCTAGAAATGGTCTTAAATCAGTGTGAAAGGGATATATTTTGTCTTGAATGTGAATATTTAGGTGTGAATTTGCTAATCAGAACTACACAATTAAAAATATGGAATGTCCAATGTTAGTGATATTGAAAATATATCCTATTCTAGTTTGGAGAATGAAAAGGGGGAGCCCCCACAGTTCTCAACAATTGACTTTTGTTTTTATTTATTTATTTAACGTTTATGTAGATATTAATGAGTGCTTACTGGATACTGATCTCTGTCCCAATGGAAGGTGTGAGAATCTGCATGGAACATACAAATGTATTTGTAACCCTGGGTATGAAGTGGATTCAACTGGAAAAAACTGCATTGGTATGAAATGTCCTATTTTTCATTTTGAAGTTTGCTCGTGTTTATCCTTCTTTGCCATTTTCTTCAGTGTTTCATCAGATCCAGTAGTTCCTCTTCTGGATGTTTTTGCTAAATTTTATTGGTTTAATTTTGGTGCTTTACATTGCTTATAAAGTCCTCCAGCGTAAGAGTGTAAGTGGCCATTGCTACCAATGACCTGAATCGCTGGTCGGTTAAGTCCCCTAAATATGTGCTCCATGGCATCACCGTTTCTCCAAATAAAAAACAGCTATTGCAATGCACCATGGGAGAGATCTAGGATCACCAGCGTGGTAAGTACCTCCAAGAGGGACTTTATGTAAAAAATGTATTTATGTAAAACATATAATAGATCCTAAGAAGATGAGTATACCATATACTACAGAAAGCTTCTGTGATTTCCACCAGTTCTGACTTTGGGGAAAATTTCTTTTCAACTTTCTGACAGGGCTAAGTTTACTGGTCAGATGCAGGAAAATTGATGAAAGCACTAGCAGACTCTGCCTGTATGCTCTCTCTAGCTATGGCTTATTTCCTGTGCTGTACAAGTGGAAAAAAAAAAAAAAAAGTCAAATTTTTTCATCACAGAAAAAGTGAAATAAATTGGTCACTTTTAGAGGAACAACAAGAGAAGCACTGCACTTTTTAAAAGAATTAGATTAAAAGAATTGAAATAAGTAGTAGTTCAGTCTCTTCTCATGCTGTCAAGGATGTTAAAAAAAAAAAAAAAAGCTCAGATATCTACAGACTCCTATTAGAAATTTTAGTTCTGATAATTCTCTTGTTCCACTTAACAGAACCATCAAAAGCATATTACTTAAAAACTTTCAAAAAGCATATTAGTTAAAAACTTTCAAATTCCTTTCTTCCACTACTGCATTGGCTCATTTTTCCAGTATGTCTTTATACAATTGGTTACAAATTTCTTCTAGTTTCCTGTTAAAATTTGTGACCATTTTATGACCCGTTGACGTTGTACTAATATTATCATTTGACATAGTACCATGTCAGCGCTTATCCCCAAAGTATTTCTATAAGAATCTTTGTTTCCTTTCTCAAACTCTGTTGCCTAAATGACTATCCAAATTAATGATTTTGGTAGTTTCATAAAAGCAAAGACTACAGCTTTGTATTGCATACAACTGATCTAACCATTATATGGTCTTCTGATGAGGTCCAACCAGTGTCTTAAACAGTGGTGCCAGCACTTCTCCATCACCCCTATAAAAGTCCTGCCTGAACTGATTTTGGAGTGAATTACTCTTTTCTCAAACACATTATACTTGGGGATTAAAGTCAGCCTCTAACTGGGAGGTACACTCAGAGCTCTCTCTACTCTATTGCCTTCAATTTATGTGTTCTGTTTTAAAGCATGTTATTGTTACTTGCCCCTAAGTTTTCAAACATTGGTGATTGTGTTTTATTTTTCTTACTCACATTGTCAAGCTTAATTGAATTGCACAATTGAAAGAATTGCATGATTGTCTGTGTTAGCAATAACTTCCAGTGTAGTGTTGTCCATAATTTTTTATGCAATTCATTTTTTATTTCTATATGGCAATGAATAGAACCATGACTTATCCTTGAAAAACATTGCTAATATCATCTCTCCAATGTGATGACTCTCTTTTTTAATATAACCTACTGTAATCTCTCCTTCAGCCAGATCTGAATTCACCTTAAAGTTCATAAGTTCCTTCCTGTTATCTTCAGCTTACATAATAATTTTATTTTGGTTCTGTATTCCCTATTTAAATCTAAATAGCTTAAGTCATCTGTGTTATTCCAGTCTAAACTATCCACTATCTTGTTAAAAATAAAAAATCTGAGTTGATCTTTGATAAAAGTCATGATGTAATTCATCCCATTTTCCCATTTGCTTCTTTGGCTTTGATTATCCATGTCCCATTTCAGAGTCTGCCTCTAGCTTATGGCATCCCTTCTCTTCTCTCCATCCATCTGTGACTTTTCCAGCTGCTCCCCAGCCCACCCTGCTGCAGCCCACATCCATGCTCTATCACAGCTGTTTCCCATTCCTCCATAATGTTCTACCTGGCCCTCTCTCAATTTTTCTGAACTCCTGTGAAGCTTCCCACATGGTCTGATTTATTCTGCAAATCTCCCTGCTTTTCCTAGCACTTCTGCTGTTCCCAGCTGCTGAGCTGACCCTCTGAGTTTTCCCAATTTCTCTCAACACTTTCTGAGGCCTCTCTGACTTAACCAATTGTTCTTGTCTGCTCTTGAAGTCTCTCCTGATCTTCACCTGCCATTCATGGCCCATTGCCACCTTCTTGCAACTTCTCTCTCATGACCACAGCTCTTCCAAAGATTTCCTAAGGGCTCCTGAAATTTCGCACTGGCATTTCTATTGAAAATTTTCAACTCTGAAACAAACGTAGACTCACATTGGCCTTATTAACCATAACATCTAAGACAGTCAGAGCAGATTTGGAAAAATGGTGATTTAAGGACCAGGATGACCAGCAAATCTTTCCAAACCAATCATCTCTCTCTTTTTTTTTTTTTTTTTTCTCCCATGAGTGAGGGCTGTTGTTCAGGCAATCAGAGACTGCATAGAGCTATTCTACTATAAAGGCAAGACAAAAGTGTGATTCCCAGCTTTGTTTTAAACAGTGCTGTGGCTGCCACATATTGTGAATTCATGTAGAAGGAAAGTATGAGCACTTACAAATGCAAAATAGCCTCCTAAATAGTAAAGCACGGGAAAAGATCAACAAATATTTTGGGGGCATTTTCCCCATTTAAAAGCAAAACAAAGCCATTAATTTTTCTCCAGGTAATATTTGAGTGGTTTGAATTCATATAACTTATTGTTTCCATTATATTAACAAGTTTTCATGAAGAAGGAAGATGAAGGAAGTGGGGTCTTAAGTATTGGAGTGGTCATTTCCATTTGAAATAATTCCAAGTCTGTTGTTTACTAAAAAGTGTAGAAATCTATTCAGTGTTTTTGGAAAACAGTGCAAGGCATGTGTATGAGTATTCTCTATCTCCCTTTTATTTGCTTGTCTCACATACACAAAATGTAATAAAATGTGGCTGTGAGGAGGGGAATTTTGTCTTGGCTTCTAGTCCAGGAATGTTTCCTTTCTTAAAAAAAATGTTAATTTTCATTACAGACATTGATGAATGTGCACTGAACATGCTGCTTTGTGACAACGGGCAATGCAGAAATACGCCTGGGAGTTTCACCTGCACTTGTCCCAAAGGATTTGTATACACTCCAGACCTAAAAACATGTGAAGGTAATTGTGAAGACACTTCATTTTATTTTAGTTTGATTCACAGAGATTGTTTTGGGGTTGTGTCAGAAATACTTTGAATCTTGATAAGGATATAACATGTAGAACTTGAGAGGAAAAAAAATGCAAAAAAACCCACAAAACAATCATAGGGAAATAATATGGGAAAGTTGGGGAAAGAGAAGAGACAAAACCAAAGTTTTATGTAACCTTGTGGAATAGCCTATATCAGGTCTGCACCAGCATTTTCCTTATTGGCTACCACCAGTGGGCCTGCACTGTGCCAGGAGTGAAAAAATTGTGAAAACTGACAGGTTTTACAAATCTTTTCTCTCACGTGGAGAACAAAAAGCTAGATGGGTCCTTGTGTGAATCCTTTCTGAGCCGCAGACAGTGTATCAAATCACTTAAACAACACAGTCTACCAACTCAAAACAGGATAGTAGCTGGATGTCACAGAAAAATGAGATGCTTCTGCTGAGTTCAATGTTTTAATGCTCTCATGTGTTAGTGTGTCCTTAGGGCACATGCATCATTAGCCTGCTGTGAAGAACTATATAACTGTAACACAGAATATGAGGAAAACCTATAATGAGGAAAGCTGCTTCCATTTTTACCCACGCTGCAAAAGGCTATGTGTATTTTTGTTAATGTCTCCTGGCACTAACAGCAGTGTGTTTCTCTTCTAGATATTGACGAGTGTGAATCTAACCCCTGCGTTAATGGGGTATGCAAAAACACACCAGGCTCTTTTGCTTGTGAATGTTCTCCTGAAAGTACTTTGGATACAACAAGAACTATCTGCATAGGTATTTATTTTTCTGAAAAATTTATGTTTGCTGGTAGAAAATATCCAATGACATAAAAGCAGTGTATACCAAGTATCGAAAAAACCTCTAAAATTACTTTTGTAGATATGTTTAGGAGAAAATATTCCAGAACCAACATTAAAGTATTTGTTTTCACCCTTACTATGGGTACATAAAGTGTGACTAGCATGTAGTAGCATGGTGTGATTTCATGTCAAATTTGAAGGAGATGAAAATTTTTCTAACATGTATGGGAATGATCAGACTGGTTCTTCAGGACTGTCCTCACCCACTTCAGCCCTCCTGCAAGATCTTAAAATCTTCTTAAGAAAGAAATCTTCTCTCTAGAAAGGCCCCTTTTTGATTTGAGATGGAGCATAGGTAAGTTGTCTAATATAGTCTAGACTAGCTCTAGAGCCGACACAGACAATGCTGTGACTCATATACTATGTGGGCTCATAATTTATCCCTGAGTTGTTCTGGAGTGACAATAATTTATAGCTGTTGCCTAGTCAGCAAGGAAAATTATGGAGCTATGGTTCTGGGTGGTCCTCAGCTGCCTCCTGTCACTTCCTAGATGGGAGGGTCAGATATCCAGACTGGAGTATCTTAGAGATTAATGGAGGATCTAGAAGAGGTTCATATCTACCCCATTCTACATGTGCCTCAGATCTGAATCATAAAAAAAATGATGGCGACTCAGGTCTTGAATGGTGTTGAGGTATTCCCTGTTAAGGTTAATAAGCATAAATTAGGACTTGCAAGGGCTCTTTGCTGGGATGATTACAGGCTGTACTTCAGCACAGAGAAGGATAAATTAAGATCTTTTAATCTAAATTCAGATTTGATGTGGTGAGTTAGAATGAAAGGACGATTCTTTTTCATGGTTAAATTGAGACGTATTTTCAAATATATTCATGTATAATTCTAAACAATCTGCATGACAATACCTTGTTTTCTTCCTAACAGAAACTGTTAAGGGTACCTGTTGGCAGAACATAGTTGATGGAAGATGTGAAATAAATATAAATGGAGCAACTCTAAAGTCCCAGTGCTGTTCCTCACTAGGTGCTGCTTGGGGTAGTCCATGTACACCATGTGAACGAGGTAACACTCTTCATTTATTCTCTTAAAATTCCCATTCACAGCTCTTGTACCTCACAGCTGTGACATTACAAGAGCCTTCCCATCTTACTTGAATTCATGAATAAAGTAACATTCCAAGCAAGGGAATAAGCTTAAAAAGGCAAGCTTGCTTAAACCATTTAGCTATGAAATCCTTGGCATAACCCTTTAGTGCCTAGAACAAGGATGATGGCCATCTAGGCACTGGTGCCACATTAAATAAATAAATAAAATAAGGTAGTAAGACTGGTTTTATTCTCAATCAATCCATAAAGTTTTAGAAGACAGGGAAACTGTTCCTTGTCTTCTATAGCCTTGCTTTATTTTGAGAAGGTGGCATAGTGTAACAAATGGTATGTATCCTCAGGAACCTTGGATTTTTCCTTGTTCTGAGGCTGGTCCACATTATTGTCATAGAACTTTGGCCACAAGCCAGATAAATAAGTTTACTGTTTCTCTTGTACAACACTCATTCCTTATTCAGTCTGAAAAAAAGATGACTTAATATTGAGAGGTGGCATGTAACTATAGAAAGCTCTAACATTGGCTTTTATAGTAAACATTTTACAAAATTAAATTCTGAAAGGAAGGGACCACACCTACAGTCTGTAACTTGCTTACTTTAGCATGGTGTGTCATAATAAGTGATCTAAAGTTCTTAACGATGTAGCAATTGATGCACGTTCCCCAGAGCTTCCAAGAAAATGTTTGCAACAAATGGATCTTTGGTGTGGTAATGGAGGGAGGAGAGGGAGTAGCCCTTGTTATTATACTCTGTAGATTAACTGAAGATCTAGAGAATCATGGTTGATCAAGCAGTGAGTTGAGGTGCCTGCATATTCATTTCATCACAATTTGCCTGACTGAACTGTGGAATGAGCTGGGAACCTAAGGATGAGATGATGACTGCACAAATGTGTATGGGTTGATACTTACACACACTGAAAGCTGCTAGTTTGCTCAAGTCATCAATTAATTCATCCTTTATAACTCGGCAGAATTCATCCTCATCTATCAGTGATAAATAGAGCTGTAATATGCTGAGACCAGATTAAATGAATTAATTGATTTGAATAAAGCAGGAATAATATAACCACTTTGTGGTTAGCTAGCTAAGACACGTTGGAGGTAAAAGAGGATAATGGCTGACTCTTTACACAGTTTATGTAGTTGCCCCATCTTGTCTCCTTATTTTTCAGAAAATACTGAGATATTGTCTATGTACTCAGACCTCTCACAGCAATAAACTTGAGATAATATTTCACATGATCGTTTTTGCACAAGAGGTTAACAGTGAGTTTTGTACTGTACCATTCTAAAATTTCTTTTTTGTTTGTTTTACAGACCCAATATGCCAAAAGGGATATTCAAGAATAAGAGGAACATTATGTGAAGGTATTTATTGTTGCCTTAGCATAAATCAGAGCTTGAATGAAAAAAATGCCAGTGTTTTGAGTTAAGCAGTTAATTTAGCATGGAGGAACATTATGCCAAATTCTTACCTCGTATAATTCCATTAACTTCATTAAAGTTATGTCAGGATTGAATTTTTATATATATATTTTTAACATTCCTACATATAGTTTATCTCGAAGTACACACTTGAAAACACAGTATTTATGAGTATAAGAAGATGGTTCTCTCTTCAAATACTATTAACTGAGTAACCTATTCAGGCAAAATATGCAATAAAACATGGCATTATTGATACAATGGTATGCAAAGCCATTACCATGCTGTAGAATAAGAATGTTTAAAGACTGTATTTGAAATGAAAGCTTTTTTCTTAACTTTGACTTTCTTCCATGTAACATATTAAATCAGAAATGTTCCAAAGCATAGTTATTGTCTTATAAAAAATGGGCATCAGGACACAGTTAAACTTTGGTTAAAGAACAGGCTGAACATTTTTTAAATGTGTAGCTTTTTGCTCAGTATGAGATGACTCTATACTATTCTGTGAGAACTGAAGGTCCCACCCTATTTCATCTTCATCTGAATTGTTTTGAACCCCTGGCAAAGTACTGCATATTTCCATAATATGCAGAAGCTCAGAGAGTCTCAAACTGCTGTGGGTCATCCTGACTGACAACATCTGACATGACACTGCAGTTAAAATATTTTTTAAAAATTACTCCCATATGTAGCTTCCATAAAGAAATATTTTTTTCCTTAACAAAAAAGAAAATAAAACAACAACAAAAAGGGAAGAGGAACACCCTCACACATATTCTTCGCTTTCCAAATGATGACTGAATACTTTGGCACGCCCGTGCTGCAGACCCACTGTACATAACTTATCTGACCTCAGCAACACTTTTTGGAGTGTGTAAGTGAAAGAAAAGGGAAAAAAAAAAAAAAAGGCGGCCCCACCTTTCTCTATTCACAAGGAAAGTCTTAGAACATTTTCAACACTGCTGGGATGGAAAGTTTATCCTTCCAAGATGTAGACATAACTGTTTTCAGCATTTCCTTTACCAGCACTTTGGATTACATCTACTACATGCTTTAATCTTTCTGATTTCAATGGGACCTGGATGGTCCCAGATTCTTCTGAGTGCTTTCCCCTGGTTTTAACATACTAAAGTGGTATTTGGGTTTCAACCAATGTAAGCATTTTTCAAGACAGGGGAAGAGCTCAGGGAAATTTACTGGCAAGTGAGAAACAGGGAAAGAGAGTAAGTTTTGTTCGTAAAAGGTGATACTCAGTTCTCCCATACATAGTCCATGTAAAATTAGTAACGGGCCTTGTGCAAGGAAATAAGCAAACTAAATTGGCAGTGTTCCTTGAGTTTACGGGTGAGCCTTGGAGTTGTCAGCTGAAATATTGTTCACAGTCTGTGATCTGTGTTTCAGTGGTTACAGATAGTCTGTTGGCTTTACTTCATGCCTCCTAGTCGATGTGGGCTTTTTATCTATAATATCTAGTCAAGGGCAGATGCCACTGATGCCCCTTACACATGCATCCTCTACCCTGCACTATGCAGTCAGAGTGTTGCACAGACTCTGTTCACACTAGATTTGTCTGGAAGATGAATGAGTCCAACCCATCCACTTCTTGATTACACTCTGTACATGAATGTTGAGCTGTAGACCAGTCATTCCTTTCTGATTCCTTGTTCTTATCCCCTACTGTCTTAAAAATTGTTATACTTCATCTTGAGTCATCTTTAACGTTGGAGGCCTTTTTATAGAGGCAGTTGTGTAGCATGTGGTTTTCACAAAGGACACAGGTGGGAGGACCCCATGCTTAGATTGCTAAACATTTGTTTGTGCTCAGGCCATGCTAACACAGATAATAAAATTATCCTTTCCAGAAAGTGCCAAATAACAATAGATATGAAAATTGATAATATTTGAAAATATTTTTCTTCGTTTTTGGAAATTTTGTATGTTTTTTAGTTGTATTAGAATTGGATTTCAGTATTCATAGGAACAGCAAATAACAACATGTAATATTCCTAATCATCAACTTTTGTCTGTAATTAATTGATTCTGGCTGACTTGCATAGGAAATCCTAAATATTTGCAGTTTTGTCAGGCCATATAAACTGTTGTGGCTTTGTATTTTATCCTAAAACACAAACATTAGAATGTTAGTATTTTTTCTGACCTGTTAATGCTTAGCATGCTAGTGATTATATTTATTCACACTTTCATTGGAAATAGATGTAAATGAATGTGAGGTGTTCCCTGGAGTCTGTACCAATGGGCAGTGTGTCAATACCTTGGGATCGTTTGTTTGCCAGTGCCCCAGTGGAATGACTTTAGATGCTTCTGGACGGACGTGTCTTGGTAGGTATTAATTCCATTTACAGGTCTACTAGGGAATAGCAAATCTATGTAATGAGAAAATAGATTTGTGCTGCATGTTTTCTTACAAATAAGGAAAATTATTTTTGTCCACATGTGTCATTTTCAGGTGGAATCGATCAAGGACATAAACTCTGTTCAACTGGAATATGAACAGATTCCAGTGGTAGTGTCTAAAGCCCATCACCATCTGCTGGCTGGTGAATGGCATAGATTTGGTTCCAAATTGTTCATCTGACAAATCCCTACAGCTCATCCATGCCCTTAGTACTCTTCATCATCAGTCCCACCAAGGCTGGAAGGGTGTTGTTGGGACCGCTGTTGCCAGGACCAAGGCTTCTGATGAGAGCTGTGGTGTTGGTAGCCACAGTGTATGCATTAAAGGGGAGTGCAACAGAATATCAAAGTTTTGTATGCAGTTCATACAAAGCACCTTCGTCCCTTTATAGCAGTAAATGCCTAAGATTTGTCTCAGAATGAGGAATAGCTTGTATTGATTAAAGGTTTACCATACCTACCTTACATAAGCTGAAATGCTTAAAAACCCTTTTCTGAGCCTAAATGTATTTCAAGTGTTGAGCATCGTTTTAGAGAAAACATTAAACTTTATTCAGTTGTTAATTTTCAAATTTAATGTTCATATTTTGCTGTTAGGAGCTGTGCAGTGGGGTTGGTATGCCCCATGAATCCTCAAAAGCACAGAGCAAACAGTCTTGAGAAGGGATTCTGGAGATTCCTCTGCAGTGAACTAAATTTTCTTTTTCTCTCTCAACATATTGTTCAATTGGCCAACAGACATTCGTTTGGAGAGTTGCTACCTGCAGCATGAAGATGAGCAATGCACTTTACAAATACCAGGCCGACACCGAATGGATGCTTGCTGCTGTTCTGTGGGGGCAGCATGGGGCTTTGAGTGTGAGGAATGTCCTCTGAAGGGATCGCCAGAATTTGAAGCTCTTTGTCCCAGAGGATCTGGATTCTCTACAAAGATAGAGATTACTGGGAAACCTTTTTCTAAAGGTAACTGATGTGTTTGCAGTTCTTTGCTACCAAGTTCTGCTGCCTTTTCCTTTTTCTCTTGGTCAGTTCCTGGGGGTTTGAAAATTTCAGTGGTAGTTAGGCACTTCAGTTGCCTTAAGGCACATTTGCAAATCCCATTAGATTTCATGGAAAGTAAGGCCAGAATAAAACATAAGATCGTTTAGTCTGTGTCACAGACCATTAAATACTATATTATACTGCAGCCTCAAAATACTAAATCCCTGTCTCTACTAGAGAAGTTAAATTGTGCATGACCGTGCCTCCTGTGATGCATCTAATGGCATCTCTGGCTGGTGGAATAGTTTTGAAAACTTGGCACCTCATAATACAAGAAACCAGAATAATGGCGCAGTTAGCTTTGGACATACTCTAAGAGCAGAGTCTTTCTTACCTGCGCAGGGTATGGGAACTTCAATTTTACAGTGGAGCAAGCAAGGGAGGATGAAAAATTTTGGTAATTTCTTGTGGACCCACTAGAAATTGAGAAGAATGTTTCCAGCATGATAACTTAAGTGAGCAGGATTGAATTTACTGTAAACTTAGTCTTGTTATGACTGCGCTTGGTAAACTACCAGCATTAGTGAGCATCACACAGTGACACCCTGGTGTCATGTGTTGAAAGCCATCTTTGCAGGGTTACCAGTGGGATTAAGCTAGATAATATCAGAAGCACAACTGAACGTGAATTTGTTTTTTAAAAGCCAGTTACCAAAACCTAAATATTTTGAAGTTTTAAAGGATAGGAAAATATATATGACTGACAATTGTTGTAAATAGTTTCAGTCTTTATAAACATTTGCTAAGCCATTAATTATCCATAAAGAAGTGAGACATGCTGTTATTTATGCTCATATTTTCTGTGACTCATGAAAGACACATTTTTTCTCAGAAACTAGCAGATAGAACCACTAGCAGTGGTTCTCTTGGAAGCTTCCTTTGCCCTTGTAGGTTTGATCCTCCATCCATTCAAATCAATGTCTCCTTCAGTGAGCTGCAATTAGATCCTGTAGGACAAAGGAAGGATAAGACAATACCCTTTTATGGCAAAAAGTGCTGTATGCAGTTCCACTACATAGTGTCTGTATTGGTGGTTAGGTGGAAGGCACTATCGGTTTATGTAGTGTGGCCAAGTTTCCCAAAAGGAGAGTTAATTATCACATGAAAGAATGATCTCTGAAGTCAATGTTGTTCTTTTGTGTGCAGTTCTTGTATGAAGGGATAATATCATATATCCTTATCATTAAATCCATACACAGGGAGCTAAGAAGAGTGAGAAATGCGGCTTTTTTAAGAGAATATATCATCAAGCTCTTGCATGACCTGTCCCCTTTCTCAGGCATTCCCTCTTTGAGGACAAGAAGCATGAAGTCTATGCAGTGCTTGAATACCTTTGCACTGAACAGAGGTCTTCCTTAGCACCTTAGTTACACTCTAGATTCTGTGAAATAGAGGATACTTACCTCTCTGTAAAACTCTTCCAAAGTCTGTGTTAAAGATAATATATTTGCTTATGAATGCTTGTTATTACATTGAGGGAAGTTTGCATGTATAAATTGTGGTTGGCTTCTTATTGCAGAATTTACATTTTTACTAATCTGTCCTTCTTGAAGTTTTTGGATGTTTTGCTAGCTCACTTGACAATCAAATGCCTAATCTGTTTCATTTTTAGATATCAATGAATGTAAAATGGTCCCCAGCCTTTGTACCCATGGAAAATGCAGAAACACCATTGGCAGTTTCAAGTGTAGATGTGATAGTGGATTTGCCCTTGATTCTGAAGAGAGGAACTGCACAGGTAAACTGCGTAGACATCTCTCATAACTTTGATTTGGAAAAGGAAAAGCTGGACTACTTTGAAAATACTGTGAATGTTCTTTTCTGTTACAGATATTGATGAATGCCGCATCTCTCCTGATCTTTGTGGTCAAGGCATCTGTGTCAATACTCCTGGGGACTTCGAATGTGAATGTTTTGAAGGCTATGAAAGTGGATTTATGATGATGAAAAACTGCATGGGTATGTTTTTAAAGACCGTGGATGTGCAGTAGTATTTTACGTATGTTTTATTTTTGTGAAGCAATCAGGTTATTTTAAAGGCCTGATTGTGTCTTGATTTAGATCTCTCTCATTTTTGAGTCTTATTTAAGCTTGCTTTAATTCGGTTTCCACCCCAAACGTGAATTTCCTATTTCTGTAGGATGCCAAAGCATAAATGTGCAAGGGTCAGGATTTTAGGAGGTTAAATTTATCCCCACAATCTGGTGAGAGGGATACAATCCTCAACTCTGAAGTTAAAGCAGTTTTAAGGAATGACTAGCTGTAGCAAAGGCTCCAGCGTCAATCTGGGCTGATGGAACTGGGAGGGGGAGAGGACTAAGGGGATAGATGGACTCGGTCAGGACAGAGGAAAGTTTTTCTTGGTCTGCAGTGATCACTTCCCCTGGTACGCATGTTGGTGAGGGGAGTAGGAGGTGGCATACAGGGGCTGTGTGAGTACAGTGTGTGGAGCAGTCCCGTGCCTTGTTTTAAAACGTGTTTTGGACCCCTGGGGAGAGTAGCATGGTCAGCACCTGGAAAGGCATTGGATGAGGAGATGCATAGGTATGCTCATGAGAGGAAGAGTGCTGGGGCATTGTTGGGGCTGCTGCTGGGGCATTGCCAGGGCTGGTGCTTTGGCAGTGCTGATCCTGGTGGTGATGTTGTGTTGGGTCTATCTGAGCTGGAGTCACCTTTTCCCTGCAGCAGCCCACACAGTGCTATGCTCTGCACTTGTAGCTGGAACAGCACTGATATCACTCCAGTGTTGTGTCTATTGCTGTGTAGTGCTGGCACAGCATCAGGACTCCTTCCAAGCCCCCAAGAGCCAGCAGGCTGGGGGTGGGCAAGTGATGGGGAGGGGACCTTGCCAGGGCTGCTGACCTAAACCAACCAAAGGGATATTCCATAACACCTGATGTCACACTCAGCAATAAAAGGGGGGGCTCTTGTGGAGGAGGGGGCTGTTCCTCCTGAAAAACCACTACGCGTTTTGAGGCCTTGCTTCCCAGGACGTGGCCGAACATCTCTTGTTGATGGGAAGTAGAGAATAATTTTTTTTTCCCTCTCTCTGTGCTTCCGCATGGACTTATTGTTTCTTTGTTTCTTTTCCTCCCCATTCCCTTTCCCTTTAATTAAACCTTTCTCATTTCAGACCTCGAGTTCTCTGTGTTGTATTTTCTCCCCCTTCCTCTTTGAGGAGAGGGGGAGTGAGAGATCGGTTGTGGTGGAGCTCGGCTGCCCACCTGAGTAAAACCACCACAGATGTGCTTTCCCTTCTTCTCACAGACATCGATGAGTGTCAGCGCAACCCCCTTCTCTGCCGAGGTGGAACCTGCCTCAACACAGAGGGAAGTTTTCGGTGTGATTGTCCTCCAGGCCATCAGATATCACCAAATATTTCTGCATGTATAGGTGAGATATGGAGACAAAATTGATACTGTGCACAGATCTTTATACTAATCTTTTACTGTGCTAGCATGTAGTGTGTTTTCAATAGTTTCATTTCCATGCAGACATAAAAATGTGTTTGTCTTTTTCTTTTGCAACAGACATTAATGAATGTGATCTAAGCACCAACTTGTGCCGAAATGGACATTGTGTCAACCTGATTGGAAAGTATCAGTGTTCTTGTAACCCTGGATATCAGTCCACACCTGACAAGTTACACTGTGTTGGTAAGGACAAAGCCTACACAAGATGCCTAGTGAGTAGGGAAGATTCTTTTCCTTCCTGGTTTGCCTGACATTCTTCCTAATGCCTGTATTTGCAAACGCTTGTATCTTCAAGGAGCGTGCAAAAGCAAGTGTAGAGGCTGGATTGATGCTGTTCTGGAAAACTAACTCCAAGTGTGCCTGTGAAATGTGTTTTAAAGTAAAAGATACTGTGGGTATTAACTGTAATTTTCTCCATTTTAGATATTGATGAGTGCAGCATAATGAATGGTGGCTGTGAGAACTTCTGTACAAACTCCGAGGGCAGCTATGAATGTAGCTGTAAACAAGGCTTTGCACTCATGCCAGACCACAGGACATGTACTGGTAAGGGAGATTTTTGGAACTCTTCAGCTAAAATGGTTGATTTCAGTATTTTAAAAATGTAACTTCTTCTTAATATTAATATTTGGTAGCAAAAGGCAGTGATATTTTAGTAGCGGATAAATTTTCTCCCTTAAGGTATAATAGGTCCAAATCCAAAATGTGTTGAAGGTAATGGAAAGAATCATCATAAACATATGTCAGAATGCCATATGTGTATACCATCTGATTATATTGGAGAACAAATAGAGATGCAGTGTTGTCTGCTCTTAAACAACCAAAAAAAAAAAAATAATCCTATTTTTAGTTCTTGGTTTAGTGAAATGCAAGTGTCCTGCATTCATTCAAAACAGAACGACTTTCAGCCAAACTGAAATTTGAATAGTGCAAATCTTTCTTAGGAAACAGTGCTCTTGCACTCTAAACAGAGTTTGTGAGAAAATTGTCATCTGATCTCTGTAATGGTTGGGTGTTCTCCTTTGGGATTCTGGTAGTCATAATCCCAGTATGTGGATTGCACTCAGTGATTTCCACATAGGTTAGTGGAAAGATAATTATTCTCTGCTCTTTTCTTATTTCTTCCTGCACAACCACTGAACTGTTGAGGCATGTGAATATTTGCCAGCTGTTTGCCAATTCCATCCAAGAACTTGAAGAGCATGAGGAATGTAGCAGGGTTAATCCCTTGGAATAGAATTGCCTTTATAGTAGAACAAATTGAGAGTTTTCTATGCTAAATTAGTAGAGAGGACTCACATTTAGAATTGGTAAATATTTATGGACCTCTGAACAAGATCTCATTTACCCTGAGGCCATTCACTACCATTCCAAAGGATAAAAGAGCCTTAAAGCATGGTTCAATTCAGCTTGCCCCCCATTGAAAGATTACACTGTCACAATGCTGTAAAGTAGCCAATCTTCATCAAGCATCTGACCCTTTTACAAAGACAGAAGTCAACTAGAAAAGTGCAAATTTGACCCTGAAATTAAATATTTCAAAACCTCAAATACTTAAACTAGAAATGTTTTACTTTAGTGAGCAGGGATAGGTCAAGTTTCTTGTGAAGGCAAGTACAAGCAAAAACTTGCCAACAGTGCTGTTTTGGGCACTTTTTGAATGCAAAAATAAAAACCATTTGATCAAAATTGTGACTTAACCAGAATCTAAACCTGACGGGATTAGCAGATACATGAGAGGGAGGGGAGGAGCAGGGGGTCTGTTGTCCACTTTTGTGTTTTCATCTTGGCTTGACTTGGGTACAAATAACACAAGTGCATATTCAGGCAGTCTTAGGGATTTCAAGTCTGATGGCTAGCAACAGTTCTCCTCTGTTTTAGCCCTTCTTGCCCTTAGCCAGAGGAGTCTCTAAAACCAAGAACAGAGCGGATTGTTTAGAGCATCTTCCTGCCTATTAAACAAAAACCTTTGGAATAGAAAACTATCATCTTTCCCTTTTCAGGTTTAAAAAGGGAGGGAGCAATTGTTCTTGCTGTGTGGAGGGCACAGGTTCTCAATGTCTTTGACCACTCAAGCATAAAAAAGTCCTTAGAGGTTTGTAGTCAGATCTTAACCTGGGTGAGGAACCATCTGATCTTAGTTAATTTTTGCATATTTATATCCAGCCTTGACTCTGAAAAATAAAATTTCATTTACAGGACAGCCATTAATAGCTGCTAGCTATTCATTTTCATATTCTCCTCTGCGAAAGACTTGGATGCAATAGGTAACATGTAAGGAGGTTTCCATAAGTATGCTGATTTCTCTAGGCCTATCCATGTACTTAACACAAAATACCATACTGAATAGATGCCTCACACTCCAACGAATGATTGCAGCTGTGGGGAGCTACTGATGTCATGCTAGAACAGGTTGCTATCCCAAATCTAAAAGATAATTTATATCCTCACTTCAAAAACCACTTGATATTATTATAATTCTATGTTTATAGAGGAACTCTGGTATTTCCTGCATACTGTATTAGGTTTTTTTAAAATATAAAATATGAGAATGAATGAAATTCCATTAAGGAATATTGCCAGTAGGTGGGATTTGAAGGATGACATAACCAGATTTTTGTTATTATTACAGATCTATGTGAGCATATCCAGGAAAGATTGTAGATACAATTAATTGTGAACACAAATAACAGTGATCAAATTTTAGTCAGATGCTTTTTCCTACAGTCTGTGTAGAGAGATATCAGCTATGTCTGCACATGTGTCATGTACGGATAGCAGAAATACTAGACACTTTTGGATATCTAGTCAAACTCTACCCAAGAAAATACCCAGACCACCTTCACCACGCTTTTAGTATCTGAAAATGCTGCATTCTTCTCATGAAGATAAGTTAATTACATATATACATGTATGGTGAATATTCAAAGTCTGCATGCTGAAATTTTGACTTCTACCCAAACTTAGTGACAAATAAGAAAAAATGTTTTTTTTGCAACGTATTCTACTTTTTGCACATAATGACTGATTGTACTGTGTTGTATGTTTGTGCAAGGTACGTGATTTAGTAGCATTTTGACCTAAGTATGTGAAACACCTACACATTTTCAGTTTGCTCTCTGTGTGAACATGTCTTTTAATTTTAACATCATACAGAGCTAGAAGCTATTATGGAATATATTTCTTGATAATTGAGCTATTAAGAATGCTGTTCAGTTCAGTAGTAGGTCAGATTTGAATTGGTGAGGTTATGCATAAATAATCAGCTCAGTTAGGAGAAACAACAGGTTCTTTGTCAGATGATTTTCCCCCAACTGTGAAATCAGTCCAGTGACAGGTTAATAAATAAAGCTCTTTATTTCTGTCATTATCCCAATTTATAGAGCTTAATTTTGCATGTTAATTCAAATTTCATTCCAAATTAACATTTCCAGGCTAATGTCCATGCCAATGTTACTTGCTCATTAAGATGAACAAGGGTGAGTCAGCCTTCTTCCTTGCAGAAGCTGTGTGTATCCACACAAACATTCACTGCTAGAAATACAGAAGAATAATGAACATAATATTTTTAGTTAAAGTGCGTTCATTTTCTGCAGCTGCATAATTACTGCAATCCACAATAGACCAGTCTGATAATGAGTTACACCCTTGTTCTCAGAAGGGGGTTCCTGAATCTTGTCCTTTTTGTGCTGACTTTTTTCCCATGGAATCACTAAGCAGAGTTTCTGATTTTTGTCCTTGCTGGTCTATGTTGGTGCTGATACAGGGAAATTCTAGGGATTTTTACAAGAAACAATAACGTAACCCCAGGGACTTTGAAAGATTTCAGACCTTAGCATGGCTGCAATAATATAATAAAGTGTCCGCTTCTGCAGTTGCCCCAAATCGGTGATGGCCAATTCATGAATTGAAAAAGCATCTTATATGCTGGAGAATGTAAGTATGTGGCTGAGTTACCCAGTCTGCTGAAATGCTAAAACAAACAAACAAAAAACCAAACCAGCCCACAAAAAAAAAACACCCCACCCAAAAACCACCGTAAAATCTCTTAGTGACATAAATGTAAGTGCTATAATTATTCACATCATGAGCTTGACTGGATCAAGTCACTATATTTGAATTTGGAGCTTCCATTGACTTCAACAATGATGGATGGTATCTAAAAAGATACAATTATATGTGGCCATGCGGTGTGACAAAGGTTCTGTATTTTTTTCTTAGTGACTTTTTTACCTACAAAGCTGGTTCCTGCTCCTGTTGGAGCAAGAGGGGAATGTTTTCCACAGACTTTACCAGGAGATGGCGAGTTTAATCATCAAGACAGTTTTGCAATATACTGTTCAAGGGTTCAATCTTGAGTGTGATTACCAATGTTTGCTTGCTGTGGTTATGGTTAGTTGCACTGCATAAAGATAACATACCTAAAGCATATGATTTTTCCCTGTAGATATTGACGAGTGTGAAGACAATCCTAACATCTGTGATGGAGGCCAGTGCACAAACATCCCAGGAGAATACAGGTGTCTTTGCTATGATGGATTCATGGCATCAGAGGACATGAAGACTTGTGTAGGTAAGTGAAAATATATCTTTTCCTATCTGCTTGAACTAAGGAAAAAAATATTCATTAAGGCACTATTTCCAAGTAGGTAGACAATGGTATTTAAAATGTATTGCTCTTATGCTGCAATTTTGGCCACCTGACCACAGGAATAGCCCTAGTGCACAAGCTATGTTTACCAGACACAGATGTAATCTCTGTGTGTTCCAGTATACCTCCAGATCAAGTTGGGATGCAGACGTGGTGATCTATAATAGTGTATCTCTGGGTCCTCTTCCAATAAGCTCTTATGCAGCTCAGATCAAAGAGGGCTTATAGAAAGGAACTGCTGATGGGTGACACTGGAAAATTTCTGGCCAGGTAAATCATTAGTGCTGATTAAACTTGTCACTAAACCAAACTGTGTGCAAGTACTGTGCTTTGGTAGAACAAAGTCAGGAAACAGTTTGAATCCAGAACAAATTTTCACATTTAAATTAAAAATCTGGAGAATATTTGAGAACTGTTTGTGCAAAACTAGGTAGTGTCTGTGTGTGTGTATGCATATATAACTATATAGACACATGCATACATATACATAGAAAGCTTCAATAAATAGTCATAATCATACTTTGGACAATACTGCTGATATTGAGTCTTTAAGGAACCATATCTCAGAGATTTTGCTAGTTACTTTCTAAGAATTTTATTTAATAAATCTTAAATTATGTGGTGGTTGTTTTTTTTTTAGATGTTAATGAGTGTGATCTGCATCCAAACATTTGTCTGAGTGGAACCTGTGAGAACACAAAAGGCTCATTTATCTGTCATTGTGACATGGGATATTCAGGCAAGAAAGGCACAACTGGTTGCACAGGTATGTTATAAAGTTAATAGTTAATCTTCTGTTGAACTTGTGATTCTGTATGCCTTTTTAGTTTTTCTAGTGTTCAAAACCTCCTCACTGTGATTCTTTTCACTCGTGTTAAATACTGTAATCCTTACCCAAACTTGCTTCCGTTCCGTGGCACAACTTTCAGCTTAATGCAGCTTCTGCTGAAATGAGTGATAAAATATGCACTGGGAGCAAAATTGGACTTACTGTATTGTTGTTAGTCTAAGAGAACAGAAAATGCCATTGGCTGTAATTTGACAGACTGTTGAGGGCCACAGTGGTTTAGGATTAGTTAATTGTATGCTGTGCATGCAAATAACGGGTCTTGTTTCCAAGTGTTATTTTGGCAAACATAATGGCTTGAAATATGTGCTAAAATATATTCTCAGTTCTTGCAAAGTGGCAACAATACAGCTACCCAACTACATTATATCAGCAAAATCAGAATTTGCATTAGTTCATATATTGCAAGCTAACAGAAATGAGGTTCAAATATACAGACTTAAAGGGCATGATAATAATCCTAATGCTGTTGTCTCAAGCCAAGGTGTTGAGAATCTTAGGCTTTGCCCAAAATATGAAAGCAAACATATGTTTAATATAATTTTTAATGTAGACTTAAGGTAAACACATTTTTGGCAATGTTTTTGAGACTTTTATTCTTTGTCTGCTCTTATTGTACTGAGTTATTAATATACTCTAAGTGCCCCAAGTATATGAGACTGGTTTTTAACAGCTCTCATAGAACAATCTGAGAACTTAAGTTGTACTTTGCATATTGGATTACGGATGAATAGTTATGCATTAGTAACAGCTGCCTTTGACTTATATATGAACTGATGTAAATCCAAGAAAACTCTAATTGTACCCTGTAGACCAATATTTCATTGTTCTTTGTTTCTGTCCTAAATTATGTAAAGATCTTCAGTTCTCTAGACCTGAAATCCCTCATGCTGATCAGTTAGACATGGTACAGCTATCACACCGTGTAATGAGTGACGGTAAGGAGCTGTCAGGGAAGATGAAACAACTAGTAGAAGGGAAAAGGCAGAGAAAGGTCCTGGAGGCAAGGGAGGAATCTGAGGTATGGCTTCTGGGGAGGTGCCTGGAAACAGACACCATTTTGGCAGCATGTGACACAAGGTAGTGGCAATTGTCCCAATAAATACTCTTTTGTTAACAGAGGCGGGGAAATCCCTGCCTTCTGGTTCCAGCCAAGCCCAGCCCTCTGGATGGATGCTATCTGCCATGTAGGCTCTTCTCACCGCCTCAGATGTACTTACCTTTCTCTCAGCCTGTTCTTTTTTTATCCTGGCTATGTGTCAGTGTCCCAGGGAGGATGCTACTCACCAGGACACCTAACTTACAGCAGATGCTATAGAAACCCTCTGTAATTTGAAAGAGGCCAGTGGCCTAAGGAACAAAATGACGTAGTATCAGTTGTGCTGATACAGCTGTGATGGGACCATACTCAACTCACCAAAATTGTTTGGATTTAAGTAAGTCTTTGGGGAAGGGAGAAAGCAGAGCAAGGACCTTCATAGCCTGGTTTCATGATGAGGAGACTGTTTATAGGAACCAAAGCATAGGAAACAGGTCCCATTGTGCAGATTCTCACATTCTGACAGAAAAAGTCTGATTTACTGGTGGAGTCTTTTGAATTCCACACCTCATGCTTGCATAGCCTAAGTGCCAGAGCTGAATTTTCTAGACCCAGGTACTAAAACCCATGAGAGCATCTTTCAAGACTTCTTCAGTAGGGACCCTACTAACAACACCTTGACACAGGGGCCCGATTCTTGTCATGCAGACAGTTCAAAAGCATTCACAGTAATTAGGAACTCCCGTGGAAAAAAATTACAAAAATGTGTACAATACTTTGAATGGGAGGTTCTTTGTTTCATGAGAACAATTAAATAACATCCTCTGGGTTCCATTACAGTTTTGTCTAAATATTTCAGCTCCCTTGTCATTACTGATTGTTTCCATTTTAACAAATAAACATGTATTTCACCAATCATGTAACAGTATTCAGAATCCACCCACTGACTTGCATTCCCATCCCACACAGATGTTAGCCTCCCCTTCCCCTCCTCCCCCCTGCCTTGGTTCTCAGTAGAATGTGTACAGAGCTTAGTAACAAAAATAAAATTAAAAATGTTTTATACACAAATATACACTGTGAATGCAGGTTTCTGAGGCAAAATGTTACAAATGATGTAATTTCCATTCACAAAGCAAACTGTGGCAAGACTGACCAAGAGCAGTTCATTTTAGATTTTTCTAGGCAAGTAGTGGTTCATAGCCACTAGAGGAAAGATTGCAAAGCTTTCCCCTATCTCTGTTCCAGATTGCTGAGCTTTATAACAAATTTATCTGCTTTTTCTCTCAATAAAGTATTCATGTATTTGCGCAGAGATGGAATCCTATATTGGCACTTGCATTTGGAGATTCATCGGTGCTTTGGATGCAGTATTTCACTGTTGATGCAGAGCCTCAGCTTTACTTGCTCTGATACCTTCTCAGAGGAACAAATTCTTCTCTGACTCTCTTACACCCGTCCTGGCTAGTTATGGCTGTGTGCTCCTGGTGAAGCTGTGCTTGGACAGGGTTAGGCTGCTCTTCACAAAGTCAAACTGTGTGAGGTGACCCTGGGGCAGAAGTCACCCAAGATGGTCAGCAGATAAAAAGTAGTGCTCAAATGGTCTAGGCTTCTCCACAGCAAGCTTGGGGAATTGGAGGACTGGGGCCAGTTTCTGCTTGCTGACTTTGTGAGGGCCACTCTGTTTGGAGAAAAGCTGGTGGAAGGTGTTCAGCCATGGCCTTTGGGCGAGATTAGAGGGTTTGGTCCTGAATGCTACTTGCTGTCACTCAGTAGTGATGATATTAATGGCTAAAGGAGGAGTGTGTGCGTGCTGTTAAATACTTGCATGGCTGAGAATAACACAGCTAAAAAGAGAAAGACAACTGCTACTGTGAAAGGAAGAGGTGAGCCATGTCATTTGCCCTCAGAAGTAGGTCCATAACACTTTGTGGTGTGTACAATCTGTTTTGACTTTCTCTCCCCTGCCTTTGGCTTCTGGCCATTAATAATACATTGTGCTTCAGTCTGATGGCACAAGAGAATTGTGGTATCAGTGAAACAAATACATTTCCCGTTATGAATTTGGGAGCTGGCTGTGTCAGGCCAAATACCAAAAGATAATAATATTACGAGGTTACCCGCCAAATGGGAGTATTACAGAAGGAGTGCATTGTGAGTAGGTGCCTGTCCATCAACAACATGCTGGACCCCGGGCTGATGATGTAAGGATCAATAACAGGCTAGACCTGGCCCATGGGAAAAAACTCCAGGAAGGGCTTACACTGCAGTATGCTAAACAGAATCCGAGAGTGAGTCCCAAAGAAGAAAACAGTTGCACCAAGTACAGAACTCAGACTAAGGGAATTTTTCCATATATATTTCCACTCATATGTTGAAACGAGTGCTAAGTTGAAATAGAAGACAGAAGTCACTGTCTTCTCCCTTCTGAGAAGCATTCCTTCTTAATAGCTCCTTTTCCTCACCTGATTACATGGGCAGCATCCCAGGAGGAGGAAATGCCTTGTGACTTCCACCAGACGACCGGTCTGGTGGGAATCAGTGCCAGGCTCGAAATACCAGTGGAACGTCAGTGCAATAAAATGCACATATATATATATATATATATATAAAGAGTGCCAAAAATTAAAAAAAAGTCAGAAAATGCTTGAGGGATTTGCATTATTCTTGACAAACAGTACTAATTTATAGGTGAAGACTGAATTAAATTCACGCTTTGCTAAGAGTCTTTATAGGCTATTGAATCCCCAGTGAAACTTAACAGTAAATGTACATGGCATACTTTGATGCTTTCATGCCCTGTGATGGATATATGAATTGTCATGGGTTAGTGTTTCTTCGTTCAAATGCAGAGATCCCTCTGCATTTGGATGTTTCCCGAGTATAGGCAAGAATAAAGTGACTTCTCCCTGTGCTTCTCTCTGGCTGATTTTTAATGATGCACTTATAAACTGCGAGGGGACTCTGTGTAGGTGCTGGCTAGCTGTTTCTTGCATTTGGCTGACATGTTTGCAGGCATAGTGCCAACACAACAGGTATATGTGAGGCATATATTTTTGCTGTATATTCACGGCCCTAAATACTTGTATCTCTTTGATCAATGAGAGAGATGCTTTATTAATTGCCAAAGACTTGAGGGAAAAAAACATTGGTCCAGAGAACTGAAAGAGCCAACAAAATAGGGTGACTGACTTTTTTTTTTTCCCCATAGTGCTTGGGATTGTTATGATGTCAGATCTGCGTTTTATTTATCATGCATATTCTCATCTGTTGTAGCAGACAACTCCCTTAGTATTAATGGGAGTTGTGCAATTACAGAGCTGAGAGCATGTGTACAGCAGGACTGGGACACAGTGGGACCAGCTGAGGATGCAGTGTCAGTCTTGGATTGGAATGTCTTTATTTTCTTGGCTTGTCACAGAATCATACTGGAGGCAGAAAGAGAAGGTTGATATAAATCAGTGACTCACTCCTTTACTCTTTAATGAAAATCCCACTGAAGTCAATGGGAATAGGCCATCATTCTGTGAAACATTGACTTGAGCAGCATTCTCCTGTGTGCTCTTTGGGTCGTGATACCTTTACTCAGTCTGAGTAATGCCTTGCTCTTCAAACAATTGCATGAAAATAGTTGGAGCTATTTGAAGAGTGTAGTACTGTTTGTACTGCCATGCAGACAGCACAATCTGGACTCTTTTATTAAAGATATTTATGTTGAATTAATTTTCCCCTACAGAGCTCAACTTCTCCTTTTTGATTCATTCTGTGAAGTCATAATTCAGTACTTATGGTAACATAAATCCATGTTGAGCTCCAGTATAAGCAAGCATAAATTCCATTGATTTCACTGCCCCATTTACACGGGACCCTGTTTGGTCTGAGATCTCCTCTGCCTTGGAAATAATTGCAGTGCAATAAATTTAGGCTTATACCTCAGCTGTGCAGTGAAAGGAGAGAATAGGGATTACAACAAAGCAATGTGTAAGTTAAATGCAGATAGCTTTGAAAATAAGTACAATTTGGGAAGAAGCTGGTAAAGGAATTTTATACGCCTCAATGAGCTTTCATCTAAGTATCTGAAAGCTTTTCCATGCATCAATAAAATAAGCCCAGCGACATCACTGTGAAGGTAGATGGCATTAGAAAATGTATTTTGCATTCCCTATTTGATATTTACCCAGGTAAAAAGTAGTGAAATCTATTATTTATTTATTGGTGGATAAAAGCTGAAAGGGATTTTAGGATTTTGATCAAAGCAAATAGAACGGCATTTTAGTGGATGATATCTGATAAAGTTGATCCCATTATGAATACCCCTGTTTGGATATAGATTTGTGCTCACAACTTTCATCCTGCAAAAGATTCCAATCTCTTTAGTGTTTGTGGCAAATAGCTGATGGGGGAACAGGATGGCTGGCACCGGGGAAGGTGCTCAGCTCACAAGCTGTGAGAAAGTGCAGCAATTGCTTTCTCTTCCACTGGGAGATACTAACGGGGTGCAAACTCTTAGTGGGCCAGCACAAAATGAGATGGAGTCCACAGTCAGTTTATGTAGAACTAAAAATTGCTTTTAGATTGCCTTAAAATTGAGCCTGAACATGACTTCATTGCGGTGGAGCTGTTGCATGCGTTTCTGTTTGTGTTTGCTGGTGGTTTAGAAGAATTCTTGGCAGAAATATCTCAACTGATGATGGTCTTTGTGTTGTTTTGTTGTGCCCCAGAGGGTATAAGGAAGATATTGGTTGTTTCAAAGCATCAAATAATCAAATACAGGACAATCTTAATGCTGGCTAAAGTCTAACAGTTTGGTTTTAAAAAATCACATGAAGGTTAAAATATAGAGTGTTTGCCTCAGCTTTTTTATGTCAATGTATACTGTAACTGACCTCTAGAAATTCCTTTTAGTCTTTCCCTTCAGTCCAAGCCAAAATGAGTTTTGTTTTTTTTTTTTTGTTGTTGTTTTTTCCTGACCACCCTTAAGATTTTTAACAGACACTAGTTTCCTGTTTAGGGTGATGTTATCTTCACATGAGTTTCTGCACATACTGAAGGCAAATATTCTTTGAGATCATCTGCACCCTTCCCCTCCCTCCCCCCCCCCCCCCCCCCTTAAGTTCTAAAAAGTAAGTGTCCATTTGCATGTTTTCAGGCTTTGTGGTGCAGTCTGCCTTCATTAACAGTAAATTCCAGCTGCCAGACTTAGATCTGTATCTGGACTTCAGTATTCAGATTGTGAGGATACTCACGTCTGGAGTTTTGATTCAGAGCAATGTCTCATTTAGAAAAACTCAGAAAAACAAGACTGGATGCAATTTCACTACAGAGTTATAAAAAAAAATAATCTGGAGTCAAGAATTTAGTTGTAGGATGCAAGGCATTTGTTATCTACTTCTCAGAGTTGCCTGTAGCCTTTGTGAAAAGGCAGGGTATATGTACAGGTTATACAGAAAGGACGTAGAGCCTTATGCCTAAAGAAGGGTGGGCAGAAAACCTAAGAAATGTTTATAAAGGAAATGGTGAAGGTCTTACCTGGACACTTTCCCCGGTGGCTCCACTCTTTTGCTCTCTTGAAAGAGGTAGTTGCTTTTAGGTACAATGGTAGATGAGGTCTGAGGGTTTGGGGCTAAGAACCCCACTGACTGTTAACTGGTTGATGGATAATACCCTCTCTTAATCATCTTCTCAAAAGGGGTCTGAGGTGGGTTTTTGTGTATGGAATCATGCGGAGTTCATGAGCTTGATTTCCATTTCCATCAGCTTTTAGCAGGATGGCATGATTTGACTTATTGCAACAGCAAAAAGTATCTGGGAGGGTGAAAAAAAAGGATATAAATATTAAGTGGTTTGATATGAAGTCAAAATAATTTACATCCTGTGTGGATGTAAAGCACAGTTAGAGAGAGCTTGATTACAGAAAGCAATGTAAAATCCATAGCTCAGATGTGTAAGAAAATTGCTGACCACTTTGTTTTAGTTACCAGTAGTAATTCCTAAGAACTTTGTCTTCAAGCTTACACATTCTCCAAGTACTTATATGGAGTATTAATATTGTTTTGTGACGAGTCAGAATAAAGTTCAGTTGTGTTTTGTTTTTTTTTTTTTTTTTTAATGTCTATACTTTTCAACATTGCTGGAGAACACCCGGGAATCAAAATAAGGTGAAAATAGAAAATATTGAAATAGAATGTGCTGGCATGAATGCATATGTTAAAGTTTGGATGACTTGCTGCCTGGTGTCTCCAAGGATGATGACTTTTTCCATTCTGTTAGGTTTTCTGAGCTCCTATTAAACTGCATGCCTGATGAGCTTTGGGTCCATCAGCTGTCCCATTATATGCAGTGGTACAGCCCATCCTTCACCTTCCACCGTCTCTGACAAAGCAGAACCTGGCTTCATTAACTGCCTGGGGATAATGCTAGGAGGAGTTTGCAGGTGCTACTGTACCCAGTTGGTGTTCATCAGCATCCTTGCAGATACTGTGGGGGATGTGCTGCATTCCAAGAGTCCACGGGCAGCAGAGACTCCTCTGAGATCTTTTAGCAAACCATGCAGTGCAGAGCCACAAGTACCTCTCTGTGGACTCCAGGATGGGCAGATGGGGAAGCTGTCATCTTTCCCTCACTTATGTTAAGGTACACTCCGGATATACCAATAGATTGTAGTGGTGTCTTGTAGCTGTGAGGGCAGCACAGGTCCACATGTCACGTCTTAGTCACTAGATTTGAACCACAACCTATTTGAAAGCCTCTTGACAGGCATATATCCCAGGATGCTGAACACCTGCAGTGGTAATCTTTATGGGCTCTAGTCCTCTTCCCAAGGGCTGTGTCCTCACGTTCTTTGTGAATGTACCAGATAGCAAAAGAAGAAGAACCTCAGTTACCGGTTTCCTCCTTAGTTATAAAAAGATTTTGGAGTGGACTGCAGAAGTACTGCTTTATATGTGTCCCAGAAAAACAGGTAGTAGGCCAGCATGTTTGAAATATTCTACATGCTTCTCTGCTTTTCTTTGCTTTTATTTCTTTTCTGTGTCATTTTAAAATCTCATGTTGTAAAGAAACGCTGACTTGCTTTCATGTTCACATTGTCTGTCTTGAAAAATTCCTATATCAGTAGGCTGACTCTGAGAAAGTTTGATCCATGAGCTCTTCAAATGTCTCTGTTTTTACAGATATCAACGAGTGTGAAATTGGAGCCCATAACTGTGATAGGCATGCCATATGTACGAACACAGCAGGAAGTTTCAAATGTAGCTGCAGCCCTGGCTGGGTTGGGAATGGTATCAAGTGCACAGGTGAGTGTTGTATGCATTTATTTGTAAGGTCTGATCAACACGGGGTCTGTGTGACCCTGGAAAAAACAATACCACACCTACAAATAGAGAAGACAAATGTTTATCATCCTCATTAGGTCAATTTGACACTATCCATTGGAGAGTGAATTCTCTGCCATGGTAACTGTGAAATCGGCATTTTCTCATATTTGGTGAGTGAGAGGATGGAAGTGAACTGGTCCATGGAGAGAGACTGTGTACTTCATGAAAGTTTGTGGCTCGTGGGAGACAGTGAGAGGTCTCTCAGTACTCCTTGTGAAAACAGTATATATCCTAGAAGATCTTAGCCTGGAGGGTGCCCTGCAGCCTCCTCATTCACAATTACCTTGTCACCATTCTTTGTTGGGCCGTAAATAAGCTGTGACTACTTTTCCCGTCAGATGACCACATATGTGGGGGTTTTATTACAGAAGATTATTTGAAGTAGAGGTTTGGTCATGTCATCTACTGCCTAAAGTGTGTATTCATGTTTGTTTGGTTGTTTTTTTTTTATTAAAAAAAAATAATCTTCTTATTATTTTAAAGATCTGGATGAGTGCTCGAATGGAACCCACACGTGCAGTCCACATGCTGACTGCAAGAACACAATGGGTTCTTATCGTTGCCTGTGTAAAGAAGGTTATACTGGGGATGGCTTCACTTGTACAGGTAAGCTTTCTTAAGAATGAGACAAGTACCATGCTTGCATACTCACCTGGCATTTAGGCTTATTAGTGTTATAATTTAAACACAAATACTCAGAATCCCATTCAACTAGAATATAAAGTGTGGATCAACTACAGGATTATGTTACGTTAGGTCTGGTGCTCCCCAAATTAGGTTGCTGATTCAGCAGATAGCACTTAAGCTCTGCAGCAGATGTCAAAAGATATTGTAAGATCTCCATCTTTGGAATTACTAAGAACTCAGCTGGGTAAGGCTGTGAATAACCTGATATAATTTTGAAATTAGCCTTGTGTATAGCAGAGGCTGGACAAGATGATCTCCAGTGATGTCTTGCAACCTAAGTTAGTCTGTGATTCAATACAGAAAAAAAAAAGCTTTTAAAGATTTGAAGTTATTCTTGAATGTCATCTTCCATTGTTTTCTACTTCATTTAAGTTGTGACAACTTTAAAGATATTGTGTATTATACCTAAAGCAGTC
Source organism: Anas acuta (assembly GCF_963932015.1). Classification (NCBI taxonomy): domain Eukaryota; kingdom Metazoa; phylum Chordata; class Aves; order Anseriformes; family Anatidae; genus Anas; species Anas acuta. The sequence continues at coordinate 20,731,810 of NC_088990.1, forward strand.
AATTTTTTCTTTTGATAAAATGTAAGTTTTCATTGAGCTTTTCTTGTTAGTAGGAGTGGGTGGCAAACTTACTAAAACAATGTTTCATCATATAATTTATCCAATTAGTAACCCAATCCACTGGCTGCCAACATTAATATTTAAATAGTAGGGTACGTTATTAAAATTGTTTTATAAAACTGCCAAAAAATGTTTTTGTTTTGTTTTTTTCACAAGTGAGTTTGTGCTATCTACCCTATTTACTGCATCATCCTGAAAGATGGTGTCAGGACATGTAGAATGATGGAGGTAGCTGCTTTTAAAACTTCATTTTATAAACTGTAAATATGATTATAAAATATTGTTAGAGTAATGTTTCCCACCCACACTGCAGTCTTCTGCTTTGAAGAACGGATCAGCTCACGTAGGCTTAGTGATCAGGAACCTTGCTATTACGTTAAGGAATTCAGCATTGATGGTAATGCAGGGGGATCATGTTGAGGATAAAGCAATGGGAAGACGGTGGGCCAGATTTTCAGCTGGTGCAGATTAGTAGTGCTTTATCAACAACAGTAGTTTTCATTGCATCTGAGAATCTGGCTCAGCAGGTTTAAGGCAGAATTTGAATCATTCCAATTTATAAACGAGCCCTGGGATTACATTTAATCGAGTCTGTATAATTTAGTCTTGAATCTGATTCAGCTTCCTTAGTGGCCTTCATAACCTGCAGGGCTTTTTGTTAATTTCCTAGATGATGATTTATGATTTTCAGGAGTCTATAAACTACATCTTTCAGAGCACTTAGAGAGATTCTGTGTTCAGTTGAACACCTTAATAAAAAAAAAAACAAAATAAAATAAAAAATAAAAATTAAAAAAAAAAAAAAAGGAAAGCTTACTGTTCGTGGATGCAAGAGGTGGCTGGGGCTCCAACTAGGGTATGCAAATATTCTGTAAGCTCTCTTCCAAAATATACAGCATTCATCCTGATAGGTACTACCTTTGCTTTGCAAGCCACAGACTTGTAACAAACTCACACTGACAGCTAGACTCTGTTGCAGCAAGTAGGCTCTTTTGTTAATGTATAAAATGTCAGCTAGCAAATAGGGGCCACAATCTATCTGAAGGGCAGCGTAGCCCAGTAGCAAGGCCGTTTTTCTCATCAGCTGTTAAACTGCCGTTTGGTTTTGATCGAGTTATTTTCACTTCAGTGCCACTTTTGTTAGTGTTTTCTATTTGGCATGGAGACCGTCTATTACCATATGTTTGCTCATTGCACAGTAAACCTCTTATTTCAATTGTTGTATCTAGGCTTTGCTGTAATAGAAACAATAACGATAACAAGATTCACGTTCTTATTCTGACTTTAAATTTGACTGTGTGTATGGCTTCCAACCATTGTTAGCTGTAGCTACTTTAGCAGCCTGTACCTGTTGCTAATTTTTCTTTTAATTATAAGTAGGGTGTAGTTTCTTCTGCAAGTGTTCAGAGCTAAGAGAATAGTTAAAATCCTTGTAAAACTGCATAGTTAGCTGAAACAAATGTTGTTGAGAAAACCATGTTTACTGTAAACCTCCAATTTCTTTTTCTTTTACAGACCTAGATGAATGCTCAGAAAACTTAAATCTCTGTGAAAATGGGCAGTGCCTCAATGCCCCGGGAGGATATCGCTGTGAATGTGATATGGGATTTTTGCCAAGTCCGGATGGGAAAGCATGTGAAGGTAATTCTCTGTAAGCTTTAAACAACGCTCAACAAATTCAGCCTTAATAATATTTTATGTTTGAAAAGTCTTACAATTGGTTGCAGTTGCGGTTTTATTGAAAACTGCATGAAAACTGTCAATAGTTGCTTTTTTTTTCTGTTTATGTGCTTGGATGCTAGTATTTATTATGGACCTCCGGGTCTTCATTTACGTATTGTATAGAGAAAGGACAGCTTTTTGGAGACTGTTTTTCCACGTATTATTAGTAGACATGATTGCTGATCCAAATGGCATTGTCAACTACAATTTCATCTTGGTCAGTATGCACACAGTTCTTCATTTTATTTGTAACAGTTAAACAGAAACAGTTACTTTGTCTTAGTGCACATGAAGCTGAAAAACACTGGTTTGGTAGCTAATACAGTGAGCCTGCTTTGAGGGTTTCTGCCAAATGCCAAATCAGAGATTGAAGCCTCACAGAAAATTTATATGACCATGGAAAAATAAAAATTAAAAAAAATTAAAAATCCTGAGAGTATTTGTTCTTTTTGAACTGGTTACCACTCTTCAGTAAGAGCTTTTTATATGAAAAGATTTACAAAACCCAATGAATACCTATTTTGCCAATGTGTGTAAGGACATATATTTGGTAATGATATATGAAAGCCAGTTTGCATAGCACTTATCACTTCAGTCAGTCCAGAAGCAGCAGCTGTATCATCTGACATACTAATGACTCATAAGAACTAATATGTGAGGGAGTTCATAATTACATCACTATAAATAGGATTTTTCCCCTGAAAAGTATTCTGTGTATTTTTTTTAGTAATCTACCAAGAGAATTAATTTACGAGAGTGAATTTGTGCATAAACTAAAAGAATATTACATTTCATAGTGTTTCATGCAACAATTTACTTTGAAACCTTTTAGCTAACTTTAAATATCTTACATAAAGCTTAGCTTCCGTTGTGAAAACAGATTTTCCTTGATGTCTCGGATGTGTACACAAAACACAGTATTTTAAGGTCCTTTGTAAACACACACTTTTTTTTTATTGTTTCATTTAGTTGTTCTTTGTCTAATACATAAAGCATTCAGTAAATAATGAATCAGATACAATGATTTAGACAAACAGCACAGAGAAGTGAGCTTAAGGTGCTAACCTCAAGATCTGTCAAGTGCAGAAACCTGAAGATGAGCATCAAATTCACCTCTGTGCACAAGCATGTGTGTGGGGGGTTGCCTATTATTATTATTAATTTATTTTGCTGAAGTTCAGCTTTCTGGAGATGGCTGCTGATTTAGGATGAACTTGTTTTTTAAAGCATATTTCCTGCCATGTTTAATTTTGCTACTTGTCAGGTCAGCCCATGAGTAAGTTCAGATTGTTTCTATATGGTCTCTAGTGACATTGGAAAGAGTATTTTGCATAAAAAATAAATCATAATAAAAAAGGCCATAGATTAGATTACTTAGGCTTCAAGCGTAAATCTTGCATGTTATTCTTGTCTGGTCTTATACAGTGCACAGGAGCAGTCGGTTTCCAGATTCATGTTTTCTGAACTTTTTTGTAGTTTTCTGTATCTATATTAAAAAAGATAAAGAAACCTTACATTTTTCCGTTCCTCTTTCTCTGTCAGATATTGACGAGTGCTCCCTTCCTAACATCTGTGTCTACGGTACTTGTCATAACCTTCCTGGACTTTTCCGATGTGAGTGCGAAGTAGGCTATGAACTGGACAGAAGTGGTGGTAACTGCACAGGTAAAGATGATTTCAAACAACATGCTTTTTAATTTTCTATTAGTGTTATAATCTGCTCCTTAGGAAATTATTTTAAAATGCTATACAAATCAGTCTGAATATAAAGAAAATCTGCTGAATAACACAGAGAGAAATGTCAGTGGAAATTATACTCAAATGGAGACTGGCAGCCTTCTCCACACTCCTCTTTCACCTTTTTTGTCAACTTCTGATTTCCCAGTGTCTTCAGAGAAGAAAGGGAGAAATACAGCAGAGATAACATCTTTGTCTACATCTTCAAGGCAGAGATGTGTTGCACCCTGTAGTTTCCATTCACAGTACTGGATGGCAAGCTGATGTCATGTATTTTTCCCTTAAGTATTTTTGAATATTTTGTGTGAATTGATAGATTGGTTTTCTAGGGAAAATACTTTTTTCCTAGTGCAATGATGAATTAATCTCAGGCTAGTGTTCTACTTCTAAGATGTGTATTTACTTTGAGAACTTCCTGGATATCAGTACTTGGTAACTAATGGATTTGTGGTGGTCAGCATATTATACCTGATATATCTATGGTATGCACTGTCCTGGAGTATTTGCTTACCACCTGCTGGTTTTTTTGCAGATGTTAATGAATGTGCGGATCCCACAACCTGCATCAGTGGCACATGTGTCAATACTGCTGGTAGTTACACCTGTGAGTGCCCTCCAGATTTTGAGCTGAATCCTACCCGTGTTGGCTGTGTTGGTAAGGGACCACTCCTTATATTTATTTACAAGTGAAGTTGCACAGAGGCTGCAAGGCTAACCGTTTAGAACCTGATCTCCTTCTAAGACAAAGTGATGCGCTTGGTGGATGAGGGAAAGGCTGTGGATGTGGTCTACCTTGACTTCAGTAAGGCTTTTCACACCATTTCCCACAGCATTCTCCTCAAGAAACTGGCTGCTCTTGGCTTGGACTGGTGTACGCTTTGTTGGGTTAGAAACTGGCTGGGTAGCCGGGCCCAAAGAGTTGTGGTGAATGGAGTCAAATCCAGTTGGAGGCCGGTCACTAGGGGCATCCCCCAGGGCTCGGTACTGGGGCCAGTTCTCTTTAATATCTTTATTGATTATCTGGATGAGGACATCGAGTGCACCCTCAGTAAGTTTGCAGATGACACCAAGTTAGGTGCGTGTGTCGATCTGCTCGAGGGTAGGAAAGCTCTGCAGGAGGATCTGGATAGGCTGCACTGATGGGCTGAGGTCAACTGCATGAAGTTCAACAAGGCCAAGTGCCGGGTCCTGCACCTGGGGCACAACAACCCTAAGAAGGGGGTTGAAGCCATCAAGGTGCTTGAGTGAGTCCAGAGAAGGGCAATGAAGCTGGTGAGGGGTCTGGAGAACAAGTCTTACGAGGAGCGGCTGAGGGAGCTGGGATTGTTCAGTCTAGAAAAGAGGAGGCTCAGGGGCGACCTTATCACACTCTACAGATACCTTAAAGAAGGCTAGGGCAAGGTGAGGGTTGGTCTATTCTCCCACATACCTGGTGACAGGACGAGGGGGAATGAGCTAAAGTTGCGCCAGGGGAGGTTTATGTTGGATATTAGGAAGAACTTCTTTACCGAAAGGGTTGTTAGGCATTGGAATAGGCTGCCCAGGGAAGCGGTGGAGATCCCTGAAGGTCTTTAAAAGATGTTTAGGTGTAGAGCTTAGTGATATGGTTTAGTGGAGGACTTGTTAGTGTTAGGTCATCTGTGTGATTCTGTGAAAGTCCTAGGTCATGGAAGAGGGCTTGAACAGACTCACCAACTCCCAGCCCACTGCCCCTGGCCTGTTGTAATAGTTGTGCAACTTGTAATAGTGCAGTGAGAATACGCCTGAAGTGATGCAGCATGCCAACAATGCCCTGCTGCCAGAACCAAGCCCTTGGGGCTTGTTAGAGCTGTCCACAATTTACAGCAGGCATGAGATGATTTTAAATTTCAGCAAGCTTAAACCAACATCCAGCTGGCCCCAAAATGGCAGGCAAATGAAGTTGTGGCATAAAGCCACCTTACACTCTTTGAGCAATTGAGTGCAGCTTGGATAGGTAGAGCTTTCATGACCAATGGAAATGCTGTTTTATTAGGCTCTGACTACTCGTTACTCTGATATTTTTTTGCTTTTGTTTATTTAAGAGGGCATAGGGATGCTCCTCAAATTCAAATATATTTGAAAATCCTAACAAGTAGATGCTTTCACGCATGTTAATCTCATAGAGAGGAGAAAGCAGTGTATTTCTGGAACTGGAAGGGTGTACAAATGTGGATGGCAATGTAAATCAAAATGAGAAAAAGCCTGGCTGAAGAGATGTGGCACCACTGTCCTATCCATGCAGGAAGAGATGGGTTCTCTTGGACAACACAAGTCACTTTCTTTAGCTGTTACACAAGAAATTAGAGTTGTCTGAGGCTATCCCTCATCCTGAGATGTTGTTTGTGATTTCTTTTCCCCTCTCCTAAAATGTTTGTTGCTAATGTGTGTTCTGAATAGATACACGATCTGGCAACTGTTACTTGGACATTAAAACACGTGGAGATAATGGTGGCACCTTCTGCAGCAATGAGATCGGAGTGGGTGTTTCTAAGGCCTCCTGTTGCTGCTCTCTGGGCAGAGCTTGGGGAGTTCCCTGTGAACAGTGCCCACCTGTGAACACAAGTAAGTCAGCTTTCCTGGGTTAGACACAACAATACAATGTGATCATTTACTGGATACCTGCAGGAAAGAGGTCTTTGAAGAACCTCATCAGTCTTAATCAAAAACTTTAATAGTCTTTCAGTTATCTAGACAGAATATTATCACTTTTGAGCAAGTTTGCTGTTACACAAAAAAATTAACATTATGAAATGAAATAGCAGTTGATGTTATAGAGTAAAATTTAATGTTGATATCTGGTTACTTTACATTTATATTATCTGTAACAGTTTGACTAATTTTCAAAGATAATTGTGCTGAAAATGTTTCTGCTATCTTAAGTTCATAAATCTATTTTGTTTTCAGCTGAATATAAGGTTCTTTGCCCTGGAGGAGAAGGATTCCGACCAAACCCTATTACAGTTATATTAGAGGGTAATATTTACCTTTTCCTATTTTTACATGCCTAAAATTATTAAACTCTTGAGTGAGTGTTGTTTTTAATGGAAAAGTGTAAATGAGATAATGTCTCTGAATTTGTTTGAACAGATATTGATGAATGTCAAGAACTGCCTGGGCTCTGCCAAGGAGGAAAATGTATTAATACATTTGGTAGTTTCCAGTGTCAGTGTCCATCAGGGTACTATTTGAATGAAGAGACTCGAGTATGCGATGGTACGTAGCCTTCACTTAACTAGTCTTCAGCTTTTATTGGTATAAAATGACGACAAAACAACATGTAGCAGAACTGATCTGTCTTTGAAAATGAAAATAAGCAGACCAATGCAGCTTTACAGTGGAAAGTTGGAACAGATTGAAGTCTTACATTGAGAGAGAGAATTCTTTCTTGACCATGTTGAAATATATGCAAATTTATATTCAAAATAATAATATTTTTGTCAAAAACAGAAAAAACAACCATTTATATGTAAAATATAGTTTAATAACCAGTTATAAAAAAAATAGCTCTCCTGTAATGGGTAATAGAATGGTTTATGGGTAGCCAGATAAAGAGCTAACTTGCCCGTTGGTTTCCTGGGTTGGTTACAGTGTCTTTGTGCTTTTTATCCACTGCTTATTTTTGCTCCTATTGATTTCAATGTCCAACTGAAAATATTTGTTGGACTGCAAAACATTTTTCTTCCCCCAGCACTGTCCGTAGTATATATTCATTACATTGCGTGAAACTATCAGGTTTTACTGGATACAGTAAATCCTTAAATCCTTAAATTTCCCAAAGCCCACACTGTCTTCAGCCTTCCAGACTGTTAATAATGTTAATACAGTACCTATGATATTCCAGGGACTGCAGAAATATAAAAGATTCAGGTTCTAAATTAAGACTGAAGCAAAGTGCTTCATGCATATTGTGCTTATATAGCTCAACAAATAGTTTCCTGTTAAAGAGGAGATCTACCTTTTTATTTTTCCTTAGTGATGTGTCAAAGATTGTTTAAAATGTTAAGGTTAGTGAACTACTGTTGATTTTTTAGGAACCAAGTTGGACTTTTTCTGTTGTTGTTATTTTAGCAAATGTTGATGAAATCTACATGATGATGAATCACTTGAGATGTCACGTGATCTTGATCTCCTGATGAAATTAACGTGACATCTTGAGTTGGGAAAGTTACTCACTTTTCCCAGTCAAAACAGACTTAAACCCTCCAATCAGTCTCTTTTAGCATCATTACTTACTGAGATGGGCACTCCACAGTAAACAGCTTTGGTTCTTGTCTGGATTTGGGAATTCGGAATGAATGAGATCCTCAAATGCTACTTTTGTGTGGCAATTGCAGAAACCAAATTACTGTCTTTGAGCTGCCTAGACACATTAGAGTCCCCATCTTCACACCACAGCTGGACTCTCTGTGGCTACATGTGCCACAAACCCCTCCACTGTGTGGGCCTTGCTCCACCATGACCTTGTTCAGCGATCCTTCAGCTGTCCTCTGTTAGTACCTTCCAACCTCAGGTGTTACTGAGACATTTTCGTTCTTGGAAGCACAATGAGAAAACTGCTATGGCCACTCACTGCCTTTTTATTCTCTTCTAGATGTGAATGAGTGTGATACACCTGGCATATGTGGACCTGGCACATGTTACAATACTGTTGGGAACTACACCTGCATCTGTCCTCCTGATTACATGCAAGTCAATGGAGGGAACAACTGTATGGGTATGTGTTGTGGGTTTTTTTAAGCTTTATATTCATGCTTTGGGCCAGGGCTTTGGCTGGCACAAATCAGAATTATTCCTCTAAATTTAGTTAAACAAGAGTTAACTAAATAAAAGGTCTACCTTCTTTTATTCATCTTAATACATAAACCAAGGTAGATCACTTTTATTACAGACTTTTTAGTATCTCATCAGAATTTCTATTTTGATTTGATAATTTGTGTGTTCATCCTTTCCAGTTATCATTTCAGCTTTTCAGTTAAAAGCTTCTGCAGGTGATACGCTACTAAAATGACTCAGACTTCACAGAATGAAATCACAACCTGTGCACAGTTTTTAGGAGGAACCACAAACAAACTCGTGTTTTTCAATTTTAGGCAAAACGCCAATACTGAATCCTTTACTGATTCTGATCAGTGTTACAGCAGTGTTTATGACTCTTAAATGTTCGTATTGCAGACAAGTTTTCATACTTTTAAAGTAATCTTGTAGGGATAAATTTTTATGTAGTATTCTACAGTACCACAACATCTACTAGACAGGCATCTAAAAAGTATTTATGTGAAGAATAGTTCTTAAACACTTCAGGTTCACCATCTTTTGTAAGAGTTGCTGATGTGTTGGCCTTTTTTTCTTCATTTTCACAGATATGAGAAGAAGTCTGTGCTACAGAAATTACTATGCTGATAACCAAACCTGTGATGGCGAGCTACTCTTTAATATGACCAAGAAAATGTGCTGCTGTTCCTACAACATTGGACGTGCATGGAATAAGCCTTGTGAACAGTGTCCTATACCTAGCACCGGTACGTTTTTGAATTGGGAAGCAATTTGAAAGCCTTGGTAACAGGAATACTATTAGCAGGTGTAACGTTGTTAGAGAAAGAGGTGCTATGACTTTGTCTGCTCTTGTGTATCTAAAATGAAGAGATCACTTACCTTTTTTGGCCTGGATGTGATCAGTCCTAGTCACAATGAAAGCATATGTTTAAATCCTTTTGGAGTGGTATGTGTACAGACTGCTGGGCCATGCCTCTTTTGTGACAGTTTCATTTTCTGGGAGACTTCATGCTGTATAATTTGATCCATCTCTTGGCAAATGCCTATTATTGATCAAGTACTGAGGCACTGACCGGATTTTTATTGCCATTGCTTCAACAAATGTGTATGCTGTGCTGTGCCTTGACTACTGAGGTACCTTTGTCTCTTCTGAGAACGATCCATGTCAAGCAGCTACAATAACATGTAGCAGTTTCTGGGCTAATTGTATGGGCATACAGGAAGCCTCCACATTGACTTAAGACTCTGCAAAGTTGAGCCCAGGATATCGCACTCTGGTTTGAGGTGGTTAGCTGTAAGAATAAACTTCCTAGACAATTATTTGGATAACTTCCAACTCATGGTTCAGACTTTTTTAAACTCAGATCTGGACTTGTGTGCAGAAACTGTAATGCACAGAAATAAACATATGCACAGCAAAGCCAGGATGTGAGCCCAAGCCCTCCTCATCTTTTTATGTGCTAATTTCAGTGGCCTTTGAATGAGAACCCAAGTACATACTAAGCACCTCACACAGTGAGCCTTAGGGAAGCATCTGCATACTTCTACATACCCTGCAGATGTTGAAAGGGTAAAAGTAGAAATTTCTTTGGGCAAAGGATGTAGTGAATTTGTGACCGTTGATTAATTCAAAATACTGTAATTGTTGCTTTGGTCTCCTATTGTAGATGAATTCTCTACGCTCTGTGGAAGTCAGAGGCCTGGCTTCTTCATTGATATATATACAGGACTACCAGTTGGTGAGTTGTGATTTCTGTTTTGAACTAAATTCCGTACTACCTCTGCCCAAGGAAGGGAGGATGTTTCTTTTCCCAATTATTTCTTTTATGGGAGGAAGAAAAGCCAAACAGTGTAATGGAGATCAACCTTCTGTTGAATTTTGAGCCTGCAAGCTTTCCGTATAGCTCCTCCTAGCTAGCAGCAGTGTTTATTGCTGCTTGTTATTAAGGCAATATAAAGCTCTAAATAAATTATCATCAGTCCTGCATGAGCAGGGCACAGATACCAAGCCTACACAGTCTGGGAGTAAGGCCAATCAGCATTTGTTCTGAGTAGAATTAGGAGTCTTTACTTGGGACTAAACCAGAGATTTATTCTGACATTTCATACCAGTTCCCCTGTGTATTGGTTTGACAGAAAAATCCTTTTTTCTGTTCAACTAGAATATTTCTCACATATGTTATTGTGTACAACTTTTGAATGGTGAGTAACAAATTGCAAAACAAAAAGAGGGAGAGAATGAGAAATTCAAAGACTGAAGTCTGAGTAAACCCTACTGGGACTCTATTTTGTTTTTATTCACACAAGAATGCAAATAAGAAGCAGATAATGTGCCATGTAACAAACGGAGGCAGTATACGGGCAGTAATCAGGTGCTTTAGGATTAATCTGTTGCTCTGATGCAGTGTTTGGCTAGTTAAATCGTAATATTTCTAGTGAAGTGGGGAATATCATTTTCAAAGCAGTTAAACTCTCTCCATTTGGCTCTTCCAAATAACTTCATTGTAACACTCAGAATAACAAGCAGGTTTGCCAGTGCTATGGATGGGAGAAATGAGGAGGGGTGTGTGCTGCGCTCTGCCTTCCCATGTGGCAGGATATGTCTTTGCTACAGAGAAGAGTCAGGATCTGAGGAAACAGGAAACATTTACATTTTCACAGTTTGGAACGACTTGCAATCCATTGCAGTTGGAAAAGTTCTGATGATCACATGCGCTTGATGATTCTGTTAAGGATAAATGCAAGAGGACATGTTCTTCAGCAGAGGATTTTATGAAGTGCTGTTTACAAGAATTAAAAAAAAAATCTTCTTGCAGATATTGATGAATGTAGAGAGATTCCTGGAGTGTGTGAAAATGGCATCTGTATAAACATGGTTGGCAGCTTCCGATGCGAGTGTCCTGTGGGTTTCTTCTACAATGACAAGCTACTGATCTGCGAAGGTACAGTGTTGATATTGTTCAGAGAAATGGTATTTCATCAGCTGACAATTCAGACAGTGGCAAATTTGAGATACTTGCAAGTCATTCTTAGCAAAGGAAATTACTGGTGTCAGTGTAGTAAGTCTGTGTTAATTAAGACTTTTATAATATTTTTTTTGCATAGCAAATACCAGATTTTCTATCAGTCGTCTTAGGCTTTGGAGGAGCATGAGTCAGCAGTCATGGGAAAAAACATTGTTTTTCACATTTGACAGAAAAGCCAAGACAAGAGTAGTCATCCTGAGTCAAATCACAATAATATTTTTTTATTCCAAGATATTTTTTCTTATGGGACAAAGATTTCTGTAAATAGTATGAACACTTCACAACTTTTTAGTCATTTTCATGGTGAAACCAAAGGCAGTACTATGAGTTGCTTCATTCCCTGGTGTGGTTTATGACTGCTGACAAAATGGATACTAAAAGCAAGGTATTGAGGAGCTTCAAGTACAAGCATGTTCTGTAGGCAGCTTCTATTTGAAATGTTACATTTCTAGGGAAATAATGTTCTCTGTTTGCAGCAGCTTTGAGAAACCCAAGTGACAATGAGGGTTGTGTTGACTTTGACCCAAGCTTGAATGGATTCAGAGGATAGCCTCTGCTCTGCCATCCAGTGCTGTGAATGCTGTTTAATGAGAATAAAATTGCATTTAAGTGCCCTGCTTCTCTCCCTGCTCACCTGCCTTTATTTTTTTTCCAGAATAATATTGATTTATTATAGTCAATATCTATTGTTAGAACATGATTGTGAGAATCACCTCTCTTAGACTGTGTATTTCTCTAAGAGGGCTATTATACATCTATCTCTTGGTTATACCATCTAACCTATAAAACAGCTCTCTCCCTTCCATATTCTGAGAACGAGGGGGCTAGCAGCAATCCATCCACAGTAAAATTCTACTTCTGTGATTCCATCTTCAAAGCTTAAAAAACATAATCAAATCCAGTGCTAATGCTTTATTTTCACACCTCGTTGCCTCTGACCATGAATTTAACTTGTTCTATCAGATTCTTACTCATACTGTCTTAGTCTGTCTGGGTAACTAGTAAATGATTCTATGACTATGTTTCTCAGATTTAGAATGGCGCATGTATATATATCATTGCACTGGTCTCTGAGGTGCTGCTGCTGGTAGAAATTGCATGTGGTAGTACAGCTCTCCCAAGTGAGTGTGCTGCCTTCAATATGCAGCCATCCACAGGAAATAATCCAAAACTGAGCTTCCCAAATTGTAAGTACAGACAAATATCACAAAAGAAAAAATTGTCATTCATGTCCATCTACTTTTCACATCCTTAAATAAGGAAAACTGTTTTTTTTCCTTGCCTGAAGTTTTATGTTGCTGTTTGTATTTATATTGTAAGTTGCTAACGTCCAACATGGATCTTGTTTCTGTGTTACGACTGGGGGGATGCTTTTTTCCACCTGCAGATCTACGTGGGCATAGCAACTTCCTTATTCTTTCTGATCGCAGTCTGAAAGAAGTCCATCCAAGTGGAAGGTTGCAACAGTCCTTTCCTGTGCACTCCAATACTTTCAGAAAACCATGATATCAGTCTTCTAAGCAGGAATAAGTTTTACCAATGGAACATACAGATTAGGGACCATTTCAAGGAGACATCTAAATTTAACCAAGTACCTAATTTAATGAGTATATTGATGTTTTCAGAATTAAAAGAAATACCTATACTTAATAAAACAGTACTCCTTTACACTAAAAACAATGTGGTTTTCTTATCTTTCAAGTACCAATTTACCGTAACAGTCAAATTCCTTCTTGTATAACAGATATTGATGAATGCCAAAATGGACCAGTATGTCAGCAAAATGCTGAGTGTGTCAACACAGCTGGTAGCTACCGTTGTGACTGTAAACCTGGCTATAGATTCACATCAACCGGACGCTGCACTGGTGAGTACTTCTGCCTTGCATGAATGAATGTCTGCAGAAAGTAGTACCTTTTAAAAGAAGTTTAAAAAAGCATATCTCCTTTTCAGTAAGATGTATTTTTTACACTAGGAGGTGATCTAGGCTCCAAGAACCCTCCTCTTAAAGACTTTTAGGAAATCCCATAAACATTCTGCTAATTCCCGGAAGAGTAATGGGCCCATCCTGCAAGGGCATAAATGATAGTTAATGACCTGAGTAGGTATTTGACCTCCGCTTTGTCCCACCAACTGCAAAGATCTTTCTTTAGTCCATGTCATGTCTGGCTTCACTACTTTGTGACTAGCTGTTTTCTGACACTAAAAATTTAGTTGCTGACAGACAATGTGATATTTTCTCCTTCATCTGAATAAAGTCATTTATTTTTATTTTCTGGATGTGTTTTAGCACTTTTTTTGCCACGTGTTTTCACGAATAAATCACTGCTTGCTGGGATCCCTGCTGATAAGGTGGACTTACCTAAGCCATATGCAACAACTAACTTAAAAAGCTTTCTGTTAAACTTACTAACTTTTCTGTGGGTTTAAACTGGCCCCTGAACATTATTTTTAGATACTCCCTGACTGGGACTGTAGTTCTCTAATCTATTTGGTCTTTCTTCTAATATCATAGTCCAGAGAGGCATTGGTGTTATCTTGATTACTTGAAGAATTGCAGAGATTTTAGAGTGCTATGAGCTAAAGAGCTGTAAATATTATATACATTTCTGAACAATATAATAATTACAAAGGAAATTGGTAACATTTTCCTTCTGTTTGTGCTTCTGAGTACTTGAGTTTTAGGAAGTGCACTTTTTCCTGCAGTGCAGTTTTTCATTGTTTCATGAGACCCTTGAGGGAAAAGGGTGTAGGGGCAACCTGAACTCTACTATGAGAACTAAAACTTTGTTTTGTAAAGCTATGTAGTGGCACATGTAAATATGCAATACATTCCCAATGTAATTGTTGTTTTTACGTGTTCGACCATAGTACAGGAAGAGCCAGGGAAGGTTCTGATATGGGTTACAATAACCCAGCATGAATTGGCACAAAAGTAATACTTCCCTGTATTTTGCTCTTATTTTATACTTAGTGAAAATAAAGTTTAACAATTAGAGTCAAAGGTGGTTGATAAAATACTTGATCCAGCAAAGAAAGGAAAATCCTAACTGCTCTGCTGAGAGCATAGTGATAAGCACCTTGCAATGCTGGATCAGTCATGCTGCTGCATTAAATAGTATTACACTATATAATAGTAGCTTGTATGTTACTGAATCGTAACTAGGTTGTATCATGGTCAACAATACTATGACTATTTAATTTATCTTATAAAAATAGCATTCTTCTGGTGCTATCTATCGTGGTATAATGAGTATTTTTTTTTATAATCAATTAAGACAATTCTGCCTCCCAGTTTTTAAACAATTCTAATGTTCTTTACTGTGAGGGTGGTCGAACACTGGAACAGGCTTCTTAGAGTGATAGTTGATGCCCATGCCTGTAGGTGTTAAAGAGTCAATTGGATAATGCCCTCATTAATCTGCTTTATCTTCTGGTTCATCCTGAAGTGCTCAGGCAGTTGGACTAGATGACCTTTGAAAGGTCCCTTCCAACTGAACTATTCCATTCTGTTCTGTTCTATTGTCTGTTTATCCCAAAAGAAGTGATTTTTCCGTGGGACTTTGAATTCACTGTTCACAGAGCACTAAAGAGAGTCACAGTTTTTCTTTCCCCTCTACATTTCTGAGATGAGAGAATTAGGAATTCTTATATCAGCATGCTATCCAGCATTGGTTTCCTTTCTCCTTCCTTAGATTCTAGTTAGCAGCACTATCCTCAATAGCATTGGCAGAGCTTAATAGTCAGTAAATGTTCATCCAAAGTTACTAATGGAGCTGACTGATGTACAGTAATCCTAGGGATGAGAGCTATCAGGATGGTCTGTGTGCTTAGCAGAGTGTGGAGAACAGACAAAGGAAAACAAGATTTAGTACACGAAGTTCTTTGCAGTTAGGAACAATTTCACTCTTGCACTTTTGCAATGCAGTTTGTTATGAAACTGCATCTTAGATGTTTTGCTTAGATTGTATTTGAAATAAAACTACAGAACACTAAAATCAACTAGATTCCAATACAGGCTTATGGGAGCATATCAGTTGCAGTATTTTGGAGCTGCAGCAGACAAAATGCCAGGAAGCATACTGAATCAAACCAGCTTTTGTTGGTGGATGAGGTCAACAAAAGATCTCATTTTATTCATGTTTCTGATTTGTTATGGAAAAAGTCTGCTAGACAGCAAACATTTTGTTCTTTGACATTTTGTTTCGCTTACTATTGATAAAACCCTGCATTCTGCCTGGAAGTATTCATAACAAGAGTAGCAGGAAACGGGGAGCTGTTGAACTAGTGTAATAGATGCCCTGCTATTGTAAGGCAGCAAATCCCATGCTAGCAGGATAGTTTTCCCCATCTCTTTCTGCAGAACTATACAGGTGATTGTATGCTTCTGTTGGCAAAATATTTTCTGGCTACATACAGCATAACTCTTCTTGCTGTTTGAGCTTTTGTTGTGATTTATCCTGACAGGCAGCTAAGCACCATGCAGCCATTTGCTTACTCCCTGCCCTTGGACAGATGGGGGAAGAGAATTGGAAGAAAAAAAAAAGAGGGGGGGGGAGGAGGAACAGGGAGACTTACAGGTTCAGATACAGACCGTTTAATGTGACAGAAAAATAACAGTGATAAAAAAAAATGTACAAAGCGAGTGATGCACAATGTAATTGCTCACCACCCACTGACTGATGCCCAGCCAGACCCTGAGCAGTGGCCTCCCCGCTCCTACTCCTGCCTCCCCCAGGCAACCTCCCCACCAGTTTTATTGTTCAACAGGACGCCATACAGTATGGAATTATCCCTGTGGCCACTTTGGGTCAGCTGTCCTGGTTGTGTCCCCTCCCAGCTCCTTGTGAGGCACCCCCAGCCTCTCTCCTGGCAAAGGCAGTGTAAGAAGCTGAGTCCTTGACTCAATGTAAGCACTGCTCAGCAACAACCAGAGCATTGACATGTTCTCAGCATTATTCTCATCCTAAATCCAAAACACAGCACCGTATCAGCTACTAGGAAGAATATTAACTCTGTTCCAGCTGAATCCAAGACAGCTTATCATGCCTTGTTTGTCTGATTTTCAGGACCATCACATTGCATAAGACAGGTGCTACTTGTGCTCATTTTTTCTCTGCAGAGTGCCTAATATTTTAATGAATTTTTATATTTTTGTAAGCTCAGTGAAAAGAGCGTAGGATTTATTTCAATCTCAGTTTTGTATGATTTCAGTAAGTCAGTTAAGCAGCATTGCGCTTAACATGGCTAAAAGCAATAAGCTGCTTTCATGAGAAGGATACAAACTGTGATATAAATATATATGTGAGGCTTTCACATCTGCTGTGAAATCAGTGTAGAACACTCAGAAATCTCCTGACACAATTTCATGTCATTAAATCTGCTTTTCAAATCCAGTGATTTGAAAATCACAATTTAGTGACATGATTCCCTTTCAGCAAGAATTCACGTTTCAGCAATATCATTTTTACACTAGACTTTTTCCAGCTCCACAAATGTTGTAAAGGTATTTTACAAGCAAATTACCCATTTCCAGAGATTTATTTAGTAATGTTTCTCTTATTAATAAATTAAAAATACTACTTTAAATTAGAGAGCTGCACTGAATTCTAAATATCATGGCTGATGCTAATACATCTTTCTAGCCTTGTAGTTTAGAGGCCTTAACTTTCAATGTGCCTCTTTGTTTTCAGATCGGAACGAATGTCAAGAAATTCCCAATATCTGCAGCCATGGGCAGTGTATTGACACTGTCGGAAGTTTTTACTGTATTTGTCACAACGGATTCAAGACCAACGATGACAGAACAATGTGTATAGGCAAGTATATCCAATTAAGTTGTACTTAGACTAATGACTATCTTAATGGAAGCCGATCCTCTGTATCATAAGGAGTGGCCCTTTAAGAACTGATTGTGAGCCATCTACCACTGGCAATGGTGTGAAAACACCATAGCTGGTAAATGGAGATGATAAGCTGATAATGAAAGAAGAACATCTCGTTACTGCAGATAGAACCTTTAAAAATATATATCCTGTCTAATGAACTGTTGATGCCTTCATTTCTCAGGAAAATATTCCTTCCTTGTTAGAATTTTCTGAAGCATTTTGTCTCATTTATTCCTTAGACAAGAAATCTAAAAGATGAATATTGCAATACAGAAATTGTATACAGCCTACTTGTTAATAGAATAAGTGAAGGATAGATTTCCTGCCAGAAAAGTGCCCTTTTCAGAAACAGAGACATCTTCATAAAGAAGGAAATTCTGTACTTAACCCATTTGTAGCTGTTAGTTTAGATCTGTTGTGGATAGGATGAGATTTCAGGATGTTTATGATCAAAGATAAATTAGAAATCCCTTGGGGAGGGTGAGATAGATACAAAATAGATTTAGGAGAATAAATTATCATTGGACACTTGATCTATTTTTACATATGTTGCTATCAAATACATAAACCCGTGTAAAATCTTCCTTTTGGAAGACAGGAAAATCTTTTTTACTTCTATTTGCTCTGTGTTGGCAGTAGATTATTTCTCATGCCAGTGGGATAGCTACAGGCCTTCCTTTCCCCATTAGAGATTAAAATTCTTGCTGCTTGTTTTTTCTCCTTTGTAGATATCAATGAGTGTGAGAGAGATGCCTGTGGCAATGGAACCTGCAGAAACACCATTGGCTCTTTCAATTGCCGCTGCAATTTGGGGTTCATCCTCTCACATAACAATGACTGCATAGGTAAGGAGTGCTGAGACCAGTTAAGTGTTTCTAAGACTTTCTGCTTCTAATAAAATTAACATTAGTACCATCATTTCTACAGTGTTAAAATTGCACTTTGAATGGTCTGTATGATTAAAGACAAAAAGCTATTTCTTTGGTCTGAAAAGGCTTCTGATTGTAAACTTCTTGCCTTTCTATAAGCACTTAAATGTTTGCTTGTGAAATATGCCATTCTCTTTTTAACTCTCGCTTTGACAATTTTGTAACGTAGACCAATAGGAGTATTTTTCCCTCACTTGCATTTGAAACAAGGGTTTATTGATGAATTCTCAGTTACTGTGTGATGTAGTGTAAACAGAAATCTTATCTGTGCAATTGTACTTGGTGCAAGTATTTCTCATGTATCTTTCAATGTTATTTTAGACGTGGATGAATGTGCAAGTGGAAATGGGATGCTCTGCAGGAATGGTCAGTGTGTGAACACGATTGGATCTTTCCAGTGTCTTTGCAATGATGGCTATGAGGTGGCTCTGGATGGAAGGACTTGTGTTGGTAAGTACTTTCTTTTAGGGTCAAAAAAAGAAAGTGCAACAAACCTTGAAATGACAGTGTTGAGTGAAAAGTGAAGGAGGTCAGAGAGAACTGTCAAACTGATGTCATTATAGCTAGCTGAAGAAAAGCAAGTGGATGAAGACACTTCTGCTCCTGGGAAGTTTCACTGTTAGTTTGATGGAATCAAGAGTAAAGCATCCTCGACAGCAGATTTGTGGAGATAACATATTTGAAATAATTGCTGTTGTCTTTCTTTTTTTTCAGATGTGAATGAGTGTGCACTGGATCCTGGAAAATGCTCACCGGGCACGTGCCAGAACTTGGATGGGTCATTCAGATGCATTTGTCCTCCTGGATATGTCCTGCAAAATGACAAATGCGAAGGTGTGTATGGATCAATCCTTCATCTGTTTGTTTTTCTAGCTACTCACTGTTGTTACCACTGTTCTCTGCATCTAAACAGAGGTAATGTTTATTCTTTTGTGGCAGTATGCAGTTCTGAACTGTAGCAACTGATAAGTCACTTGCTTCTCAGAAAATCTCACACAGTTTTATTTGAACCTGAGCTACCTTATCAGATCCCAAGAAAAATCTGATCCCAGGCTGTTTGGCTGATGGTACATTGCTGAGGCGTGCCCACCACATGAGGTTTTGAAAACTAACTGTAGATTTTGTGCCTGGATTTCTCATCCCTCTTTCTGTCTGTTCTTCTATTGGCATTAGTGTTTTCAAATCTGTTAGATATCAGTGTTGATGTAAGGTTGTATTTTATGTTGTACATCTGCCAGTGCAGACATTTTTATTTCTCATCTCTGTAATTACTTTTCTTACAGATATTGATGAGTGTGTAGAACAGCCAGAAATTTGTGCCCTGGGCACATGCAGCAACACACCAGGCAGTTTCAAATGCTTGTGTCCAGAAGGCTTTGTGTTGTCTTCCACAGGAAGGCGATGCCAAGGTAATTTCATTCTTATTTTTTGGCATTTCAGAATTTGTTTTCTGTTTTATAAAAGCCTTGTTAGCTGCCTGTTTCTAATATAATAAGGAGACTCTGGACTCAAACAGTGTTTTTCACAAGAAAAACATGGTAATTCTTCAGCTGTGGCCAGGTTCTGTCTTGCTCTAACATCTGTTTGTCATCAAAGAGAACATTGCAATAAAAGAGGTGAAGATTATGTTAAATGCACCAGGTTAAGTGAGAAAATTATGTTGCCCTGCAGCCCTTTCTTGCACCCCTGGAAGAAATGTTGAGGCTACCTAGATTCTGTATAGACTGTGACATGTTTGACATGGTGTAGAAGCATGAACATGGGAGACTACTGCAGTGCAGTGCTACAAACAGCATTTCCAGGAATAAGGCTGTTCTTAGCACTTAGCAAATTCTATATAGCATTTGTTATACACTATTCCTCTACGCAAATGTGTGGATGGAAAACATTTGCAAGTGGCGTGGCATGGCTGATAAGCACCCATCTACTTAAAAAAGTCTGAAGCTCACTTGGCTTCAGGCATTAGTACATACACTGTTCAGAGGCACTGAGACAGGTCAAATGCTGAGAACTGAACATCTAGTAATGAAAAGCCACAGGTTAGTTTATTCTGTGGATAAAGAATAAGCACAGCAAATTAGGGAGTGAGTTATTTTAAATACTTTGAAAGTTATTAAATAGATATATCATTAAATGTCCCATACACAGTGTGCACATTGGTAACTGCTGATGAGTAGGACCTCTATAAGGACCTCTGTAGTTATGCTTGGCACATAATGGTGATGCTTATTGACACCATAGTGAGTTCTTCACTTCATGATGGGCTAAATGAATCTGTGGAACCTGCAGTAAACATTCATCCAGGTCTCCAAACCACCATGCAGTTTGGCATAGTTACTTGCCTCAACTTCAGGAAAGTAGCATGGCTGTTTTAGCTGTGTTTTTGCAGCTTGTATAAATGAGATTTCTTTACCCTGAGGTTATTGTTCTCTCCAGGTAGGGAAAAACACTAAAACCCAAAAACACAACAAGAAACAAAATCACAAAAAAAGTATGCAGCTTTATCTTCTTCTTTATAAAAGCCAACCGTTGTTTCACATGGAATATTAGAGGAAAATGCATACTTGTGTGAACAAACCTTAAGAACCATGTTTTTCCCCATCCACTGAAGAAGACTGTTTTTTTCAAGTATCTCAGGCAAAACAAACTTTTGTTTAAAACTTCCCATTACCTAGGAGTTTTGTAAAGTCTGGACATTGCCCAGCATTGATGCTGCAGCCAGAAAACTGGATGAGCAGCTGCTTCCACAATCGGCCTGTTGCTGTTCCCCTGCCAAGCCAGGGAGCTGCCAGCTTTCTGCCTGCTGGATGCTTGTGGTCTCTGATCTCAGCCCTACTCCAGCATCCTTGTTACCCAGCTTAAAGCAGTAAAATGTAGTGCCACAAGGCCAGTTTTCTTTGTTCCATGTACCTCTGGGAAGAATTATAACGGAAAGTACTATTGTACATTGCCCCTCAGTTTAATACTGCACAGCATTATCATTGCAAGTTTACTCAAATCTTTTGACTTAAGTGATTCTTACTCATAATGAAATATAAATAAGTCAATGTTTGTTTTTTACGAAAAGGAGTGAAGATAGGAAGGGAGTCCAGCCCTTTCATCTCTGCTGGAAATATGAGAAAATCTTTTCCTTTTCTCTGACTGAGATAGGACAGACACTCTATCCCATAGCTTTCCTTTACTGGGATGGAAGGAGTCTCTCCCTCATCAGAGTGTTCCCATCATAGCCTCTCCCGTCAGAGGCAATAATGGTCCTTTTTAAAATCAGATGGAATTTGGGTGCTTTGCTGGGGGGGCTGTAGGGAGACCTCATGTAATTTTGCAACTAACTCCTATAAGTGAAAACTGCCAAAATTAGACTAACAACTTTTTCTCTATGCAGATCTGAGAGTGAGTTACTGCTTTACCAAATTTGAAGATGGAAAATGTTCTGTGCCGAAGTCCCGAAACCACTCCAAACAAGAGTGTTGCTGTGCCTTGAAAGGACAAGGGTGGGGAGATCCCTGTGAACTCTGCCCAGAGGAAGCAGATGGTGTGTTGTTTACTAGGTGACCTTAGTATCGTGATAGCTTTTCAGAACTGAAAGAAGATTGTGATTCTTATAAGAAGGAATTAAGAAAAATATTTTTCCAGAGGTTGTCATTGCTATCTCTAAAGTAGATGCCTTTGAGGTCTCAAAAAGCATCTTTCAACCATATTCTATGTTTCCTTATAGGTTTGTTAGTATAATTAATTGGTGAGTATTTTACTCTGAAGGTGTCACATACTGCAGTAGGAAGGTAGTAGGCTGTATGTTGAAATACCTGCAAGATGCAAATGGCATTCATCTAATTACAAGTACAGGAAGGGGTGCCATAAAGATGAAATCTAAATTACAAACAAACAATACAAACAAACAAACAAAAAACACAATAGAATTAGCTCCTCATCTGAACCACCATGTTACATTTTGTGACTTCATGTTGTTATTAAAAAAAAGAAAAAAATCTGTTTGGCAATCTTTTCAATGTGAATGACTTGCAAAAATAGCAGAGAATGACAAAACAGAGGCCCTTATGAAGGAAAGCCTTCCTGGACTGTTGCTAAAGAAATACTTTCTTTTGTGAGTATCCTCTGTAAGACTGTGAGTAACTAAGCATCAAACAACTCAACAGGCCTTTGTACCATCATAGTGCAATTTGCTGAACGCACTTTAATTCATACTGACAAATGCGGTTAACAGCATTACTAGTTTCAGGAATACATTAATACAGTTCATTTCATTAATATGTCATGTAGATGTTTTGCAGACAATCCACACAAAAACCAAGAGAAGAAAAGAGAAAACAAATGTGCCAGTTGCAGTACTCCTTCTAGGCGTAATGCCTGTGCAAATCTAATTCAGTTGCCCCAGGAGCATTTGAACCAGTCAGCTGGAAAAGCATGATATACATCACAACATTTCCTTGAAGTGTCGGCACATAATGTTTTTTGCAGTCCAGGCTGCTCTCAAATGATGTGATCAAGGGCATTTTTCTTATCTTTTAAAAGAGAAATGGTATTAACATATCAGAGTGAGGGAAATTTATGTCTTGGCATATTGTGGACACTGGAATTAGTTGTGTTTCCATTGTTTTGTTTTGTTTTTAAATAAGTACTTGGTTGTTACCCTTACGTGTTCTCCACTGCATGCCATCTTATACGGGCTAGTAAACTCAAGCACATACACAAGTCTCTTTCTGAAGGCTTGGGCAGTAGGTGGGTTTTGAGTAGCACAGGGCTAAGTTTCCCAATCAGAGAGCAGCAGCATGCCAGTCACTTTGTTATTTTCAGCGCAAGTGTGCTCAGCACAATTTTAGCTCAGTTTTGTTCAACCTCAGCAACAGTATGCTAATGTATTTCAACTAAAGAAAATATAACATCTGTTGTGGCTAAGATTGGATTTTACCGCTGAACTTTTTTTTTACTGCCTCTTTGCAGCCTACTGCAATTTCAAATAAAAGTTGTATCTTATGAAGAGTTCTGAGCATGGTTAGTAGAGAATAGATGCTCAGCAGTGTTTTGAGATGATTTGAATTACAGGCATTTGTCCATCCATCTGCTGAAGATACAGTTTAGAGAAGAGAGGTAGAAGGCTAGTTTCAATTTGAAAGACTTGTTATTTTTTTTTGTGTGTGTGTGCATGTCTGGCCCAAAAGTAGTTTATGAATCTGAAGAGCCTTTGTGATTACAAAATCCTCATTGTAATTTGGTCCAAAAGAGTGGAAATGTATGATTTCTTGTTTACTGTAAGGCCCAGAATATATTAGGCGATTTGCATAGGTAAGGAACTACATGCCATCTGCAACAAAAAAATTGGGAACAACTCGTTCTCTAAAGATTTACATCATCTTTAAATCTTCAAAAACTGCACAGAAAACCTTGAGGATTTAGAAACTGGGTGGTAACTTCACTCTAAGCTGAACCCAGAAATTATACTCTTAGCCTACTTATAAAAAAGACTATTGCTACTAACTAGTGACTACAAATGAGATTATATTTTGTTCAGAAAGTGTAGGAAGTCTTCAATTTACAATAAAAATGGATGTAGTCACTGTTATTGATACTTTTAAAGTGGAAATATTACGTTACTTTACTCCTTAAAGCAAGTTGAACGATGCTGATTATTCACAGAATATATATATATATTCACATATATACATACTGGAGATGAGGTGGAATGTAAAGTAAGCATACAGTTTTCACATTAATATAAGACTAAAGTAAATTATGCATTTTAAATTGTACATACTAAATTTCTGGATCTGACCATGAGAAGGATGACTTGGTATGAGTGATTGCATAGCTTATGACTAATGCTGATCTCCAAGACAGAATTTATCATGTGCTTTGAACTTTTTTTTTTTCTTTCCATTCCACAGAGGCATTCAGACAGATTTGTCCATTTGGAATAGGCATCCTTGTTGGACCTGGTGATGCAAGACTGGGTAAGTGCCTGAACTGCATGATGCTAATGCTGTTGTATCAATATGACATTTTATACCCAAAATCCGTTCTCAGTTTCAATTGAGAATAACATCTCTGCAACTATTTCCAAATACACAAATTTTGGAAACTTCTATAATTCTTCTCATTTATTTATACTAATTTTAAATTCAAGCCTGAATATGTCCTATGTCAGAAATTTAACTTTTAACTTTTTTTTTTAACTAGAGTTAAAAAACCTTTGGCTTTTTAATTTAAGCTGAGCAAATTTACTAGGAAACTTCTGTGAATGATTCTAGATTCTGTGAATCTAGAGAATGGATCACATAGCATACCTGCCTTTTCTTAAAGAATATGGGTAGCCTGTTCAGAGGCTCCAGAAGTACAAACCACAGTTTCCCAAATGCCATCAGTACATTCTGTTCTCACCCAACACATTTCAGCCTCCCTGGCAAAAATTTTCATTTAAGGAGCAGTGGATGACCAATATTTTTCATATGTACTCCTCTCCCTATGCCTTTCCCCCCAGACAATTTTTTTATATGATGTTTAGAATGAATTTCTTCTTTGTATTCTGAAAGCTAGCCTGTAAGCTGAATTCTTTGCTCTCATCCTAGTAAATCAAAATTCAAATATTTGTATTTTTGTTGTGATCTCAGGAATATTTCTTGCCAAAACAACATTGTTCTTTGGGAGAAGTCTAAAACCACATGAAGTAAACTGCTCTTAATGTGTTGTTTGTATTTCTGGTTCAGATGTGGATGAGTGCCTTGATCCAGATAATTGTAAATTTGGGCAGTGTATCAACACAGATGGGTCTTTCCGCTGTGAATGCCCATATGGTTATATCCTACAGGAAACTCAATGTGTGGGTAAGTACAGCTGGTTCATCTTCCATTTTAAAGAATCTGCTGAGCTGTTAAGGATTAAAGACATAATGGAGATACATTATTCTAACATAGAGTTTCCATCCCTGCTGATGTTCAAAACCTGACTAGGCAGGGGCTGTGCAACCTGTTCCAAGTAGGTCTTCCACTGTATGGGGGTTTGGCCAAGAAAACCTCCAGTGTTCTCAAATTATGACACAATTCTGTGACTGTAATGCTGTAACTTAAGTGAGTTCTTGGATTTTGTATTTTTTTTGGTTGCATATTGATGACATAGAGTTTTATACCTTATACTTGAGAATAACTGTGTATTCTTGCCTTGATTTAATTGCTTGCAGATACTGATGAATGTGCTGTTGGAAATCCGTGTGGAAATGGAACTTGCAGGAATGTAGTGGGAGGTTTTGAATGCACCTGTGTTGATGGATTTGAGCCTGGACCAATGATGACGTGTGAAGGTGAGACTCCTACATGTTAAGGACGGTCATTGCAGTTGTGTGCTGAAACAGTTTCCTGATTTCAGAAACAACTGACAAGAGTAAAGCAGCTTAAAAAGTAAAATACAGCCATTTGGAGCAATGCGTCTTTATCTGTAAAGGGAAAGCAAGTTCCTCCTTCCTGTACTCACCTCGAACTGAACCTTTTTCTTATTGGAGATTGGGTGAACAGGCTTTCAGGTGTTATCTACTACACGACTACCCAGAAGGGAGCATCTGGGAGTATGGTCTCTCCAGAACAGTCCCCAGAAATGCTGTTTACTGTCTCTAGGGGTTTTGCTCACCTCCCAGATGGGCCTTGAGTAAAGAGAGACTGTCAGTGACTTCTGAAATGTTAAGCAAAGGTGAAAGTAGAAAATGGACTGCCTGTTTGTTGTTGTTCGTTTGTTTTATTTTGTTGTTGTTGTTTGTATGTTTTTAAGGAAAGAAAGGGAGCAAACAGTGTAAACACATGTCTGTGTAAACACTGTACAATACAGTACCATTTATATGGTACTGTAAGCAGTACCATATAAAATTACTATGGTTCCCCTACATTGAATATTTTTTGTACTTTGGTCTCTCATTTCAGACATAAAAAAGTGAAAGTGCACAAAGAAGGGAGGAATAAGGAAGATCAGGGTTATAGAAGGAGCACACAGAAAATTAGTTAGACTAGAATATTTCAGTGTGGTAAATATGATTAAATGATTTATATTTATAAAGCCACAACTGGTGAAGGTACCAGAACTAGAAGGAACATGTTAGACAAACCAAAGAAAACATTTTTGTATGCATAGTACTTATTTAAGTAGTGGAACTCTGCTGCAGAGCATTAGTGAAGCCTCAAGTATAAATTGATCCTGAAAGAGTTTGCACAAATTTGTGTGGTAATCCATCAATGGAAATTAAACTTGATAGTATGGATGTGGATTTTGGCTGTGGAAGTGCTTAAACTGAGAGGCTGTATCAGGGGAAAGATCTCTGCATACATGGTATGAGTTTTATTTTCAATACTCTTCCCCTCCCATTGTAGTCAGAGAGAAGAATGTCCTAGGACATTCTGACACTGTCAGCTGACCTGACACAGCTGTTCTTAAATTATCTGCCACAATCTAGTTGTTTGCAAGCTCATACAAAAGAACGCTTCTATCTTTGTGTCAGCTCATGTTAGTTTTATATACAGTTAGAGCTTCATTCACTTCCCTGTGGAATTTGGTTCAAAGCTCAAATTGCAGAGGAGGACTTAGCAAGTGCATAAACATTGTTATATAGCAGTAATTAGTAGCCCAGAGCATAAGTAAATGCACTTCAAAATCATGTTTCTAGTGAGAATATTGTTTTATGGAATTCAGTGTATGAAGAATTTGAAATAGTGAATCTAGAATTTAAAAATAACCAGTCATAAAAATTGAGCCTAGAAGCGGAAAAGATGCAATTTTAAGTTAGATGGTATTTTGGCAGCATAGATCTGGAAATTATTTCTATAGGCTGCTTGCTATTGAAGATATTGAAACTTCAGGTATCTTTTAAACATCCTAGCATGTCTGGTGCCTGCTTCTCTACAGAAATGAGTAGAAATGTGGGTCCTCAACAATTAAAATTTAGCCCTTGCTAAACGGAGTTCTGTGGTATTGCCAATAAATAAAACCTACATGTTCAAGTCTGCTGCTTATTGCAAAAGCACGTTTTCACTTCATGTGGCCTTTGCTGCTCTGAATCTAGATGTCAACGAGTGCATTCAGAACCCTCTGCTCTGTGCTTTCCGCTGTGTGAACACCTACGGATCCTATGAGTGCAAGTGCCCTGCGGGGTACGTTCTGCGAGAAGACCGGAGAATGTGCAGAGGTAAAACTCCTACCAGATTCTCACAGTTACAAGATAATGATTTTAAGTTCCTGCAGGGGTAGGGCCCTGACTCACCGCAGTAGTGGTACAGAGTTTTAATCCCAGGAACTAAGTCAGAAGGAATTTGGGATGAAGTTCTATGGCTTGCAGTTTGCATTAAATGGTTGATTGTATCAGCCCTATCCTGCCTGAAATCTTACACATCTACATAAAGTGAGGTCACTTCAGATGATATGGATTTGTCTTGCCCCAATAAAAAGGGCATGTGGGAGAACTGAATTTGGTCTGTACTACATCTTGTATATAGTTTCACATAATAAAAGTGTGTGTAGAATTTGATTAGAATTAAAATTCCAAAGTCAGTATTAACTATTGTGAATTTTCAGGAGCATCTCTTTATACTATAATGTCTAAACCTTGTGTTTTAGATCAGGATGAGTGTGAAGAAGGCATTCACGACTGTGACTCAAAACAGATGGAGTGCAAAAACCTAATAGGTACCTATATGTGTATCTGTGGACCAGGTTATCAGCGCAGACCAGATGGGGAAGGCTGTGTAGGTAAGTGTGAAGCATTGAAGCTCTTGATACAGACAGTTCCTCAGCAGAGCAGATGATTTTGGATTTAACAAAGTATTAAAGAACCCAAGAGAAGAATTATGTAACTACTTGCGTAGTGGATCCACCAGTGCCATATATGTCCCTTTACTGTTCAGGTGTTCACACATCTGGGCAGTAAGTAGGAAATTTGGATATGGCCATTTATGTATTGCTCTTAGTGAAGAAAGCAGAGAATTAGACCCGCTGCTGTGAGCTTGTTTATCTCTGTTAATAAGAATGACTGTAGATCCTGAATTAGTTTAAAACTTTGGATAGCATTAAGAAGTACAGCTGTAACTGGGAACAGTTTTGAAAACCAATGAGAAGTATGTTGCAGAGAAAATTTAGTAACAAAACATATAATGTTGTGAGCTGGTCAGCTCTTTTTCCTCTGAAAATTAAATAAAGAGAATTTTTATTTAAAAAAATATATTTATGCAAGTTTAACAATGCAGAATGCCCAGCTTAAAAACTCCATGTAAACTTCTATAACCTGCTTCAATCCAGTAATAGACATGATTTTTCTCATATCATTTTGAAAACACAGATGAGAATGAATGTCAGACCAAACCTGGGATCTGTGAGAATGGCCGGTGTGTAAACACAGTGGGAGGTTACAGATGTGAATGCAATGAGGGATTCACTGTCAGTGACAGCCAGAAAGAATGCCTCGGTAAGTCTAACAGTAACACCCTAATGAACAATCACTTCGATAGCAGAAATTCTGTTTTCTGACACTTTATCTGTGGTTGTCAGGTGGGTTTTTTTTGTCACTCAGAGGCGACCATTGGTTGAGGCTGTTTCACAGCTTAATGAGTTACTACATTTTGTGGAAGTACTCAGGAGCTTATACTTAGAAATGTAACAGTTAATAAACCTGTGTTTCAATTTACATTCCTTCTAGAAGGGGCCTTTTTAAGTAGGTGTCCTCTTGCAACTTCTTTGTTCACTTGCTAACTGCTTTGATTAGTCAGGTTGGGTTGGCTTGCTGTGCAAGCTGACTGTTCGGTGGTGTCAGTCAGCTTGGAATTGCTCTTTTCTTTGGTTCTGATTTTCAGCCAGCCCTTCTTGTCTGGGATCAAACTGAAGCGTATCTTTTTATGAGCATAATGTAACTCGTCTTCCACCTTTTGCTAAATTTCCTGTCTTCTTTGTTTCCCTTAGACATCGTGCTCTCTTTCTTACTGCTGGTAGTTTTTCACTCTCAGTTCCACAGTCCCAGGGTGAAGTATGCCCTTTCTTTTATATTTCTAACTAAATTCCTAATATCTCATGACCCTATGGAGGTCATCACCATTAGGATTCTCTGTGATGCATAATTTGTCTTCCAGACAACAGGGAAGGCTACTGCTTCACTGAAGTCTTACAAAGTATGTGTCAAATCGGATCAAGCAACAGGAACTCTGTCACCAAGTCTGAATGCTGCTGTGATGGTGGCCGAGGCTGGGGGCCAAACTGTGAGGTCTGCCCCTTCCCAGGCACTGTGGCCTTTAAGAAGCTTTGTCCTCATGGTCGAGGATATATGTCTAATGGAGCAGGTACCAATTTACCTATTAAACACCGTCTTATGCAATTTATTGAGTGGTACATTAGAAAATCTTACTTTTTGCATAGTTAAACATCGATTGACACACACTCAAATGGGAATTTGCATGCTCACATTTGTTTGTGCTGTAGGTACAGATTAAGAACTACTTGTGTACATGTAAGTAAAGTGATGTTTGATTTACGGAGGCTAATGTAGATCAATTCCTGTTGTTTGATCACACTTAAAACTTGTTCATTGTACTTGAAAGTTAGATTAATGATCCATTCCATATTTTTCTACTTAATATTTCTCCTTAATCTGGGTAATATTTCATTATTTTATGTTTTTTTGTTTGTTTGTTTTTTGTTTGTTTTTTTTTAATGTAGGGACTTTTTTATGTCAGATTGCAAGAATCTACTAGAACTTTACAAACTTTACAAAATCAGCTCTTCATGGTGTTCTCTTGTGAACTAACCTTCATTTAACTGCAGATATTGATGAGTGCAAGGTTATTCATGATGTCTGCCGTAATGGGGAATGCATTAATGAAAGGGGATCTTACCGTTGTCATTGCAACCTGGGCTACACTACAGACATAACTGGCACTCTTTGCATAGGTGGGTTTTTCACTATACGGTATGTATATAAAATTTATTATGCTGTATACATATAAAGTTTATATACCAGGCATGGCTTGTGGAAGGAAATACAAAAACTTTGAAAAAATGAGGAAATTAAAATGTCTTTCCTTATGAGGTTTGGAGCATTTCAAAAAGCATCATGAATGTTGTTTGTCACAGTGGAGATATGTTTTTGCTTATTTTAGACCTGAATGAATGTAACGAGTCCCCCAAACCTTGCAATTTCATCTGCAAAAACACAGAGGGGAGCTTCCAGTGTTCATGTCCGAAAGGGTACATCCTTCAAGAAGATGGGAGAAGCTGCAAAGGTATATAAAAAACAAAAAACCACAGAACCTGCAGAAATTCATACCAATCCAAAAACATTTAAATGGTGTAAATAGCTTGTGCAGAATGGAGCTGGTGTTTCAGGTACTTTTAGTTAACTTGGATGAACATTGGAACCACAAGCAGTTTGCAGGTTGGTAGTAGTCAGTCTTTAAAGACTTCTGAACCAATGATATAAATGATTGGTCTTATGTTGGTAAGCATATTGATTTAAGCCATGTTTTTCAATGATAAATGTATCTTTATGACTGCTAATTATAATAATTCTAATGATCTGCAGTTCAAAGATGGATGTGGTTTGCAGTGCATTGTCCAGCATCAACAGAGTTTTAACCAACCACCTCTGCAGCAGGCTGAATAGGGGACAATGTTGCAGGAGAGATTTTGTAATGCTCGTTATATTTTAATTTATTTCTGTATCTTGTTACCAAAGCTCTGACTGAAACCACACAAGTTTGAGCAGCAATTCTAAACTTGGCGTGGGAAATGACAATATACTTTGTCATTAGTATTTAAATATTTCTATTGGAGTTATAGCAGGCTTCAGTGCAATACTTTTGTGCAATCATTTTGCAATCTGCCACTGCTTTTGATCAAGACTGTGACTTTGCATTTGTTGACTGTATCTAGAGCAGGCATTTATCATGTAATAGCACCTTTCAGGCAGATGAAAGTGGTGTCTATAGCCCTGCATTATCGCAAACATTAGCATAGCTCTGAAATCCCATCATAACATGTGGGGTTCCACATGAGAGGTACTGGAAGCCAGCTTGAAAAGTGAGGTGTGGATTCAAAAGCCTTTATTTGATACTTTATTTATTTGCAATCTCTTCTAAGTCCAACTGAACTGTCACATCCTTGCCAGGGAACATAAATGAAAGATATTTGCTTGTTTTTTAGATCTTGATGAATGTGCTACAAAGCAGCACAACTGCCAGTTCCTTTGTGTCAATACTATTGGAGGTTTTACTTGTAAATGTCCTCCTGGATTCACTCAGCATCATACAGCCTGCATTGGTAAGTGATGTGAGAATGTAGACACAGATTTGGGATTTCTTCCTGTTTCTTATTCCGGAAGCAAAGTAGCAAGAAGACGAAATAAGCTTCCTGGGAAACCAAATGGAAACAGGCCAGATTCTGATCCCAGGCCCACAGAACAGAGGTGGAGGTCCTCCCTACCGTCCTTTGTTTTCTTAAACCATGTCTTTGAATTTTACACTTGTGGGAGAACTAGACAGTAAGACCACTGATTTGTAATTTTTGCCTTACCCTTTCTTACCCAAGGAGCAATAAAAATAAAAAATCAGTTCTTTTCCTGTAGTTAATTGCAGGCCCACATTAGACATCACGTTGAGGCTCCTTTAAAAAATAAGCATGAAACATTTATGTTTCTATAGTCCTCCTTTAAATAGTTACACTTTAGGTCTGTGGAAATGCCTCATGTCAAAGTAACATTTAAGCTTTGTTTTCCTTCAGATAATAATGAATGTGCTACTGAAATCAACCTGTGTGGGGCGAAGGGTATTTGCCAGAATACACCAGGAAGTTTTGTTTGTGAATGTCAACGTGGCTTCTCACTAGATCAAACCGGGCTTAGCTGTGAAGGTAGGTACAACACATTTAACTTGATCTCGTCTTATTTTCCTTCATCTTCTTTTATCCTACTGTTATCCAAGGAGGGACATACAGAGTAAGCACCAAAACCTACAGGGTAAGCATGTGCAGACTGAAGAGAGGGTGAGGTATACAAGTTTATAACAATTTCCCCTAATGGGCCTGAATAAATAGATATATTGCAGGATGCTAGAGAGCTGATGTCTTCTGAGGAGACTTCAATTTAGTCTGGAATGTTTTAGTTTAAGAACCATAAGTTCAGTGAACTTCTGTTGAATCCTGCCTAGATTTCTGAGGGGCTCAACAAGGACAGGAAGTCTTGCATCTCCAAGGTGACCTGCTGAGAAGAGTTCAAGGGCTGGTGGCTATATTTCTCTGGGTCCCTAGAGCCTTTTACAGGAACAGGGTTTTGTTTGCTTTGAAAAAAGATACCCTGGGATTCCTGGGTTTGCTTAGGGAAAAGCAAGGAATTCTTTGCTGTGGAGATTAGGATCCTTAGGAAGGCCTTGTTGGTCTCACATACAAATGGCTTTCTTCTCTCTGCTCAACAGCAGAATGCAGTAGCTATGAAAATTGTGGCTGTATTTAATCTTTGTGTGGTTTTCTGTCCTAATTTACTTGATGTGAAGCCACAAACCCAAACCTGAAAGGCCTGAAGTGGGTTCCTGTGCTGGTCAGGGTTTTGGAAGATCCTTGAATATACCTATACATATACACAATTATTTGTAACATACTTTTCAAATATAGAATAATTTGAGCTTTTCTCCCATAATTCAGAATGTATCTCACCTTTTTAGATGTTGATGAATGTGATGGAAACCACCGGTGTCAGCATGGCTGCCAAAATATAATTGGAGGATACAGGTGTAGCTGTCCGCAAGGATATCTCCAGCATTACCAATGGAACCAATGTGTTGGCAAGTCACTTCTTAAAATTCATACATAGAAATGCATGTTACCTTTGTTAGCAGCATGTGAAGGGCAGTAGGACATTGAATGGGCCTCATACAAGCTCATCTTATGTAGGTAGCTGGAGATGTGTTTGACCTCTTTGAGAACAAAGAGCTCTGTAACTCTTTGTTTGGCTTTCTTTGCTTTCAGAAACATAAAAATGCCGTAGCTTATTAGCACTGTGGTGCTCTAGGGAGGTCTCTGCTTCTCATTATGCTTACCAAAATTCCTGACATTTTATGCAGCCCTTGCTGTGATGTTTGCTTGCTTGTGCTCCAGCACTTAATGCCTATTGCATACAAGAGAACAAGCGGGGAGCACAAACATAGGGTGGCCTTGAGTAATAATTAAATTAGCAGAGCTTAGGGTCAAATTAGAATCTAATAGTTGTCATGAGAAAAAAAATCAAATAAGCCTGTAATAAAGAACCTGCATTTTTAGTACTACTAATTCTGACCGTTGGAGGACATTGTGGAATGTGAAAAAGTGCAGCTTTTTAGTTTTGCAAGTCATCTTTGCTGTTTCGACGTCTTCCTGGGTGACAGCATTTAACTACGTGTATTTCCAGCCTAGTTTCTAGACCAGGCCCACGCTTTTATTCTGTTTTTTGAGATTATTGAATACTGTTTAGATTTCATACAAGGATTATCATTTTCAAAATGAAAAGACAGAAGGGCTTCAACTTTTGTGCAACAAATACTAATCACCAGACTTCACTAGGGAAAGTTAGGTTGGGTGCCACAAATGGGGACAGACTTGGCTGGTACTTCCACCTTCTTGGACACAGGGTAGTCCAGGCAGAAACCCAGCACTGTAGGGCAAGAAGTTTGGTTTCCTTGTGTGCTCATGGCACCTCTCCTTCCTGCTGGAGCTGAGCATGACAGAGCTGCATGTGTTGGAGCACAGAGCACCAGAGAGGAAGGCTGGCACCTGACGGCACAGCTAGCATAGAGTCCAAGGCTCCCGTACTTTTTTTTTTTCCTTTTTACATGTTTTTTTTCTTCCACCGGTCACCCAAAATACTGGAACTAGAGTTGGTAGCATCCACACTCCAGCTGTTGTAGAGCAAGGCAGAGTATGTCTTTTGGTGCAGCAACACTCTGTGGCACAAACAAGTTCTTATGGTGTGCTTCATTGCCATGGATTCAGCTGTGTTAAGTATGACATTGAGACATCACTCTAACTTAATGCCAAAGCTCCTCTGGGTTTTGGTGACACAGAATGCAGCCCCAGGTTGCAATATATTGAGTTTTCCACATGTTCAAATCATAACATCTGTAATTATACGTGCTTAAAATACTTATCAAGATCTCCTGCGCATATCACAGGGGAAGACTTCACGTAATAGGTTTTTCTGTGACACTTCTTTCCTGTTACTTGGCAATCCCACTTCTGCAAACAGTTTGTGTCTTTTTAAATTTATTTAATAAAGTATTCAGGGACTTCTGATGTTGCTGCAACACATACTTAGATAATCACTGAAGAATGCTTTGGTTCCTCCCATGCCTCGTGCTGTGTGTGACTGCATTCTCTGCTCAGGCAGTTCTGTAGTGCACCATGCCATAAATCACACTGCAAAAAGTAAAGGCACTGCTTTTAAACAAAGAAAGAACAGCCACATTGTTTGGAAAGAGACAATGATGCTCTGAATCAGTACTTCCGTCTCATGTGGATGCTCAGGTCAGAGATGCTGCTCTGGGCTTGATGTTTTTATCTATGCAGTGTTCAGATGACATTTCTTATGCATGTGCACACGCACACAAGCATGTGCAGTTGCTTTATCACAGAAAATGGAGAACAATAGCATTCAGAACATTTCAAAGCGATTTTGCCACATCAGAGAAAACATTCAGACCAACTGCATTTAACAAATCATCCATTTACAGTAAGCAAGCCTGAGCCGACCTCAAACTCCTACAGTGCCACACTTGGGAAGTTTGAAAAAGTGTTGTCTCACTGTGGCAGTCCTTTGAATCTTCAGCCGCTTTTATTTTTACTTTACTACTAGTTCCTGCACTTCACCTGTACTTAACTGCGTGTAGGGAGGGATTTTCAGTGCCTGGAAAAGGTGTCGGAGCCCAATTCCCTACTCTTCCCTTTAATGCTGAATAGAATTATCAGCATGTGATTACTAGACCAGATTGTCACCTGTACAAAGTTTTATCCTTCTCAATTGTTTCTGGAACAAAAAAGTTCCCTCCTCTGCTTCTCCACTCAGCCCCAGCTGACGTGGCATGAAGCATCCAGAGCAGCCCAGCTGTTGGGTTGTGTGGCTGTAGTCAGGGTGAGGCCGAGCCCTGTCCTCCCTTCCTTTCTGGACATCTCAGGGGGCAGCAGGTTTAGCAAGTCGAGCACGGCCTTTCTGAAGGGGTAGCTTGGGCTGGGCCTGAGAAACAGTTAACATAGTATGTTCTGCTTCCTTTCCAGATGAAAATGAATGTCTCAGTGCACACATTTGTGGAGGAGCATCTTGCCACAATACTTTGGGAAGCTATAAATGTATGTGCCCTACCGGATTTCAGTATGAACAGTTTAGTGGAGGTTGCCAAGATATCAATGAATGCGGTTCTGCACAAGCCCCATGCAGTTATGGTTGTTCAAATACTGAAGGTGGCTATGTCTGTGGATGTCCACCTGGTTACTTCAGAATAGGACAAGGGTAAGGGATTCTCATTTTAACCTAACAGACATAAAGGAGACATAACTCGCTCCCTTCTCTGTGGTGTGGCGCAGCAGAACCAGCGGGTTGTCACCACTGAAAGGTTGACAGGGTTGTGGAGGTGTTCAGGAGACGGATCCACCTGCCTGTTTTAGAGATGGGGGAGGGGAGAGCTAACAGAGAGAAGGGAGCTGTATGGGTTTAGTGTTTAAGGAAATTTCTCACAATTACAAAGTCCAATAATCTCTTTTAAACTACTGTTTTCACCTCTCTCCTACGTAGCCCAGCAGCTAGACAAGCTACCTGAGCTTGCCTCTTGGAAGCTCACACCTCTCACCATGATTGTGGTGTACACTTGTCTCTTTAAAAACAAACAAGCCCACCCCATCCCCCTCCAAATCCAAAGACAAATGATATTATACAGGAGGTTTCACCCACTGATTGGAACAACAATTTTGTATGCTCTTATATTCCTGCATGTTCCATATTCTTATCTGTGTTCCATATGAATTATTTTTTAAATAAATGTTTCCCTTATCAAGGAAACCAATTTTCACTTGCCCCAGTGGGAGTGTTAGGGCTGTGCATCATGTAGGACCAAGCACTCAAATGGAAAGCAGAAAGACTGTGGCTTAAATTTTAGAGGTGACTCAAAGTTTGGGATACTCAGTTGGCCTACATTATGGAAGACCCCAATTCTCAGATTTTTCAGAACTTTCTGAAAATTGGTCTGTTTTAATGTGTTTCAGGTTGGATGACAGAAATAACTAAGAACTTCTCAGAGCCTAAACCTGAGTTTTTAAAACTGTTTAATATTGGCAGGTCTCTCTTAGGCAAAGCCTCTTGGAGACAGAGTCTTGAAATCAAAGAGGCAGTTGCACTGTGATTCAGTGAGATTTTTGCCTGTTGAATTCAGCAGAAATTTTTTCTGGGAAATGAGTGCAACATAATTGCTTATTATTTGCATTCGCAGTCCCCAAATTTAGCTTTTGATAAGATATGTCTCTCACTATAATTAATTTTGGATTTCTTCCTTCCTCAGACACTGTGTTTCTGGAGTGGGGCTAGGCAAAGGTCAAGGACAAGAACTTTCACTCAGTGGAGAAGTAGATGACAACTCTCTCTCTCCAGAAGCTTGCTATGAATGTAAAATCAATGGCTATCCCAAGAGAGGAAGGAAGCGCAGAAGCACTAATGAAACTGCAAATGAAGCAGAGGTAATTGACCCTTTTCAGGGGGAAGGGGTTTGGTGTTATCTTGTGAAAAGCAATCTTAGAAGGACTTGGGCCAAGAAACAATCCCACAAGAAAAAATTATACGCCAAAGTAGACCAAAGAGCTGGTTTTGGACTACAGGTGTCTGGGGGGGGAGGCTGTTCTGAAATTGTTCACTGTCACTAGACTAAGGTCATCTTCTGCAACCCTCACCTTTACCTGTCACATCAAACGGTAAAACAACCCACCCAGCTATCTATAGAGGTTAATGCACTCCCCAGCAAAGCAGGCTCTTGATGTTAGAGGATGGCAGATAGGTTAAAAAAAAAAAAAAAAAAAAAAAATGTGTGTGACCTTGTGGCCAGGAAGGCAGCACTGTTGTTCAGGGTGAGGACCCCACCTAGCAGGACCTGTCACCACAGGCCTTCCTGGGGCTTGTCCACACCCTTGCAGTCACTCAGGCTGGGCTGCCAGCCCACGAATGAAGCTGTCAGCGGGGTCACTTGTGGTGCTCACTGCTGGTCCCAGTGGAAAGACAGGAGGCTGAGCTTCAACTGCCATCACTAGGAAGTCCCTGGGGACAGTGGCAGTTTCCATTTGCCTGTGAGTGGGTAACTGTGTGTCAGTAAAGTGCTTAAAATCTATTGTGCTCACCCAGCTCTACTCTTTCTTATCTGTTTTCATTGTTTTTTTAGCAACCAAAAGTTAGTGAGTGGTTTCAATGCCCACATTTATATCTGGGTGAAGACTGGTCTGCTGTGTGACAAGTGACATGTGTTGTCTTTATATGAAGAACAGGCACCCTTTTTCATTCATCCTGTATGGAGATATTTTTCTTTAGTTCTTAGAAAACATTTCTCAAAATGGGATTAAAGTAACTCCCCCAGCTGGGGTTTGTTCTGAATTGATCACAGCAGTGAAACAATATGGCAGTTGTAATGCTGTTTGTTCTTCAGCTGTGCTTGCGGCACAGGTGTCCAAAGTCTGCCTGCTCCCAGCACCACCCCTCCCACTGTGAGTGCAGAAGTTGTGGCAGAGGCATGGTCCTACAATGTGTCATGTTACTGTAATCTCTCTTGAGCAAAACTCCCTGCATTACCTAAGGAGTGCCACGTTGGCTTATTTTAACTTCTTGTAATATAAGGTCAGAAATTTCTGCTTGAGTCATACAGTGCAGTGTCCCACTCAGGTCACTAGACTTAAACCTTGTTCACACTAATTATACTTAGACTTTACAAACAGTAAACAGCTTGCAGAAGTGTTCACAGTCATTGGATGTCCCAGTTCTTCATCCTTTCTATGGTGACAATGACATTAAAGGTAGAATCATAGAATATCCTGAGTTGGAAGGGACCCTTAAGGATCATCAAGTCCAACTCTTGACACCGCACAGGTCTACCCAAAAGTTCAGACCATGTGACTAAGTGCACAGTCCAATCTCTTCTTAAATTCAGACAGGCTCGGTGCAGTGACCACTTCCCTGGGGAGCCTGTTCCAGTGTGCAACCACCCTCTCTGTGAAGAACTTCCTCCTGATGTCAAGCCTAAATTTCCCCTGCCTTAGCTTAACCCCGTTCCCGCGTGATGGGACCTGCCCTGATCTGGCCAGAGAAGCAGCAGGTCATGGCAGGTCTTAACTGTGTAGGAAAAAGTATGTGTCTGTGTGTGCAAATGCGTGCATTCTATTCAAAATACAACCAAGAGACTCTGCACACTCCTGTAAAATGTTGTCACACCATCACTACCCTGAGTTGTTGTGTGTACTCTGCTTGCGTGTGTATGCCGAAGAGCATATTTTCCACATGTGAATACAGAGGATTTGGGAGCCAGCGAGCCATTTCCATTAAGTGCTCAGTGAGTGGCTCTCTGCTAACATGGGAAGGCAGGAGAGTGCTTTTGCCCTGAAGAGTGGATACGTGACTGTACTTTATTCTGACCACTCCTAAGACACCAAGAGTGGTTTAGACAGATGATGTTACAGAATGTCCTTTTAAAAGTTATTTCATTAGTAACAGATGCACTGGGCAAGAACTACGCACACAGGCACCTGTGAAACATTGACAAAGCCGACTAACATTGTTTGTTCTTGTGCAGGATCAGCAAGAGCCGGAGCCCCCGATCAGCCTTGCCAGCTGGGATATTGAGAAAGCAGCAGTCTTTTCTATCAACATCTCTGATCTCAGTAACAAAGATCGCATCCTGAAACTGCTTCCTGCCCTCACAACACTGACAAACCATAACCGATACTTAATTGACTCCGGAAATGAAGATGGTTTCTTTAGAATCAATAAGAAGGACGGGATAAGTTACCTTCATTTCACAAAGAAGAAGCCAGTGCCTGGAAACTATTCATTACAAATCACTAGTATTCCACTCTATAAAAAGAAGGAACTTAACCAGCTTGAAGAGAAACATGACAAAGACTACCTCAGTGGTGAGCTGGGAGATAATCTGAAAATGAAAATTCAGATATCACTTCATTAATTCATCAACCAAAGACCAAATAATTAAACCAAAGATAGATAGGTAGGAATGAATATTCCTCCCAATCAGATTCTCCATATCATAGGTACAATCTTACATGAGTACATTTGTATGAATGAGCACTATTATATTATTACATAAACAAGGTACAGGATGAATACCCTAGCTCAAAACAACCACTTTCTCAGGCTTTTAACTGTAGCTGAGCTACCTTGATATGTTGAATCTTGAAAACTGGGACTTTAACCATTGGAAGTTGGCCACTGATGCTGAGACACATCATCATTTCAGCAGAGGTACAAGAATGTGCTTTCAACTGATGGACAGCTCTATTTTTGTAATTCTTAAACTTTGCTTCTCCAACTACAACTTACTAGGTCAGCCATTTATGATATCCATTTGGTGCTAGTAAATTTTCAACCTAGATTTATAAATGCACTGTAATATTTACACAACTTAGAAGCCAAAATTGCCATTATTCAGTCTAAATACTTCAATCAACCAAAGTTAGCTCAGTAGTTTATTTCAGTTATGCCTATAATACATTACATGTAAATTAAGTGTGTGTATACTGTAATCATGTTATTTTTATCAATGAAGCATTTGTAAACTAGATTAATAATACCCTTAATGTGAGGGTTTGTAATGGTGCTTATAAGACCAACTACTTGTTAACTGTATACACAAACCTGATGATAAAGTTTCTGTGACTTGCCAAAATGCACTGAGGTCAGTAGGGACCATTAAACATTCTCAAAAGTCAGATGACAATCAGTGCCATCCTACACCATGACATTATGTAATGTGTTAAGAGTACCCATAGTCATTCATATCAACAAGGGTTCAATGTCATAAATGTCACAATAAAACAGTTTTTTTTTTAGTTTATTCTGTGGCCTTGTGTTCTTGCTAAAAGTATGATAAACTGAGTTTTTATGTTTCAGACATTTTTGGTAGGGTTGGTTGTGTATCTGTGCACAGGTGATTTCTTCTTGAAGGCATGCTGCTATCATTTGTTCATTCTTCATGCAAAGGAAGAACTGAAGAAATACAGAAACCTTCACAAATCTAAGCAGCAGTGGAACTCTGTAAAATAATTGTGTGGCTCCAAAAAGTGCGTTAGAACACTTCCAATGACTTGATGTGAATAATCCTGTCAATCAGTAACTTGATTGCCAAAACGTGCAGAAGTGGATGTTAAATCATTATACAAAAAAAAAAAAAATCAAAGTTGTTTGCTAAAACTGTTTTGACTTGTTTAAAATATTCCATTCTTTTACCCCCACTTCAACAGCTGTTGTCAAATGATCCAAGACTGATTGCAAAAGGGATAATCCAATACCAAAAGCAACCACTAGTTGTAGGTGGGCTTTAATAACAAAGGAATTTTTCACTGATGTCCATGTTCTTGTATATGCAAGTGCTGTGGTGCATCTTTTAACAGCAGCAGGATGTTCTACTGAGGTTTGATGCTACAAAATCTAGGGGGGGGAAATGAAGAAAGTGACTGGATAGCATTGTAGTTGACAGAGGGAACATACATTAAGCTATAACAACTTTGAAAGGGACATGTACTGTAACAATTTACCCTGAGTTGTATTATTTTCTGTAATTAGATTTCAGCTGCCTTGGATTTCTTCTATAACAAATACAACTATATGGAAAGGAGCTTGGTGCACAGGGTTAATTTGATATTTGTAATGGACTATTTCTGGATTTTATTTGTTAGTGTGCCAAAATCTTGAACAGTGTACTTTTTCCAAATATTGCATAACTATGGCAAAACATAACCAGAGCTTTACAGTTGTACATGCCACTTCAGTTTCAGCAGGTTGGGAGTGTTTTCTGATGCCAGTGGCAGTGTGCAAGATTGTATGGTTTCTGGTTAAGGTTTGGGTATTTTCTCTCCAGCCCATGAACATTAAGAGGAAGTGAGAAGAGTAGTTTTAGAAAGAACTGTCAGGACTGTGTCAAGCAGAGTTAGTTTGGCACTGAAGCTGCTGTATAACACCTTATTGTGCTGAAGCCTTCAGTTGTGTTGTGTTCCAGCAGTCCCAGTGTTGTCTGCGCAGTGGATCACCTTTGTTAAGCTGCAGAAACAAGGGAGAATCGGAGTATCATTATTTTGTGCTCCAGGGAGGAGACCAATTTGAAGTAGTTCTATTTTTCTATCAACTAAAAGTCAATTTTCAAGTAATTCCAGTATTGTGCTATAAAATATTGACAGCATCTCTTTTAGTGGTTTAACAATGGAAGGCACACTCTTGCCTGCCTGTTTTAGTTGTCATATATGCATAATTATTTACAATTGCTTGAATTTCTCCAGTTTTCTTAAATTCCCAGTGAAGCACAAAGCTTGCATGATAACATTGAATGAGACCTGCAATTAAAAAGTGGTTTGTAAGCTACAAGTGTGATTTAAAATATTTTCTTGTATTTGATTTGGCAGTGGGATCCCAGAGAGACTCTAAGCACTAGGTAGACTAAAGCAGAGGTCTTTTCCAATGTGTATGCTTTTGCAATTAAAGGCTATTTTTCAACTTTGAGGAAATAAATATTTGAAATAACCATGTGCTCTGTTGCGATTGTGCATATGACTTGGCATGGATATATCCATGCTTGAATGCATGGATAATAAATAGAGGTTTTGGTTAACTGTTTAACTAAGATGGTTTCTTACTGTACATATCAAATCATTCTTGTTGTGTATTGTAACTGTATCTTGTAAATTTGACAGCTGACGTGTATTTTGGCAGAACATGACTATTGCTACAGTCTCCCTTTTAACACTGACTTTCAAAGGACCCAAAGTGTTTGCTTTCTTACAGCAGGTCCCAGCGGGTCACACTCAGGTTTTCTCTGAAATAAATTATCTGCATGGTGATTCAAGTTCAGCTTTGTGCTTTGGAAGAGCTAATCTGGGCAAGACTCCTGAGCACAGACAGTTGTCAGCTGTTTGGGGAGCAAGGCACTACGACTGTCACCTAACAGCTGCCTACAACTCCTGGGACCCTGTTGGGGCACCTCTGGTCTCTGCCAGCAGCATTGCGACAGGTAAGTGCAGCACAAGGCAGCCTGCAGCTGCTCTAAACCAAGCTGGAGGGGGAGGCGTTGGCATTCTAAAAGCCTTCTTACCACCTTTAAAAATTCATGTTAGCTGTGAAAGAATCATTAGGATTCCCCATTTAAACTGATGCTGTACTGGAATCATCAAAACCTCACAGTACTCTTATGGGTCTGATGGCTTCTGCCAAAATGAGTCTGGTCATGAATGGTTATAAATGAGCAAGGTTAACAGCTTATGTTGCAGTGTGGTACTGCTACTTCCTGAGTAGGTATGGGAGGGGAAGGAGAAAGCTTCCCTCCTCTGAACTTCACCATTGTGACAAGATAATCCTGCATTTTGAGTTGCAAAGAGGAAGCCAGAGTTCAGCAGCTGTTGAGGCCACGGCTGCCTGTGGAGCCACAGGAGCTGCGTACCCATTTTGCAGTGGTCCTGCAGCTGACCTGCATAAGGTAGCACAGAAGGTAACAGGACAGACACACGTCTCAAAGCTGGGACGTCTGAGCCCAGGATCTTGCCTACTTCACCCTCTCTCTGGAGCAAGTCTTTAAGCTCAGTCTGCTTTGGTTGGCTTCATGCTTGT
Organism: Anas acuta; assembly: GCF_963932015.1. NCBI lineage: Eukaryota > Metazoa > Chordata > Aves > Anseriformes > Anatidae > Anas > Anas acuta. The sequence continues at coordinate 20,774,804 of NC_088990.1, forward strand.
GGGAGTGGCCAGCAGCTAAGGCTAAGATAGAATGTACAGTGGGCTAATCCAGTAAATCCAGGTTGGCAGTGTCCTGCTGGAACATTTGCCCAGAATAAGCCCTCGTTTTTTCATGATGTTGGAGGATAATGCTTAGCTAAAACCGTTCAGAAAAACCCCAGGGATTCTAATTGTTGACAGCGGCCTGTGTTGGATGGCTGCAGAAACCCACGCAGCCCCTCTGGGAGCTCCTGCAGTTACACGTTACACGTTGTTGTGGAGGGGGCTCTGCCTGCAAGCCTGTGTGTTGACATCACTGGTCTGGGCATCATGTTTGATTCCAAGTGCCCACAGTCACACTTGCTCTGGGTGCTGTGAGAGCTAAAGAGGGAAACTTTCAGAGAGGGTGAGCATACAGCTCTATTTGAGGGAAGAATATGGCATCACTTATGCTAATGTAAATGGCAAATGATTGCAGTGAGTGCAGTAGTAACAAGAGGGAGGAGAATGCAGCAGTTATTCAGTTGCCCAAAACACCCCAATGCACGTGGCTTTTGCTTCCCCCACAGACTGGACCTGTGCTGTCCCTGTTACCTTGGAGGTGTTCAGAGGCAGGACCTCATGGTGCTGCTGCTGTGTTCAGGGAATGCCTTGCTGAGACCCTGGTGCCCCCAGAGAGACCGAGAACAATGGCTGGTCTCTCTCAAGTGGGTCATGCAGTTTGGTTTGCCTAAAGATGAGACCATCTCTTTTGCAGCAAAATCTTGAAGATGTTGATGACTTCAGCTCTGACAAATTCCAGCCATCTACTTCTGCTGTCCTTAAAACTTGCCAAATACTTCACACCCTTGTAACAAATGCTTTTGAGGAATACTGTGCCCAAGCCAACTCCTCAGTTCAGAGCAGCATTTAGGCTGGAGAGGTCACTGCAGTGTTGTTTAATGTCAGGCTCCCCCTTCCATTTCTAACGGAGCAGAGGCTGAGGCTGCTCGGGCACTGGGAGCGTGCTGGTGAAGCTGGGTCAAAGCCTTGCACTGGTGCAGGCAGGCCCACTGGGTGCTCTTGCTGCTTGTTAGCACACAGCCAAGTCTTAAACCTGCTCAGACACATGCTTACAGGAGTATGTAAAAATGTATATTTTTATTTCTAAAGAGTCTAGAGGGAAAACTTTCTCTCAGTGCTTCCAGTCTGAATTCACACTTGTGCTAACCTTTTGTTAAGTACCCAGGAAAGGGTTTTTCTCCTTCCCTCTCTTGGGCTGGACCCTTCCCTCCTGCGTGGCAGCAGCACGGGTCCAGCCCTCGCCCTGGCTCGGTGCTCACATCTGTGGGTTTGTTTGTTTATGAGCTTCTCTATGGCTCCCAGGGCTCTAGGATATGAGTGCCTCAGACATGCGTGTTGATCCTCACTACACTCTTGTGAGGTTAGGATGTGTTTGTCATCGTCTTTTACAGGGCAGAAACCAAGAACCAGATGTTTCAGTTTGGAAGAGCCTATAGGCCGTGGCTGTCCTGCCTGGAGCAGCTCTGAAGTGCTGGAGTGTCCTCAGAGCAGAGAACATGGAGCCACATGGGCTCATCTGCTGTGACAGCCCTGGCATGCATGAAGCCATGGGAATTGTCCAGCTGCAAAAAATGTCCCAGCACCAGTCCTCTGGGTTGGCCATTACCCCACAGAGCTCCACATGGGATGCTGCCATTGCAGGTGCTGCAGCACTGGTTAGAAAAATTCAGAATGGTGGTTCCTGGTAGTTTTCTGCTGGAAAAAGGATTCTGGATGAGCACCCAGGTCAGCAGAGTGCATAGAGGTAATCAGAAGTGACACTGTTGGTGAGCAGGGCCTGGCTCTGCCAGCTTCCCCTTTTCATCGCTAAAGCTGCTGGATGAACCAGCCAGGAAAACAGGGCTACTGCTGAGTTTTCTTTGGAGGTTGATTCTTTATTCCTATCATTCCTATGTGAGGTGCTTCAGGGTGATTCTTTTTTTCCCTGTGACAACCAAGAAGAATTTTAGTCTATTTTTTTAAGCGTCTGTGTGGAGCTCGATTTGATTATAGATGTAGCAGCACACTGTGTTATTCAGCTTAGACAGGTAGGAAAGCTGTCTGAACTCTAATGTTGTATGTATGCTTGCAGTTTTGTATAAATGCATTGTTATGTTAATCATACTAAATATTAGAGCCGTGAGAAACATCTATAACCAAACACAAAACAGGTGAAACTCCCCTGGTTTTGGGTTTCATTACATACTCAAGGCTCAGGCCAGGTTTGTTGAGGTTCATGAACCTCTCTGAAGCTGGGCTCAATTTCAAGCAATCCTGGGCCGAGTTTCAGGCAAATCTGGTCCAAGCTTTGAGTAAATTTGGAACAAATTTTAGGTGAATAAGAGATGATTTATGATTTTAGGTTGAAACCATACAAACTGTGAAGTCTTTGCTTCGTTTCAATCTGTAACCAGGAAACCTTGGCATTTTGGCTGAGTTTCACTTTGATTTTGAATTTTGGCTGAGTTTCACTTTGATTTTGAATTTTGACCCTAAAAGCAAAACAGCTGGGACAAGGAGGTGCGTCTTGAGAATAAACAGTGCAGAAACTGGTTCACTGGGTGGGAACCCAAAGCCCTGCACCACGCTGAGCACACACCTGTGATGGTCCACCAGCCGCGGGGCTGTTCCCACCCTGAAGGTGCTTGTCCCTGTGCATGTCCACTGTGCATGTCCGTCCAGCAGTCTGACACAGCCAGTCCTGCTCATGTATGTCCTCCAAATAACTTAGCCTTCCCCAACCTCTGAATGTGAGGTTGTATGTACAACTCCTAAGTCTGGAGTGTACTGACTTCAGGTTTGACTTGTGCAACAATGATCCAATCTATACTGCATGTTTGTGTTTTAAGGGGTAAATTCGGCTAAGAAATCTACACAGGGGAACAAGGCCCAGGGTCATCATCCCCATGCTGTGTTAAAACATGGCTTGCAACCAAGCTTATGGGGAAACAGACTTTCTACCTGTTGCTTCAATGAGCTCCTGAGATTCAGAGCACTGCAGCACTGGTTCTCCAGCCTGGAGATGTCCAGAGGGTCTAAGAAGTCTCAGCTTGCCAGTCCTGCCAGGTGGTCCACAGCACAGATACCTTTAACAAGAAAAAGAGATGAAAACTCTCTTATGCAGTTTTCTTCAGATTCATTCAGGCATTTTAAAGGGATCTCCAGACATAAACGTGTCTTTTTAAATAAAAAAGTATGTATCATCATTAAACCCCTTGATCATGAGATCCTTTTTGCGCCAAACATAAACTGTAGCTGGAAAATATTTGCGCAGGACCTGGCTTCAACTGTCAGGCAAAATATGAACAGCTGAACTGGGAATGTAAGTGCTGAGTCCAGAGTAGAAGGTGATAGCACAACTTGCTGCTTTGAGAAACACATGACTGGAGGGATGGGCAGGAAGGGAGAAAGAAAGTGCCAGTGCGGAGCAGACAAGGAACCGCACTGTCAGTCTATATCCACATCAGTGCAAAGCTGAAACAACAGGGAACTGGGAGAAGGGAGAAAGGGAAAGAGCGACTCAGCAGCGCTGGCTCTGCCAGCTGAGGGCCAGCTCTTCAAAGGATTTTTTGAGATGAATCCACAGCCACCTGCCCTTGTGGTAGCCAGCTCCACAAGGCTACCAGCTTTAATGTAAAGCCTTCCCCATTGTTTGGCACTCCGAAACCAACGAGCACTTGGAAGGACTGTAGAGCTAGTCACAGGGCTTTTTGTACCATGTCTGCACTAAAATGGATCCAGTGCGGAGAGCAGGGGCACTGTCCCATCAGTGACTGGAGGTGGAGCCTAGTGGGGAGCTCTGGAACTGCCTGGCTGTGGGCCCCTGGCAGTGACAGGGATGTCACTGGCCTAGGTTGTCCACTGGCAAAAGGGCGATGAGGATACTTCTCAGGCAAAAAGCATACTAAGGAAGACTGTTGAAATGCCCAGAGAGGAACATGGCTTTCTTTGCCTTGTTGTTTGTATAGCTGTATATGGCCAGGTTTCTTTTTGTGCTCAGTCCTGAAAACAATTTTCCTTCTTTGCTGCCTTCCTGCTGTGCTCATTCTTTTATGGATGAGGAAAGACTCAGGCTCACCCACCTTATCTGAATCCTGAGGCAGAGGTCATTGTTCTGGGACAGAAATCTCTTGCCTACTTACCAACTCCTCTCTGCACTAGCAAAGACACCGGAGAAGATAGAAGTAAAAATACATAGTCTCTTACTTAGCTGGGAAAGTTACAGATATTTCAGCTTGTCCAAGCACAGAGATGTAATCCAGGCATGACTGGGTTGATGTGTAAGGCAAAGTCCTTAAGAAGAGCTAAACTTGGTGCACATCCTTCCAGTGCAAAATTTGTCCTTCTGGGGGTAGTTATATTTGTGATATTGTGAGCAGAACTGGAAAATGTATTCTAGAAAGCATTTTCATATCAAGCAACTGCTTATGTGCAATAGCAGGAAAAAGGCTTTTTTTTTTTTTTTTTTTTTTTTTTTTTTATCTGCCTGTTGTGGTTTTGGGGCTGTGGGACTGTGGCTCCCCTTTGGAGGGTGTAGTCCATCTGTGGGGTGGTAAGAATTTACCAAATGAGCCAGACAGAAAAATCCCCAAAGCCTGTCAGGACCAGATCACTATGTGACCTTCCCAAGTACTTAGTATAGATTATTAAGTCCTTAAATACAATTTCTCATTTACTGAATTCAAAAGAAGGGTAACCAAGCAAGAAAGAATTTAACAGATTTCCCATTCCCCTTGTTGAAATGGTACTTGCCAAAGGCATAAATCCCCTTCACTGAAAGCTTTTCACTATCATTATTTTAATGCAGTTTTCAAATCTGCCACTGTAAAAGATGTCTCAATACTTTCTCAAGTGTTCTCACAGCACTTGGAAGAAGTAGCCACAATAAAAGATGTGAAGCGCTTTCCCTGAAGCTCTAATGTCAAATCACCATGGAGGCAAGAGGTTGCCACGTGTTCAACCAGTGACTGTTTCAACTCCTGGGGTGCAGCTGTGGAGTGAGACAATGTGAGGCCAGAGCTGGAGAATCCCGACTGGAGACTCAGGCCGAGAAAGCTGCTGTACAACACAGCACAGTTTGGGTGAGGGATGGACAGAAGTGTGAGAAAAGACTCCTGGGGTGACATATTCTTTATTTTCAAGCACCATATCACGTCCACCTTGCATGGATTAAGACTGAAAGAGGCACCCAGCAATGAAGGGGAAGAGAGGGGGAAAAAAAGGCTGAAAAATGTCCATGGTGCATGTTCTCAGAGCAAGGACAAGATGCTTCCTATTAGGAAATAGAACTGTATTACAGCTAAGTCAGATCTGCGTGAACTTGCCCATTGTTTGTTTGTCCCTGTAATTTGATTGCATAACTTATGAGGCTGAATTCACCAAAGATCATACTGTGATCTATACATAGGCCTACTACATACTCCTATATCCCTAAATATGCTGGGAACGAGAACATTTTCTTCTCCACAATGACAGCACAGATAAAACCATGGAAGGAAATTGTGGGGTCTCAACATGACCACTGGGCCCAGGTTGAAGGCCAAGTCTGGCAGGAGTTGCACAACCCTCTGGTGATAAAGGCCAATTAATTGTGTTGGGCTCATTCATGCTAACAAATAGCACAGTTCTGGGTTCCCCACAGACCAGCCTAGAATTCATTTAAAAAATAGAGAATTGGTAAAGGCTTTACTCAAGGGAATCTCTCCAGCAGGCCCCTAAGCATTAAACACCTCATGTCCCTTATGATCTCTAACCAGTCCTGTGAGAGAAGCAGCTCATTGCTTTGAGCAGCAGACAGGAAGGCGGGATGAAAGAGAGAAATCCTGGCTTTACTGGTAACAGAGCCAAACCTCCAGCCCTGCAAAATCTGCAAGAAACTGAGCACTCCATTTGCTGTGGGTTTTAGCGATGCCATCAGCTTGTCTCAGCCAGGCAGTAGGACACTGTTCAAACCTAATTCAAGAACAAAGTCCAGAAAAAATAGTTGTTATCCGAGTTGCTGTGGTTGTGCTAGAGTTGCAGCTTTATAGCACAGGCTGGTTCAGCATGGTCACATGCTGATACCTGCCTGCTACTTGTGCAGGAGCGATGTACCATGAGGGTCTCGTGCATCCACTCCAGAGATAGAGCTCACATGGCAGAGATTAGCTATGGGTGCAGAGACAGCTGTTTCATTAATGCAGAAATGGCATTTTCAAGGCATCGTTAGTCTAAAGGCGAGTGAGGTGCCTCCACCTGCCATAAAGAAAATGCATGTGAATGTACAGAATTCTGTTATATGTGGATGTGGATCCTGATACTAGTTGTTCCCCTTTTTTGTTTCCTTGGAAATGAGAATAAAAGTGAAGGGCAACAGTTATTTTGGGTACTCTTAGCATAGGTTTGTCCAGATCTGCTCTTCTTGGGTAGATTCCTGTAATGGCAGGTAGGTTTGATTGTGGGTCACTCTGTGCATGCTTCACAGCTCCAAAAATGTGTCAGCAAACAGATCGCTTGTGACCCAGTGTCCTGTTCAGAATAGCTGGATTATGTTTATAAAGTGAGTAAGAAAGATGATGGTTGATCAGTATAACATAAACTATGGCATGGAAAATGAATTTTGAATGAAATGCACAGATAAATCATTTATCCTCACCAATACCCTCTCTATCCTGGTAATTGAGACCATGTGTTGTGCTGCAAACAATAACTATGGGAAATTACTCATGATTCTTCTTTCATAAACTTGGGAAATGAAAGTGATGGGAAGTATGATCATCTTTTTTTTTTTTTTTTTTTTTTTTTTTTTTTTTTTATGTTAACAGCTCTAAATTATTGGGGTGGGAAGAAAATGTCAATAGAACATAAAAGTGCTTTGTATAATGTTCATATTTGCTCATACTTTCAAATCCACTGTGGCTTATTAGTTCATGGGAAAAATGACAAAAAGGAATAAAACCCAGAAAATGAATCCAGTATCAACATCTTGCCTCTATAGTAACAGAGAAATTGTAACTTTTGGGTAAAAAGTGACAATATTAGGAAATGTGTGTTGGGCAATTGTGGTGATTAACCCTCTGCATCCCCTGGCAGCTCCACCTTCCTGCTAGCCTAACACATTGCTGTGGATTAAAGAGTGCACATTGCTCTGTGCTGCTCCTTGTGTTAGAAGCCTGGAGCTAGTGAGGCCCTTAACCTCTGTTTCAAGAGTTTATTGCTCAGCTGTAAAAATTCTCCCAAGGCTGAAACTTGACAGAAAAATGTCTCCGCCTGGGAGGAGTTTCTGTTCTGAGTTTGGTTTGAATTAATTCAGCTCTTTTCCACTTGCAGAAGGACAATAGAGCAGGATTCCCTCTCTCTGCTTTTTTCTTTTTAAATCCTGCCAGGGCAGTATATGACAGGCGACTCAGACCACAGTCCTCTCTGCAGCTGTGGCACAGGGTCAGTGCTGGCCGCTGCAGCAGTTTCCCTGCCCTGTAACAGGGCAGACTCCATCCCTTTGCTTGCACTGATGCTGGCTCATACGGTGACTTATGCCTTCTCTGAGCCAAGGTTGCTGAAGGCCATCTTGGCTATGGTGCAAGCTGAGGAAGTCCACCCTTGCTGCTATTCCTCAAGGGACTGTCTTGCTGCAATGCAGAACCACTGGGGCCACACCTCCATGGGGCTTCTGACTTCTCCCAGAGCAGGCTGGTGTGCCAGCAGGAGCCTGTCCTCCTGTGGTGGAGGTGCCCTGGTCAGCTCTGGGCTTTCTGTGGGGTACTGGGTGGTCAATTTCCTGGATAAAGGGCTTGGCCCAGAGGAAGCAGCTCTCTGCAGACCTCTGTCCAAGCCAGGCAATTTGTTTAGAGAAGCAAGAGTGCTAAATCTATTACCCTTCTTGCACGAGCTGCCTGTGGGGCTGATAAATCTATCATAACAGTCAACTCTCTATGAATGAAGTCAGGCCCCACCAAAGTCAGTAGCTGAACTACCATTGATTTCACTGGAACAAGGTTTTACCCCGATCCTTGAAGTGCCCCTGGGAGCTCACCCATGCTCAGCGCAGCCATCCACAGCTCCAGCGAGGGAAAAGATGGCAGAGAGCAGAGAAGAGTCCTGGTGCTGGCTCAGCTGAGCCTGGGTCCTGCTCAGCCAGCTGTGCTGAGAATACTGCTTTGGTAATACCAATGGCCTGGGTGTGAGATAGGTGTCATGCATCTGAAGTTGCTGACGGAGACACCTTGGCACATAAGCAGAATTTTATAGGTTAGTGGAGTTTTGCCCTGAGCTCTCAGAGGGCCAGAGCATAAGTAACAAACAAATAAAAATTTCTATGGATGGAGAGATATCACACCCTCAGCTCTGTTCCAGTAACCCAGCATCCATAGAGACTTCTCTGTGTTTGACTGACTGAACAGCTACTTGATATCATCCAAAACAGCTTATAAATGTTATTAAACATAAGGGCAGACCCATAATACTTGCCAACATTTATTTTAATAATGATGCTATGTTTGCCACTTCACAGATCTGACCTGTCACTTGAGAACTCAAATGACCTATAACTTTAGCTTTATCCTCCTATAAACCCAGGCAGGTGTGTTTGCTGGACTTGGTGCATTATGTCATATTGTATACAACTTTTTTACAACCATTTGCTTCCTGCTCATACACTTTCTCATCACCTCAGCACGTGTGACCCCTCGTGACAATATTTTCCCACCTACACAAGTAAATGTCCAAGCAAGGACAACATCTTATTGCAGAAAATGGAGCTAAGGTAGTTAATTGCTATTACTTAAGTTATTTCACTGGTTTCTTTTTGGTTTGCTGACTTTCTCATGCCTTTTCATTTGCTAAGTTGACCATAAGGTTTTCTCCATATTGTATTCGAGTGACTTTTTTTCTTTGACAGATGCTTTAGAGTTGCCCTCCCACTGATCACAGGTGAGCTCATATATAAATTGTGCTGTGGGATTTCTGATAAGTGGAGGTCTATCAACACTGATACTGGGTGGAGATTTCAAATCTGAAATAAAAACAGCCTATTCTCATAAAGGCATGGCTTATACATGAACTTTTTGATGTCTAGAAAGACCCAAGGTTCAGTCAAGTTCAGTCCCTGCACAGGCAGAGCATCAGTAGCAGCTCCTTCCCAATCGCTGTGGTCTAATAAAGGTAAAGCTCACACCACATCCTTTCATTTGGGTGGCTACTAGTCCAGCTTGTCATTCACTGCCTGCTTTCCTAAAAGGCTTATATGAGCGTAGCAGATGTTACATTTACCACTTGGTTCAGTTTGGCTCAATTTGACCAGTGGCTTTGCACTTTTACAAGGAAACGTTTAGGCACTAATACAGAGAAAGCAACTCTGAGTACTGAAGTTGGCTCATGGATTATAGTCACCTTGAAAGAGTTCAACTGTCCAACATTTGCCACAGTTTTGATCACTATCCTAGAAGGGGTTCCTTTCCACTCCTCCTCCTCATTATAGAGACTAATCAGGAAAGTGTTTCTTGCTCTTTTTTCTTTGAATCTAAAGTGCTGCAAATGCCTTTTTTTTTTTTGGGGGGGGGGGGGGGGGGGGGGGGTTGGGAAGAGTCCTTTGACTACCTTGTGATGGGATACCACAGAGGTTTTTACTTAAAGCTAAATATATATCAGGATGGACTATGAAAATCCTCCCATTGTTTTTATTTTCCCTTTTGCTCTTTTGAATGCACTGTTTCTTTCCGCTTTTTATGGTCACTTCAAATGTTGTTTTCCAGTGTTGTATGGCTTCAGAATCACTGTTCATGGAATGAAAGCGTCCAAAAGCACAACATCTAGTCTAACACAAGAACTCTTTCAGCCTTTTCAGTGGAATCTATGGTATCTGGCCCCTTCTGGTCAGAAGAAGCAGGTGGCATAAAGTCATATTTATTTTTAGGAAGAATAGAAACAAGTAAAAACTGATCTTTAACAACTCTTAATACACTGTGGTCTAATATGAGTAGCAAACAAGAGGCACCTCCTTCTCCTTTGCAGAGCTGGCAGGAAGAGACCCTGTGTCTGCAGTTTGCTCTGGGACCTGATACATGTATGACTTTTTAGTTCCACCTGATCTTCATGACATTAATGTAGAAAACAGTCAGCATCTATGGATGCCACATGCATGAGTGGATAAGGATGGCCTGTGCTTACTGCACTTAGAGCTTAAGGCGCTCAAATAACTAAGCAGTCTATTTTAAGCAGCTGTTTGAAATGGCTCCTGCTCTGAAGTCTGGAGGTAAATGCAAAGTAGGAGAGCATGATGGGTTAAGCAGAAGGAAACGTATTCTATGTAGTCTAGAGGAAGTACACACAACTCTTGTGGCCCTGTCATCTATGCCTGATTTGAGAAACCGAATATACTTACTTGGCCATCTTGAGCAATGAAATTCCCTTTGACTTCCCTTGGAGTGGTCCACAATCCAGTGGTATTAAAAATTACCTTTTCCAAAATTAATTCCTTTTCTTACGGATGCCACTAGAGTGAGTTGTAGTTATAGACTGAATAAAGTCACTCTAGAAGGACTTCATTGATTAATATGTAAATCAAATGCTAAGGAAAACTTGCTGGTATTGCAATATCCAGAGAATGATCTACTTCAAAATAACTTGCTCAGATTTTATGGTTTAACATTTGGAAAAAATCTTTCAGGCAGTAGATTGTTATAGAGATGATTAGCAGCCCTAACAGAGAGGTAGGCACACATTTAACGAACCTGCCCTGCAATTTTCAATCAATGAGCTTAGGTCGTCATTTATTTTGTAGAAGTTTGTTTTGTATATTCAGCATGATACCTAAAGACTGTGGTTTTTAAAATTTTTGTAGAGTGAATCTTTCCTGCTATAGCATGGGAAGATGCATAAGCAAGAAATGGCTGTTAACAGCTGCAAATATTTATGAAGGTCTCCTGTGCTGGAGGATGCTGGCAATTGAAGGTAGCTAGCAGGAGGCTACCTGGTGTAAACATCTGCAGCCAATAATTGTAGCTTGTTCTCTCCCATTTGCTTTCTGAAGACTTGTAGGATTGTTGAGCTGATCTGGTGAGGAAAGCACTATCAGTACTATCAGGATTTTGCCCTGGTGAATATGTAAGTAGGTCTTGTTTCCTTCAAATGTAAGGTGTTGTTATAGCTGGAGCAAACTCTATCCTTGCAGATTATAAATCAGTTTGGTTACCAAAGACTGAGAAATACACAATGAATGATGTGAAGCCTTGGTTCAAGGAGCACTTCAAAAGACTATTCTAGATCAGGAAAAGATTTATTTGATTTTCTAGGACTGATATCCTTTTTTAGGGAAAACTTTTATTTACTGGTGAAGCATGCAAGGGGAAAATTAATTGCTCTTGATAGCTGTCACTGTCTAGTTTGTGGGCTGAAAACACAAAGTGAGAAGGCATGGTAGCCAACCTGAGAATGATGTTCCCCAGTCACAGTAAGGCAAACAATGCTCTGCAGTGCTAAGTCCCAGCTGCTTTCCTGTCCTTGGCCTGTTCCCCACAGCTGAGGTGGCACTAGCATTACAAATCTTGCTAAGAGATTTCAGAAGACCCTAATGTCTAGGTACATCAGAGCAAGATAAAGGTTGTGAATCCCCACCAGTACAGATTCCCTTTTTGTATTGTGCCTGGCTGCTAGATAGAGACTTAGTGTGCATTTGTGTGTTAATAATTAAAGTGTTTATGATGTTAAAGGACAAATCACCCTCTCCTGGAAATTAAAGACTCATGCTACAACCTCCTGATCCTCAGTGAGTATTGCATTAGTCAATTTGTGGCCAACCCAGTAACTCGATAGCAGCAAATTATGTAGTTATGTGGGAATTCTGGTTTTTGGAACAGGCTGAGGTTCCCAAGCTCAGGCCCAGCACTGCTAGGGTGTGTCATCTGTATGAGGCACTTAGTGGGAAGAAAAAGCTGTGATGCCACACTCTCTAGTGCTTTCTGGAGGACAAAATATAGCAGCAATATTACATTAAGGTAAGAATGGGAACAGACAGAACTATTTCTCCACCGAAAACTTTTCTCTACAGTGAGGGACAAGTTGGCTAAACGGGTTTTCGGCTGATATGTTCAGTTACCTGTTTTACTTATGACTATTTTAGGCTTCAAGATGATGAATCTGAGAGTGGATTTGGGCCAATTAAATGTCCTGTCTGTACCTTCAATTCCATGCTTAAAAGTTTTAGAGGACCCACAGTATAGGTCGCTGGAAAAGACTGCTGTGAGATGATGAGTGAAAGAAACTAATCCTGATTTGTGGTAGAAGCAAGTCTTACTCCTGGTGTCCACTTACACTTGTGCTGTATTTAGTCTACAGCTAGAATAAGAGTAACTACCAGAATTTTAGCCCAACATCCCCACCTCAATCCAGACTGAAGGAAGAAGGATAACAGGTGAGGGCTTAAGACTCAAAATATTTCTCTTTCAAAAGAATTTCTCTTTTATTCATTTTAAAAATAGTTCTGTGGTTAAATCCCAGCCTAAATGCCACTGATTTCAGCAAAGTCAGGATTTCTCCTACTGAAAATAATCAAGGCTACCATCAATACTATCGTAACAGTCTAGTCCTTCTTCGTGCTTTCTAATGCACTCCAGACTTCAAATTTATTCTGCCATTAGCAGGAACTTAGAGAACTGGATTATGATAGAGCCAACTAATAATTTACTGAAGTAATAAAACAGTCAAAAAAATACTGATATAGCTTTTAAAAATAGCATTTATTTTTTTATTTTTTTTTTTGTTACCAAGTGGCAGATTCCACTCTCCCTCAACTATCTGCACAGCTTGCTTTGCTAAGTATTGGGGATGCCTTTGTGGACCACCCCCTGCTTTCAGCTTTGGAGAAGGCTTCTCAACACAGCTGTTCTGCAGCAGATGGGAAGGTGTAAAATCTAAGATACCTTCTTAAATCACACAGTGGGGTGTGTTTGTGTGTGGTGGGGTTGAGTGGGGAATTCCAAGAGATATAACTCCTGAATTCTAAAAGCGATATCAGTATGTTGTGGGGCTTTTTATTATACTATACAATAGCAAAAGAGATGGCTTTCATTTTATGCTTAATGATGTAACTAAATATATACAGTATTTCAGACATTTCTTATAAAAGAGCAGTATGGCTGTTTCCAAGGCTGTCATAGCAAATGTTTTTTTGGAGCCAAGATTGTTATCCAAGAACCCACCCAAAAATTTACTGTATGAGATATGAAGCAATAATGGAACCCACTGATTCATCATTTGATGAAACCAGGAGTGCCCAGTATTGCCCAACAGAAGGTTACACAGGGTCCTAATGAAGCTTTTCTCTTGCATAAAAGGGAACAGATGTAGCCAACCTCATGAGAAACAGAGCTGTGACCTGCTGTGAGCTCCCATTGGGCAAGATTTCTTTCAGATCTGAGAAACTGTTCTAGCTGAGTCAGAATATTACTCTGGTACCACCATGCTTCTGCAGGCTACATTTCCAGATTCAGATCTGGGTTGCGGTAGGCTGTGTTCTACCATTTTTCACTCAGTTTCTGTATTGGCAGACTATCTTTAGACCTTGCCAGGCTATTGAATAGCTGACTGCTGGCTGAGGAGCTCTGCTCTATGTGCAGAAACACTGCACAAAGTTGTCTTGCTCTAGAGGCTAGAGGTGTATTTCACACTGAGAATCAAGCCTTGTCACCTTCCCAAGTTCTCAGCGACAAGAGAGATCACAAATCTTCCTGCTGTACTTTGAGATATAACTGTAATAGTGTTGGGCCCAGAAGTAACTCCCATGGCAACAGGGTAGACTATAAAATCTTGTCTTTCAACTAAGGAACAAACGTGATAAAATGGCTCTTGTAAGCTTGTACCAGTTTTTACATAAAGATGTGCTATAGCGAAAAGGAGGTAAGGCCTCTTATATTAACTTAGGTGGGCAGAGAACAGGAAAGAAATACCGACACTGCTGCTGGATTGAGGAGTTGTAGATGGATACCTGCATCTCCTAATGAACTGAGGACTTCAGTCTAGACTAGAAATGCTTATAAATCCAAAAAAAATCTTGGTTAAATAGTACAATAAGTGATTGCATGCTGCATTTCTTCTGCACTGAAGTAAGCAGAACACTGACATCCATTACAATTACTATACACTGATGCAAGTGTTTCAGGGCATCCTGGTATTAAGGCCCAGGATAAACCCAACTACCATGATGAGGCATGTTTCCATTGGCATTCTTGTTGCCTGTCACTTCATACTAGAGTTAGTTGCTCAGTAGTGTTAGCTATTCCAAGTTCAAAACCAGATCTTGATTAAAGCTTCCAGGAAAGCACTGTGGATGTCAACAGGGCCTTCAGCATCAAAAGCACAGAATAAAATTATAGCTGAAAAAGACCCGTTAGGTCATCTATGCGGCCCATCTGCCAAAGCAGGATTGTTTTCTGCAATGTGCTTTTTCCCTTCTTTGTCTGTATCAAGCCAAAGGGGTTTCCACAGCTTCCCTTGGGAGACTATGGCATAGCAGATTAGCTCTTGCCTTTAGGAGTAACTTTGAGTTTGTGAAATAACAGAGGCATTCTAAGTTTCATTTTGATGGAGGAAAGGAACTCTGAGAGAAGGTCCCTGAGTCTTAACGACTATACCGTATCTCAAATGTAATCCTATATTAATCACTACTTGTGTACAGATCATATGAGGCTAACAGTGTCCCACCCTACAGCTGTCTTTTTCAGTAATTATTCCTTAGACAGATTTTTGTCATCTTTCAGTAGTAACTAGTGCACAAACCCTAACAATTGCATTTCTCTTGGCAAAAGTTCACAATTTGCCCTAACTAGTGTTTGAAGCGTTCTGTCTGCCTCTTGCTCCTTTCAATTGTGCCAAAGTTCTTTGGCAATTAGTGATGTGATGTTCCAGAAACCCATGAAGTTATTCCAGCATATTTTCTTTAGGTGAATTAAAACCACTCAATAGATACTTACTAAAAACAACTACATTTATAGATAGAGGACTTTTGACAGCTATTGGTTTAAGACTCCTAAATGTTTTCATTCAAATTCCCTGGGTGCCTGCTGTTGATCAATCATAACTTTCTGACATCTTGATCTCTTCCTAGGAAATGCTTCTGGCCAAATATATGAAAGTGCTTTTTGACCTTGGGTATTGGGCATTAAGAAAACATGAATCAATTCTTTTTCTAAGGGAATAAAATACTTCCATGACTATTAAAACAAGCAACGCTCTGACTTTTTTTGAAGATCTATGTATGTATAGACTATTGAAGTTGACTATGGACATAGCTCTAAAGGAATGCCACTACCCTTAACATTTTGATGAGGGCTGTATTTTGGCAGTTCGTAGCCACTGAAAATCCTATTCAGTATGCAGGACAGCTATCAGAGTATAGCTGCAAAGCTACAGAAGGCTATGATTAGTATCCTTTTGTGATTGTTTGAGTTGTACTCTGCAAAATGAACAAGGATTCAGAAGAAGTGTTTGTCTGACTGGAACTTTGGGTATGAAGGAGGGGAAAAAATTTGAATACCCAAAATGTCTTTGTTAGCAGTTGGATATAATTTCTTTTTGTTTAGCATTTGCAGATGGCTTTGTGTAATGCAGTAATATAATAAGAAAGCTTTGTCAGCAACAGACCAGGAACTTGTGCAGGCTACTGAGACTACATAATGTACTTCACTGTAGAGCAGCCCTAGAAGAGGCAGTAACGAAAGGTTGTAACGAAAAGGTTTTCCTTGGGCTGTTGGCACATTCTTTAGAGTACTAAACCAGGAGTTTGCTCTTAGACCTAATTTTATTTCTAATGCCTAATTTGTGTGCACTCTTCCTTTGTATTGGTTAAATAGAACTTCCTCTACTGTTCATTAGAAGTGAGTCTCACATGAATCTTTCAATGAGCTATTCAAACACCCCTTATACTGCTTGCTAGCTAATAGCACACCTGGAAATTCAAAGTTTGCCAAACCAGAACATAGAAACCAATGAGCAAAGAGATAAGGGGGAAAGCTGCTATCCAGGGAGACCCAAGGAATCATGTCGTGCTGAGCAATCTTACCACAGTCAGACAGCTCCGGTTTCAGCATTGCATCAGGTTTTGCTGACCTGTAGCTCTAGTGGCACTTGGTATTCCCTTACAGTTCAAATATAAGGGAAGCTGGTGGAATAACTTATTTGTCAGGTAGATATCGCTAGCAAACAGCTTTATCAGTGTGCATTGTTGTGTACTAGCCCAACGCTGTGATAAAGGTAACAGACAGCTATGGGTATTGCTTCGTATGAATTTGAGTGCCAGCTTAGGCGGACCCTATTCCTCTCCTCATCCAGCTGTTCTAGTATTTTGGCAGCTACTCAAAATGTCTTGGAGTAATTGTAAATAAGTAATAATTTTTAATTAGCTTGTATGCAATCCTGGTACCACTGATCATTTGCATGCTTTCTTAATACATACACAGCTATGGCTTCAGTATATGTTCTGAACTTCTGAAGGTTAAAGAGTTGGAGTCCAATTCATTATTATTATTAAAGTCCATTAATTAATAGTAATTATTAAATAATAATTAATCAAAGTATTTAATGTGAAGTCCAATTCATTATTATTATTAATGTGGGCCGGTAACTTTTAAAGTCAACTGTATTAGTGGGAAATGGTAATGAAAAAATGAATAGGTCCTGTTGGTAAGCAGGTGCCCAGAATGCTCTTGTAGGAACCAAACAAGAACATGAGATGTGTTTTTCTGCTTGGTCTGGGTTGTTCCATAAATGGTAAGTATCTCAAAGGCCTTCCAAATAAAACCAGATGGCTAACTCTCCCACGCATCAGACTTCCAGCCTGCTCAAAATACAGTGGTGAAAGGTTGCCTAGATTTGCCTGTTGCATAAGTCAATCTTACTCAGCTGGCATTTGGGAAAGCTACGAACAGGAGGCTGAAAGCTCTGTGCAGGTGGCCTGGGGGCAGGACACAATCTATGTTATGGTTCCAAAAATAATAGAAATGTGAAGACTTCATTGCAGCTTCTCTTAGCAAGAAACTGAGAAAAAGATGCAGAGGGCTGCACTTGGGTGAGGACTAAAACTCTGACAAAAGTCCCAGTACCTTGTTGCCTCCCCTGAGCAGTGTTTTGGTTTTTCATTTGGCAGCACTCTTCCAGGCAGTGGGTTTTATCCACTTTTATAAGTGACATTAATATGGTTAATATTAAACAAAGAGCCTCACCAAGCTGACAAATGGGAGCCTTCACACCATTCTTACACAGCTGTTTCTTCCTCTTCACATCAAGGGAGGGCAATGAATTCTTTGTTGCTGGAGCCATGATTTCCCGGCTTTTTCACAACTCCTTTTTCAGTTTTCCCACATTGTTAATGTTTTAAGGCAAGTTGAGAAGAAAGGTAAGAATATGATTATTTCTTATTTTTTCCCCCAAACATAATACCTTCTTTTCTTTGACCGCTGCCAGCCTATATTGCTATGATACACTGTTATAGGATAGGATGGACAAAAAAAAAGCCATATTCTTGCAGATTGTGAATGGCCTGAATTAGCTGTAATAGCCCTGACAGTTTGGACTCACTGCCAGCAATAACTTCTACGTGGAATTATAGGAAAGTGATGCTTACATCACACAGGGGTTTTAGCAAGGCAGCACTAGATACATGCTGCCTTGCTCTCTAGACATGGTACACACAATCAGGCTTAGTTGCAAATGAAAGGGAGAAGTTTTCTTCCAACTAGGACACACAGTTATTTTGTCTTGTCGACTTGAGACGACCTCTCGGACTAGCTAGGAATCCATAAACCACAAAATACTCACGCTAAAAAAATCTGGCTAAAGACAATACTTTCATGACTATTTGTTTTTTCTTTTTCCTTTTACAAAACAAATTCCTTTGCAATAATCAGAAGTGATCAAAAGAACCTTCTTCAGTTCAAGGACACCAGCTTTAAATGTTAAGGCTACAAGCAATATTAATTGATACAAAACTCTAGTATCTGTTACAAAATTTACTATACAAATATCTTCTAAAAAGTCATCATTTTTTTTGATGTCACAGAACAGTAATATTAAAGTCTATGGTGAAACAAGCAAATGTGCATACACAGCTCACATTTGTTTAACTAAGCATAGTTTTGTATATTAAAAACAGTAGTTGCTTTCTGGATGAGGGCTCTTGAATTATAAAATTAATTTGTCAGGTTTTCAGACTTGGCAGGGCAAAAGGTTTTCTTGCTGTGTTCTAACAGAGAAGGGGAAAAACACCACTTCAGTAGTAAAGGGCCAAACAGCCACATAGTTAATGGAGGGAAAAATTAGGAAAATAATTACGTTAATTCACTTCAGACCTGATCCTGCAACCTTTAACCATGGAATGACATTCTTTGCCCAGCAGCAGATCCAAATTTACACTTTACGCTTTACAGAATAACATCCTTACTGAGGTAGAGATTGCCAAATAGCTGTTAGTGAGGGAAGTGCCCTGTGTGCCAATTCTAGAAATCAGTAAGTCAGTACAGTCTGCCCTATATTTCCAGACTTTTGGTACCTTACATAACTAGGTACAAAATACTCATTTTTATTGCAGATTCTTTTCTTTGGAAGTGCAGTCATGTGCAATCAGGTGGAATAAGTGTGCTGATAATTTTCCTTCAGAAACTGTAATGACTAGCGATGTGGACTCTTTTTCTCTTCAGGCAGAAACCATGAGGCACTGAAGCAAGCATTCACTTTTCTTGCACTTGAGGTCACAAATTTATGCAAGTCAAAAATGTTGGACCTGCCAAAAACATCATGCTACACTCCACCAAATAAAAGGACACTGTTATTCTTACAAGGAAAGGTTTGACAGGACAGGAAATAGGCAGGGTCATAGAAGTTTACTTAATACTGAAACTTATTTAACCATCTTTAAGCCAAAATACAATGATAGTTATAAAAATATATATGGGGGGGGGGGAATACAAGAGTAGTGGACTGAGCTATTGTAAGAGTAGCAACCAACACAAACTAGGGAATTTTAATAAAATTTCCCTTAATTCATGTTACTGTATGTTACTTGCCTTTACTGGGTTAACATGCATTAACTAAGTTTTAATTTGTCCTGAAGTTGCGGCAATAAGCATCTGATTTGGAGAATCCCAATACAGTTTATCAAGCTATACGCTACTTCTATTACAATGCAATCCTTAAGTAAACTGCATTCTACTTAAAGGAATGGAGGAAGGGGGAATAAGAGAATGAACATTAAAGATAGGAAAAATGTTGCTGTTCATTACAATTTTCCATTTTTGTTGAAACACAGCAGGAGAGCAAAGCCACAGGCTTCTCTACTGCTCTTGCATGCCAGGAGGGATTATGCAAACACTGCAACCACCCAAATCTTATTTAAATTACAGTCATTGTTCCCCCTTTAATGGTTATACTTTTGCCTGCTTTCACTCAAATATTGCTGCATCTTGCTTTCCGCCAACTTAGTCCCAATGGGAGTCATCACCTCTTAATTACAGATGAATAGATCTCTGAAAAATACCTCTAGAAAAAAAAAAAAAAGTAGAAAAGAAAGCAAACTTTAAGTGCCATCTAGTGGCTGATTTATCGAAAAACATTAGATAGATCCAAAAACTTCTGAGTGTGACACAGAGAGTAATATAACTGTAGCTGAACTGAGGAAGCAGTGCTTGAATTCACAGCCACCAAAGACCAGGTTAATACTTTGGGGAAACAAGAAAAGGACTAGAAATAAATGGTGTTATTTCCATAATTTTTCTTTTAAGCTTTTAGCCTTAAGTGGAGAGCTCAAATGGTAGGAATCATTTAGTGATCATCTGTTTCCTTAAAGACTCTCATCAGCTTATTGGAATGTGTAACCTTCCAAGTTGTCGTATGTATTTCAGTTCAAACTGGAAAACTGAACCCTCTCACATCTCAATGGTGCCTAAACGATGGTGGTGAAGCTGGACCCAAGAATCTGAATTCAAAGGTTAGCCTTCTCCACCAAATTCATCTGGAGTTGAAGGTCAGATCTACCTCTATTTTTAACAAGTCAAATTCATTTCTAACAGAAAGAAGGCAGACTGTTAGCAGCAATATCCTTTTCCTTTCCCTGCAGGAAAAAGCCACTTTCTGCAGTAGACAAGAATTCCCCCTCCCCCAAATTATTTCCCATTGTAAAAGGTCCACATTCCTTTTACACAATGAGATTCTGCAGTATCATTCCTCAAGCTTTGCCACTTCTACAAATAGCCGGTAGTTAACAGTGTAAACTTTAAACAGGTTCAGACAAAGCTATTTATTTGTGAGACAATGGAGAGCAGTCCAATAGCATTTTAATTTAATTTAATTTTCTTCCTTTTTTTTTTTTTTTTTTTTTTCCCAAATAGCATTTTACTTCTAAGTTGCTTCAGAGCTTTCCATCTCTTTGGTCTCATACAGTGAGCCTTGGGAACCACTCCTCAGTGACAGATTTTGGAGAAGAATCTGTCTATATATCTTTGATGTAAGACTTGCACATTAGTTTCTGGCTTCTTGTGAGGTGATTTAATCACACATGTCATTCAGTCAAAGACAAACCTAGCCAGCTTTTCACTGAATTACAGAACTAATTTATAACTAGTTGTTATATAGGCTAGTACTGAGCGAGATCAACAAGGTTAGTAGTCCTCTCTTCCTTTTGCTAATATAACAATTCTTAAACATTTTATTTTATTTTTTATTTTTATTAAAACAGGATCAAATGTGCTAATTAAAGCTTAAAATTATGAAGTTTAAACTTTGCTGAAAAATTACCAGTCTATCTTCTCCCTGCTTATAGGAAAGGGTAAGTCGTATGAGTAAAAGACAGGGGAATTTTAAAGAAAAATAAAATAAATAATAATAAAAAAATAAACTGCTCTAACAAGTACTCACAAGGAAACATTAAAATAATCTGGAGGGCATTGCTTTCCATGTTTATTGTAAATTAAAGTCTGCAGGACTCTTAAAAATAAGTATCAATTTCAGAACATTCAATATGCTGGTATGCAACTTGGTACCTTGTAGGAAGTATTTATCTTCTACAGCTTCGCTACTCATATTGAAGCAAGACCCCAACTCTATTAAAGGAATTATCAGAATGTTATCTAGTGCAGTGGTTTGATGCATACAGGGAGGAGTCTGGTGTAGAGATGAGCTTGAAAGCATTTCCAGTGCTTCAGTTACTTCCCTCTTCCCCCCTCCCTTCCCTCTTCCCTCCCCCCCCCCCCCCCCCCCAAGAAACCCTACTGACAATTACCTTGCAGTCATCTTAAACTTGTTACATGCTTCACGCTTCTCTAGATAACGACTGAGGAGACTGATGAAAGGGAACTCAACTATATACTAGTTTTCAAAATAAGTGAGCCTTTTTTGGTAAAGAAACCTACTGCAACAAGTATGCCCACTGGAAAAATGAAAAAAAAAGGTAGTTTATGGAGTGCTGCAGTAATTCAGAATCATTCTTTCATACAGTACCTTATTCATGTTGTACCTTATTCAGTACCTATTCATGTATTCATATCAACAAGCAGCATATTTCATAGCATTTATTTATTATAGAGAAATAATTTCCAGATGAGTTGTGTTACTTAGATCTTAGATGCCTGCTCTATTAATAGAAAGCTGAAAAAATGACTGAGGACGAGCTAAGGATCAAAGCCATAACATTAGCTTTGAGCAGAAACATGCATTTTTGACAGGTAGAAGATGCAATAGTATTTATCTTCACCTTATTCTGATTTAGGTCAGAGCAGGAAGTCATACCAGTAGCTGTATTCTATATTATCACTGATTCTTTATGAAATGAGCTCTCAGCATGAAATACTGAGATACATGAAAACTGGATTTCAGAAGATTAATATAAACTGACAAGGTAACAATCAGCAATTTCTGTTTAGGTAATTTAACCAAAGATGCGTAAAATAAAATCACATTGTTAAATTATTTTTAGATTTATTGCAGTATAATCAGCACAAACAAGTACTTATTACTGAGGACCAAAAAGCTACAAAAAATAAATCATCAACCAATCGATCAAGTCATTCATGCACATTTCCCCCATAATGCGGCTGAATTAACTGCCTATAAACCTAGAAAGGAGAACAAGTACAAAAATGCTGTATAAAACTTGAGATTATTTTTATGTACATCTAAATCCCACTCCTACCTCAAATGAATATTTAGGAGTAACAAAAAAGCAACAACACAGAAAGCATATTACAGTAACTTTCAGTTCTTTCCTGTAGAACCAAAGCCACCTTCGCCACGTTCTGTATCATCTAGAGCCTGAAAGACATCAATGATGATAAGCTGGTTTAGTGTTTTAACTTGCCTTTAATTTTTACACAGCAGATATCATCTACCATAGAGGAGGATATATTTACTCAGCTTCTTGCTAGCTATAACTCAAACTAAAATAAAACATTTTAAGAGAGAGTTTTGAATACTTTCTGTGCAAGTTTAAACAAATACCAAATGAAAATATTTCTCATGTGCCTTCTACCTCTGAAGACTTAAAATAAAAAAAAAAACAAAAAGAAAACAAAAAAACCACCCTCCAGGTAAATGCATAAAGATTTTTATTCAAAAGAGCATGATAGCGTTGCTGCCGAACACTGAAAGTAGTTTTAATACAAAGTATTTACATAAACCATGAATTTCAGCTTATATACAACTATCTTAAGCTACTGATTCTTGAAGATAGCAGAAATATTTCCTTCTGTCAACTTACTTGAACTTCTTCTAGCTCAGGATAGAAAATGCGTTCGCAGATGAGCTGGGCAATCCTATCCCCTTTCTTAACTGCAACAAAGTTAAATTATAATAAATTTCCTTTTCAAAAAAAAGCAAACAACCAATACATAGTTTAGACAATCCCTTTCTAAGAGTATGAGAATGTATTTAAGTTTAAATACTTATCTGAAGCTTAGTTACATTAATAGTCCCAGAAATATACAGGATGTGATAACTTGTGCTTGTGCCTCACAAATGAAGTTTCAACAGCAATACTAGCTCAAGAGATCTCCCCTCATTCCTGCTGCTACACCGTGGCATCTTAAGTGTTATTATGCATAAATACTGTAGATGCTGTAAGCAAGTTCCACGATGTAGCTCCCTTGTGAACTAGATACAGGAATTAATTTCCCTGGGGGAAAAAAAAAAAACAACCCGAACTGATAAAAGGAAAACAAAAACTCTGATTAGTACCAATTTGATTCAGAGAACTTCCGTAAGAATCTTGTAGCCTTTTCTGCCACTTCACAGCACAAATCACTAGCAATATGTTAACTGGGTCCTGAGGCTTAAAACTGCATTTGCAAAAGGAGAGCACGATTAAGGGAAAATTCTATCTTTATTACTCATACTTCCCAGAATCACAGACTTTTTATCTCAAATCTTTTTTGCTAAGCAAGGAAGAAACCAAAATACAAAGTTGTATTTCAGTAAAGCTCATGAATCTACAGGTTAGCTAAGTAGTTCTTTTCTGCACGTCACCTAATTTAATAGTAGAAACTTTTCAGGTTTCCTTAACAGGACATTAAGTTTACATGTTTTTGTTAATTGTAAAAATGTTCTCAGATAACTTTATCTCTGTGTAGACTTTTAAACAAAATTAGTTTCTCATTTCCCATCCGATGGCTGAAAACAGGCTTTGTCTAGCTCAACACGTACCTTCAAAAGTCTCCTTGCCAAAGTTGAAGAGTACCACAGCAACATTTCCCCTGTAATCTTCATCAATAACACCAGCTGACAAAGAATTAAGGAAGATACTCTGTTAATAAATGTTGTCAGTATTTTAAATAATGCTTGTTTAGATTAGTTCGGTGAATGCCATATCTCATAATGACATCCTTTATACTACTCATGCAATTAAACAATATATATGAAAACACTGACACAACTAAAACTGCTAGTTAATCTTACAAAAAGAACTGAAAAGCACCATCATGTATTAAGAAGTGTTTTGCCACTGTACTACTAATTTTAGTTGCAATACCCTATCTGAAATCAAGACAGCTGTACCAATTTTAGCCTCCATTTATTCTGCTAACTACAGCTCCTAGAGTGTCAAGCACAAATTTGTTTTCTTAACTCTAATACTTTATTTAGGAACTTACGGATTTACATGGATTCCAGTCCCTTATCTCAGGCAAGCTACAAGAACTAAAGCTTTAAGGAACTGAGGGCTTTCTCATGGATTAAAAGCACAAAGCAAAGCACAAAGGCTGGGAAGAACTGAGTTCTTGTTCTTCTGCTGTGAAAGGCTGAGGGTAAGGTGCATACCAGGGCAGATTCCTTCGTTTCAGAAGCAATGGGAGCATCCAGGGGAGGAAAATCCAGCTACATTCAAGTGTAAATACTGTATAAAAAGCTTACTATTGTATATAAACTATTAACTCTATATTCTGTAATCTTTAGAAAGGTAGTTCAGCAGATTATTTATCAATATATAAAAATTATCATTCAGTTTCTCTTTTCCCCTCTCAGATACAGTAAGTATGTTTCTAATATAAAAAATTGAAATTAGATTTCCCTGTGGACCAAAGTATGTATTTTGCATAATACCTGCAGAAATAGTAAAATGAATGTCCTTCCCAGGCATTCAAGGAATCGTACATACAAAATGCTACCCGTAGATCACAGATGTCAAAATAAATTGTACTATGACTATACTTTACTTTGAATTATTATTGCTGAAGCTCAACCTATACACATAAGAATAGAAACTGAACGTTTTTTTCTGTTTCTTCAGCTGTGTGAAAGCACTGCATTATATACTGTACGTAATGTTATTGTGTGATCTCTGCACTTGTTCTGGTATGAATGGTATTTATGGAGCTCTATTTCCCATGTAATATTTTGGATTAATCCAACCACATTTCTGAAAAGTAGCCTAATTAAGCTGCTAGTAAGACCAGGAGTATCCCTGAGTTCTGGAAAATCAGCAAAACATGCAGGTTTTTTTTTTGTTAGGTCACTGATATTTGTGTGCAATTGTTTAAAGGGATCCTACCTACAGAGTACTGTCAGAAGTAAGAGTCAACAAATTTTAGGGGTTGCTATGTATGAACGTTTTCCAGAATCAAAGTTTTTTGAAAAAATAAATAAATCCTGAATATAGCATTTGGTTTGGTTGATTCAAAGAGCCTGATGTACTGAAGCTACAGGTACAAGTCCTCCACTGTTTGTTTTAGGTCAGACCAACTTTCTGAAAGTCATCAGCTAAATTGAGCATCGCAATGCATCACTTACATTGGTCATCACATCTAAGAGGTTTCTTGCACAATTTCTACCACAGTTCAGTATTACAAATCAATATTTAAAACCTTTAAAAACTGAACCCTGCAAGCCTGTGTCAGTGCATAAGCAGCTGAACTATAAAACACCGTGAAAACTGCTTCTAACTTCTAGAAATGTAGTCTACCTTCCTCCTTTTAAAACACAAAATAATCTATAATCCTCACATAATCCCTAAACTAGGGGTGACACAAAGTGTTAGTAAGAGTGCTACACATATAATTTATACATACTACATATATGCATGACAAAGGGAGATTCAACCAATTGTTAATACCAGTCCAAACTGTTTTAAGCATCACTCAAGTTCTGTGGTCAGTTGCCCATTAATTTGGTGCCTTTGTTGATGTGCATCAATCAGCTGAGGAGCTGAAAGTCAGAGTTTACACTTGGCAGATAAAATTGTGTACGTATGCTCATAAATGCCCATTAAAAGATCATTAGCTCTTTGGATATATCCTTAATTTGACAAGCCATTCTCAAACATTTCTGTGCAGCTAAGAAAACATTTTTCTAGACTATACGCTGGGACAGATAATGTAATTAGAGACTGATAATGGAATTTGCTAGTTTAACATATCAAGGGCTAGTTTTATTTGTTATAATATAATCTGTTCTGATGTAACACAATACTCTAAAGTGATTATTAAAGTCTAATTCTATTTAAATAGATACGCTTTTGTAGGTACAGAATGTATCAATTGAAGCAATACCCTTAAATTTATACAGGCAAGAAAATACTGTCACATTTCTGCTGGGATTATCTAAAGAAAGTTTGTAGAACAATTGGTGCAACTTAAAGGCATTTTAATTTAACTTTTCTACCTCTGTATCTAACAGAAAACAAGTTTATTTCTACATAATGACAAAAATCACACTTGATGCATTGGTTAGTGCTTAACTGCTAATGATGCTTCTTGGTCTACCTGTCATTCTTAGTATTTTCTGGAGGGGGAAAAAAAAGAACTGTATCTAAAACTTAGCTTGTGTTGGAGTATCTGGAGCTTAACTGCATGTTAGTATTCTATCTTTTCTCAAACTTCAAACCTTTTTTTTTTTTTTGAAAGGAGTGATACTGACTATAATGGATATACAAATCTATAATCCATCTAGTCAGATGTGTTCCCTGACTTTTAAACAATGGCATTAGCAGAATCTCAGCTTTATGTATAGGCACTAAAATTTATTTTACAAGTATTGGCTGAAAAGCTTGTCATGAGCAGACACCAATTTCTTTTGACCACCTACTTGAGTACTACTAAAGAGACTGGCAATGAGTTTTGGGGTAATAATATGGAGCTATTATTTAAAAGCATACAGATAACACTGAGTTTTTTTTTATTTCTACACCTATCTTAACATTATTACTTTTAGAAATCAGGCTGCCATAACTCCTTCCTGCATTCATCGTAGCTTTCAGACTGGCTATCCAAGGGCCATACCCTCCCCACAAATATGTAATTTTAGATCAAGTTGAATATGTTTGTAAGAGAATCCTGCCCTTCAATGAATATCTATCATGTTCTAACACCACTCACTACAAGTTTGCCATGTGTTTAACCACTGTTGGCACGGTAAGCGAGTAAAATTCTTCTGAAAATTGTTCAAGCTTAAACATTAGGTAGTTTCTCTTAAAAGTGGCTTTTCAGCAGTGGCCACTTTAATTTGAGAAAACTGAAATTTGTAAATATCACTTTAAAATTCAGGCTTCCTTCTTTGTTTCAGCAAGCTTACCCCTGGAGAGGATGACCCAGCCCAAAGAAATGAAATAGCGTGTAAAAACAAAGACAGGTGAGCTCTCCAGGAATTGAAAACAGTCTGGTAATTCAATGCGGAAGACTGATGAATATTTCTGTGTCTGAACTGGTCAGCAACATAAGTTACTTACAGTATTCAGTCAACCGGAAAAAAACACTCACTGAAGCACTTAACATTTGTAAGCTTAGCTATGAAGTAAAGAATCTAGAAAGCTTCAGACTTACTTTCTAGGTGAGAACTGTGCTTCCCACACACTTCTGAGGATGAAAGCTTTTCAGCAGAAGCAAAGTAAGGACTTTTTTTTTCCCTCAAAAGCATGCATGATACAAACAAAACTTGCAATCAGAGTTGAAGGTATGTATTAAGAATATTTTGTGGCCAAACCCCCAGTCTAATGCTGTGCTGAATAACTGTAATACTTTCAAAGCCACAATAACTTCAAATTCCATGAAGTAACTCCATTTTGTATAAAGTTTCTGTAAAATTAATTGCCTTCCAATCCTTTTCTCTTTAAATGTATTATACCTCCATTCACATAGTCTGAGCTTAGCTACCACCTGAGTTCAAACTATACTATTTGTATCAGAAAATATATGATCCTTGGAAGATACAAGAAGGTATAATCCAGGAGGACCTGACAGTCCTCCTTCTGCATGGGGTCAGAAACAAATTGTACGTACTAGGCATACTGGGGAAAAAAGTTACCAATAAGTTTTCTGCCTTGGCATTCTGTTATTCCACAACACCATGCTGCAATAATTATACACACTGCTGCGCACTAAGACTCTCTTCTAAATTATGTTTATTGGGTAGAAATCATCTAAATCATTTTTGGAAAAATTGTGCATTAGAATTGGCAGTCTGACATACTGTCTTACTCTGTCAGAACTTTGGCACATCGTTTTTTTGGAAAGCAGCCACACCTAGCAGATGTGAATTCTGAACGTGTTCTTACATGATCCCATTTTTTCCTCCTTGACTTGCAGGACTTCTTACAATGTATTTTTTACTTAAATGGGTAATGGCTTTCACTGTCAGAAATGTACCTAGTCAGAACAAATTAAAATGATACAGCAATTGTTGTTGTTTTTGTTTTTTTCTCCATAAAAGGTCCTCTACTAACTGTTAGTAATCATTAACTTGTGTTTTTTAAACGCTTGTTTTTTGAAAAACTGAACAGGTCATCCTTTTAAGCACTTTTTATTTCCTTTGAGTACCTCCTAGTTTAACTTTCAGATCAAAAAGTGTTAGTGTATATATATATTTATAATGTGTGATTCTGAGACTTTCATAAAGGTTTCTGGTTTTATGTATATACACCTATAATAATTGTTTTTAGAGATCTGTTAATTTCTAATTAAGATTAAGGAAAAGTTCAAAGTATATTAAAAAGACAACCTGTTTAAAACACGTGTTGCTAAAACTGATAAAAAAGGAAAGACCTGTAGAAAGTGGGATTTGCTTTACTTGTTTCAAAAGATTTTCAGATTTTAAATCAATAAACATACAAAGTTAGTTTAAATTGTATTTGCTTTATATTTGTTGTATTTTGATCACTAAGAGTAAACTACAGTTTTAGGTTCTTTGTAACCTAATGAAAAATTTTCTCTAAGTGAAGAACTGCCCACAGTAATGGTGTATTCCAGTGGTTTTTTATCATTTTATTTGTTTACAATGACTGTGTCTTCTGTATAAAAGAAAATCTATATGCTTTAATTTAATTCACTTAGATCTTACACTATGCTGAAAAGAATCACACACAGGTATTTCATGAAAATGAAGAAAGCATACTGTAAAAAATCACTTTAATGTCTAAACCCCAAAATAACAGCTATGCCACGCACTGCTTATATGAATGCTCTGTGGTTAGTATAGGAAAATTAGTAATAAACCATAAAGTTTTAAAGTAAGTGTGATTTACTGGTCATTGGGGTATTACCCAATTATCTCCTTTTGACAGACAACTAATGAAGCCAGGATTATTTATTTACACATATTACAATGTTAAATTAAGGCACTTATAACAATCAAGATTTACGAAGTTATAGTAAAAATAAAAATCTTACCACCAACATCTATGAAGTGCTTTGCAGCTAAACCAGAACGTGGTGCTAGAAAACAATAATTTTAAGTGTATTAATTTTGTTTTTAAACTCTTACAAAACATTTATAGGTTAGTGTGTTTGCTTAAAGTTGTGTCAGCAAGAACTGTTTCCATGGTCTTTCTAAAATAAATGTGATTTTACGGGAACTACTGTACGTGTTATTGTATATATTTAAAAAGCAGTTGCTACAAGCTACATTAAGATTGAAATCTTTAAATGATGCAAGTATATCCTTGTTTAGACCATCAACTGCAGAGCAGGTTTCTCCATGCTGTAGCAGACAATGACTATCTAGTGTTGGTTTATTTTTTAGCTGTTTCCACTATTCTGGAATAATCTCAGAAGATTATTAGGTCAATCCATTTTAGTTATGATGGAAAACAATATCTGACAAGCAATTTACTAAGACTATTATACACATTAAATGATGTGCAATTGTTTTTTTAATATATATCTTGGCGTACTTTAATGAGGTGCTAAAAATTACTCTCTCCAGAATTTTTTGTTTGGATTAAAATAAATGCACGTGCACTCTCTTTTTAGATGAAAGGAAACAGCAAACTCTGAGCATGTTCTTCCACTGAGGTAGCTGTTTTTCTGTTTGTTTTTACTTAAGGATTTATATGTAATTCAGAAGAAGAATGAACAAAACGTAACATAATACCTTGTACACATTCTCTCAATTATTTTGTCACTAAAAGTAGTAAAAATACTACCATACTCTCCTATCTCAGAGTTAGTTTTTAAATAGTCAAGGGTGCATTTTCCATTTATCCATTATTTATTGGTCTTTGTCATTTGAATTCTGAAACTGCAGAGAAATAATTAACTATTGCATAGCCTATGACATTGTATACAGGTTATGAACATTTTTACTAGCAAACTTCAAAAATGTCTACTATTGTTAGATCTACTAAATGTTTTTCACAAACGTCTACTATTAGGCTCAAACAAACACATAGATGTGAGATTTATTCTGCACACATAAAATATATGAAAACAAGAATATTAATGTAAAAATCATGTCAAACCTGTTCTGCAGTGACTGCAGTTTTCTCATGGCCTGCTTACTTACCTACTCGTCCATAGCAACCAGAAGGAAGAGCAATTTGAATGTCTGTTTTCACTACAGCCTTTTCCATAGGTGGTATCACACAGTCGTAGGCACTGCATTACAGAAATAAACACTAGTTTGTATAGAATATGGAAAAAAGACACCTCTGTATTTTAAGGTACAAAATTACCCAGAATTCCTCCTGCTGGGATGTAGGAGAACATGACCTACCGTGGAATTTATACAAGAAAGTTACAGATCGACAATATTTGTATAAAATACAAGATGCTCCCATTTTCACAGTGCTATCTTTCAGTAGCATCATTTGAACAGCATAATTGTGAGATTGTTTCCTAACTGTTTTTAACTAGTAAGGGAGAGACAAAACATAGACGTTAACTTGAAATTAACCAGGTCAACAAGGATGTGCAATAAAGCAGAAACTTTAAGGAGTTTCTCTTCTGATTAAGCTTCCTACATCAGGTGAGCTAACTATAACCTAAAAATCTGCTAAAAGGTATCAATTGAAACATAAACATGGCAAAGTTTTAAAAGGCAAGTCTTTAACAAACAATCCTTTAAGTCTACTACTACTAATGTCCATGACTGGGGGAGCATAGTTGGAGTTGGGAATCCTGGTTGAAGTGCTCCCGTGTCTTCCATGGCTTCGTTAATTTTTCTCAGCTCACTTAAGTCTCCATTTTCCATTCCTTTTCTTGATTACAAACACCGGAGAATTCCAGGGCTAGTTGTGGGAACAATGTCTCGCTTTAAGTTCTCAAGCAACTCATCCTTCGGGCCTTATGTATCCTGTTCTTCACGGATCGAAGGGAAACAAACATTTCCGCCTCCTTTTCAAGGCCAATAGGGCCTGGGTCAAAAGGCACGTCCAGGTCAACAGGGGGCATAACAGCAAAGGCCTGCGATGGCAGCAGCGGTGGGGGGGCAGTGGCGTAGCTGTCTGTATGAGCCCGCAGCTTCCTCACTCCCTGGCAAACCACACGTGTCTGACTGTGGCCTCATACAGCTCTTTAAGGCCTCAGAGATTGCTCACCAGGTGCCGAGCAATCCCACTGCAACCTTTGTCATTTTTAGTTGTAGAGTCCCACACCTTGACCTCAGTAGAGAGAGGGAGTAAGGAGAATCTTATCAAGTAGCGATAGAGCACTGACAGCATTAAATTAGGATGCTACTTAATGTCTTTGCCAACTACGGTGCATTGTGCAAATTAACTAAAGCAAGAAGCCTTGGGCGCCTTACCAAGGTCAGTCTCCTAATAAGAGTGTGAGCCTATCTTAACAAAGTGGCAGAAACTGGTTCTGCGAATGCGCAAGAGCCAAGGAGCAACTGAGTCTGCACAAAGACAAGAGGTCAACAAGCAGTGACAAGGAAGAGTCATCAATCTTCATCCCCATGACCCCTGATGACCACCGCCAGAATACACTGCACAAGCGCAGATGGGAAGAGTTGTGGAAATAACTCCTTGGAACTAATTTTAATATGAAGTGGGGACGGGTTTTGAATATGTATAGGTATATTGTGAAACTTCATGCATATGTAACTCTTTATGGCATAAAACCAAGGCAAGTTGCCGCATCAGGTGCGCCCAACTTTGGTGGGACTACCCTCCATGCTGCCCAGTGCTGAATAAATATACCTACTTTGAAAACGGACTCTACAATGAGTAAGATTGTAGAGTCCGTTTTCAACAAGTCACAATTTGGTCCCATATTTCAGGATCATAAACTGTCTGATTGTTAATAAAGAGAATAAGCTGTAAGGTTACCAGGACACTCCTTGTTTCTAAGGATGCACAACTGCTTACCAGTGAGGGGCAGTTGTGTGTGCGGCTCCACTTCTCTCAGCTGTAGCTTCTTTCCAGCTCCAATGCCTACTTCCAGTGGCTTTCTGTACGAGCTTCTTTGAGTGGTTTGCTGAGCTTGGCTGAACCTATCTTCATGAGGTGATCAGTGTCCCTGTTCCCATCCTGGTCTCCATCCTGCTAGCCTGTCCCTATTCATTCCTTTTTCCTGCTTCTTGATTGATGACATAACTCTATTATATCATGTTACCTTTTTTCATCTCGAGGACCGGTTCCCCTCTTATACCCTTTGCCCCACAGCAGTCCTTTTCAAACACCTTTTCATGACCCCCATGGCCACACTCCCACATCTCCCCCTTCTTTATTAATATCAACCATCTTCTTGACATGAATTATTACTCCATATATCACAGGAAGAACTTATTTTAACATGTGGAAGCATCAAAAAGTTTTCTGTAAAGCTGTCTTTTTCCAGGTGTACAGTACACCACTGGACAAGACAAAAACAAACCTAGAAAAGCGGAATACAATATAAAGCATTGAGCATGGTAGAGCACAGAGACGCGTAAAGCCTCTGAGAGGAAGTCTGATGGTTAAGGGGAAAGAAAAAGACAGGATGGATATTTAAGCGATACTACAAAAGGAAATTGGAAGAAGGCAGAGCAGAGCGCTGATACAGCTAGGGATTGTATCTTATCACTGAGCAATGCAAACAACCACGTGCAGACATTCCTAGACATAACACATGCCTCTGAACAACACTTACCAGTTTAACAAACCTAGCCCTGCACAGCCGTGACCAGGGCTCCTGCTGGGCTGCCACAACGTCCCTGGCCACAGCACCCAGAGGCCAAGAGGAGAGTGGCAAAGCAACGAGCTCTGGCAGACCAAACCCACGAGTGCTGACTTTTTTTTTTTATTATTATTATTATTTCACAGGAAAGCGCCCAGTGCTGGTGCCAGCAGGAGCTCGTGCTGCCGTGCCAACCCTGACAGCGCTCCTGCCCGATGACCTGGAGGCTGCGGCACGGCCGGAGCTCTGGAAATGCGGGGAGGGGGCCGGGCACAAGGGAGCCGAGGCGCAGGGCGGCTGCTCGCCGCTCCCCAGGGGAGGGCCCTCACCTGTACAAGTCGTAGCCCGCGGCTCGCGCGGAGCCCCTGGAGGGAGCGAAGGCGTTCTCGGAGAGCCTGGTGAAGCGGAGCCTGGCGGAGGGCTCCCCGGGCACCGAGCTCGCGTGCCTCTTGCTGGGGGCCGGCTGGGAGCAGGGCATGGCTGCGGGGGGCGACACGAGCTGCTCGCGAGGCGGGGCAAAAAGCGCGCGAAAACGCCCGGCGGGAACCGCTCAGTCCCCGCCTCTTCCCCCCCCCCTCCCCCCTGCAGTCCCCCTCCCTTCCCCTCCGTCCTCTCCTTACGGAGCCGCAGGAGCCGCACCAGACGAGCCGCCATGGCGGCGGCGCAACGCCTCAGGGCTCCCGGCGCTCCCCGCCGCTGGCCGGGGGGCTGCGGGCTGCGGGCTGGGGGGCAGCGACACCCCCCGCTGGCTCCGGCACGGCACGGCCCGTACCTGCCATGCGGCACAGAGCAGCCCTGGGGCACGGCGGCGGCGGCGCCCCCGAGGGGCGGGCGGACCCCGCGGGGGTTGCAGGGTTGCCGGGGAAGGCGATGGCGGGTGCGCGGCAGGCGGGGCTCGGCTGCGTCGCTGCCCCCTGCAGGAACCGTGGTACCAGTTCTCCGCCTCCTCCTCCTCCTCCTCCTCAAGCCAAGCGAACTCCCCCCGTAGGCTGACATCGGAACCTGCCGCCTTGCGGCTGCACGACTCGTGCTTCCCCTCGCGGATGGATGTGTTTTTCTCTCCGCACGTCGCTGCGGGCTGTAGGAGTTCTCTCTGCTCCTCCAAATTTTGTCCCAAACCCTCTCCTAATGACATTTTTTTGAAAGATTTTTTGTGTATGCGAGTTTCTCCTGGCTGTGTCACGTTCTGAAGTGCAGGCAGGTGGCAGTGAAACCATTGCTGCATGTTGCACTCTGAAAAACAGTGTTTTGAAAAACATCCCAATTTGGGGTTTCGTTGTTTCTGTCCAGCACTTCTAGTCTTAATAATCACCATTTGAATGAGAATGCATATATACTGAGATACATGGGGTAATAATTTGCGTCAAGAAGATATTAATAAAGAAGGGAGAGATGTGGGAGTGTGGCCATGGGGGTCGGCAAGCCCCATGGTTGGTGATAACATCAGACACTTACCGATGAGGCCATCAGGAATGTAAAAGAGTTCAGAGGGAACAAAGAAGGGTGGTTCAGGAGATGCCACGCCGTCTGGGGTTGCTTGTTCTCCAGCCCTTATACATGGAAGATTCTGGGTGTTTGTCGTCACCAGGCAAAAATGTGTGACCAATGAAAAAGTCATGGAAGGTATGGGAGCACTTCAACCAGGATTCCCAACTCCAGCTATGCTCCCCCAGTCACGGACATTAATAGTAATAGACTTAAAGCATTGTTTGTTAAACACTTGCCGGAATTCGGAAAACTTTGCCATGTTTATGTTTCAGTTGATACCTTTTCCGATTGTACGTATGTATAGGCATACTCGGGTTTCTTATGAATATGTAAAAGCAATGTTCTGTATATTTAGAAAGTTCGATGTTCGTGTGTGCGTTTTGGTAGAGCGTAGACTCCCCTTGCACCCGGCGCTGTTTACTTGCCTTTTATAAATATTACTAAATTCAGATTGAGTTGTATCTTCAGTTATAACAGTACCATAGACCTGTGTAGGAAAAAAAGTAATAGTTAATGACTTCTGATATAACCCATTCACAAATTGAGAGTTGATTTTTTATTATATATTTTTTTGAAGTTACATCACATTAATGTCTGATCATAACTGGTTATTTATACAGCCAGCACTTCATAATGGTTACAATTGCATCCTACATCGTAGTGCAGAAAAGGACTGATTTTGTGAGCGGCCTGGCTCCTCTGTGAGGCGGGCTTGGTTCTATGCTACATGTAAGGTAGTCAGGAAGCCTCTGCATAGCAGGTAAGAGAACTCGTCAAAACATCTTGTCATCAAGGAAAAAGGCCTCAGCTGACCAACACTTCCCCCTGTCAGGTTTTTAGAAAAGACAGAAGTATCAGCAAGTTTGCCTTGGTGCTGGGAATGTGTTGTTTGATCTGGAGATAAGCAGTTATTTGGTCAACATTTCTGCATTCTTGACTGCTGACTATTGCTGTTCTCCATTGGGCGTATCTGCTGGCTTTGAAAAATAATAGTGAGATAAACTGAAATTATCTGCCTTTTTGCTAAAGTGAGAATAAGAGTGGCAGCTGCTGGTCCATGGAAAGAAATATAGAGCTTCTTTTAGGGGTGCTAATCCATAAAATTCTCTGCACTGAAGTTTTGGTGATAGAATGAGTGTTTTTATTAGGAGAAAAATGTGGCTTTAAAATAGAGCTTTCCCTGCTGACACCCCAGCCTGACTTAGAACAGCTGTCTCTCTCACAGTGATTAAGATGTGTAATTTTAAAGGCTGCTGTGGGGGTGTTTATTTGCAATTAAGTTTTATTTTTGATCTTGTGTTTTGCTGTACTGTGTGGAGACTGTAGAATTTTGTCATTGCTTTTTACTCTGTTACAGAACAACTTTAATGCTTTATTTTTGCTTGAAACTGAATTTCCTCTGATGAAATTCCAGCAATGGCATAGCTGTGGGTTATTGTCGTTATTTGTAGAGCGTGCGAGCTGAAATGTATTGGGTTTGGCCATGGGTTGCAACGGTACAGAATGTTTTCTGCTCTCACAGCAGTTGAGGTCAGCACCAAGAGGGATGCTGCTGAGCTTTGAGCTGAAGAGGTTGAGGGTTCCTTGAACTCTGTTCTCCCAGCTTTGCTGATGAGATGGGGACCTCTGACAGACGGGAGGTGACAAACAGGTATGGTTAAATGAGTCCATAATAGCTAAAATGGTGTTGCTGTTTACACCGTATCTTGGACTTAGTGTTAATTCATGCTATCTGTTGCCGTGTCTGTTACTTGCAGACTACCAGTCAGTTGCCAAAACTGTTTTTGCCTGAAGGAAGAACTTGAAATACTATACAGAATTTTAGAAAAAGAGGGAAAGGATGAGGGACATCCAGGGTTTCTGAGAATGAAGGACAGCCATCATTTTGCCTTGCCAGGATGGCTTCTGGTAGGGCTTTTTGAAGGTGCAATGAAAATTGCTCAGTAAGTTACCCCAGTCTTAAACCTCTGTGGGTGGCTGGGGCCTTGCACTGTGACCATGATCAGAAAATGGAGAATCCTTTTGGGTGTGAAGTAGGACACTGGCATGCTCTTTGCCCAATGTGGCTTGACCAGGTGCAGTATTGTCTTCAGAATACAATGAATTTTTGGTTATGGTCTTCTACTTGCACTGTTGGATTAAAAAAACAACAAACTAAACTCTGTTGGGGACTGAAAATCTAGTCAAAGGCCTGTTGGAAGAATACTGATCTGGAACACTAGACAGGGATTACAGTTACTGAGCATCCTGTCTTATGGGTGTACGATCAGGATGGGCAATTTGCAAGTGGTTGTAAAGAGATTTAAAGAACTACAATACAATGCCTTCTGTGATACCTGTTTGAGCTCCACTAACATGAGGAGGAAAAGGTGAGATTCACTGATGAGACGAGCAGTAGTGGATCCTTTGGATCCTTTTAAAAGGCCCTTAGGCCTTAAGCGTAGCTGTATGAACTGTGGTAGGCTGAGGCCATTGTAGAATTCTCAAAATATTATTTACTTCTTCAAGAGTGGTTATTTTCTCATTTGTACATCTTTGGTCAACTTATCTATGCTTGCCTTTGTCATGTCTGATCAAATCAACCCTAGCCTATTTAAACCCATGGTGTGATATATGCTCAAAAAGTGTTAGACAGCTTTAGAGCCATGTTTTTTTCTAGAGATGTCAAATGTGTAATTAGAATTCAGTTACTAACATGGTGATTAAAATTCAGCAGTTGTTTTATGCATAATATATGTAAAAAAGGAAGTGTCTTTTACAGAGTGGGAAAGGAGGTAGGTGGACTAATAAAATTTTGCAACTGAAGTTGCAATTCAAGAGTTTATAATTAGGATGCTCTCCAAATTAGTCGTGCAGACGTGTTAAAGTTGTGGTGAAGAAGAAGCTCTTTGGAAACTGTTGTGTTGAAATTACTTGTGGATTTGTGAAAAAAGCACTTCACTTTCAGGTAGTTATGTGTAGAATTTGTGTAGCTGGTTATAAATCCCATAGCACTGTTGTGCTAATTATTTAATCTCTGTAGTCTGAGCAAGGAGATTTCCATTGATGTGTATGTTAGTGCTTAGTTTTTGTATGGCTGTTCATTTAGAAATTTAATTCTTGGGGATTCACTGTTGGAATGCCTACAGTGATGTCTGTGAAAAAAGCAGGAGTAGTATTGAAAGTGCCATTACTAACGCATATCATGCTCTTCCTTTTTTGATCTGCTTAGTTCCCTTATATCAGTTTGGGGCAATGTTCCCTGTGGACTGAGAATTGTCGTGGTTCCGCTCGAGTGGGCAGCCGAGCTCCACCACAGCCACTCTCTCACTCCCCCTCCTCAAAGAGGAATGGGGAGAAAATATGTGAAAGGGGCTCATGGATTGAGATAAGGACGAGAAAATCACGCAATAATTAGTGTAACAGGCAAACCAGACTCAGCATAAGAAGACAAATAGTAAGATTTATTGCTCATTACTAACAAGCTAGAGAAGTGAGAAACAAAGGAAAGAAACCAAAAGCACCTCCCCCCCCATCCACCCTCTTCCACCTCCTCCCCCCGAGCGGCGCAGGGGAATGGGGGAATGGGGGTTATGGTCAGTCTACAGCACTTCTTCTCTGCCGCTCCTTCTTGGTCACTCTCGTCCCCTGTGCTGTGGGGTCCCACCCACGGGATACAGTCCTTGATGAACTGATCCGGCGTGGGCTTCCCACAGGCAGCAGCTCTTCCAGAACTGCTCCAGATATGGGTCCGTACCACGGGGTCCATCCCTCAGGAGAAAACTGCTCCAACCTGGCTCCCCTACGGGCAGCAGCTCCTGCCAGGTCACCTGCTCCTGCGTGGTCTCCTCTCCACGGGCTACAGGTCCGGCCCGGAATCTGCTCCGGCAGGGGTCTTCCACAGGCGGCAGCCTCCATCGGTGCAGGGCCACCTGCTCCACTGTGGTCTCCTCCACGGGCTGCAGCATGGAACTCTGCTCCACCGTGGTACTCCATGGGCTGCAGGGGGACATCCTGCTTCACCATGGGCCTCACCACAGGCCGCAGGGGACTTCTGCTCCAGCGCCTGGAGCACCTCTTCCCCTCCTTCTACACTGACCTTAGCACCTGCAAGGCTGTTTCTCACTCCCTTGACTCTCCCGGCTGCTGTGTGGCGCAGCGTTTTTTCCCTGTCTTAAATATGCTCTCACAGAGGCGCAAAACAACATCGCTTATTGGCTCAGATCTGGAAAACAATGGGGCCCTTCCCAAACATGGGGCGGCTTCTAGATCTTTCTCACAGAAACCACCCCTATGGCCCCCTGCTACCAAAACCTTGCCACGTAAACCCACTACAAGAATTTACAGGAGTTGAAAATATTTAGGAAACTACCTTCACTCATGTACATAACTGAAGGTCTTAATGCAGATGCATAATTGTCCCTAGTCCTTCCGTATCTTGTGATACAAAACACACTTACAGAAGGCCTAATTAGAGCTTACCCAGAGGCTCTTTCTCTTTCCATTGACTACTTGGGTACCTCACAAAGATAATATCTTTATGATATTTTGTTTTGTACATGTTGATATAATATGTATATATTTTGATATATTGTTTGTTGTCTGCGGTAAGAGGAAAGGGTGGTGGCTGCCGCAATTCTACCAAGGTGGAAGGACTTGACAGCATGTAACAAACTCCTTTATTGTTGCTCACCTCACTGTGAAGGATCAGAATAATTTCCATGTTTTGCAGGTACAGAATTTGAGGTTTGGTTTGCTCAGAGTTGTGGGGGAAGTCTGTCATATCTAGGAAACTCGTATATCTCTGTCATGCAGTTAAACTGCAAAGTGATCTTTCAGCCTCATTGTAAATGTGTAAGAAGGAGTGTTAAGAGAGAATACCAATATTTCATATCTGCCTTTAATAGATGGAGAAAATAAACCATGGATTATTGGGCTACATTACCATGTTCTGCTGAATTGCTTCTGCTGAACTTGAAAAATATGAATATCAAATATTTGACATTTTTGGAGATAGAGTGCTAGATCTTCCACAAGTTACATTCTCATAATTCAAGCAAAGATGGAATCTGAGGCCTGCTTTGAGATAAGCATTTAATGAAAATCAGGGTCCACCGACTTTCCTGGGGCTTAGATTTCTCGTAATCTATCCAAAGAAGTTGCAGGACAGCAGTAATTAAATTAGCTGTGCTCCTCAATGGTCTTTAATTTAAATAATGCTTAGACATAGGATATAGCTTTCCCCATTAAAAAGAGAAACTGCTTTTATTGACAGCTGAAATGATAAAGTACTATAATGTTGCAGAATTGAAAATAGAAAAACAGCATAGCTTAATGGATTTCCTTTATTTCAACTTAATGTATAACAAGTATTATTTAGAAAGTCTAAAAAGTAACATAAATTTATATAAATAAAAAATAAGGCATTCAACTCAGCTAATCATTTGCTTTCTAATCACTTACATGAATCACTGTATATTACATTCCAAAGTATAATCTCAAATTATATTAACTCATAACAGTCATGGCAAAAATTGTCAGAATATTTAGTCTTTGACTAATTTCTTTGTGAAATTTACTTACCATCTTTAATTATTGAAATCATACAGGTCCATTCCAGGTCAAAGCTTGAAAATTCATTATCAGCTCTTGCCATACAGAATCCATCTCTATGTATCTTTTTTGTTTGCAAGTTAACTAAAAGCATTTGAATAAGCATTACAATTTAGGTAAAAGAATCTGCTGTAGGCATAGGTTTTAATTTTAATGTAATATAATTAAACAGCATCACAGGTATTCTGTTGTTTCTGTTCTGTTGACCTCATGGGTACTGTACAGTTGTTTTTTTTTCTCTCCCACATCGATGCATTTGATTTTAATCCTCCTCTGTGTTTAGTAGCAATTATGACAGTGCAATTTAAAAGTATTCATTTATAGATTTAATACTTTTTACACTTAGCTGATAAGTTTGGCTCTCTAGAATGAATATCACAAGCATTTTAGCTACCATATAAATAAAATTAGTGGAGTTTCTTCATTGTATTCTCAAAATATTTGCTGTCTCATGTTATACAGGTGGATTTTCCTGCTTTTGCCTGCACTGGAGTGTGACACCACTAGGGAGCATTTGCATTTTCTTGTCCTACTCTCCACTATGTTGCTTTGAATTCTGATAATAAGTGAATATTATCAGAATAATATTCTGATATCAATAAGTGAAGTTTTAGGTCTGTATTAAATAAGTGTGTCTTTAATAAAGCACTGCCATTAAAATTGTGGGGTTGAAATCAAGCATGGGATGTTCTAGGCACTGAAGTCTTTCTAAGAATAGAAAGTCAGTACATTTTTGTGGTTGCCCCTGACCATTAAAGTTGGAGGAAGGTTCTTTGAGAGAATTTCTAGCCAAGCCATATACAGGTAATCAGACACCACTCCTTTTCTTGCCACTGGGAGACTCCTGTTCAGATAGACAGAAAAGTAAAAATAACATTATTAAGAAAGAGAGGAGACCTGAGAACATGCATCACACAAAATATTAAGTAGAAAACTTCAGCTGTTCATATGCAACTCTGAATGTTCATAATTAGACTATATGATTGTTTTAATCATATAAAGTACATATAAAGTACATATAAAGTACATATAAAGTACATATAAAGTACATATAAAGTACAAAGCTACCATCAAGTCTTAATGTTGCAAATTCTTTGTCACCTAGTTAATGCCATTAACATGGCTATTTGTTGTGAGCATGAACTGCTTGTGAATATCTTTACCTTGAATAGATAAAGAAATATTTTCATCAACAATGATTTTTTTAAAGGATAAAAATACATTACATGCACATTTTTGCAGTCCATCAGTTTATTTCCTGATGTGTAGCTATTGTGAGATGTGAGTTTTGACATATGAGTCAATTTAAACATTACACATTCACCCCTATTTTGGAGACTGAATTAATGGGGCTAAAGAGCTTTATCTGTGCATCATAAATACTAAGTGATTGTTTGAGTATCTTTATGAAAAAAAAAAATGATTCTATCTAGATGTTGATCTGAAAATGATTTTATTTTGTGTTTTTATTGGTGACATCCTTTATGCAGTTAATCATTCTTATTCAGTTTCATGTAATTTCAAGTAGATCTTGGCAAATGATCTCCATTGATTATGTGCAAATCAAAAGAGTTCTTTCTACAACTTTGAGTTCTTAATATCTTGGGATGGAAGGGGGGAAGAAAGGAAAACAGTTATTTTGTGCAGGTGGGTAAGCAGGTGTAACATTCAATGTGTAGAGTGGGATGTGAAGATTATGTTTTTGACACATTCATGAGTACAGCTTTGCTTTAAGCTATGAAGAAATATGAGGAGAGATTCATATTTAGTGTAGTCCCAGAGAATCATCAGTGCAGATTTAAGACCTTTAAAAGGTACTTTAAAAGGCTATTTTTGCCCTCAATGAGTTAACACAAGTGTTTCTGTTGATCTAGTCTACAATCTCTATGCACATAATATTATTCTCTAAGTTAAACAAAACCACGCAACTCACAGGACAATGAGGTTAGCTGCCCTCGAATGCTCTTGTAAGAGTTCATTCAAACGGACTTGGCGGTAACTCTGTTTAAACCAAAACATGGGAGAAATAAAAAGATCGTTAGGTCAATGGTCTGCAGTCCTACCTATTGCCCAAAAGATTTTCTGCGTTGGCAGCACTGGAAGCCAAGTGTATTCTGTGATCCAACGTGACAGAGATGGCAAAATACAAGGCTGTCTAGGATGGGTTTCTTGGTTGGTATTGATGCCCAGAGGCCAGACTTCTTCACATCTGTTTATGGTTTCCTGGGGATGGAGATTGTTCTTGTACTGGCACAGTACCATAGCCAGATCAGGCATAGTTTTTAGGTATTGGTTTGGCTATGTAGCATAGCTGTTTTGGAGCTGTGAAAAGACTTGTGATATTGTTTGCTGATGGTTAATACATTAATTCATCTATTTTTGCAGTGTTGAGCTGCCATGCCAGTAAGGCTAAACATCAGCATGTAAACGATCACCTTGCCACCCTATAAAAATTATCTTCTCCAAAAGA
The DNA here is from genome assembly GCF_963932015.1 of Anas acuta. NCBI lineage: Eukaryota > Metazoa > Chordata > Aves > Anseriformes > Anatidae > Anas > Anas acuta. The sequence continues at coordinate 20,817,185 of NC_088990.1, forward strand.
CCAGGGCTCTAGAGTAAGACTGTTAACTGCTTTATGTGTTGTGTATTTGTATGGATGGTTTTTGCATTGCATAAATGGCTATTATTTTGAGATTCAGCCAACCTTACTTTGGTCAGGTTCTCAAACTTTTTAACACATAACAAAAGTCATAGAGAATAAGAGGGTAGAGCAGGGACATTGCAGCATGGGAGACAGATGTATCTTCAGTGGTGTCATAAAATAACCTTTCTATTTCAGTAGAGAAGGTAAAAGGTAATTTTTTTTTTCTCCATTCAGACCTTAAATTTTCTTTCTCTATGGAAATTTCACTGTTGTTTTACCTGTGTTACGTAAATAAGAGTACTCGTAATTTAGAAAGTTATCTCACCAGAGTCATCCTGTAACATCATCCTTTATCTGTGGTGCTGCCAGGCTTTTTTCTCTTGAATTTTAAATGTGTTCTAATGTCCTCCATAAAATTTCCAGAACTGCCTTACTGATAAAGATAAGAGGCATGTCTTTCCAGGTGTGCAAGCTAAATATTTTGTTGCTGTTATTTTAGAGAGACTTGGCACTTTCATATTGCTGACTGCTTTAAACATAGAGGTGGGGTTTTTTTGGTTCTTTAGTTACGGACCTAGATGAGACCAAGCTTAACCATTGTGTGTGTGTGTGTGTATATATGTATTTTTCCTCCTCTTGTATCCTCATTGTTTGCGTACAAAAGTGTGTATATTTGGGAGTATATTTCTGTTGACTTTTTTATGGAGATTAAGGACTGACTCAGGTTTTGATTATTTATTCTGAGAGTGTTTTAAAAGTTTTCTTCCTGCAGCTGACTACCATCATTTTATGCTGGCTATCAAATCTATGAAAAGGGTAATACAGTGAGCAGTCAGTCTGCTTCCCAGCTGCTGCAGTCAGCAGTATAGTGTGTTATCTGAAATCGCCATTGATTTCAGCTTATGTTAATACATCCAGCTGTGACCCTTGGCATCTTTGATCTCATACTCACAGTCCTTGCTTCACTGAGGAAGTTACCAGCATCATAAAGTGGAGACAACTAAACTCCAAATGTGCTCAGGTTAATCCAACAGGAACTGTAAAGAAGATTGCTGGATTCATTCCCTGAGAGTTGCAGCAGAACTTGTGTCTTAAGAATGCAACAGTTCTAGGTGATCTGTTAGCACTGGGCAGATGAAGCCTGTCAGTTCACTGCTAAAAAGATACATTCCAACAATATTCAAGAGCATCCCAGTCTCTAATTTACCTAGTGGATCAGTCAGCATCAGCCTTAAAATAGTTTCAAACTGGGGGAGAGTTCCTATGTTGTAGGCAGGTTTAGACAGCTCTGCCACTGAAGTAAAAATCCATGCTAAATTTTGCCTTTTGCACAAATTTCAGCAGCTAGCTGTGAGGACTGGATTCACCTCTAAATTTGCCAAAGCGGTGAATGTTTGGAACTGTTCTCTTCTTAAGAGATTCAGGCACTTAACAGTGGAACCCCTTAATAAACCTCAGCAGATGTTATTAGCTTGGGCTTAGCACAGTTCTCTGGCTTCTGGCTTAGACGTGGCTTTCATCTGGCTAGCTTTGAATGTAGGCAGAGCTTAGCCTGGAAAATACTTTGTAAAGCATACCAAGGTCTTACACAGTGCTGAATAATGTAATCATAACACACCCGCAGTGTTTATAACACAAATGAAAATTATAAATATCAAATACAGGTTTGTACATGTTATGTTTGTAATTCCATATCTGGTATTTCACATTTTCTTACTAATAACTTCAAGCATCTGGTCTACAGTGTAAGAATAGGTACAAATGTAAAAAGGTAGTGAAGGCTTTACCTTCTCTTTGAATGCTTCCAGCTCAGCATCTGTAATTTTCCACGGAGTCTCTTGCTTTAATTTCTCAGCAGTTGTTATATCTTTGCAGCTTTCATGGAGGCGATATGGTTCAATCATCTCTTCAAAGAATTTCCAACTGAAACAGGAATTGCAAAGGATGTCTTGCTGCAGGATATGAACTTACTTACTTGTAGACACTGTGTATGGTAGACCCCACTGACTATAACTGTAGCTGAAAAACATGCAAAATCTTTAACTGTTCTGTGCGGCATTGTGCCCCTCGTTTTATCTATACCAGATCAATATGTTGAGGCTATTTGAGGATAACTAAAAGATTATTTGAGGATAGGATGATGAAAACACTGCATTTGGCCTGTTGTGGTTGCAGAGAATTTGTTGCATTTTCCTGGCTATAGCAAAAATACTAAAAGGAGTTGTGCTGTAACTCCGAACCGCAATATACTGGTTACTGACATTAATAATGAATATGGGTCTCCTCATAAATAATAAGCTTTTATTCACATTGTTTTACCATTAACTTGAGAAATCACCTGACTGGTACAAGTTTTCTGTCACAGCTTTCATGAAATAAAAAAACAGGCTTTATAAATCGCCTGTAGCAAGGGGCTGAGGGAAACACTGTGGATTTTTGCTGGAGATTAGATTTGTGATCATTTCCCATCTTTTCCATGGTTTTTCTCTCTTTCAGTTTGTTTCTTGAAGCTTGTGACTCTCATCATCTGGAGAAGCTTATCCTGCCATGCTTCCCTGCTTGTCCCTTTATTGGGTAGTTCTATCGTCCCCCAGAGATCTCAAGGAGTGTACTTTATGTTAATGCAAGTGCGTTTCTATTTGTGTTAATGCGAGTGTGTTTTCCCCTTTATGCAGACAGGCCTAGAAATAAGTGAAATGGGAGCCTGGGCACAGGTTGGACTTTTCAATATGGCCAGGAGGTCAAGAGCTGGCTTAAAGGCAATGCAGCGTTTAACGTTGCCATGGCTGAGTTCCCAGCGAGCTCGTCAACATCCTTAGTGTCTGTTTCAGTATGTAAAAAAGTGATAATCCTTTTCATTATTAGTGAAATAATTGGGATATCAGCTGGGGGAGAGATGCAGTGATCTAGAAAGCATCTGGCACTGTATTCACTTACTCTGTTCAGATAGTGCTGTTGCAGCAAATGTATGTGAATTTTATGTTAACACCAGATTCAAATTCCTTTTGATAGTTTTTATTTCTTTAAAATCATTGCTTAGTAATGGGGAAAAATATTCTGCACAGTTCTTTATATAATTAAAACGATATTAACTTGAGGGATCAAGAGAGTACTAATAAGTGACTTCAGCAATTTGTAGGTATCTAGTAATAATATTTTTATGTTCTTCAATTGTACCTCCCAAGTAAAAAATTCCAGTGTGTTGTAGAAACACTGGTGAATCTAGTACTGTTTTGGAGTTATGTGTGTAGGGAGAAATGGGGCCTAGAAGGATTAAGAGACTAACCTGAGGTTCACCTCAACTCAGTGGAAAGGCTCTGCATGGTAAAGATGAGCCCTTTGACTATGAAGTCTCTGTAGGCTATTGAGTAAGGGGTGGGATAGAAGGGAGCATAGCAAAGTGAGAATGCTTCAGAGGATCCTTAATACCAAGAGCAATATTGTGAATTGAACTAGGATTCAGCTGTTCCCTGAGGAAGGTACTATATACTTCTGTCTACATATAGCAGAAGAAATAGGGTGTTTCAATACAGAGATGTTTTATAAGGCAGGGACTCGAAGATTTTGGTTGACCTCCAATACGTGGAAAAGGAAATCCATAGCTAACATGAGTAAGTGGAGTTCCCCTTAGCAAAAGAGAGATGTGTTCACCCTCCATCTGGCCTTGTCTACAACAGGTTCTGAACTAAGTACCTGCTGTAACATGTATATGGAAGGTATCACTATATAAAGTGTCAATGCAAGCCTAAACAGGAGGAAAATGTTAAGGTCAGATTTTTATGTTTTAACTTGCTGTGGAGCACAAGAAGTTTAATAGTGGCATGGAACTGAAAACAACTGGACCTAATAGTTGGAGGTGGAGCTTCCTGAGTGCTGTCTTACCAACTTCCTAACCCTTGTCTGAGAAAATGAAGTCTGTAGATAAGTTAATTTTTAAAAATATGCATTTCAGTACATTATACATGTATTTATTATACTTGAGCGATGGAGGTGTGTTATAATATTGTACCTGTGGGCAAAGAAGTATGCTTATGCTTGGCCAGAAAGATACTAAGTTCATAAATGCATGATAAAACCCAGTAGAGTGAGTTGGCAGAGAGGTGTACAAGAGAACTGTGGCTGACTGAATGATATGGTGAAGTGTATTGCAAACTAATAGATATGGAAATACATTATCAAATGCTTGTTAAATTTAGTGTCTCATAAGTTCTTAAGTACGGTGTCTGGTTAGGCTTTATTAAAATTATCTTGTAATTGCAACATAAAGAAAAAGGCTGCCTATGGTTTTGACACTTTGGATTGCGATTGTTAAAAGGTTCTTCTTTTTCCTCCTGTAGGTTCTTAGGAAATGATTGCAATAAAGCGACATTTATTCTTTGTGGGGCTTTTTTCTTTTTTTTTTTTTTTTTTTTATTGTTAAATGCTCAGCATAAAAGAAACAAGCTCATGATAAAGGCCTGCTGCTAAGTAATGGATTTTGGTAATGTTTCTTACCTCTCTTTGTTGGGTTTCATATTGATATCACAAATGATATTAATGTCAGCGAATTTTATTCTGAATTTGCTTAGAAGTGAAGCCATCCTGAAAACAAAAGAGAAAATTTTATCACTATATTTCTGAGTGCTTTGCATCAAAGAGCACTCATAATGAGTTAAGATATCAAATGCATTTGTCTCGTTGTCTTTATATGACAAAGTACTTTAAATGCTTTAATATTTCAGTTTCCAATTACAGAACTGGATTGATGTGATTGCTGCAGTATAGTGCATTTAACTGGTGATCTATGAAAATAAAATAAATAAATAAATAATGGAAACAAGTAGTGGACAGAGGGGAAGGGTGTTTGTTTTGGAAAAATGCATGGAATACATACAACATGGGTCGTGTATGTATTGGTGAAAATTTGGTCCAGAAGGTTGATGTGCAATACGTAATGTATGCATTTATATTGATCTACTCATATGTTTTCTTTACATATTTTCATAAAAGGAAATACAGTGCTCTTCTGCACCAGTTGGCAGGAGGAATAGTTTACAGCTCTGTGTGTTTGTGCTGAGATTACAGAGGGACAGTTAAGAAGTTAAGTCAGTTTTGTCTTTGGTTGAAGTATGGTTGGGAATTTCATCTTTTATTTTATTTTATTCACCCCCACCCCCACCCCACCTCCTCCACCCCTTTTCTGGTATGCAAGCTCTGGAATTTGAAAAAGTTCCTAGGAGTAAACCATTATAGAAAACCATACTTGCCTATGACCTCAGAATATACTTGTGATTTTCCTATGTAAGAAGAACATACTGCTTACACAAATCTTTTGAACACCAAAAATAACCAAGTCTCAACTTCTGTGGAAAGGTTTTAATGTTTGGGGAATTACACATTAGAAAAAGTCCAGATTAGTTTTCTTTCTGAACTGAGAAGTACAATGTGTGAAACTGTACTTGGACATCATTGTGTTAGATCTTCCTAGAGAACAGAGCCAGCCTGCCTCTGGTGCATCTGTCTGAGGTTTTTGCGTGTGATGGGTGGATTATGCTGCTGAGGACAGCTGATGTTTATGTAGGAATGTATACACGCATTCTTTTCTTGAAACCAAGTCGTCAGTTATACCGACCGCCATGTTCACTCTGGCTTTTGTAGCACCAGTGGTGTGCACAGGTATTGAGCTACCTCTATGTATGTCTGTCATATTTCCACAAATCCTGTTTGATGTCAAAACCTATTTCCACTCTCGGTGGAGCTTGGTGCCTTGTGTGCAAGGCCTGGACCAGGCACCCGCTGTGCTCCCAAACAGCTGAGCTCCAGCAGGCTCCTGACAGGGAGCAGAGCTCTCCCTCACAGACCCCAATCAACTGGAAGGCTGCTTTTAGCCAGTGGTATGAACAGTTTACACAAACACTCGTGCACCTGTTCTACCTAAGTGTGTCGACTTCAGGGCAGTTCTTACTGCTGACAGTACCCCAGCGGTGAGGAGAGAGCCTCCTTCATAAAGTTTCCTTTATGTGAAGGGAAAATCTTAGCAGTGTCCCTGTGGCAGCTGTCTTTTTGTAAGGCATGGCGTCGTAATCCTAGTGGTGCTGGCAGGCTTCTAACTCCTGTTCTTGCATCTATCCTGACTGCTTTCTGATGGAGTTTTGAATGGATGTGTTACTAGCTCACTACATAGTGCTACTGCTTTTTAAGAAGTAGCATCTGTTGCAAATTTCCAGCCCAAATTGCCTGCTTCACCTGCTGATGAAATGGCAGTACTTCTAGTGTGTAAAGTGCCTCGGAAGGAAAGGTCCTGTATACAGTGAGGCTGGTAATAGGAGTGTATTAGTTTCTTTCATTTGCTTGAAAGCAAATGATTATGAAATCTAGACTTTTAAAAAGAGCTAAGTCAAATTAAGTTGGTTTTAAAGTTGATTAATACGGTCTTTACCTTCCTTAACTTTTGCTATGTCTAATCACATTCAAATGGACTGCCTATGGTATTTGCATATGAGGAGCTTCATGTGTAATTTCACATAGCATTAACTAGACAATCTTATGTAAATCCCATAAAACTAATGATATTCTCATTACAAAGTGCAGTGTCCTTCTCAGAGAAGGCAATATGAAATGTTAATGGGAAAAATATCTGGATGAGTTTCCTCACACCATCACCATTTACACCAAGCCCTGAGTGCTATGCCATAAGCTCAACACCTTTCTATGAGGTACTTGTTTTGGTACAGCTGACAATTTTTTAAACAAAAAGTTTTGCTGGCTAATTCCCAGCTTTCTGCTGTATATATATTATATTTATCAAAATCCTTAAGCAGTGAGGCAAAATAGTTATATTTACACTAGTTTTTCTTCTTCAATCCTATTGGCTTTTCCTCCAGTGAAGATCCTTAATTTGCAATTTTTCCACTTCTTCCTGATAGTTAGAATGTAAGGAATTAGGATTGTTAGACCTGGAAGAACATATAAAATTGCAGGAAAATCAAATTAGTGCATTGTGTGGGAGAACTGCCATGCTTAATATAGGCAATGTTGGACATACTCTTCTGTCTGTTTAAACTATTTTAAAATGAACTTATCTATGTAATCTTAAAACAGTTTTGTACAAGTTCCTGAGTATGTTTTTGTTTGGTAACACAGAAATCTCTCCCTGTGGTTCTCACTTGAATTCCTTACCTCCATCATCGAACAGCCACCAAATGTCAATTGTACCTTTTCCTTGCTTCTTTTTAAATTGAGTGCTGGATTCTAGCAGCTTCTGATTGAATTCACCCATATGCATTGACTGTATTGTGTTAATGGTGCTCTCTGAAATGAGAAAGAAAATGTGGAAAGATTTCTGACGAGTTAAGCAACATGTAGCTGTAGGGAGCCAAATGGAGAAAAAGCTTCAGGATTCCTCCCCCCCCCTCCCCCCCCGTAAAAAAGAACTGTAGTTCTTTTTCAATTCCTTTGTACAAAATAAAGGATTAAAAAGATTAGTGAAATTGTGCCTATCCTTACTATGAGTTTGCCCTTTACTTAGGAACAAATGATACGTTGGAGTTTATCCATATAACATTCAGAAACAATGGATTATTTCCATAACCTAGCATGTTTATATGAAACCATCAGATGTTAAAGGCATTAAACTGGTATCTTAAATCTGTGAACACTTCTATATTTGTTTAAACTTATTTATGTAAGCCAAACTGGCTGATATCCTTATAAGCAACAAGAACATATCCCCCCGAAACAGGTGATGGTATTTTGTTGCCTGAATCAAGATGAGGAACTAGAGAAATACCTGTTTGCTGTCACATGGATTTGCTTTCTTTCATTAGACTGTCTTGTTAAAAATTCAGCAAACATGTAAATATTTGTTTGAAGTTCATTATTTTTGATATACTTTTCAGTAAGGACACGAAGGTACGGAGGTTGACTTGTTTCTGCTCTAAATTATATAAATCTACAAAAATGTAGATTTTTGAGTCTTTGATAAGAGTCCAAAGCATACATGCTATGGACTCTTAGTTGACCAGTACACAGAGGAAACAAAGCTTGTGTAATAAATACTGTGTCACTACACTGTAACATCTTCAAAAGGATTATCTGGTTTTGTTCTCTGGATCTTGTTAACTACCCTAGACTTCACCAGGGTCTTCAAAAGCAATTAGGAAATATTTGATAGATTTTAGAAAGAAATGGTTATTATCTTTTGTTTGCATTGTTTACAGGCTCATCTTGCTGTTGTAAAATACAGAACATCATAAAATGAACAATAAAGAAGGACAAAGAGCTAACTGGGCACAGCAAGAACACAAGTGAAGCTAAGACTGGAAGGCAGAAAACATAAGCATATATGGCAACTTCCCTATGCATGAGAGGGTCATTGTTAATTGAAAATAAACTTTGCTTCTTGCTGTTTGCTTGACTGCTTTTAAAAGGTACAGTCTTGTCTATGCACTAACAGTATCTCTCATTCCATCTTTTGAAGCCTGTGGCTTTATTACTGCTTCAATGATTTAAAAAAGACAGTGTCAGAGCAGTATTATAAATGGAGCAGACAGGCTTCTTTAGAGCTTTTACTCTGATCTGTCAGGTTCTGAAAATGCTTTGTTCTATTTTCCTGTATTTCTGGAGTCTGGATGCAACTGTTCCCAAGCAGCTATTGGCTTTCCTTTACATTTCTAGCATCTATGCAGGAAGATGCAGCAGCTCTGGGGAGTATGAAAGAATAAGCAAAATGGAGACATAGGAATGTTTATTAACATAATTATATTATATTGAGACCCAAAGTATATAATATGTATTTTTTTATTCTTTTCTGAATAAAATTGAAAAGGGTATTTGAAGCAGGAAGGTGCATTTTTTTTTAAAATTTAATTTTATATATATATGTTTTACTAAAGCCTGCAAGTAAAGAATAATTTCATTTTGTGTTTTCTGTCTGTAGGTCTTCTCGATACCTGTGGGAGTTGCATGCACAGACAGATGTAATAAGCTCTGCAGGTGAAAATTCTGAAAATAGTTGTCCGCATACAAGCGTGGCTTCAGGTGGGTCATTATCATCACAGCCTGGCAATTGCAATATCAGACCTTTAATTTTTTTCTCTACTTCTGTGTCATTTTACTGTATCTGAAATGTAATTTTGATTTTAACACCTCTACATTTAAGTTATGTGTTAATTAGTTATTTCACTGCATGCTGTACATGTATATGTACTTTCAATACTTGTACCACCTTCATTTGTGCCTTTTTACAAAATGATGCTTAGAATATAAAGCAGTGGTACTGTTTTTACCTATTTTCCATCTGGATACTGGGTGCTTGCGTGTATGTGCGTATTGTGAATGTTGAATAAAGCAAGATTGCTTCTTCCCTGAATATTGCTCGTAATTACTTTAGAGGAGGAAGAAAACACCTCTGTTTAAAAACTGAAAATGTCTTCTAAAAATAAGACTTTTTCTGTGTTCCTCAAACATTGATGCTATTTTTCTATGGCCACCAAGGCCTGTTTGCGCGGGGCAGGCCTTGTTCCAAGACACTCTGTGTGGCTCAGGAGCTTTGGCCTTACAGCCAAAGTCCAGCTTGCATATTGGTGAGAGTATAATGAACTGAAGGGTCAGGAAGAAGTTCTCATTTCAGAACTTACCCTTTTTTGTTTCATGCTTTGAGATATTGAGCTTTCTGGCTTTTCTGAAGAATCCACAGATCCCACTTTTTTCTTCTTCAAAGTCATTTTCTTTAATGGTAGCTTCCAGTGCCAACCTCTCCTGCTCCAGCTTCTCTAATTCCTCTGTATTTGAGAAAAAGTAGGCAAACTGGTAACACATCATTTTCTATTTCAAATAAAAACACTTACTGAAGTAACAGTGATGTTGTAATTGCTGTTGTGGTTCTTAGTACACAATGTAAAGCTGCTGGGAGAAAAAGTCTTTAAATACTTTCTCCTTGAAAACCAATAGGGAGGAGGAGGCTAAATTCACCTCTAGAAGCCCTAATTTAGGGTGCCCATGCCTATCACAGCAGTGAATATTAAAGTGCTAGTTAACCATTCTCAGACTTCCTTTTCAAGATCAAATTCAGTATTACTGTATTTTATGGTTACATAAGATACTATACATTTAGTTATGTTTGTGGGTTGTTTTCATTCTTAAGAATTCAAAAACAGATCAGGAAAGCCATTTTCTTAAAGTGAGAAAGCTGGTATATTGAGTTCAAGCTCTTGGGCCTCTACTCTGAGAGCAAGGCTACATCAATTTGGACTTGAGATTCTCAGAAATATGTAAGGATACTGAATATGTGATCAGTTTCTAAGCTGAAGTATTTCTGATGTTTTTTTTTTTTTTTCAATTTAGCAGAAAAATTCAGATTTAGCTAAAAAATTTTGTAAATTCAATAATATAAAAGAACAATTCCACCTTAGCAATATTAGACTTCTGGTGAGGAAAAAGTACAATGTGTTATTGTGGTATATATTATGATGAGGCACTAATTTTATGGTGATACAGGCATTTACCTGCTGAAAGCTTTTTTTCAAAAGGAAGACTTCTATTTATGTAGAGTGAGGTACATTTATTTAATAAAGTTTTTTTTAAAAAACAAACAAACAAACAAAACCTCACCAGCTGGATATCATAAGCACTTTTGACACTCTCAATTGCCAGTGTAAATGAATGCCATTTCTTTTACTTTAGAATCCATGACAACCTTGTGCTTCTGGTTATTAGACGTGATGATAACCACCAACTTAATGGTTATTCAGAAGTAGAATTTCAGTTTCTCTCTTAAACAGACTTCCATAGCAAATAGAACAGAATACAACCTTTTTTTTTTTTCTCCATTTTGGAGACTGCGTCTGCTTCAAAACATTTCTGCATATGAGAGGGGTTTTATTTTATTTGCTCTACTGTTTCTAATTCTTTCTCATTCCTAGTGTTTTAAAACTTGGTTTGTAAGAATGCAAAGTTGGTAGTTGCTGAAATTTCACTGGTGTTCTAATGCCTCTATCTTCTGAGCAGTCATTTTCTGACTCTCAGTATGCAGAGGCGGGCAGTTTTACTGGAGGTATCTACAGGTCTGGGGAAGCATAAATCTATTTTTAGTATTTTAAGTTCTTGTCATGTTGCACTGTAGCTCTCCATGCACATCAGACTACCAGAGATTCTCCTGGGTGAATATTTGTCTACTGTTTTTTTTTTTTTTTTTTTTTGTTTGTTTGTTTTTAAAGGTGTCTCTGGTGCCTTTTAATTCGTAGGTGATTTGCTTTTGGGAGCTGCCTCATCCCTAGAATCCATCCTCTTTAGTGGATAAATATTTTTTTTTGTTTTAATTAGCTGAGTTAAGGTACTTATGTTCTTTCTGGGTGTTCTTTCAGTCCTGAGCACGGTCTGTCAGCGGGTCTCTAAAATGCTGTGGGGAGAAGCTGGAGGCAGATTTACAGCAGGCGGCAGCAAAGAGTCACCACCATTCTTCTTTTCCTGTGTACATGTACCTTCCTTGTCTACAGATTTTATCTAATTTGTATCACAAAAACTTTCTCTGGTGAGGTCTACATGGGACACTGGGAGTAATTTCCGGGTTTAGGTTGGATCTGTCTGCTCAAGTGAACAAGCTTACAGGAAATGGAAAAGTTCTCGTATTGAAAACCTGGAGAATTGTTCTAATAGGGTGTTTATATGGAGCCATTCCCTCCCCAAGTTACATGAGGAACCAGTAGAACTCTGGTGCCCTAAAGAGGAAAGGGAAAACAAAGGCCACCGTTAAACATAGCTCTTGAAAGTCCTTTTGCAACTGCTGCTGCTAATCTAAGGAAGAATGAACAAAAAGGTGAAAAGGAGAATTGATATTTCCTGCAGTTTTGAGATTTTTGCAGCTTTCTGGGCCACAGCGTCCTACAGAGGTGATACTGAAAGCACAGCTTCCTGATTCCCATCAGCCCCAGAGATCTCAGGTAGGCAGAGTGAGGAAGATGTGCTGAGAGCTGGAAGGAACCGTGCTGGAGGAACTGGTTGCTCCATGCATGATTTTACAGCTTTAGCCTGTGCCTGTGCTACGAGTGCTTTGGGAGTTCAGTTCCCTGTTGTGCAGAATTCATTAGCATGTGAGGGTTGGCCTCCTGTAACTACCAGTGGACATCTGCTTCAGCAAGGATTTTGGGAAGTATTGAAACTGCAGAAGCAATGAGGAACTGTAGAAATTACAGGTGTAGGAACTATTTCCAAAACCAGATAATGATGCTAAAAGTATTGGTCTGAATCTTCCCTGTGCTGAGCATGTAACTACCATAGATGTGAAGTATAATTTGACTACTGAGTCACCACATACCTTGAACCTGGAGGACCTGAGTTATATCAAATCCTTGGCTAATTCTGACGATAATCATGCCAAGCTCAAAATCAAAGGCATCACTGAAAAAAAAAAAAAAAAAAAAAGAGCATATATCATTTCATATCATGCATGTCATTGAGGAAAGCTGCCTTGAGCTGATGAGTGAATCAAGTACAGTTCTAATTTTTTTCCTTCATTTGAGGGGAGGGGGAAAAAAGTACCATTGGGTATGTGAACAGATAGGCTATTCCTAATATAGCAGGTGTTTCATAGAATCCTAGAATATACCGAGTTGGAAGGGACCCCTAAGGATTATCAAGTCCAATTCCTGGCATCGCACAGGTCTGCCCAAAAGTTCAGACCATGTGACTAAGTGCACAGTCCAATCGCTTCTCAAATTCAGACAGGCTTGGTGCAGTGGCTACTTCACTGGGGAGCCTGTTCCAGTGTGCAACCGCCCTCTCGGTGAAAAACCTCTTCCTGATGTCCAGCCTAAACTTCCCCTGCCTCAGCTTGACAGCATTCCCTCGGGTCTTATCACTGGTGATTAAGGAGAATAGGTCACCTGCCTCTCCACTCCCCCTCGCTTGTAGACTGCAATGAGGTTCCCCCTCAGCCTCCTCTTCTCTAGGCTGAACAGGCCCAGTGACCTCAGCTGCTCCTCATACGTCTTCCCCTGTAGGCCCTTCACCATCTTCGTCGCCCTCCTCTGGACACTCTCCAACAGTTTAATGTACTTTTTGTACTGTGGTGCCCAGAACTGCACATAGAACTTCACACAGCACTTTTTAGGAGCTAGGTTGCCATGAGCTATTTTTTTCTCCCTTCTCTGAGGAAATAACAAAGCTGGGGTGGGTTTTGTATTTCTTTGACTTGCTGCAGGTTTGCAGGTGAGTTTTGAGCAAGAATCTGAGTAGCCTGTTTCTAAATGACTGTTTCTGTCTAAATCCCAATCCACAGAGCTGCTGAGCCTTAGGCACACAAGAGATTTGAAGCAAGGCTTTTCCTTTGTCTCCTAGGCTTAAAAGAAGAATTCCATGATGGTCTCTTATTCCCTAAGTGTGTACATTAGGGTTGTTTTTCTCTGAGCTCCTGCCTACAAAAAAAAAAAAAAAGAGAGAACATATAGTTCTGCAAAAGCACTGCTGACAACAGTGCAGGTTCTTTATGTAGCATTGTCAAGCCACATAATCTCCGACTGTGCCAGACGTTTTCTAAGCAGATCTTGCAAGGTGAGTGAAGCCATGGAGTGTTACAGAGATAGCATGTGTGAACCCAGATTTCTAGGTTTATTCTTACATTTTTCTGCATGTTAAGTTCTGTATAGAATCATTAAGGTTGTAAAAGACCTCCAAGATCATCTGGTCCAACTGTTGTATGGAAATGCCATATTAATCTAGACTAGAGGGAGTGAAAAAGGTGATGCTGAACTGTGACTTACTGTATAACACCCACATAGTTTTCAACTTGCGAGGCAGCAGCATTTCTCCAGTCCTTCTTAAATCCAATCACCAAGGTATTTGGTTTCATTCTACCCAAGCCTGACGCCTATCAATATTAAAACACTGCTTGAGAATACACACACACATGCTCTTACTGTAAATGAGAAGTAATGGTGAAAGATAACTGAAGTAATAATGTTCTGGACACGCTTATGACTAGATTGCATTTCATGAATGTCCTTCATGCTCCTACCCATGCAAAAAGATTAGCTCTAAATCACTCCAACTATAAATGATTTTTAGATGACAGAAATGTAATTTTTCTAAATTTGCTAAAGTATTCATTTACATCTCTTCTGACATGCTCTCATTAAAATGGTTCAAAAACTTGTAATCAAAAGAGAGTTCAAGCACTGTTTGTATGCTCATTCTAAGACAATAACACAAAGCTTTTATCAGATTTGGAATACCCAATAGATTAACTGGGTCTGAAGTCTTTTTGAACACCTCAGATATGTAGAGAAGGCATATCCTCTTAAGAATATTTTTTTTTTGCCTTGAGCTTAGAAACTTGCTGTTCTATTCTGTTTCTTCTGTATTCATTCCAAAAGGTTATTTATCCAGAAGCAGCTAAGCATGCTCTGTAGATAAAATTACAGTTTATAAACAGGAAGAACAAATGGATTGTCAATATATTGCTTTGCCTCCAAAACTGGAACTGGATGCTAAAACATGGAAAAGTAAGGGCTATCAGTTCTAGTTTAAGCTAACTTAATTCTTATAGAAATCTGAATACTCGGAGTATGGGGAACCTTTTACCTCAACAAAAAACTGTTGAAATCTTGGTATGTTTTTTGTTGTTGTTTCTTTCTTTGTTGTTATTGGTTGTCCGTATGTGTGTGTGTTTTGTTTTTTTGTTTTGTTTTGTTTGGCTTTGGGGTAACACTGTTAGATTTGCATTGTTTACATTCAAATGAATAAGTGCTTGGCAAACCAATACATTTATTCTTAGGTTATTACAGTGGTTATACGGTTATTCTGGTGTGCTGGGAATTATTTGTGGTTTAGGTAGTAATGAAAAGGAAGAGATCTTTAGACTATGATTGTTCTCAAAAATATTAGAAGGATCTCCTTCTGAGACAATGCTTAAACCAAAGGTGAAGTACCCATGTCAAGTTTTGATAGAACAAATTTTCTCTACATTTTGTCTCAGTACTTTTGCGTTTAAATACAGGTGAGAGAGAGAAATTGAAAACATAAAAAGTGCCTCTGTTGTTAAGGCCATTTAAAAATGGACTTTTGGAAAACGTCTGCTTTATTCTTAGGGTAATAGAAAAATATTGCCCACTATTTTAGATGGCCTTCTCTGCAAAAATGTATGTTTATTACACTATGTTTTCAATAAATGCAAAAAAAAAAAAAATCTTAGCAACTTATTATGCTGCATAATACCAAGCAATAGAATTGATTTGAAGTGTATCAAGTGTCAGCTGCACAGACATTCATATGATGCCCTGTAGAGGCCTCTGTTTTTGTTTTTAGGAAGTATCTTGTTCATTTAGGAAAGAATCAGCCTGCCTTGTCTCATAATTCCATAGCTCAGAACTAGATCTGTTTATGAAATAACCTGTAATATAAATACATGTACCCCTAGAATGCTCTCTCTGTTTATAACATTTTCCATACATACACGGGACTTCTTAACAAGTAAACAGAAATGCTTTCTATAAAGGGATGCTTTGATGTAGCACTCTTCTCTGTGTTCTGTAAACAAAAAGCTTACTTGAAGGAGACTTTTGACTCCATCTCTGAAGCTGTCAGCTGCCACTGCTGCATAAAAGGCTTTTCTTTTGTTCTTTGTAAGCCAGGCCTGCTTTTTTGCCATGCCACTGTTCATTTCCTTAACGCACAGCTTGCGTGGTCCCTGCATGATACAATAAAATATTATTAAGAAGGCTTGTATTATGCAACACAGAGTGATTTTGAAGGAGTTACCTAGTCTGCTGTGGGAGCAAATGGAGAGAGTCAGAAAAATACATTTCCCAAAAGAGTCTGCAGAGATTCAACCCTTTGAAAAGAACTAGGCTGCTAACATAATTCACGTTCTGCTCAAGAAGGCTGAGTCTGTTAATGCTACTTAAATATAGCGATTCTGACAGAAAGGATTCCTACTCTGGGCTGTAACATCTTAGAAAAATATCTAAGGTATGATGAAACATCTCAGAGTGAATAAACTCCTTTCCTGACATGATTTCATAAATAAGGCTGAGCAGATCTAAATACACGTTGTTAAACTACTATCTACTAATAAGAAGAGAAAGATATGTTGCCATACAATTAAACATGTAACTGCCTTTGTTACCAGGTCCTCCCAGCGGTCATCTGGTAATTTAATGAGGCAAAATCCATGTCTATATCCAAGTCATAAGACCTGGTACATTCTCAGCTTGGCAATCAGTCCCCAGAAAGATTTGGCCCAGGGGAGACATCAAGGCTGCCAGCAGGGAATTTAGACAGATAAGATAAGTTTGGGGAGCATATATCTGGAATTCAACTGATTTCAAAAATCTGTGCTCTTGAGGTGTGAGGTTAAGGTTTGTGAGGCCTTGTTTATTCCTTTTTATACTGATTTTTAGAAATCTGTAACAGTAATCTAGCTCTTCTGCAGTGAAGATGAAACACAGAGACAGATGCTCAAGATGCTGGCTTTGGAGTGTTACTGGCTGTACAGGTAGTTTTTGCTTTCTGAGGAAGAATAGAAAGTGGAATTGTAAACTGTGGGAGTGTGTTCAGCAACATCAGAGACAGAAGTAATAATTAAATGTGTCAGAAAGATGCAGATAACTTGGAAGTGCTTGAAATCAAGTGAGTGTGTTTGCTTGTTCCTAAGGAGGGAAGTGGTACCAGACTGGTTTGTTAGAAACAGATAATTTAGAACTTGAGTTGGCTACGGAGTTGAGTTCCATGCAGTCTTCAGTCACCACTTTACTATTTTATAATTTCTAGTAGTTTTGAGGGTGCAAGCTGCCATTTTGGTTACAAAGGGACAGGAAACTAATAGAACTCAATAAAACTTTATACAACAAACTAGAAAGGCTTGGTAAACTCATGCTCAGGAGGTTGTATTTCAAAATTCATATTTAAATCTTTCATACTTAAAGTAAGTTAGTATCTGGTAGCTTCTCCTGATAAGCTAGGAAATTGGTTAAAATTGAGTAGAGGAAGAATTAGATATATTTATTTTTTTTAGCCATAACATATACTATAGGCTCAAAATTTCCCAATCGAGAACAGCATAAAACTGAAACTGAAAGATATTCACTCTGAAATGAAGCGTACAGGAAGAATCACTTAATTTAAAAACAATTTTAAATGGGTGATATGGATTGTAAACTCAAAATTTCTTTGTCTCAGAGCTTTCCAGCCTTGCTGAAATACCTTTTTTTTTTTTTTTTTTTTTTTTTTTTTTTCTGGAAGGAAGGAAATTGGATGTACTGTATGTTTATAGAGATGTAGAAATAACTGCAATACATTTACTTTCACTTAGTTGGTATTGGCTGATAGAAAAAGGAGAGAAGGGGATAGAAAAGGAGAAAATTTTCAGCAAGTTCCATGTATAAAGCAGCATTGAAAAAGAAAATGATCTGGCAGAGTTTGTGTGTCATGTTTTATCTGCACATTTTTCATTGTTTCAAATAATAATGTGAATTTTGATCTGATCAAAAGCAGGCTGGATTGATGCTTACTCAGGCATCATCCCTCACATAGTTCTGTTAATGAATGACTTTTTGGAAAGTACAGGAGGAGGGAGGTAAATGCACATGATCTTTCAGAGACGATGCTGCACTCTTGTGTGACACTAAGCTTACTGGAGTATTTCTTAACATGTAACTCGAGAAGAGTTTGCTGCATTATTAATGAACTTGTGAATTCGTGAAAAGGAAAAAAAATAAAACATTTACAAATATCTTGCACAGAGATGCTTCTGCTGTCCAAGGGGACAGTCCCACTTCATCAGATAGCCTATCTGTCCTCCCCTGCTCCTCCTTTGTATCACTGTTCATGTTTTGCAATTGTGCAGTGAATTTCGGTACAGATGAAGATTAACCTTGCAAAAATATTTGTGAAAACAGGGAGAAAAGCAGAATAGCCCTTTTCACTGGAAAATCACTGTTCAAGCCCACACGCAGCCACAACCTTAAAGATGGTTTAGAAGCTGTCTGTCTGTATGTTAAATTCCTATATTTATTTTACCCATTTGTGAACATTATCATGTTCCCAGGAAGTTTATTGCCCTCATTTGGGATAGGGAATGGAAGATGTTCCCTTTGGCATAGTCTCAAAACTTTAGCATAGCTAGCAGCATATCAGCCTTTGAGGCAAAATATGTTGGATATTACATTTGTGGGTAAATGGTCTTGCTGTTTTTGTTATGATATGTATTGTATCTTCAGTACAGTGCCTGGATTTCCAGTCATAGCTCTCTCTGGAGTACTGCAAGCTTATGTGACAGTAAGACACCTCACAGTCTTGTACTATGGCAGCAAACTTATTCTAAATACATTATGACATTCCCACTCCCAGGAGACAGGAATTTTATCATCCGGTTGTTGCCATAGTTTTGCAAATTGCTAAGGTTCATCGTGTCACACTTTTATTACCAATCAAATTAAATTTAGCTTTTGTTACTGGAGAAATAATAGGGGAAAAAATGCTTACACTGACAAAATAGACATAGTTGGTTTTTTTTGTAGACTAAAATGAAATTTCAGTTCTACATAGAAAGTGGTAATATCAGAGAAATGTGCCTAAATAAATCAGAAAACATGCTGGAAATCAACCTTATGAATCTGCCTAATCTCAGGATCTTCTTGAGTTTGATTCTGTGCTTACTGAATGCAGTGGGAAAGCTACCAATAATTACAATAGAAAAGGATTTGGGCCATTCACTCTTTATAGATTCATTCAGTTTGGAAAAAATCACATGTAGCTTCTCTATACTTTCATTCTTCAAAGTGACAGCATCAAAGGAATTATTCTTATGCTCATGTGGAAGAATACATTATCTTGTCTGGAGTGACTCTATTAGTTAGATTCTGCAGTCCCTTTTAGTGTCATGGACCTTTTATTTCCTCTCAAAAGGTTGTTGTAATATTTAAAATGCGTTTTCTCTTCTATAATACAAACCCATCTATTTTTGTCATTTCCTAATTAAAGTCTAATGTTCATCCTTTTAAAATACACAACTTCCTGTCTACTTATAGCTAGAAATATATTTTGCTTCTTTCTTTAGAAGATCTTGGAAAACTATGTTTATACTCAAAATTAGCAGTGTTACAATTCTGGAGAAAGCACTGCACAGAGATCTGAATTACTTGCCAACCCCCTGCAAATGAGTGGCAAAGCTGGAAACAGAGCTTAGGTAATTGTCTCTAGTGCTAGATTCCTGAGAGAACTCTGCCTCCCTCTTTTTTTTTTTTCTTTTTTTTTTTAAACCTTACTGTGTCAATTTAAAAAAAAAATTGCAATGCTTTATTTTTTAAAACTTTTATAATTTTTTTGGTCCATCTACTATGAGCTCTGAAATGCATCACAATGAGGCATTTACCAACAGGCTCTACATCAGCCAATAGCTTTCTTGTCAAGACTTATGACAAAATTCATTCTCAGTGTGAATCTTTTTCATGGTCTGCACAGAAGCTTGTCAGCACCAGTGGGAACATTGTGTGCCAACTGAAAGTGGAATGTGTAATGGGGATATGCAGCACCCATCAGTGCTGAACTTTTGTATTTATGCGAGTTGACCTTACCGTATACACTTCACAGCAGATACACAGCCCATTGTTTTTTGTGAAAGTATGTGTGATGTCTAGCAGAGCAGGCCTGATCATAGGAGCTCCTGTTAATACTATGCACTGGGGTCTGTTAGGAGGAAAAAACAGATTGTATTTAATTGGGTAATGTACTTATTCAGAGTAAGCCATTCAGCTGTTCACTGGAAATCTTACCTGAAGTTTTTCACGTGATCTTCCACTGCAGTTAAAGCCAGAGCACTGTCCAAGGCATTAATATAATAAAGAGCTTGTGTAGAAGAGCCCCAATTTACTTCTGCATATAATAAAGATAAATAATGCATATTAAACCATGGGCTCTTCTCTGTGTTCTATTACAAAGGTCAGAAATCATGTTATCTATGAGCCAAAGCAGTGTATATTCTACAATGCTTAGATATAGATCTACCCTTCTTTATGCTTCATAAGAAAAGTTAGTTTGTGTGATGCAAAAACAACGTGCAAATGAATTGTCTCATTATTTTTATAAAAAGCATAAGCAAAGTTATTTCTTCTGCTTGGGAAATGTTTTCTTACATGTTTCATTAACTTTGTACCCTTTCCCCATGTATAAAATGGACAGCCCTGAGCAATCCATTCGGTGTGGAATTTGAGGAAGTTCAAATTAATCCATTAGCAGGGAATATCACAAGCTCTGGTTAGTTCTGTTCTTCTGTATGGGGCAAAAATTGTTCTCCCAAACTAATTTTGGCATATAGATTGTCTTCTCTGTTCTTTGGTGGAAGGAGGCAGATAAGAAACAACTTTCCACACTGAGGTCAACGTGAATGCAGATCAAGTCCAGTTATGTCAAGGTACAGAGCTAATGCTTAGTGAAAGTAAGTAGAAGGATGTCTAGAGGCCTTCTTTTCTGAGGAATATTAGGCTTTTTGAACCACTCCATTGTTGGTAGGTAAGTGCTGAACAAAAGTCACTATCTTGGAGAGTTGGAGATGGATAGATTTTTGCTTGGTGTCTTCAGTGAATGTAACCAGGCTTTAAGCTGCTACTTTCCAGCAAGGACGTTCATTGGTAATATACTAGGAAAAGGGCAACAATCTTCAAATGTGTTTCTGACACCCCATCTTTTCACAGCTGCATTCGTGGTGTACAGGGAAAGAGCCACAGACCATCCCAGTAGGTATGAGAGCACAAATAGGGAGGACACACAACGATGAACTAATATACACAGAAAAGAGTAACACAGGCTCAGACCAGATGCTGCTGTATCAACCTAGCTGCAATGAAAGCACATTATGCTGGGAGATTTGCCTTTTTTCTTTGTATTATTTGTTTCACTGAACAAGGTATTCAGATGGTTAGCACTAAAATCTGGACCTGGGTTAGTTTAGTCTTGGCTATGAATAACCAGACTAAGTTGTCTCATACTGGTGCTGTATTGCAATAGTGCACTGATTTCTAAGGACAGCTCCTGTGATTTGCTGAGCTACTAAGCAATCTTTTCCAGCAGTAAAATGTGCCTATATTTCATGATTTACTGAGGAATTATATGAAGGTAGTGGAGGAAGATCGGTTCACAATGCAGCTTGTGTTTTTATTGTACAGTGGCAGCAGGTTTCACTTTTTTGAGTGAGGATGCCAGACGAGACAGCTAAGAACACAGCAAAATTCAAGCAAGGTTTTGTGTATGGATGGAAAAATGTTATGAGTGAAACTCAAGTGAAAGCCCAGATTAACTCTTTAATAATGATGTGGGAAAAAACTGGTGTGCTGGACCATTTATACAAAGCCCTGAACCTGAAGTGCTTGTTAAAAAGGCAAAAGTCCAGAAAACTATTGTCTTAATCTATTTTATATAAAGTGGGATATGATGGTTCAAACTTCCCTGTAAGGAAAGGTGTTTAAGAAGAAGGAATGGGTGCTTCTATAAGCAGAATTAATTCCAGTAAAGTCTGCTGAGGCTGCATAACATATACATAAAATAAGTGTCTTGTGGCCTTACCTGGTTTCTTATATGTCACATAAATATATAGAAAGAGTTCAATGGCATAAGTGATGAGAGCTGCCCACCAGTTGATGACAAACATGACGCCACAGCACAACAGGGCTCCAAAGAGTGATACCCACATGTTATAATATCTGAATGCAGGTCTCCAACCTGTTTAAAGAGAATTGAGGAAATTGGAAGAGCAGAAAAATATACAAAGCAAATGGCAATCCACTGGTCTTGCACATACAGACTCACATGCAGTTTTTTTCAGGCTCTGTCAGAAGGGTTGGGAGGGGTATGTGCAAGTTCTCAGGCAACAGGTACTTCCAGGGTATTGGCTGGTTTAGATTTCTATACATACCAAATACTGGGGCTTGCAAACCTTTCACTATAAACTGCTTCCTGCTGCTTTGTCCAGCCTCGCTTTGAATGGCTTTTATGTGTTTTTGCCAAAATAAAGTTCACTAGTTCAGAACTGAAAATAGGCTTTCCCGTAACTCCAAGTAATAGGTTATTACGTCCTTCTGATGCATACGCATAGAACTTTTTAATAGAAGCTAAATGCTTGCTGAGAGGACAGTTTGTCCCAATGCTCTAAGTACATGTGTCTTTCAAATTTGTAAATTGCCTGGCCTTGCTGCATAAAAATAAAATCATTGACAATTGACTTAAAAAAGATATTATTCCTACTGCTCTTCAGCTGCAGTACTGAATCCTTCCCCTGCTAGCAATGAAAATGAAGCAAGCAGCGAGCCTCCATGGTTTGCAGGTCTCTGCTAGGTGTTCTACAGAGCAGACTCTTTGGAGAGGAGAAAAACACTGAAGATATGAGGAGAGGTTGAGCAACCCTATTTTGGATCATCTTTGTAATGAGGGAATGGGAAGGTCCTGCTGTGAAGAAATTTGCTATCCTGCAGCCTTGCAATTATGATAATCTATCATTGTGAATTGGCAGAAATTAACTGGAGGAAATTAGAAAAAAAAAAAAAGGGTACGGTTTTGTCAGGAAATGTTAAGTAGTGGCAGAGTTGAATCAGATGCACGTATGTGAAATATGTAGGGGTAATTTTTACTCAGCTCTAAGGCCATGTAAAGCAGATCTGCATTTGTTCAGCTATGCAGGTAATTAGCAGAAGTGTTCATCTTTTCTGCCCTCTGAACAAATGGCACCATGCAGATCTGTTGGAGGGAAGCTGATGTAGGCATTTTTGCTACCACTGCAGGTTTCTTCATGCTGGAAATCAAAAATGTGTTCTCTGCTTCTTGAATTGAATAATTTATTCATATCAGCAGGAACATGTCTTTCCTGTGTGCCCTAAATGGTGCTGCTCAGCTGATTGACTTTAGTCTTTAAAGTGTCACCCCTCCGTTAATGATGATGAGGAGGACTGTTCATCTGTGGTGATGCATATGCCTGCAAGCCTGTATTTTCCCTTGCTGTACAAGTGTAAAGAGTAACTCCCAAGTTACCCTTGTAGAGGCCCTCATTGTGTTCTACCCTACATTTCTGCTACTAGCCACTGCAGAGCTGATGCTGTTCTGGGGACCTGTTCTTGTTCTGTGTGTTCCCTCCAAGGCTGTATTACTACTAGCACAGTTACTGCTCATGAACCTTCTGCAAATTTCACCATAGTTCTGGCAGAGACAGGCATAATGATACCCCAGTATACCTTGCTTACTTTATGTGGTCAGAGGTAGCATAGCTTTTTATTCATCCATGTTGAGTGATAGTGAGGAGAAATACACCCTAAGGAAGAGCTTTTCTGCTCCAGTGGGATTCACCAAAGTCTTTTTCATCTTGTACAACTGCAGGGAATGTAAGGGCTAGAGCCATTATTTTTGTCTCTTGCAGATAAATAAAATGTCATCATATTCAATGGGAGCAGTAAAACCTCAGATCACATAGCTTAGATGTTTTACAGGTACTGCAGCTTTCTCTGACATACAGTTGAAAACTTGCAGAGATAAGTCTGTGTAGCCCACCCTTAAATCACTGGTGAATGACGACTCACCTGGAGATTTTGCATATGAGGCATGAAAGCAGGAGAAATTAATCAAAGCATATGAAGCCAGGAAGAAATTGGAGATGATGGGAGCAATGGTATTCAGTTCAGCTGCAAGACACACACACAAGCATCAGTTTCCTAGGTTGTGGATAGCTTTCTTCTGACTGCATTAAATCTGGATACTGTCTGAATTTTTTATTCAGGGAGTTTTGCTATTTTCCTGTGGCACTAATTTAAGGCCACCTTGATATACCCTCATTTATATTAGTGTGTCTGCTCATTTTAATAATATATATGCCACGTAAGGTTATACTTGATGCTCCAGTCCTGCAGACTGCCTCTTAATGATGTGGATCTGGTATGAATTTCAGAGCTTTAAATATGTTATTCAGAGGACACGTGTTTCTTGAAAGGCTTTTAGTCAAAATGTATTGTTTTGCTTTTTAAATGGTGATCTGAATTCTCTTTACTAAACTTCCTATTTGTTGAGAGTGTCACAAAATTTGAAATTGAAATCTCAGAAAAAATAATTTAAAAGATCCAACTCCCCAAAATTACTGATAATAGTGATAGCACACTCAATATGGTAGCTAAGTTTTTCTGCCACCAGTGCTGGCAATTTGGGCTGTGCCTTTGAGCTGATTGTGGGAAAGGCTTGACAGAGTAGGCCTCCTAATTATCTCAAAATTATTTCACATCCATACGCAATATGAACTGGAAATACATTTTCAAAGTTGGATATTGCCTTATTTGATATAGTTCTAAGCGCTGCCCTCTTACAGTGAAATGAACAGGAGCTGCACCCGCTTAGTATCTTTGGCAATGAGGCTCTGGTGGTACTGTGCTATTACCAGAGTCCCTGTTTGTTTCTCTTTGCTTTAAGAGTAATGAAATTGCTGCCAGAGCTTTGAGTGTGCTTACCTGACTGGAAGTTTTCCTAACCATAGCTAATCATTGTATTAAAATGTCAGTTTATATACTTTCAAAACATATATTGCAGTTATGTAATTATATACAAACCAATCAATATGAACGCCATAGCAATCACAAAAGTGAGAACGTATCCTCTGATTGGCTCATTGTTTTTTCCATATCCTTTGGCAAAGAAGTGGAGCCCTTTATAGACGTTGTCCTTGCAAAGAGCCTGGTAGACAAATCAGAATTCAATTCTGCTGAGCAGTGATCTCTTTCAGAAGAAATTCACCATATGTGAGTGACAGCTTGTGCTAGGTTTTTGCTAAACAAAAATTAAATCTATCTTAGTACTTCAAGTTCATCTATTGCTACGGCATGTAAACGTTCAAATAAGGTGATAAGCCAATATCCTGCTAAATTATAGCAGAAAAAAAAATCACAGTCATTTGACACTTATCCAGTACTTTAAAAAGACATGAACAGAATTAAATACAGTCTAAACTGGAGGAAACTGTTGAAGAAATCAGAGCTTTGCTGTAAGGGTGCAAGCTATCGTTCTGTCCCGTGCCCCGTGTTCCCATTCACATTGCTGGGAAACACATAGCTGGTGCCCTGGTGGAGTGTGGAGAGAGCCTGTCTGAGCACCCTGCCAGTACAGGAATGAGGGCTGCTGCATGTTCCTGGCATTACTGAGCTATGGGCTGGCTTTCTGTCAGGAGATAGAAGTGGTCCTGAAAATAGCCTTGAAGCTATCGAAAACCAGCACCTGTTTCTGCCACCAAGCTGAGTTCCGACCAAAGGAACATTACCATCCTAAATGCTCCCCCCTCTGTGAGGCTGCCAAGACCTGTCTGTTTCTGTAGAAAAACATTCTATGTACTGTTTCCCTTGGTTTGTCCTCCTACATATATTACTGTTGTTTAAATACCTATCACTTTTGGCACAGAGCTCAACTAAATTGTTCGTCTTTGAAGTAAAATAGAGTATAAGGAAATGGATATTTTGATTTTACCTGGAAAACTTTTGGTGCACTGACAAGAGATGCCAGAGCTGATGACAGAGTAGCAGAAAAGATGCCAGCTGTGATGAGAGGACCAAAGCCAGACACCATGCTCATCACCTTAAAAAAAAAAAAAAATCAGACTTGCATTTGGATACATTTTTGATCACAGATCCATTTAAGTACTCTATGTACAGCTTTTCATGGTCCTAAATTCAATACACTACAAACCAGCTGTGAGGTAGGGGAGTAGTGTTATTCCTGTTTCAGTGAAAAGCAACTGAGGCACAGCTGAATTTTTATAAAAACCTGCAGCTATCTGCTGAGGTAAATGATATCTGTGAGATTTCCTTACCTCCCGTACTGACTGGCTACTACAAGTCACAGTCTCTGCTTGATGGGTAAATAGTCAGTGGTAGTAAAAAGGGAAAGTGGAAACAGCAGGAAAGAGCCCCAAAGTGCTAAATGTGGTCAGAGGGTCTGAGATTTGTTTTATGTTGTTATTGTTTGTTTGTTTGTTTGTTTGTTTTAATTATTATTGTTTAATATGGCTAAAAAAGCAAGAGAAGAATACGTGACTGTGCTGGCACAACAGCCACACCACAAACTGTGATGCTGGGCACCGTCAGGCCTCCTTCAGCCCTTCCAAAGGGGCCTTTCCTGGCCTTTACCACCGTTACAATAAAAGGGCTGCTAAGTTCAGAAGCACCAGAGAAGGAAGAAAAAGATGAAGTGGATGGATGTGGTTGCCAGATGCTTTTCAGTGTGTAGGAAGTACTCCAGGAAAGAGAGCAGTTAATTTTGGAGATTTGTCAGATGAAGACATAATTCTTTCTGACTTCACTCTGGCAAGGATAAATGCGAGAAATGAAGCTCTGTGCATGGCATGAGTGAAGTCACTGCTTTTAAGGGTTCCCCTGAGTCTGGGCAGCTGAACTGAGGTGGGAATGAGGAAGGAAGGAAAACAGTCTGCGAAGGAATGAAAAGTAGTCTGCGACAGGAACAGTATATCCCTTTCAAGGTGGTTACCCAGCCCTGTCATTTAGCAGAACCAGCTGGGAAGAAAAAAAAAAAAAAAAAAAAAAAAGCAAGTGTCTTTAAAAGCATGTGCGGGTAGGTGGTGAGCTCCTCTTGGGGCTGTGAAGCTGAGGGGCTGAACAGACATCTGGGAGCTGTGGTTGTGGTGCTGCAGAAGAACTGCTTTTCTTTGATCTTTTGCCTAAGCTCTATTTTGAAGGATAAAAATGGCAGACAGTATCTCTAGCCTAGGAGAAAGATTGCATTACTTCCCACTTGACTATTTTTGGATACTTTTTTTTATAAGAAGTCGGAGCTCTGGCTTTCGTGCAGTGGCACAAGCCTCTAACAGCGGCCACAGCACCCCTGAGGTAAAAATCACATTCTTGTGTAAAGAGCAGTGAGATGAGCTGCTCATCTGACAGGAGTTCCCGAGGTCTTTGTTAAGTCTAGGCTTTGAGTTTGAAGGTGTTGGAGTAGATAGCGTTGCATGGTACTTCTTGAAAGGGGAGATGAAGACCTTAGCAGAGTACTGGGAAGGCTAGTGATGGCAGTGTGAAGGTAATAAGGAATGCAAGAATGTTTTGCTTTGATTATTCCTACAGTTTTAGACTTTTTTAGATGAAAGTGGATGTTCTGTTGCAGTCAGTTGTTAGTAAATAATATTTTCGCATGTTTGTACTTATGTATTCATGCATTGCTTATGATTATACATATTTCATTAAAACCTGAAAATTATTCATCAGCCCATAATCACATGGCTGATTTCTGCATCTGGAAAAATCGTAGCCTAAGTTGCAGGCAGATGATCCATTGCAGCTCATTCCAGATACAACTGTATCATTGATGTTCCCAGTAGCATCTCGGACAACACAGGAGGCTGTGGACACAACAGCATATTATTATTTTCCTTCCTCATGATGCCACAAGAATGTTCTTGCCATACGTTGACACAGTCTGCATATATTTTGTACAGTCACTGCCTTAGTGTCATGCCAAAGAGTAGTGTTTTCATGTCAGGCAGAGATTACTTCCCTGTACTTTGGCTAAGTTTCTTATGTTATCTTTAAGCAACTCTTTATTTCTGTTACTCTTAAAATAGTCAAATAGTTGACTAATGAAGACTAGCATTTTTCTGAAAGTAGAGAACCAGACACTGGAGATCAATAATAAATTAACTGAGAAGTAGATTGTCAGTCTGTGACAAATTTTACAAGTGTCAGTATTCAAAGGTAACATGTCAATGCGGGTCCTAGATCCAGACACACTTTTTTTTTTTTTGGTTTAACAAGGACACACAGTTGCTTTAGAGACCCAGATCCTCATCTGTTTAAATTGTCACAGATCAGTACAGTAAGAAAAACCTTGAAGAGGATAAATTGCTTGTAGTCTTTGTGTTTAATGATAATGTTTCTGCTGTTTTTTCTAGTTTGCTGCTAGAATGGGAAGAAATATATGGAGTTAATGTAGAAAGCTGATCTCTATGTCTTTAACAGCCAAAGTGTAAGTTCATATTGTATTTTCAAACATGTCAAAAATGTTATTGAGAATCGAAAGTAACCGTTATCTATTTAGCAAATCAGTATATAAATAAATAAATATTACACTGAATAGTAGACAGCTCTGAAGTCGAAATACAGCTATTGCTTATGAGAACAGAACAATGTATTAACAAAAATTTATAGCAAAATGAAAAATGACTGCTTCAATTGTAATTGAAAGTGAAATGTAGATCCAAATCATGTGATATCTGAGCTGAAATTTGACTCGAGTATTCCGTCTTTTGTATAAAGTACAAGGATTGTTAAAGTCAGGAAGACTTGAGATTCATCTCCCAGGAAAGTGAGTACCCTGCAGGACTTTCATACAATGCTGGGATATTTGGTCATAGAGAGGGGTGTCATTTACAACACTCATTATTACTGTACTGTTCAAATAGAAGAAAAAAAATATTTCTTGATCAGAAATTTAGTATACCCTTGTAATGAGAACTTTATTGCATGTTTATCCAACACAGTACCTAGCCTCCTTTTTATACTTGTGTTCATTTTTGTTACCTCACATTCCAATATTGTAGAGCAGTTAGTAATATAGGGCATCTTCTTGAAGAGAGGCAATTGATTTGTCTTTGATACACAACATATAAAATAAGTGTATTGCCATGACACTGATGAGTGCTTACTAAGACTAATGAGTGTAAATAGAAGCCATATGAAACTTCAAAGTGAATGAGAAAGAAAAGATGAGCAGATTGATTTGAAGTTGTTGAATCTTTACTACACTCATGGATACTATAGGCTAGTAGTCTGTCACTGAATCAAATGCAAAAGTAATTGTATAAGTTCAATGAAAATCATTTTTCTATTCTTGTGTAAACTCAAACAAGGCAAATGTCATCCAGCTGCCAAACAGGGACTTTGCTTTTGCTGATTATTTATTTTTATTCGCTGTTTTTACATTCAATAAAATCAAAGCAACTGTTTCTACATAATAAATTCACAGGATGAAAAGGTGTTGAGTTTAATCACTCATTTGCATACTAGGCTTTCAGACTTCATATCTGTGTAAATTAAGACATGAAACAGAGGCTTTATACTTACCTGCACATATTGCAACGCCTATGTAAGCAACTGTTGTTATCAGAATGGCCAGCATTGTTCCTTTGGGTATTGCACCTTGTGGATCCTTAAAATAAAGCAGTGACCAAAACACAGTGAGTTCACGTGCTGTGTTTTGATTGCATTTGCATACCAGTGAGTCCTACCACACTGCAACATGAAGATACTTTTAGAAGGTACAATTTTATCACTTACAGCTGCACCAACATCTCCTGTCCCAGCACATTGATAGCCATGAAACAGTCTGTGGTGCCATGCTCCTATCCCTGTTCATAGAGAAACATAGTCTGCAGGAGCAGAGCTAATGCTTACAGCAGCAGAAGAGTCCTAAACTCTGCATTTCTGGGTGCTCTAAACTCCCCTTACATTGCTGCAATGGCCTTTATTTTAATGTCTTAATGATAAAGTGGATAAATAGTTCCTGAACTAAACATCTAGTTGCTTGAATCACTAGAGCGGGTCCAGATGATTGTTGGATGGTCACATCCAGGCTACGAGACTATTCCGTTCAACATGACATCTTTTTCTCTAGCAGTAGGTAATAGATGTGCAGGCAGCCTCTTAAAGACCTGAATACAGCTCATGTTCTCACTAACCCTTCTGTGCCTTTGTAATTGGATCAGGCTTTTGCTGTAAGCAATTGTTTAAGCAAGTGTAACACACGTCTGCATCAATGCAGTTTATGAGGTTGTCATCATGCTTGTGCAGATGACAAGATTGGACCATTTTTGGTTAATCAGTAAGAGAGCTGCGTATAGTCACCCTGAATGGAATACAGTACTTTTGTGATCCGCAACTAGTAATTGTTGGTACTTGTATCTTGATAACAAACTACTCCTCACTATTTTGATGTTTAATTTAGATGTTTTAATAAGGTTGGGTTATAATGTTTATAGACTGTCTCACAATAATATCAGCTTCATTCATGCAACTTACTTACTTTACTTTCATGTAAGTAAAAAAAATGCAATGACCTGCATTATACATTGTAATTTTAAAGTGGCGTTCAATACCAACCAACCTTATAATCTACTGTGTGTTTGTTTCTGGTAGGAAGCACTCTATGAATTGCCTTGTTAAGTTCCTTTGGTGATTTTTTTTTTTTTGTCATAGATGCCTGGAATACGTTTAAGCCACAAATTTATATACTTTTACAACTACACTAATTGCATGGAAAAATATGTATATAGATTTGGTGACTTGTGTGAAACACGGATGAATGACTTAACTGCATAAATAATTACTATATATTTTTAAATGAGGTAAGGGCCTATTGAACTGAAAAATAACTTCAAAGTCATTTCAGCTCCATAAGACCTTTTGCCCTGACATCCTGGTAACTTTAATTTATACACTTTTGGTGTGCCTCTGGTCACTGTTTCTGTAGAGTTTTATGCTGCAGTCTTAATCACTGTAATCTTAAATCTTAGAGTTAAAGCTTCTTGCTGCTTTGCAACTTTTAAAATATATTAATAATTAAACACATTTAGTATGCCATTAGCATTTTGAGGCCTGCTCCAAAATCCTCTGAAGTCACTAGGAAGATGAGCTCTTTCCATAAGCAGACTCTGGAGTAGCTTACTACTTAGTAGCCTACTAAGTGTGTAGTGGCTACAGAAGCATGTACACAGGTGTTTGTAACAAATTCTAAACAAAGTTTGTCAATCTTACAATTTAAATACTCAGCTTGTCTTTTGGATTTCTGTGGAGGCTGGTTAATTTAATTAGACCTAATGCGTCTAAACATGCTCAGTGGGGAATCTGCAGCCTGGAGGAGCTGGTCATAGACTTTTACTTATTGCCAGACTGAAACAGCTGCAGGGAGCCAACAGGAGACCTGGTTCTCTTGGTCTGTTCAGACTCTTTCAAATAGCTTATGAAAGAAGTGCTGCTGCTTTGGGAGTTTGCCATAGATAGAGAGTACCATGTATAGCAAAAGAATTATTTTTGCTTGATAAAAGGATGGAGATTGTGTGAGGCTGATTCAGTCCCAGTGGACAGAAGTACAATGATTTTTTTTTTTTTTAATTAAAAATGGAATCTCATAAATGTTATTAGTGGCTCAGTTTCTATGTATTTCTCTCTGTGCTTGACTTCAAAAGGAGTCCTCTGAAAACAAAGGAGATGAGGCATAGAGTCAGCGTAAGGGAGGGAAACAAAACCGGCTATCAGGGTTGATAGGATCCTGGTGAACTTGTGATATGCAGAACTAACAGACCTTTGGTCAAATCCTTAAGGTACTAAAGACAGTGAGTCTATATGATAAAATCAAATAATATCATTTGACATGCTGGGGCAATCTAGGTGTAAGCCTGTTCTCTTCGGTGCCTTTTTAGCATTTTATTTATGGTGTTTTTGTTGTTTGTTTTAAGTATAAGATTCCAAAGCTTGAGTTATAGATACCCTGCTGCCTACCCTGTTGCATTTTGGTTTTCTTGTAATGCTGCAAAGTATTGCATTGCCGTATATTTGCTAGAGATATTTTACAAAATGTTTCTGAGCTTTGAATTAGTTAATCTTTGTGTTTAGCTTTAAACACTCTTCATGTTAAACACACTGTGCAGAGTCGAGAAAACTAGAGGGCACTCAAAACTAAATTCTTGTCTCTAATTTACAGTTAGAGTTTAGATGCTGGAGGTAGCATCTTGTGCAACTGCTGTACTGCAAAAGGAGCGAGGACTTCACAGAACAGCCCCAGCAAGATATTTAGGCACCCTTGGACCTCCTTTCCTTTTCTCCTCAGACACCTTTCTTTTGCCACAGCTGCAAACCTGCATCTTTTCCTTTGAGCAGCCATAGTGACAAGGGATTGGGACACATTTGCTTTCATTAAATGCTCTGTTTACTCTGCCATTGCTATGACCCTGAACAGACAAAGCTGGTCTCCACTTATTCTTGTGAGTACAAACATGAGCTTGACAGGTCTGTTTTTTGGGATGATGTTATAGGAAATTTTGCAAAAGAGCACCAGGAGATACACACATACTTTCTCTATGTAATGTTCTGCAAACAGGCCATTGTGGCTACATTACTGCGGCTTATTGAAATATGCCTTTAAATGATATAGCAACCCAAATCTGATTGCAGTAATTTGTGTAAATACCCATAATGTATTACAATAGAAAATGTGAAATGGTATTTTTAAATAATAAAACAGGTACTTAAAAGTGAGAATTTTGCTTCCTAAAATCAGACATGATTTAAAACTGAATACAGTGCTGATTCATAATCATTTTTCTTGTTCTTTTTTTCAGCCTACAGCTAGTATTATGAAGTTAACAAAATACGTACTTTCAAATCTCCTGAGATATTGGCTCCTGCAAGAATGCCAGTGGCAGCTGGGAAAAAAATGGCAAACACCGAGAAAAATCCTTCTCCACCTCTGAAATCTGGTCCAAAGTTTTCTGCAAATATTGATGCTGCAAATATAGGTGAAAATGAAACACGTTAACGGGATTTGATTCCAGAGTTCATCAAGTCTTTCACATCTGGATGTCTGGGTTTGAATCTGTCTCATAAGCGAAGTGAATTTGATTTCCTCAGTCTGGTCCCCAGTACGATGTGCTTGTCTGCATCTCAAAGCCACAGAGCCATATTGAAGTGACAGGAGTGTCACTGCAGCACTTGCACTTAGCTCTGTTTAAAGGTCTGTCTGTGCTCTGCTGATACACAAATGACTCAAACTGTAGCTAACTATGCTGTCAGATTCAGCAGCAGAGAGACATACTCAAAATTAAAGATGAAAGAAAAAGCTTTGGTTGCAAGCTTATTTAAATTTGAGCCAAAGATCCTTATCCTGTGACCTTTTTCAGTGGAATCCTCAACTCAGTATGAAGCCACAAAGAATGCAAAGTTACTTTTCTGTGATAGATGAACAGTACTTGCCTTGGTAATTAAAAAAGCCTCTTGCCTTCTTTTCATTGTTAGTAGGAATGACTGTTCCAATAAAGAAGTTTGCAATGGCAATAAGGAGAACAACTAGAAGAATAACTTGAGCCTGTTAATAGAAATAAAAAGATATGAACTTAGAACTTTACAAGTAGTTCTAAGTTTACATCACAGCGGAATATGAAAATAAGGGTCCAATTATGGACCTGATTTCTACACTCTGAAGTATTTCAAATTTTAACTTTTTTTTTTTTTTTTTTTTTTTTTTTTTTTTTTTTTTGAGGGTGAAGGAATAACAGATATCATCAGAGATTAAGGAATGGCTAGCAAATAGAGCTCAACTGCTGATCAGAGCTTGAGAGATTACAGTGATAAAACCATATATTGTTTTAACTACTGTTTATTCTGTCAAACTGCATCAGAAATAAGGGTAAAAGAAGCACTTACCCAAGGCTATAAATGATGCCATGAATTATAAAAATCAATATAATCAAGCTGTCTGTGAAACATAAACTTCCTTTTCCTTCCTAATTGAATGTTCGAGGAAGAGCACAGAGTAATAGTGCTTTCAATGAATGTAATGGTTAAACTGTTATTGTTTTTAGAAAGGCTAAGCATAAACTGAAGCTGAGTGCTTTTGAAAATCCCACCTGTTGTATAGCATCCCTCATGCACAAACCCTCTAGAGTGCAGTACTCTAATATACTGCTTGCTTGTATGTTCTTTTAAAACTTTACCTTTGCTTCCCATTCCATACCAGCAACAGAGATGCCAAGGAGACATACAACAGTTATGGTACCTATGATTCTGATGTCATTGGACTCATCTACCATTATTGTATCACTCTCCTGGAAACAGTAAAAAAAAAAAAGAAAAAAAAGTTGTTAGGACCAGTCCTTATTGGCCCAGCTGGTGGGATTAGGTAATACGGTGAAATAGAAAGGAATGAGTTGTCATAGTTCAATCAGTTTCAATGTTTTGTGAGGCCAAATGTTTGTATTTCATGGTCCAGCTGGCTCTTCATAGCTGGGATTATTTGGCTGTTTAATTAAGTGTCTACCCCCTTTTCTGATGCTTGAGGCTCTTGTTGAGAAATGTATGACATATTCATAAAGTAGAAATAATGGAAAAGCACTACATGGCATGGCTAGAAAGACCAGCATCTTTCCTGCTAAAGTTGTCCCTAAGCCACAGCTGAAAAGTGTCACCATTAAAACAAATATGTATATATAAAAGGTCCCAATTTAACAATATATATGAAACATTTACATTTACCTTAAGAAGCTCTACAACTGTTTCAGCAAATCCAACCACATACATAGCAACTGCCACAGCATTTGCAAAAGCAAAGATAAGTCCTATAGATCCACCAAACTCTGGACCTAGACTTCTTGAGATAAGATAGTATGCTCCACCTGCAGACAGAAATTACTGTTATTTCAGCACAACTAAATACTCAGATTTTGCTCATTTTTTCTCACGTATATCACAGGAATCTCTACTTTAAGTCTAACAAACATAATAAAGATTTGCCTGTATTAATATATTAACTGAAAACCAAGAAATGTGCTTTGTAGTGGTTCTGACTTCTGACTCTTCTGAATGCCTTTCTACTGCAAGAATCCTAGTATGCAAAAGTGAACCTTCAAACAATTTTTCATGATCCATAATGCAGTAACACAGAGCAGAGAAAACCTCACCTCTAGGCAGGTTCTGCTTTACTTGGATCCATGAAGCATAAAAAATCATATACTGTGACACATTTTTAAAGCTCCCAAAGAGTGATGCAATGAGTCATTAATCTTTTTTTTTTTTTTTTTTTTCATATCACCATAAATGGCGCTTATTACTCTGTCAGTTAATTATTTCATCTCATCTCACTTAATATTTATCGTCAGAAAACGTTGAAGATTACATATGTTTTAATTTGCTGTTTGATCTATTAAGAGAGATCACCCCAAATATATTTATTTATTCTTATTTTGCTTATAACACAGTTATCTCAATTCCCGCTTTTTTCTAGTTCAAGTCTGAAGATTTTTGTACTTTTCATGAGATGATATTCACTTACCTCCTCTTACTACTCCATTAGTGCAAATGGCAGACATGGAGATACCTGTTAATGTTGTTACTACTACACTCAGAGCAATAACTATGATTCCAAGACCTGAAAGATTTGAAAAAGAAAGTATATACAGGTGTATTCAAATACCTTTTCTGCTTAAATGATGCAGTAAGAACTTGCTGTTTTCCTCAGACGCAGCTCAGTTACAACTTTTAAAGGATCTGAAATGTACTAAAACTTTGTATCATAAAATACCTGATATGCTCTTTAATTTTCCAGTGATAATATGTGCTCATCTTTGAAGAAGTAGCTGAAATGTAAGGAGTATTATAAAGAATTATACAAGAAAGTATTAAATTGAAGATACCGCTGATCTGCATCAGTCTTCACAATAAGAGGAAGAGTGCTTTGTGTTCAGTTTGTCCAAGGATGTCCAACCTGGAAGGCTCTGAACATTAAAGACCTGTTGCAAGGTAAGAATGGAAAAATTCCATGAAAATTCAGATGCCGTTTCTCACTCAGCATTAGGCAGGAACATCTGAAATGTACTTCACAGACTGAACTGAAATCTGGAATTGATGAAAAATGACAATTCAAATATGCCATAGATGGTGATTAGAGTTGGCTAGAGTTGTTACCTTCTGGTTCCTGCTGATGTACTATTTGTTTTATCATCCTGCTGGTTTGCATCGTATGAAAATAATACATAAAGATCTTTCAGGGCTTGAAAGCATTAGTAACCCTAAAGATTTTACCTCCACGGACAAACCCATTAGTTGCTATTGCAGAAGTTGACAACCCAGTAATTGAGGTTACCATCGTGGCGAGAAGAATTATGATTACTCCAAGACCTGTCAGTAATAAGAAGATAAAATATTTTACTTATGTTCCACAATTCCTACAAATTATTCTTTCTTTAAATGGAATTTACAGCCCAGAATCAGAGCAATAAACTGAAAGATGGTTTGTTGACCACTTGGAATGTTTCCAAGGATTCCATGTCGCAGTAGTAAATTACTCCCATCAGTCTTCAAGCGATGATGCTTTTTGATAGGAGTACCCTAGCCAAAATCTCTCTTATGATTGTCAAAGGTTTTCTTCATTAGCTGAATGAAGCAAGCAAGCGTTTCTTATATCAGCCTTTAATATACATCCCGACTGTTTAAGAAAAGAGATTAACCAGAAGAATTTAAGAATTCTTCTGTCTTTCATCAGTTAAATACTGAGTTGGATAGTGACTGTATAGTTTCACAGTGCACCAGGACAAAGAATCTATCAAGGAGAGAAACAAGATCTGAATGTGATCCTTCTATATCTTTGCTTGCCAGGCTGTCAAGTGCAATGCTTCCCCACTTTCTCCTAATCTCCTTCTACCCTGCAAAAAGTAGTTTTAATTTAACACAAAATCAACATTTAAAAATGGAAATGTTATTTTTTAGATGCTGTGTACTTTGACAAGTAACCAGTGATGGGTAATCTTAGATAACTTAGCATCCTTTTTTAGCTGATATAAAAAAATAAACAAACGATCAAAAAAAACCCAAACAAACAAACAAAAAAAAAAACACATTAAATGTAAGCAAACATCTGAAGATCAGTATTAGTGATAGGTGAACTCAGTTTCGGTAAGACTGATTTTGGAGTATGTTTACAATCATGGGCTCTAAAGTCAAGTTTCTGTTAACTTTGTGAAACTGTGCAAGAAACTGTGTAAGTAAAAGGCACCTAGTATGATTTAGAATCATAGAAACATTAGCTGGAAGTGATTTCTGAAGGTGTGTATCTTAGCCTCCCAGTCAGATCTGAGCTATCACCAGAACAGCATTAAATCTGTGATGGCCTTGGCTAGGTGGGTCTTGAAAACCTCCATTAACAAAGATCTCTCAGCCTCCTTGGGTTACATGTTTGAGTGGTAGACTACCCTCCCAGTGAAAAAGTTTCTTTGTGTCCTGTTGGGATCTCCTGAGATACAATTGTGGCTATTGCTTATATTTTCTGGTATTACGAATAAAAGTTTGGCCCTGTAGTTCAAGAAAACTTCCTTGTTTCAAGTCATTTGATGAAATACAACATTTTATCTCAGTTTTATTGTTTCTATTCCCATTTCTGTCTTTGAGAGAAAAAAGCAAAACAACAACAACAGCAACATAGTTTGGTACAAAAACATGGAATCAGTTCTTATTGTATCTGAATTTGCTAGTGCTTATGCAGTAGCTCTCTTGTTTCTGTAAGGTACAAGGGCCTTCAGTGTGGAACTGAAGATTATACATTGCCTGTAACAATATTTATTGACCAAGGCTCCTCCAAATTGAAACTTGTATTCAACAACTGACATCCAACTAGAACTACAAACATACTGATTTATCTGCTGTATTTTTATCCCCTAGCTTCCAGATCAGAGCCCTGACTTCAGTTCATACTGGAGCCAGCCTCTGAATAAATGTTTTTTGCTGCTTGAATTAGAACCATGTTATCACAATCCTTTAAGAACAACATAATGCAAGAGATATAAATGATATATAATGTAGCATAGGATATTTAAAGTGATTTGAGCCTATAATAAATAATGTTTATCCTATTAATTTCTGAACTGTTTCCATAACAAGTCATGTATTTATTTTGTACATGGTCCGCATAAAACAAAAATAAAAGTGTAAATGGTCATTCTTTCTGGTTAGCTACGATTACATGCTGCATAGAAGGGCCTTGTTGAACTCTAAATTTTATGCCCCAAAAGTGGCTGAATAGGGCTTTTAATCAGCTGTTAATTCTTAACTTGAATGTCAGACACATTATTCTTAAACCTGTTTTAAAATTATTTGTCAAGTACACATGTATCCTGAGGAGTGTTTTTCTGGAATTTTCTATTAGATTTCACAAGTCATATTGTAAATACGTATATGCTAAGTAAGGTCAGATATTTTGCTAATTTGATGAGTAATATCTGCTAGGGGAGGCCTTAATGTTATTTAAAAACAACAACAACAACAAACATTTAAGAAGAAAAGTGCATAAAGTAAATCAAGTAATCCAACCAAAACATGATTGTAATATATAACCTAGTATAACATAATTGTAATATATGGAGCCAAATTTTCAGTTAACATAAACTTGGTGTTTTTCCCTGCCATTGATTAACCACTCCATGTATAGGTACAAATACTGACTTTGGAGAGAGTCCCCAAATGTTAGGTCAAAATGCCAGACTGGTTTTGGACCTCAAACCTTATCAAAACCAGCCTGTCCTTTTTATCCGGGTTGTTGATAAACACTGTACCTTGTTTTTTTATCCTCTCAGAGTTTTTGCCCAAGACAGCAGGATTTGGAAATATATATATATTTTTTTTTCCTCTCTTTGGCCCTCTAATGATGGGGATATAAATGGTGTGCAAATGGTGGTTTAACTCATTTGATTTCCACATTAGTAGCAGTACCAAGTGAAATCCCAAAGCTTTCATGATGATGAACTTCCATCACTGTTCTCTTTAGGCAACTTGACTAGAGACTTAAACTCATTGTTTACAAGACATTCAGAAAATACATTGAGAAATTATTGAAATGGAATTCGATGTCTCGTTTTCAGAAGAAAGGCTAACCTCCTTACATAAGACATGCAATTTTAAAAAGCAATAGCAAAGCAATAAAGCCTAAGAAAGGAGGATCTGCTTATCAATGAATTAAAATGGTAAAATCAAATGTGAAAGCAGAAAGGTTGTTACTGATCTTGGTGCAAATTAATGCTAAAATCTGATTAAAGTTTAGATTGAAACCTAGGCATATGGCTGCTAAGAAAGTTGTTCTAAAATGAATTACTCTTGCCTATGGCTATTCTCACACCTCAAAACAAAGTAATACTTCTTGATGATCTCAATAAGTTACTAAACTGCCCTTAAAAACTAATTTTGCATGAAACCCTAGAGCAAAGCCTTGGCAATATTAAGATGCAGAATTTTCATGGCAAGGCATATACTTATGAGTGCCCTGGGCTGTACGCTCTTATTTGGTATGCATCATAAAGTCAGCAAGCACCCCTTTGTCAGGCACAGTGCTAGAGCCATGCATAGAGTGCTGCAAAAGTAGCTCAAGTTCTTCCGCTTAGTTGTGGAACATTTATTGTTTGGTGGTGTTTTGTGTGTTTGGTTTTTTTCCTACCTGTGCCTGTAATTTTGTGGCTGATTTTTTTTTTTTATTAATGAGCATTTTATTTGTATCTGTTTTTTTAAAGCTCAGTCTTGCTCAAGAAGAACTTCTGTGAAGTTACTGTATTTTGCTGGAAATTACACTTCAGCCATGCAAAATTTTGGAGATGTTTCTACTCAGTGTTTCATTTCAGCCATTAACAAGGCTGTGAATTATATTGATATTCAGTCTGAATTTGGGCACTGAGTTTTATCCAAGATGGGGAGAGTAGAGGCCCAGAGATCAGAGTTTGGACTCCAGCTCATGTCTACCTAGTATTTCTGTTCTGTGAGAATACAAAGTGAAATATTTGTCAACAACCTTTTGAATTGCTGCTTTTCGTGATGTCTGGGTGCCAGTTAAAGCTTATGGACCCATTTTACTTATGAACATGTAACACAGTGACACTGCCGTTGCAGTTCACATTTCTGTTTCTCTACAGCAGCAGCGAAAAAAAATGAACTTGGACCACACAACAGCTACTGATATGTTACACCTTCCTGAGGTGCTTCCAGCTGCTAGAGGTCCATGTAGTGTGAGCCTTGGTTTCACTGAATGCTTAACAACATGCTGCATGGAGTGTGTGGGGCCCAGCATCCCAGGGACTGGGATTTAAGAATTGGATTAATGAAAATACACAGTGAAGAGGCAAAAACACAATACACTATGAAATATGCTTACTTATATGAAAGCTGTAGCAGAGTTTTAATAACTTAGTGTTTCATCGTACACTAGTATGTAGTGCTTTGCTATAGTTAAAATTGTGATGAAATGAGACCTCCTTCCAGTTCTGTTTTCATCTTTGCAGAGAAGTGTGAAGAAGTGTTGTTTTTAATATGCAGACGACAAGGTTTGGGATTCACAGATAAGCAAAGTGCAAACTCTTAAAGGTTAACTCTCTACACACATATTAGAAATTGGCCCAAGTCACATAGTTTACATCTGTTACAGGATCTAAATACAAATTTTACCAAAGCTCAGAATTATTCAAATGTGATGATCATATGCACAGTTAACAGATCTGTGCCTCTAAGCAGTAATTTGGCTGGAAGTCTGGAAAATTCCAATAGTTTGGAGGATTAACATATTTTACCTTGGCAAGCATTTGAAAACACGATTTAGTGCAACATGCAAATGCACATCTCAGATTATATATTAATTGTGATTGTGTATAGTTTATCCTCTTTATCCCTTTCACTGTTGAAAATGATATTAAATACGATACATACCAATTCCTGCTTGACCTACAATCCAGGAAAGTCGAATAAAAAGCATCACACCCCAGATATTGAGCATACATCTTACCTAGGTTTTAAACAAACAATTCTGCATTAGCGTAACACTGAAAATAGTGCTAATCAGAAGCATGATAGTGTGCTTTGTGGGATTCTTGAAAGCACCCCAAACATCCCTCAAGTCCATCTCCCTCTCTTACTTCTTAACAAAGCTTAGTATTGCAGAACTAATCTTAAATTTTATTCTTCTCTTTTCTTTTTTTTTTGAAATGTAGATAAGTTTCTCACCAGCACACCCTTCACCCATCCAAACTTGACAAGTCCTGTTTTGTTTTCTTCTTCCTTGCTAGCTGTTGTCTCATCTCCAGCAGTGCTTTCTCCATTAGCCACTCTTTCCACTGAGCTGGTGCTCACGGCTATGTTCTGAAGGATCACACAGAAAACAAACACATTATTGTATCAAGCAGAGGACACCTGGTTGTATAAGAGGGACATGGAAGAAGGAATTCCAAAGAAGATCAAGTTTTACTGTTTCTAGAGTAGAGTGCAATACTCTTCTGACACCAAGCATCAACAGGTGGGCTTGCTAGCAGCAAGAAAAAATGAAAGAATCAAAGAATCACTTAAACAGAGTAAATACATTGTTATCTGATACTTTTCTTTTTTTATTTTTAGCCTAAACTGTATTCAACATATATGTTGTGTTGATATGTTGGTAGAGCACCTAAAGTAATGAGGGCCTCATGATTGGCCTCCATGTGCTGCTGCAACAATTTACGAATCATCATAATTATATAGAGAGAATTGCTTACTGGTGAAGAGACCTAGTTGAGTGCAGCATGGCAAATAAGTTATGTGATGAACTCTGGTATTTTTCATTGGCTAATGTACAAACGTAATTCCAACAGCAAATATTCTTGAGACACTGGCATATTCTTGAAAGCAGTCAGAAAAATACTTGTGAAATTCAATAAATAATGCAGTAAATTAATAACCCTTTCTGTGGTTTATTCAGCTCTAGCTTAACTGTAGTAGATAAGATTAAGAATTGGCATACTTGTTATGTAATTATAATAAATAGCCCAGAATTTTGGATCATTCCCATCCAGTTACAGACCTGTATCTGTATTTTATCTCTTCAGTTCAGTTTAGCACCACAATATGTTTCCTGTGGTTTTAATGGGAATTAATCACAGTGCTGAGGTTTACACTTGCTGTCATTGCTGGTTTGTTTGTTTTAATTTTTTTATACAAAGTTCTGACTGATTTTGCACTGAGTTGGAATTTGGTTAACTGTTGCCAAGTGTTGTCTGGGTCCTGTGCAAAATGACTCAGGAGGGGGTATGTACATTATCTTAGCTAGGCAGAGGGTCAGGAGTGTGTGTCCCTTCAGGAGAGGAATCAGATGTTTAGGGTTTGGAGGAGGGTGAAGAGGTTTCCACATTAACTAAACAAGTCAAGGAGGGAAAACATCTGTGATTCTGTGAAACATATGAGGTTTCTAGATACTGCTTAAGCTTCAAATCTCTTTCTGTTTTTTGTCCACATACTCAGAAAATAGAATACAATATCGGCATAACAACTAATTGTATATGATAATTACAATAATGTTTGATCTCCCTTCTCATGGAAGGGGTCTCTAGCTCCTGTGATGTAAAATTTTAGAATGCCTTTGACACAATAAATTTAGGATTATGTTCACAATTGAAATAAGTGACTGGATAATGCATTTTGGCATAACTTCAAGTTGGTGCCTGTGATGGGAATACAAAAGCTATTGAAAACCTGTGACTTTGAGCTCCTGAAATGCTTAGATATGTTTAACAATTCTCACCCGAAAATAATAATGGCTCTGTTTGCTCTAAATACAAAAAAAACAATTAAAATGAGTTAAGGAAGATTATCAGAATACCTTTTTTTTTTTTTTTTTTTTTTTTTTTTTTGCTTATTTGCATGTACAGTGGTTAGAGCTTCAAAGGCAAAAAATTAAAGGGTTCAGTGTTTGTACTTGAAACAAGTTGTTTCATTAATACTTTGAATTAATTTGAGCTATCACATGCCATTTTCATAAATTATGGTCTTAAACCTTCCATAAATGCATTTTAAATGCATTTTAAATTGGTGTGCTCTAGTCAATGATTTGTTATTTACCAAGCAGCTGTACCTGCGCTACTCATGCATTAAGGATGTGGAGTAAAAGTGACAGAATAGTTTAAAAAGCTACCAAAATCAGAATTTAACCCCTTTAAAAAAATTTATTAAATTTTAAAATTTTATTTAAAATAAAATAAAAATTTCCTCTCTTTTTTCAGAAGTCTAGCCTTTGTCTCTCCTGGAGATAAAGATGATGAGGTCATCAAGTCTTCATAACAAATGTGTTGAATAGCCAAGAGGAAGAAAGGTTACATGATTTCTTATGTAAGGTAAATACTAAGCCCAAGTAATTATCACCAGCTATAAGCTGTGAAATAGCACTTAGACTATTTTTTAGGGATTTAATTGGTGTTTTGTGGCTTAATGTGTGCAAAGCCTGACACATCTTGCTAAAAGATGACACACATTTGACTCCAGCAGCGTGGGAACTGGATATTTGAAGTTCCTTTCAGCCTGGCTTACATTCTGACATTTGAAAAATTGCATATTAAAAATGTATTAAATATTAATACTTATCTTCTGATGTTAAGCCAGCATCAAAGCACAGTGGGAAAACTTATGTGATGTTTAGAAATCTGAAGACAAATATATGTCATTTCTTATCAGAATCTGGCAATGGGCTTTGAAAAGGCAGTTGTCTTCAGCAATTTGAGTTACAAAAAATCTGTGGAGGGAGGAGATTGCCTTGGATTATAGTGTGGTAAATCCAGATTTTAGTGTTTAAAAAAAAGGAATAAAACATCTTCTGCAGATTTGTATCTTGGGATATCAGTCTATCCCCCTCACACACACACACTGGGGCATTACATCCCTAACTTAAGGGTGGCTAGAGAGCCTGCTGCACATGGGTTCTGCTGCACATACTGCTTTCACCTGCAGATAGGAGCTCAGCTTTTTCATACTATCTTAATGCCTTCTCTACTAATCTACTACTTGCTGTTCTCGCATTTGTTTATTCTTTGGAATGTCTAAATTGCATTTGATTGCATCTTTCAGTGGTGCTTTTCAACTCCTAGCGCATGTCAGAAAATTGGGTTTTATGGAATCTGTCTGGAAATTTAAGGCAGGACTGTATGAAAGACCACAAAGCACTTGGATATGCAAAAGCTAGGGTGGTACTTCTAGATAGTACCTACTAGTTCTGGCACTGTTTTCAGAAGCTGAGACAGTATCCCTGTACTTTTTAGCCTGGCAGCTGCTGAATTTATTCTAATTTGGGAACTATCCTGTTCAGAACTAGCTTGAAAACATGGTGAAGGTGTGTAGATAGAAGTAATTAGTCCAAGGTCACAGAGTAAGTCCAGGGGACAGCCAGGAGTGGACTCCAGCCATGCTAATGATGGAGTGCTGTGGGCAGTGGTTCCCAGACCAGGGCCACAACACATGTAAGGGCACAGCAGGTTGCCAGCATAACAAAAATCCCATTACCTCTGACATTCCCTTTTATAGTTGGAGAGGCACAAGATTAGGCTCTTTTCTCTTCCCTAACAGTCAGCAATTTTCCCTTCATTGTATTCTGGGATGGAAGTTGATGCCTTTTTAGTCTTCACTAAATCTTAACAAATCTCAAGCAATTTATCTAATTGTGTTTAAAACAAACAAATCAATCTTCTTGACCAAATGAGATATGCAACAGAAAAAAAAAAAAAAAAAAAAAAAGTAATGGTCAAAACTGAAAATTCCTTAATATGCTAATGTTTAGTATATGTTCATTTAGCATTATGTTCAAAGCCAAAATACACTAGTTTTCTTCTCTCTGACCACCATCAATGTAAATTATTTCTATAATAGGAATTTTCTTTGGAACATGGAAATATGTTTAGTCCCTTGAGTAGCAGCTTACACATCTGAAAAGGAGTAGGGCTACCAAATTCATATTCTCCCCTTTTCACATCTACTTTGCAGTCATGGAAATATAAACAATTACTCAGGTAACCTGCTTCTCTTTTCTATGTGAACCATTTTAAGCAGGTATGTGGAGACCTTCATTTAAAGTTTAAAGTTATAATATAAATTTAAGTCAGGCCCAAACTAGGAAGATGTTCTGATCAGATACTAAAGAATCAGGTCTTAATTTTCCTAATGGCTTTTTTTTTTTTTTTTTGCTTGACTTCTTTACTTTCTATTGATCCTTCTTAGG
This sequence comes from Anas acuta, assembly GCF_963932015.1. Lineage (NCBI taxonomy): Eukaryota > Metazoa > Chordata > Aves > Anseriformes > Anatidae > Anas > Anas acuta. The sequence goes on from NC_088990.1 coordinate 20,861,963, forward strand.
ACAGGTGTATCTACAGAGAACTGGAGTTTGAACAACATCTTGAACAAAAATCAGATGTTAGTCTGATCCTCAGAATTATGTAAAACAGTGCAATGGCAATGACAGCATGTTTTCTCTATTTTTTGTTTGTTTGTCTGTTTGTTTTTCCTGCACTTAACACTTTCAGTCTGAATTTGAATACAAAGGTGATCTCTCTCTTTCCAGCCCTGCCTCACAAGTGTACAAAACAAACTCAAAAAAGGATTGATTTTAGTTCAGTAAGTGGGTGTACCCTGTGTCTCTCCTTTGCTTTTTATGGAGAACTTTGCTTATTATGGAGAACTTGTTATTGTGGATAAGGTGAAAGAGGCTATAACTTTACCAAAGTCAGTTCAGTACTGTATTATTCCAGTAATGTTTTGCAGTAGTTTTTTTAACAGTTTAATTGTTTCAAACTGCTTAATCTAGTTGTTCTTATCATCCAAAAGTTTTCATTGCATTTTTCCACATTATTTTGCATTATTATTTTGCATGGAGATCATTCCTCCACGTACAAAAGTCAAGCATTAAAAGGTCTATAAATAGGTGAATTTTGCTGAGGCAGTAACACACAAGTTAGTGAAAATCTGATATTTGATACTTAAGGTTGTTAGCTTACCAAATTATTTGCAGTGGAAGTTTTAAATGTGCAAACCATGAAGATTATACCTGACCAATGTGTTTTCTTTGGGTATATAGATATAGAGGGTGACAAAAGTGAGGTTTATCACACTAAATTGCATGTTTTTGGTATTCCATTATTCATTTACTGTAGTGTCTATGTGGAAGAAATAGCACAAGCAGGCAGAGTCCTCTAAGGGGGAGGTTCTTTTTTTCCCCATTAAATCCATTGGGCATATGTATCAGTAATAAACTCCTGTATTGTAGAACCACTCAGAAGGGGAGAGAAGAAACTGAGCCCTAGAAAATTCTTCAAAGACAAATTAGGTAGTTGTTTTCCTGTTCAGTAATTTTCTCTGTGTGTTTTGTAAGTGTATTTTACATGGATATGAGAAAAGTCTAAACATCTCTTCTGCATGATATATTAGAAGCAATTCAGCCACCTTATTCTTCCATAAATACTTTAAGCATGGTCATTCAAAAGACTCTTCAGATTCTTTCCAAACTCATTGTTATAATGAGCATGAAGGACTAAATTCACTGAATCAATACCTGGAAATTGTTGTCTCCTGTCCCTCTTCAGGGCAAACACTTTCAACCCCAACACTCTTGTTCTCTTTCTTGCTATTTGAATGGTTTGTTACTGCAATAAACAGGTAGTGCTTTGATTTCTGATTATTTGAAATTGCTTTTATTGCACGCAATACTTTTTATAATAGCTATTGATATATAGATATATTTTGATGAATACAGCAGGAATCTGTGAAACTTAGTTTTGAATTGATGTTAAATTTAAATTTGGAATAAATGTGTTTTGTGTAATTTGGTTAAATTATGAGTTGATATTTATCATCTACCGCCCTAACTCCTAAATGAAACAGAAGTAATTCAGTAGTTTTATACTTCTAGGTAAGATTAAGCTATGATGTTCTGATAATCAAGTACATTACTATCATCTTTTAATGAAAATCTTTGCTTTGAGCAGGATACAGGGCAGAAAACATACTGTAGCTACTGAAGAAAATATGGAAAGTGATTAGTTGTATTTTCTCTCTTGGGCAAGGTCCATGAATTTAAGGACTTTCTCATATTAATAAACAGAATTAACAGCCTGGAAATGGAACAGAGAAAAATTGTATCTTTCCTTTCCACTTACCTTTGCAAGTTGTTCATGAATTTCTAATAAGCTTGGTCTGTTGAGCTTATTCCCACTGACACTGCCAGTGTTTCTATAATAATCAATTTTAGGAACTGGATCCATTGTGTTATGGCCAAAAGTTTGTAGATAATACATTTTATTGTGAGTATCATAGGGATGTAAACTAGCTTCTGTTTTTTCCCCTCTTTGAAGGAAGTTGTCATATAATTCTCTTTTTCCTGGTCTGTAACTGATTCTCAGTTTGTTGTGTGCTTCGTCAGTAAAAGATGTTTCTTCATAATGTGGTGGGTCGGAGCCCACATCCTCTTGGGATGCTTCGTTGTTGTCACGACTTTCATTAATTATGTTAACTTGAAACCGATTAGCATTTGTATCCAAGAATACATTTGGAGAATTATTCATTGACATCTTCAGGGATGATACAGTCTTAAGTCACTGATCCTTTTGGTCTTCTGGGGCTGCAGCTAGTGCTACTGTAGCTACAGCAAAGGTTCTAGTGCTGTTGCATATGAAGTCTTTGCTCCTAAATTAATGAAGTTCTGAGAAATATTTCTTGAACTCCCTAAGCAGTCTTCCTAAATTTGTCTTCTATGGCTCTGCCATAAAATAATAATAATAAAAAAGATATAATAGTAATAATAAAAAAAATGTTAACTTGCACAGTTAAATAAATTTTCTGACAATAGCTCCCCACTCCCTGCCCTGCCAAATATCTGTGAGACAGTCATCCTATGACATGTTGAATAACAAGTAATTAAGTGAAAGACTGAGTTTGTGAGGATTTTTCTGTCTAAATAAAATGGGCTATAGATCAGCTTTTAAGTACCTACAACTGTATTTCAAATATGATATTTCTCTTAATAACTCTACATTTAAATGAAGGCAATGAAGGTGTGGGTAATATGAGGGATGCACAGGACTCCATGACATCCATTTACTGTTTATGTTCCACTTAAGTACTAAGTTATCTTGTATATTTCTACCCTAGCCTAGAAGTAAATTGTCCTGAAAAGCTTGAATGAAATATATGATTTGAAATTAATTGCAAAAGTTAGCCTTCAAGTTTTCAGTAGTTCCAGGACAGTGACAGTTTATGAGCAGGCAATTAATGTATAGCAAAACATTACTGTTTTATGTAAATAAAATTAATGTCATATAAAGGAATAAATCAACAACGGAACATATCCAAAAATAACATTGGGTTTTCTAAACTAAATGGATGAAATAAAAGTCTATGGTGAAGTATTAATTATTGAGAAATATCAGTAGTCATAGGCATTGAAAGCTTCCTAGAATTTTACACTGTTTTAGACTTTACTCTTGAATCACCCTTTAAGACAATGTGAATGAAGCTGTAGCAAGTCATAAAATCATGCATATTGGATGGAAGCTTAGGAGTTTATCTAGTCCAACCTCCTGCTCAAAGCAGATTGAACACTGAATACAAATCAGGTTGCTTAGGACTTTCATCAGTCAGGTCTCTCAGTTCTGTCCTCCAAGGACAGATTCCACAACCTGTCATGGCAGATATTCTAATATTTAATTGTCCTTGCAGTGATTGTTTTCATGTATACCCAGTTAGAACCATCCACCTGTTGCTTTATGGCCATCATCTCTCACCTCAGTAAAGAGCCTGGGTCTTTCCAGGTGTAATCTGATGGGTGCTGAACAGAGGGTAATGATCACTTTGGTCTATTAGTTATGGTCCTGCTAATATTGCCCAGGACACTGCTTTCATTGCTCCCAGAGCATGTTGCTGACTCCTCTGTAGTGTATGGCTCAGCAGGTCCCTTCCAGGAGAGCTGCTGCCTGCCAGTGAGGCCCCATCCTGTATGTTGCAGGAGGCTGGTCTGTCCCAGGTGCAGGATTCACATTTGTCCTTGTCGAATGCCATGAAATTCCTGTGAGCCTGTTTGTCTAGGTCACTCTGAATGGCAGCCCATAACATATGATAGATGTACTATCTGCTTCCCACCTCTACTTTTCCAGACAGACCCCTCAAAAAACAAACAAGCAAATAAAAACCCCAGGAATGAAAGGGGTACTTAAATATAGGGCTTAAATATAGGCCTTTGAAGGGTTAAGTATCTCTGCAGCAACTTGTGGGATGGCCTACATGGCACTGGAATGGCATGCATCGCATTTTGAGATATTGAAATGATATTGGAAACAATGGCAATGCATATGTCTAGTAAAATTCTTCTGAAGAAATACAGAGGTGTAACTTTATAGACCTGTATAATTCAATAGGAGTCCAGGTCTGCTGAAATGGACTAAAACTGACTAAAAGCATGCTTAGACAGACATGGAAAATTTGCAAGTGTACATAATAGCAGAAAGTTTTAGAAGCAAAATATATCAGTATAAAGGAATATGTGAACTGAAAATCAGGGTAATAAGCCTATTAGAAGAATTTTCTTTAAATATTGTGCTTTCAGCAAGATCTTGGACTAGATGACCTCAAGAGATTTCTTCCAATCTATGATTTTGTAAAATACATTTGGCACTAGCACTGAAAGATAAAATACTGCATCAATATTTACAACTTGGCAAGGTACATTTTGTCTAAAAAACACATATCAAAACTATAATTTGAAGAGCTGATAATCAGATGTCCTCCGGCTTCAGTATGAGATATAGCTAAGGCATATTTCCTCCCTTCTTCCATCAGCTATAGACGATATTCTGCTGTAACCTGATAAATGATACCACTTTATAACCCCTTCATATTTATGTTGGTTTTCCTATTTAATGCTTTATAAAACCCACAGCAATGTTACATTAATTTAAGTTCTGTTACTTCTGCTGTTTTTGGATTATCTGTATTATTATTGTTATCATTATTATACATTTCTCATCACAGTGTTCTGCTTCCTTCAGCTTTTTAAAATTGTAAGGAAGTATTTCATCTTCAGGCATGAAGGAGCAAAACCAAATCTTTTGTCACCTGTAATTTCAGTGTCCTATTTCCTTAATAGTATTGCTTGGCTAGAAAAAGAAAAGTCTCTTACCTTTCTGCTGTTCTTGAAAACAATACCTTTTTTTTTTCTTTTTTTTTTTTTTTTTTTTTTTTTCACAGTTCATTTCCAGGAGTGTCTCGACTGTTATTTACCATAAATTTTGCATTTAGCATTCTATCATTACACATAAATTATCAAATTTACCTTATTCAAGATAATTTAACTTACCACTCAGTCCTGTGTTTTTAGAGAAGGACAGTCTTCCTCTTTTATTCATGCATGTAGTCTCTCTTTGAGGCATTACAGACTCTGCCTTATTGGCCAGATTTTTCTCCTGCTTAACATATTAAATAAACTGTCCAATCCCTCACTTTCAAAACGTTTCTGGATGGTGATTTAGAGAAGCATTCTAGCTTGTTAACTATTAACCAGCAAATGTAGCTATCCATTTCAATTACAGGGTTTATGGTATTGCAAAATTTCCAAGGAGGCCCCAAAATACTTTTGTTATCTCCATTTCCCTCCCAGCTATGTCTGATTCTCTGCACAGATCATAATCTCCCTATTTTTCAGTTCTGCATATGTAGCAGTGGAGATAACAAGAGTTTATAAAATGCACAGATTTAATTTATGAAGAACAGACTCCAATGAAGCCAGTGGGATCACTTGGGTACCACCCCCATTGGTGGGTCTCCTTGTCCCACATGTTTTTGAACCATTTTTATCTAAATCCTGTTTAAAGTTTTACTCTGTAAATTTAAGGAAAATCTTTGAAGAAATAGGTTTTGTTCATTCATTCTGGGAAGATTGTTGTCTTTTGGGGGTACGAGAAGGGCAGGAAGAAATTATGAAGCTTTTTAATCATAAGGGAATTTGATAATTGCTTCCAGCAATAGATTGGGTCAAAACCTAAAGAAGTAGTGAGGTTCTTGAGGTATGTTTGCTGTGCTTGCCATGTAGTTTAGAGATAACTGAACTATATTTATCCCAGATAACTTAAGTACCTTCAGCAATCTAACCTGACAGTACAGGGCTCAGATGTGCTGATTAGGTGTACATAAAAAGAATGATGGTGTCAGGTCTCTGCAGTGGATGATCCTATTACGTGACTCAGTATATGGATATCTGCCTTTGATTCTGTGGTTAAATTAACTGGGATAAATGCAACATGCTGAATATGTGTGGATCTGACAATTTTTCTTACACAGAGTCTGAAGCAGTTTAAAAGTTCTTATATTCACATAATTGTTTATTCTATTTAGGTGAACCAGTATAGATGAGTGTTAGCTGCAGCTCTCATTCTTCAGATGGAAGATCATGTCCTTCCCTGTACGATCCAGTATTCCATGTTCCAAATGGCATTTGAGGTCCAGTGTTCCACTGGCTGTGTCTGTCTGCTATGTACAGCAAAAGGGTTAGTAAGGATTTTTCCAAACAAATGCAAAAGAAACCAGCCGTTGTAACTGATCTTTTTGTCTTTGCTCTTTGTTGCAAACAGAGCTGTTTAGCAGAAGTGACAGTGCTTAAAATTCTGATGCCAACTTTCTTAAAAACTGAATTGAATTTCTGTCAAGTACTGTCACACTTTTTCTAAACACCTGTGTTTGAGGGTGACCTTGTGGTTTTAGTCTCTGCTTTCACTGTCTGTTCTTCTCTCTTGATAAGATCTCCTCTGACCAGTTCCTCAGTTTGACAGTCAAGATCATACACTGTGCACAGAGGTAGGAACACAGAAGAAACAGCTGTGGAGATGAGCTGGAGAGTTCAAAGATTTTCAGCCAGCTCATGGACCCCTCTGCCTTCTGGGGGCTGGGCACAAACGAGTATGCAGTGTGAGTGTCTGCTTTGGCCTTGACAAGCCGGTGAAATTACTGCTAGGAGCTGTTAACCAGACAGAACAGGTTGCAGCTAACAGTGCAACAAGTGAAGTTCCAGTTTAAACTCAATCATCCTCTTTAACTAGGGGGAGTAAAAATTGACATGGCGTGACCAGTTCAGTTAGATTGTCAGGTTGGTTATGTAATGTTTACTTATTCTCTTTCACCTTAAGATTTTAACTGCATGGGAGGCACAAGTAGAATGGGACTGTGGTGTTCTTGGTTTGTGATGGACTTTTGAGCAGGTAATGGACTTTTGAGCAGGTAATTAATATATTTTGTATTGCTGAATGTTTTTAGAATCTAAAATATCTTTATCAATGTTTGTTTCCCTTCCACTAGTTCTGTTTAGCTTTCTGTAGCTGTAGAGCTAGTAGGGAGACCTAATCTATCAAAAACACATTCTCAGCAGCAAGAAATAGAAGTATGCATTGTTTGCAGAGGACCACTTAGATGTTTCACACAGGAGAAACAACGTTCAGTTTCCTTATAAACAGTCATTCATACAGCACCTCCTCTTCCTGAAAGGTGAGAGTTGAACTAGCAATTAATGTTATTAATTATGATTATATTATTAATTGTTAGCTTTCCCATTAGTTCCTTATAGTATGATATTGTGTGAACCAACCATTTTTTTTTTTCCATGTTAACTTTATAGTAAATTGTTCATTTTAGTATTTCTTTGCTGTTAACCATTTCTTATCCACCATTCCACTGTTCCTCATAGAAAAACCATGTGAAGTGCCTTTTGAATTTGCAACAAATATTTATTTAACAAAAATGGATGCCACCAACATACCTTCAAAACGTATGTATGTATAACAAGTGTACTAACAGTTGGTTTCCAAAATGAGATCATCATCAAATTTAAGGCAGGATATTCTATGAATTTTCATGCAAGAGCGTATTCAAATGTCCCTTTATCCAACCCCTCAACTTCATCTTCCCACGTAGAAGAAGGCATACTACTGTAGGGGTCCAGCAAGATTTTGAAGCATCTGATAATTAGGAGTCCCAAGAAAACACACAGAATTCCTACAAAAGCAAAACCAGTTTTTTGCTCTAAAGTCAGAGGGAAGGCAGACATTTCGTTGACACTCATGCTCGTTGAAGTGTTGCTGCAGTAATTACTGCTCATCATTGGCCATCACATCCTGGTGCCTCTGTGGGATTTCCACCTCTATTGCTTCTTTGCCTGCATAGAAAAGTGGAATCAATTTGGTTAGGTCTAAATGAGTTGTGTATGTCTGAGCTGTAGCATATGAACAGCTGGAAATGAAAAACATCTTGGATTTTTGTAGTGTCCTGTTGTTTTTTTCACATTTAAGTTAATGTAATAATATTGCAACTTTTAGCCCCTACACACCATCCACTTACTGGCAGCAAACTCAATTTTCTGGCTTTCTACCTCCTCAAAACAGTAACCTTGGCATGTGGCTGTTTTAAACAGCATTTTGTCAGACTGGGCATAAGCCTACAGGTTTTGATTAGGCAATACTCACAAGGTCTCAACCTGGATAAACAAGTATGCTTTCTGACATGGCTTTACCTGAGTTCTTAAACTAGTTAAGCTCAAACTGATCTCAAGGGGAGTTTCGGCCAAATACTGTGGATTTTGTTCATGTAATTGTGAGAAACACTCTGTAGCCAATAACTTAGGCTCAGGCGAGGATCTCAGTGAAGTAGTAATTTATTCGCGATTGCAATGGCGGGCGCCCCACAAGCAGGAGAGAGCGCATCTACTAGTTCCAAAACACAGTTTATATACCTTTTGATGGCAGGACCCTCCCCTGTTTCCCCACTGAGTGGGTAATCCAGGTTCACAATCTATCTGATGCTTCACAAACAATGCATGGCCTTCAGTTGCCGGCCTGTTAAATTTCAAATTTCTTTTGACATTTTTACTGTTTGAAGTGGTAATGTTTCTTCACTTATCTGACTTGACTTGACACCGTGATTTTCACCTAATTGTCCTAAGGAGACTGGTTGTCTGCATTTTACTAGGTCGCCTGCTAAACTTTCTTATCACTGTAAGCATATCTCAGTACCACATTCCCTCCTTCTAAACAATGTAACTCTGCAAAAACAACATTTCTATTCCCACAATTCCCCCCTTTTCTTTTTTTATAAACTGTTGATTTTTGCAAAACCTTTCTCTAAGGTGCAATTTGATAGACTTCTTCTTCTTTGCTTTCTTTGCTTTCCATCTCCTCATTATCACCTTATCTGAGTAAGGTGGTGGCTCCATGGTCATTTGTTTCAATAGTGCGGTTTCAGTCAACCACTGTACTGGTCCTCTTACACAGAGGATAATGCAGCAACCAATGGCTGTCAAAACTCCTACAACTACGATCAATGTTGCAAATATGCCTATTTTTTTTATTTATTTATTTATTTTTTTTTTTTTTCTGCCAATTCACTGGCAAGGGTGGTAAGCCCTTGCAATGCTCTTGTTACCGAGCCATCTGGGACACTATTGTTGGGTATAAGAGTGCAACAATGGTTGCTCAGTATTACACACACAAACACACCTCCTTCCTCTGCGAGCATCATATCTAATGCTATCCTGTTTTCCCAAGCCATTTTGCTGATGGCATCTAGTTGTTCAGTGATTCCTCTCATCGCATCCTTGGTATAATTGATGAATCTCTGCTGATTATAATAGAAATAATTAATCCAATCCACATTTTTATTGATTGTTACCCACCAGAACAGTGACTCAAACCCTGCAGCAATTTGATTTCTGGCTTTATGTTCATCTGCAACTCCTCTAGGTACCCCAATAGAATCTATGTATACTCTATCATCAAATGATATTCCTAAGCCTCTTTTACTTCCTCTGGGTATTTGTGATGTTTCTCTTTCAAATGCCAGGGTGAAGGGTATAGCTAATTGAACAAGTGCACAAGTGCCTTCCCAATTAGATGGTAGGGTGGACCGTAAGATCTTCCCTCCACCGTACCACCAGAGATCTGCCCTGGGGATCTCTAGTCTTGAGCAGTTTCCCATCAAGTCCTTGGTAGCACAAGGCAAATTCTCGTAGATGCCAGGTAGCACTCACACCCTGCCGTGAGAGGCAAGCTGTATGGTTACCTATAGCTGTAGAGAATGCAGGGGGAACCGTGATACTGTTATCATGCAAGGAACAGCAAAGAGAGACTTACAGGCCTCATTTCCCCAGGCAGTCTTTTCTTGGTACAATGCAATCATACATCGCATCCCTTGGGAGTCTTTGGTCCACCATCATGGGAAAGGCACTATCTGGGCAATCGGTCATCCCGAAGCACAAGCATAGCAGTAGCTACGGTTGAGACTCTGGACGGTATATTTGACCCATTCTATCCAGGCATTCACATCCCCATACCTTGTTTGAACTGACACATTTCAGAGGGCTTCCTGTTTTCTCTCCTGTTTTCTCCTTGAGTTTCTCCCTTTCTCTGATGGCAATAGAGGATTGTTTCCATACAGCTATTCTCAATCTGGCTGTTGGGTCTCTCCCAGTTATTTGTTCTCTCTGTTCAATTGTCGTTGGGCATTTAGATCTCCACAAGCTAACACCTCACAAACATCAAACGTGACAGAATGTGGTACATAACCCTCTGTCACAGTCACCCATATTTTGATGGGGTATCCCATTTTTGCTATTATCTGGTCATGCCTTTTGCAAGTTGCCAATTGACCAAGGCCTTCTCTGAGGCCTAGAATCACTAAAAACAAAATTAGTAATCAATTTTTTCCCTGTCATTATTTTTAAACCTTAGGTTTCCAAATAATTATCGATACAAAAAAATAAGATGTACACTACTACTATAACAACCCCCCCTTGGGAGCACTGCAATTCACTATAGGTCTGTTCTTTCTTTCAATCACAAGTCACAGTCGTTAGTTACCTGTGAAAATAAAAGGTTAGTTTACAATTGTAAGCTCTTATCCTGCTCAGAGTCCACTATGAGATTTTTCTATTCAATTTCAACTTCCAACAAGTCTTTTGTAGGAACAGCTTCCCAGGTACTAGCGTCGACGGATGCCTTCACTCGAGTATAGTGAGTCCAACCTTTTTCCGCAGTTCTTACGGCTGTTTCAGTGGTTAGTAATTGTCCTTCCCATTCAGGCCAGAGTTGACTCTTTCCAGGTCCGAATCAGGACCCGGTTTCCTGGGTGATGGTGGTGAATGGGGAATTCCAAAGGTGGGGTTTGAGCCAACAACCCACAGGTCCTGAGAAATGACAAAGAAGAGGACAACCCCAGAATACAGTTCTTAAGAAAACTCTCTGGTTTCGAATTGTGGTATCTCATCCCTTCTGCCCAGATAGGGCAACCTGAACAGCATCTCATATGGTGAAATTCCTATGTCCTTTCTTGGTGCTGTTTAAACCTGTAGGAGTAAGCATTTTACCCAAGGAAGTTGGGTTTCTAACACTAGTTTAGTTAATTGCTTCTTTAATGTCTGATTCATTAGCTCCACCTTCCCAGAAGAGGAGGGGTGCCAGGGGCTGTGAAAATCCCACTCAATCGCTAAGGCCCGCTTTAACCCTTGCAGTAAAGCTTTACACCCATCCAGACACATGGTCAATTAGGACAAACAAGTAACTCAGTAAAATTTACCTGTATACTTTGGAAAGGTCAAACCCCTGGCTCCCGTCCCCCTCTAGATGGGTTACAGAAGATCTTTTTATTTACCTTTTGACATATGGTACATCCTCTACATATGTGCTTTGCTAAAGTGTATATTCCTATACAGACATACTTTCGTAGCACAACATCACACGTTGCTTGCACCTCCCAATGACTCTTTTGATGTAAAACAGTTAATATTTGCCTCATTATCACTTTATTCAGCATTTCTCTCCCATCAAGGAGTATCCATTTTCTTTCAGACTTCATAGCTCCTGATTCCTTAAAAAAATCTTTCTTTTAAAACTTTTTAGTTCTTTCTTAATTTTCAACAATTCCCTGAATCCTCTCTGCATTTATCCTGTTTTCCTTCAGACATTAGATGCCTTAAATACCTGACTTCTCTTTCTCCATATTGTAATTTATTTTTCAATACTCCCAAGCCCTGCTTTCCCAGAAAGTTGAATAGCTTGTTAGTAGCTTTCTTCACAACTCTTTTCTCCTGTCCTGACAATAGAAAATGATCCACGTATTTGTTAACATTAATACCTCCTTGGGAGGTTGTAATTGCTCCAAAATCTATTTATTTTTATTTTTATTATTATTATTATTATTATTATTATTATTTTTTTTTTTTTTTTTTTTAGAATTTACCCAAATGGATAGGTGGCCCTGTAAACCCCTGAGGTAAAATTGGATAAATTTGTCCACCTATATTGTTGCTTCCGCCCCCATTTCAGGGTCTTTCCAGTCAGAGGTGAACACACATGTATGTTTGCTCTCAGGGCCTGAGAGCACTCCATTAATAACACTGTTATTCCAGTCTAACAATTTACTATTTGAATGCCCAATTTAATCATCAAATCCCTTCTCAACAAGTTAGTCCCTGCCTTGGGTACATACAATAATTACCCAGTGATCATTTTATCCCCTGGTCTCAGCTTGGTATCCCCCAAAAGTGGTACTGTTATCCCAGTTCCTTCTGCCCCCGTCACTTTTTAGGGTTTCATTAGTTAATTTAATCCCTGATACTTTACAAGTCAGTAATGACCTAGCTGTTCCCCAGTGTATTGGGTTTGATGGCAAGGTTCGGGAGCTGTGAGTGGGGGGCGTGGGAAACTGCAGTGGCAGCCCCCGTGAGAAAAACCCAGAAGCCTCCCCGTGGCAGGTAATTCAATTCAATTTCAAACACTTTCATCCGGCCCCTAAGGGGCTCACTGCCGCCCAGAGCCAAGCCATGAGCAATACAGTCCGTGCCTCTGTGAGAGCACATCCACGAAAACAAACAAAGAAACAAACAAAAACCTGCTGCTCAACAGCAGTTGGGAGAGCGAGAAGCCCCCCCGCAGACACCAAAGTCAGTGCAGAAGGAGGGGGAGGAGGTGCTCCAGGCGCTGGAGCCGAAGCCCCCCTGCGGCCGCTGGAGAGGCTCCTGGTGGAGCAGGCTGTTCCCCCCCACCATCCCCCTCCCCGATGCTTGGGAAACTGACCAAACACCACAGCAAATATACCAAAACTTCTAGACTGTTACTTAGATAATGCCTACATCCCCTTTCCCTGCTCATTCAACTTCAAACAGCTCTGTTAAATACTACATGCCACACCTTTAACCCCTTCAGCAACCCTTTTAACACTTCCTTTATCTTTCTCCAGCCTGTACTTTAATACCAGCACCAAAGGCCCAGTCAGGGTCCAACTTAATTCCATACTTTTTCCCTCCAAGATAAACAACATATCAATATAGCATATTTCATCCCATTTTCCTTCTTCCCTCCTTCTTCCACTCCACATATTCCTATTCGAAGTGGCCAGCCTGGCCACACTTAAAACATCTTATCAAAGCCTGTCCCTGCTAGGACTCAGGCCACAACACAGGCAGCCTTCTTTGCCTGCCATTCCTTCATCTCTCTTCCTCTCCTTTCCATCCTGGCCCTGACTCTCCCTGAAGATTTTCTTCCTCTTTCTCCAACCCTCTGCCTCACTACCCGCTGCACTGTCAATACCATTAGTTTCGCTCTTTTTTTTTTTTTTTTTTTTTTTTTTTTTTTTTCCTTCTTATCTCCCCTTCGGACACACACCTCCAGGGCCTCCCGCAGGAGGGTCCCCCAGTGACTGTTCACTACATCCCCCCACCTTCTGAATCATTTTCTGCGTATTTTGCCAGGCTTTAATCACACAATGAACTTTCAAGAGCCCTTGGGTTACTGGGTCCTCAGGTCTCATCCCCAAGTACTTTCTCATTCTGACCCCAAGTCTCTCATATGATTTCTGTGTTGCACACTATTATTATTCCAGCCAGGATTGGCAAGTGGGTATTTCTGCCCTGCCGGTATTACCCCTGGTCCTGGAGGATGAGCTCTTTCCCATTCTTGTATAGCAGCTCTCCTCCTGATCATTCCCATTTCTTTCCCTGTAAACAACATACTTACAGACATAATTCCCTCCCCCGAGAGTATAAATCAGGTCATAGGAACTGGTCTAATTGTTCAACTAGGCTGTTGGGGTCCTCGAATAAAGACTTCCTCTCCTTCTTAAAAGTCCTAACCTCTCTGCTGGTAAGGAGGAGGGGGTAGTTCACCTAAGAGGATACACATTTAGTGTTAGTACTGTTAGTATCAGGGAAGGCAAAATTCTCAATATCTCTTCTACCTTGTTCTAATTCTTGCCGGAGCCTAGGGTACGATACTTTTTTAGGGACAGTGTTAATTATAGTCCCTGTCTCCCTTCCTGGAGTGACTGCTGCTGCCACCAGTTCAATATTAAGATTATAGGGAGCATAACTTGGCTCCTTCTCTGAAAAAAAGAATCTTCTTGTTTGCACATAAATTTGAAGCCTGAATTTTCATCAGACCCGTATTTTGGCCAAAATACTGCTGTTTCCTTAATTGGTTCTTTTGTCCAGACTGATACACAATATTTAACCTTTTTAAAATTATTTTTCTTTTACAATCCCTCTAATTTTGGGATTATGTTTCCAATTTCTTATCATTCTTCAGGAAGAACTATTAGTAGGCACTCCCCCAGGGATATCTCCCTGTCCCCTGGAACTCATATTTTCCCATTTTTCCTAACCCTCGCCAGTATGTGCTACAGAAATTTCCCTTCTGCAGTGTACCACACACCAACGTACTGAAAAATGGGGGTGTACCGCCAAGCACTTCCCCGTGCCAGCGTTACCGCACACCTGAGTTTACCAGATTCCCTGGTGTACTTCCAAGCACTTCCCCGTGCAAGGATTACCGTACACCAGATTCCCCTGGTGTAGTGCCAGCACTTCCCCGTGCCAGGGCTTACCATACACCAGATACCCGACCCCCAAGGCAATACTTAACATTTCTTACCTTGGTCTGTGCACAGAGTTACCGGATCGATTCTTAAAAACCCCGAGTGCCTACCTTCTTCCTTTCCCCACTACTTCACGGATCCTGCCTCTTTAACCAGTCTCGGGCCCTCTGTCAGCTTTCCGCAGAACCGCCACCGTCGATGCACAGGACCGCTGAAATCAGCGGGGCATGCCTTCCTGCTGCTGCGGCGGTGGAGCTCCCCAGTAGGTGACTGGATCCCGGACGAGCCCCCAAATTGTGAGAAACACTCTGTAGCCAATAACTTAGGCTCAGGCGAGGATCTCAGTGAAGTAGTAATTTATTCGCGATTGCAATGGCGGGCGCCCCACAAGCAGGAGAGAGCGCATCTACTAGTTCCAAAACACAGTTTATATACCTTTTGATGGCAGGACCCTCCCCTGTTTCCCCACTGAGTGGGTAATCCAGGTTCACAATCTATCTGATGCTTCACAAACAATGCATGGCCTTCAGTTGCCGGCCTGTTAAATTTCAAATTTCTTTTGACATTTTTACTGTTTGAAGTGGTAATGTTTCTTCACTTATCTGACTTGACTTGACACCGTGATTTTCACCTAATTGTCCTAAGGAGACTGGTTGTCTGCATTTTACTAGGTCGCCTGCTAAACTTTCTTATCACTGTAAGCATATCTCAGTACCACATTCCCTCCTTCTAAACAATGTAACTCTGCAAAAACAACATTTCTATTCCCACATAATTTAGTTTAGAAATCTAAATAAATAGATACAATTTATGAAATAAAATGGTGTGTGCAATTTTAATGTAGTCTTGGGCTCCATATTCAGAATACTCTTATAAATGAAGTCTCAAATCAATCTGAATTTTGTAATATTTATAAAACAAATATTTATAGAAGGTATAAAAGGCAATTAAACAGCACTGGGTGTGCGGGGAGTCTACGCTCCACCAACAAGCACAAATGAACATCAAACATTCTACATATACAGAACATCACTTTTACATACTAAACCCGAGTATGCCTATACATACGTACAATCAGGAAAGAACAAACAATCCTTTAAGTTCCATGACTTACTAAACTCGAGTACGCCTATACATATTTAAAATCAGAAAAGGTAACAAACAATCCTTTAAGTTCCATGACTTAACAGTCTCCATTTTCCATTCCTTTTCTTGACTACAAACAAGTCTCCATTTTCCAATCCTTTTGAACAATATGTCTCGCTTTAAGTTGTCAAGCAACTCGGTCTTCAGGCCTTATGTATCCCGTTCTTCCCAGATTGAAGAAAAACATATCCATCTCCTTTTCAAGGCCAATAGGGCCTGGGTCAAAAGGCACGTCCAGGTCAACAGGGGGCATAACAGCAAAGGCCTGCGATGGCTGTAGCAGCAGAGGGGCCGATGGCGATGGCATAGTGGTCGGGTCAGTAAAGGAGCCCGCAGCTCCCTCACTATTGGCAAGCCACACGTTTGTGATTGTGGCTCCACATGGCTCTTTAAGGCCTCAGAGATTGCTCGCCAGGTGCTGAGCAGTCCCACTGCAACCTTGTCATTTTTAGTTGCAGAGTCCCACACCTTGACATCAGTTTGGTCCCATGTTTCAGGATCATAAACTGTCTCATTGCTAAGAAGGAGAATAAGCTGTAAGGTTACCAGGACGCTCTTTGTTCCTAAGGACGTATGATTCCCCATAATGCACAACTGCTTACCAGCGAGGAGCAGTTGTCTGCGCAGGTCCGCTTCTCTCAGCTCGAGCTTCTTTCCAGCTCCAGTTCGCCCATTTACAGCAACTTTCTGTACGAGCTTCTCCGAGCAGTTTGCTGAGTTTGGCTGAACCTATCTTCATGAGGCAATCAATGTGCCTGTTCCCGTCCTGGTCTCCGTTCTGCCTCTTCCTTTTCATTCCGTCTCTCTGCTTTTTGTTGATGACATAACATCATCACATCGTGTTGCCTCTTTTTCTTCTTTTTTTTTTTATCTTGAGGGCAGGCTCCCCTCTTATACCTTTCTCTCCACAGCAGTTCTTTTCAAAACAACTTTTCATTGGTCCAACAACAATGATTGTAACAACAGCAGCAAACACCCAGAAACATCCATGCCTTAACGGCTGGGGAACAAGGAACCAGAGGCTGCATGGAGTCTCCTGAATCTCCATTCTTTGTTCCCTTTAAACTCTTTTACATTCCTGATGGCCTCATCGTTAAGAGTCTAATGTTATCTCAACCAGGGGGCTTTCCAACCTCCATGGCCACACTCCCAAATCTCCCCCTTCTTTATTAATATCAACCATTTTCTCGACAGGAATTACCACTCCATATATAACAATACTGTGTTCATTTTTATCTTTGCAAGAATTGGAAGTAAACACATTGGTAAAATTGCCCCTTCACCTTTCTGTCATTCAGTGACAATTCATGTCCATGAGTGGGTGCCATTCAGTATGTAAAATCCAAGTATGCCCAGAAACACAGTGCTGAAAGATGCATTTGAATTTGTGGATTGAGCAACTGTGGTGATGTTACAGCCATGTTCTAGCTCCCAAGGGCACATGGTATATATGTCTTCACTTAAAATAAAAAAAATAGAAATCACTCTTGCATATGAGGAAACATTAGTGGGAGAAGAAACAACACAACCAAATTCCCTTCCTCTAAGTCTTACTCTAATTTGTTTCTTTTCCTTGGACTTCCCCATTAAATACATATTTTTTACAGGCATTCCAAGTACCGGGTATGAACATGCTCCTTGTGGAGCTCAGGGGACTGACCCTGATGTTTGTCCTCCAGAGGTGGCATGCTCCATCCACTCCACTGAACAGCTCCACCCCACCATCGCCACGAGGAGAGTTCTGTGTATTTCCAGCCAGGAGAGACTTTCATTGTATTTGTAAGCTCTTATGTATAGATTTCAGTTGGGGCTGGGAGCTGGTTTGCTTTATTTTAGATTTTCTGTCAGATACTGAAACTCTTTTATGTCTCTCTAGGCAGCTGAAGGATTGGAAAGACTGGGACATCAGAAATACAAGGTAAAGGACAAAGGGATTTTTATGGTAAGGTTGGAGCTTGGGGTTTTTTGCCTCTTGTGTTAACACCTATTTAACTAACGCGCCTCAGGGGAAAACTCTTTTTGTTAACAATTCAACCACCTCTCCCCCCAGGGAATTCCAGGTATCCATTTATTTCTTGGCAGAGTAATTAGGCCACTTGGAGCACTGTGCTGCCATGACTACACTGATACAGGTACCTGCCCTAGCCAGTTCAAAGAGAGCTCCAGTATCTCTATGTGGTAGTGCAGTCGTGACTGAAACTGAACTATAGACATATCCTGAGTCAGTCTAGAATTAACAACAAAAGTAAAAATAAGAATTGGTATTCTTGAGAAGACAGAAACAGACAGAACATTTATCTTGTCTGTGTCTCCTTTCTCACGTTAAAAATCTGTGGGATTTTTGAATATTGTCCCAAGGAATTAAAGATGTAAAACAAAGATTAAAAAGGTGTATATATAGAGTAATAATTCGTGTCAAGAAGATGGTTGATATTAATAAAGAAGGAGGATATGTGGGAGTGTGGCCATGGGGGTCGGCAAGCCCCATGGTTGGTGATAACATCAGACACTTACCGATGAGGCCATCAGGAATGCAGAGTTCAGAGGGAACAAAGAAGGGTGATTCAGGAGACACAATGCCGTCTGGGGTTGCTTGTTCTCCAGCCGTTAAGGCATGGAAGTTTCTGGGTGTTTGCTGTTGCCGGGCAAAGTTGTGTGACCGATGAAAAGGTGTTTGAAAAGGACTGCTGTGGGGTGAAGGGTATAAGAGGGGAGCCTGTCCTCGAAATGAAAAAAAAAAAGACAACACAATATAATGAAATTATGTCATCAATAAAGAAGTAGAAAAAAAGGAAAGAACAGGGACAGGCTGGCAGAACAGAGGCCAGGACGGGAACAGGCACATTGATCGCCCCATGAAGACAGGTTTGGCCAAACTCAGTAAACCGCTCAAAGTCGCTGGAAATAGGCACTGGAACTGGAAAGAAGCTCAAGCTGAGAGAAGTGGACCTGCGCAGACAACTGCTCCTCGCTGGTAAGCAGTTGTGCATTATGGGGAATCATACGTCCTTAGGAACAAAGACTGTCCTGGCAACCTTACAGCTTATTCTCTTTATTAACAATCAGACAGTTGTTTATGATCCTGAAACATGGGACCAAATTGATGTCAAGGTGTGGGACTCTGCAACTGAAAATGACAAGGTTGCAGTGGGATTGTGCGGCACCTGGTGAGCAATCTGAGGCCTTAAAGAGCCATGTGGAGCCACAATCACAAACGTGTGGCTTGCCAGACAGTGAGGGAACTGTGGGCTCCTTTACTGATCCGACTGCTACGCCATTGCCCCCCCCCCCCGCCGCTGCTGCCATCGCAGGCCTTTGCTGTTATGCCCCTGTTGACCTGGACGTGCCTTTTGACCCAGGCCCTATTGGCCTTGAAAAGAAGATGGAAATATTTGTTTCCCTTCGATCCGGGAAGAATAGGATACATAAAGTCCGAAGGCCAAGTTGCTTAACAACTTAAAGTGAGACATTGTTCCCACGACTAGCTCTGGAATTCTCTGGTGTTTGTAATCAAGAAAAGGAATGGAAAATGGAGACAGATGATCTGAGAAAAATTAACGAAGCCATGGAAGACACGGGAGCACTTCAACCAGGATTCCCAACTCCAGCTATGCTCCCCCAGTCATGGACATTAATAGTAATAGACTTAAAGGATTGTTTGCTAAACACTTGCCTTTTAAAACTTTGCCATGCTTATGTTTCAATTGATACCTTTTCTGATTGTACATATGTATAGGCATACTTGGGTTTAGTATGTAAAAGCAATGTTCTGTATATTTAGAAAGTTTGAAGTTAGTGTTGGTAGAGCATAGACTATCCATGCACCCAGCGCTGTTTACTTGCCTTTTATAAATATTACTCAATTCAGATTGAGTTGTATCTTCATTTATAACAAACGCAAGGCACAAGTCTTCTTTTTTTTTTCTTTTGTTTTTTTTTTTTTTTTTTTCCTTTTTTTTCTTTTGTTTGTTTTTGTTTTTGCACTAACCTCCAACCTGATATGTACTAAATAGTATGGTTTTCTATTACATTCTTTACACACTTGCTACAGCACAATAACCAATGATCCGTTTATTCCATAGAGCTTTGTATGAGATCCTTCTTTGTTTTGAATGATATTCTTCTCTTTGGGTCATACTGTTTTAATTCCTGTTATGCTGGGGAGAAGATCTGGATATAGCCTATGGGAAAAGTAATGTCAGCAATAATAAATATTTATTTTCTGAAAATACGTCACAGATGAAGCCACCTGTGGCACAGGTTTGCATTGTGTACCCTTACACTTTTTCTATAAGTCTGACCTTGTGTAGAAAAAAAATCACAACTACGTTCAGTATCACAAATTGGTGTCACAATATAAAAAACCCACCAACAAAAAGCCACCAACAACAATCACCAAAACACTGCTGTCTTCAAAGATGTATAGAAAAAATCATAGATATAGAATTGCCTTGGAGAACTTTACATTGGAGCCAAGTCCATGGAAATATATACATCTTTAACACAGAGCCATATTCCAAGTCTCACTAATTTTAGTGGGACTGAAATTAGTGGGATTTGTTTGCACATTATTTGCTTGTCAGTGGAGATTATGGGACAGATCTCTGTACAAAGCTTAGCTGACACTGAAACATGGAGTGTTAAGAAATGGGTATCTGTCTTATTTGGCAAGAGTTCGGCTGAAACAGCTGTATGAGAAACCAGTGGGCATTGCCACTGTGTGGAACTTGATTCTGGGAAACTAATACACAGCTTTGTGCTCTTCTCTGCCCTGTTCTGAATTGCAGAAATTGTAATTGAAGCCTTAAAGTTCACAGAACATTTTGCATATTTGCATTACATATCCCCAAAACTGTGGTACCAAAATTGACCTTGAGTGCACTTGTATTGTTTTCAGATTTTAGTGCTGCATATACAGGTTAGATGTCCTCTCCCAGTTAGTCAGATATCCTTTCAGTTGCTGCAGAGTATGTGTCAGGTTGTGAATCAGAAGACTCTGAATACTAACTAACATGGCCTACATCCAAAAATTCTTGAAGATAACCTCTAGGGCAATGTGATGGGGACAGGCATTAAGTCAGTTAGAATCTGCAGAGTCATTTTGTAGGGGCTGGTCTCAGACTGATGTCTCTTGACTTTTTTAATAGGTCAGGACTCTACTTATTCTTTGATTCATTGCCTGTATAAAAACACTGCCATAAAGAAAGGCTCCTTAACATCCTGCTGTGAAATAAAAGGTCGTTGGAGACCCTTGTGAGACAAGAAGAAACAGCTAGAGTCCAAGAGAAAACAGGAATGAGGAAAAACATCCGGGGACATAGACCACTGAGGTAAGGAGAATGGAGCTATGAGCTGGGGATGCTGGCTGTACCCACAGAAGATGAAAGGGAGTACCATAGGTAATAAGCATTGAAAGTTAGCTGGAAGAAAGCCATTGAAACTCTTGATATTCCAGAAGCATCACCAGTCTAACTCTGCCAACGTTTAGTGTGGTTTGAAGATCCCAGCCCAAGCTCTTTGTTGGCTCAAGTGTCACTTTTTTCAGACCTAGCTCTCACCCTCATGTTTTCAGAGGTACTGAGAAGATTAAATAATTTGGACTTCCCTGAGAAAGTAGCTGGCAAGTATTAAATACAGATTTTCTAAAGAATCTTCCTTAGACTTCAGGTTTCAGCCATTTCTCCTTAGAACCCCCAACAATTTATTTATTTATTTTTAAATGGCTCAGTACTGTACATGGGTACCTTAAATAGCTGCTCAAACTGGAAACATTCATCCCCTTGGCATGTTTAAGCCTCAGGTCCCTGAAAACTCACTTCATAAACTACAGTGTGTAACAAAATGGACTGAATCAGTTGCCATCTGTTCTCCCCTTGGATGTGCTGCAAGCCCAGCTGCTGATTCGTGAATCTGGTCATTCTGAAGGCTCTTCGAATAGCTTCAGTTCCAGGCTTCTGTTCCTGAGTGACAGCAAACCTGACTTGAAAAGATGTTCATACAGTTAGGGACATCAACAAGCATCCTCTGGGAGTTTCAGAGGCACTGTATTTGCACTCAACTATTTGGTCAAGGAAAATGAATTTCAGGAATACTATTACAGCAATTGGGCATAGGAGTTGTTAGGGTAAAAAGATTAATAACGGAGAAAAAATAATGAAATAGAAACCGGAACGAATTTGGAATTCTCCAAAGGGTCTGAGATGAGTTAACAACACATGGCCAGAAATGCAAAGGCAAAAAGATCTACGTGACCACAGAGCCAACCTGTGATGCTCATGTCCATGCTGCATGCCTGTCTTCCCTAAATTGCTGGGGAGGAAACTGTCTGCTCAGTAGAGGTTTCTAAGACAGCATAGGGGGAGGTAGGTGTAAGGTAGGAAGGCCAGGGCATAGATGCCCAGCAACTGAAGCATGTTGAACTGTTCTGTGAGCATAGCAAAGCCACCCCCTGCTCCCCAACATGCAGTGCTTTTTGCAGTATGGTAACTCAGGGTAGAGGCTGCACTTTTTCACGTAAACTGCATTCCCCTGCAATGAAGCAGCAGCCAGGCAGTGACATTTCCAGCCTTCAGACAAGAGATAAATTGCAGCAAAGAGGTTTTACCCCTAGGAAGTACGCAAGCCTGGAGCCTGTGTGGAAGGACAGACCCCGCGCCGTGCCCCATACTGTGAATTCACGTATGTGGGTAACGGGCAGGAAAACCAAAGGCTCGCTAGCATCACCCTCCGTTTACAGACGTAGAAGAGGGCACCAGTTTCCTGGGGCATGCAGGCTACGCCACTGCCACCCACCGAGCCAACCCGTCGCCAACCCGTCGCCTCCACCAGCTTGGCCCCTGCTCTCCTCGGTCCCGCTCCCTGGGGGCAGGCCCCCAAGCCTCGGGGGCTGCCCCTCGGCGGCTGGGAGCTCCGGGCCGGGCCGGGCCGGGCCCCAAGGTCAGCCCCCGCCGCGCCCCCCTGGCCCGGCCCTGCCGCGCCCCCGCGCTACCGACCCGGCTTCTCCGCGGCCGCGCTGCTCATGGTGGCGGATCGCGGATCTCCCGGCGGCTCTGGGGAGCCAGGGCTGCCGCAGCCCCGACGGCTCGCACGGCTCCAGCTCCGGCCCCGGAGGGGCGTGCGGCGGGGGCGGCTCTCTCGAGCTCCCCTCGCCGCCCGGCGCTGCGCCCCCGCCGGGAGATGCTCAAAGCGCCCTAATTACAAATTGCACGCCGCAGCCGTTTCCTTCTCCTCCTCCCTCTCCCTGCCCGCCCCCTTCCATCGCCGCGCTCCTCTCCAGCCCCCCCGCCTCGGCTTGAAGCGAGGAAAGTTCCCGCAAAACGCTACGTGCGGAGCATCGGTAAGCGGCAGCGGCCCGGAGCCCCTCGGGAGCCTCCCCCGGCCGGGCCCCGCCGCCGGGACCTGTGGAGCTCGGGGAGCTCCGTCCCGCCCAGCTGCTCCTGGGGTAATCGCGATTAAAGCAGGGAACATGTGGCGACATATGGCTGGGAGCCGCTGCTGGGGCGGGAGTCTGGTCCTCGCGTTGCATCTTTTCATTAGCTGTGTTTAGCTGATGCTGATGGTGTATTAAAGAGGCCTCCCTTTGCTACAACAGCAGGTGTTTGCAGTGGATAAGGAAAGAGGAGTTCTTCTTCCAAAGCTGGATCCGTATATTGCACTAATAAACAGCAAATCTGTTTTTAAATGATAGTGATTCAATATTTGCTTGCTGCCCTGGTGAATACAGCCCCGGAAAAACGTACGTGGGTCAGTGAAGCAGTGCCATATCGTAGCACCATGCATGGTGAGATTTGTTTGAAGGTCACTTTAGAGCTACTGTAGAATTTGTTCTGTAGAAAATAATTTTAAAACCTCACATGCTTCTTGGTCCGTGCAATAACATCACAATAGGTTAATATGCTTTCTTCCTAATGCAAACTGGGAAAATAATTTTGGTTTACCAGCCATTTTAACTCCTGTTTCTTCTGCTGTGTCTGCAGTGGGCTTCTAAGTACTGAGTAATCTCAAAACATGCTCCCTCCTGCTGGTAGAACTAATGGTTAAACTAAAAGTTAAAGAGATGCTTGCTAATGGTTATCTGCTTGATCATCTAATGGTGCAGTGTCGGTCATGTGGGAAACAATGTCTGTTGCTGAAATTACAAGCCAAGCTAATTTTTGAAGTGCCTCTCATATTGAAAGACCCATGAAGATTTTATAAATAGATTGTTGGAAATAATATGACTATGCTTTCAGAATATGATAAGGAGCCTCTTCTGTTCCTAAGAAGCTCTAGATTTTATTTATTTTTTTCATTATTATTTATTTTTTTAGCCTTGTCACTGATTTATTTGGAGCCCAATGAAGATCTTTTGCTATGGTTTGGGATTTGGGGATTAGCAAAGACACAAGGACTCGAAGTTTCATGGTGTCACTCTCGCACCTTGCAGAATTGTTTTGGGAGAGTGGCATACATTCAGACTTCTCTTATAATCATTGGGCATTGCTATACTTGGACGACCTTCCTGTAATATTTACAGGATATTTATTTTAGTTGTGGTGTCTTCCTGCTCATAGATAAATTCTTTTTTTCCTCTCATTATTCTTGTAGAAGTGAATGTTAAAAGTTGTTTTGTTTTGTTTTGTTTTTTAATCTTAAAGTAATTGCTCCTTTTGTACTATTGCATGGCAGAGGTTGTTGAAATCATGTGATTATTTTTAGGAACCTGATACTCACTGTTCAGTTTTAAAGAGTTTACAGATGTTTTTGTGTTGGAGATCCACTTTAAATGGACATCAAACTGAAGCAGAAATCAGCAGCCCTCAATAGAGAATCGGTCTCCTTCAGCCACCCGTTGTCAGCAGACAACACTTTTTTGTTGTTGTTGTTCTTATGTTTTTCTGTTCAAGTTGTTATATTTTCAAACGGTAAAGTGAGGAATAACTAAATTTATTCCTGTATTTCATTGCTTTTTCACTTAAAGGTCACTAGTTTTGTTTAGTTAGGTGCAGGATTTTTTTGTAAGGCAGATGGGATAGCAGTGTATGTATGGCTATTCTGGATACAGAGACAAATGGAGCATTCACTGCTCTTCACTTTCCATTTCTTTATCAGGCCTATCTTTGTGTTCAACCTAATAAGAGCTGTCATCAGTTACTTAAATCATATTTGCCATTGATCCTTATTTTAGGGAGTGTTAAGTGTGTCTTCAGTGGAGAGCCCTCGAACAGAAATAGGTATTTTATAGTCATCTGGTAATTTGGTACATTGACCTTGCAAATCGAGCTAGCCTAACTTCAGGCTGGGTGAGACACTTATAGCCAAGTGGGTGCAAATGAGTGAAAGGCAATAGGGAACTCTTAGAGTTCCCTATTATTATAGTCTTATCATCTGGTTAAGACTTCCTAATGTTTAAGGATCCTTTGAGCAATGTGTCAAGAAACGTAACTACATTGAAGGATAACTAGCTCCATTGTAACATGCTTTTCTGTTTAGCTTAGAGGGCTTTTCAAGTGTTCCTACACAAACAAACAAACTCTACCGTCAGCTGCTGGAAATTTAAAATGGGCTTATGAAGGTAGAGTCAGCGAAGAATATTGTGCACAAAAGTATCTTTAGAAACAGATCAACTCAAAAGTTACCTCTAAGCAAATTTAGAGAAGTGAAAACAAATTTATGAGAAGGAAATAATATATGCAGGATATCAAATAGAGTTGGGGGGGGGGGGCACATTACAAAGGAAGGATTATATAAAAATTTGTGTATTGATCACAGTTGCAAGTGGAAATTATTATATATAATTTATTCCAGGGTACTTAATGTTTTAAAATGGATAAACAACTCTGTTCTGTGGTGTTTCTTCTTGCTATAAATGAAGTCTCAACTCAATCTGAATCTAGTAACATTTATACTTATCAAAGCTATAAAAGGTATAAAAGGCAAGTAAACAGCACTGGGTCCACGCTCCAACAACACGCACACACACACGTCAAACATTCTAAATATATAGAACATTGCTTTACATACTAAACCCGAGTATGCCTATACATACGTACAATCGGAAAAGGTAAACAATCCTTTAAGTTCCATGACTTAAGTCTCCATTTTCCGTTCCTTTTGAACAATATGTCTCACTTTAAGTTGTCAAGCAACTCGGTCTTCAGGCCTTATGTATCCTGTTCTTCCCAGATTGAAGAAAAAGCATATCCATCTCCTTTTCAAGGCCAATAGGGCCTGGGTCAAAAGGCACGTCCAGGTCAACAGGGGGCATAACAGCAAAGGCCTGCGATGGCAGCAGCGGCGGGGGGGGCCCATGGCGTAGCAGTCGGGTCAGTAAAGGAGCCCGCAGCTCCCTCACTATTGGCAAGCCACACGTTTGTGATTGTGGCTCCACACGGCTCTTTAAGGCCTCTGAGATTGCTCGCCAGGTGCTGAGCAGTCCCACTGCAACCTTGTAATTTTCGGTTGCAGAGTCCCAAACCTTGACATCAATTTGGTCCCATGTTTCAGGATCATAAACTGTCTCATTGCTAAGAAGGAGAATAAGCTGTAAGGTTAGCAGGACAGTCTTTGTTCCTAAGGACGTATGATTCCCCATAATGCACAACTGCTTACCAGCGAGGAGCAGTTGTCTGCGCAGGTCCACTTCTCTCAGCTCGAGCTTCTTTCCAGCTCCAGTTCGCCCATTTACAGCAACTTTCTGTACGAGCTTCTCCGAGCAGTTTGCTGAGTTTGGCTGAACCTATCTTCATGAGGCAATCAATGTGCCTGTTCCCGTCCTGGTCTCCGTTCTGCTAGCCTCTTCCTTTTCATTCCTTCTCTCTGCTTTTTTATTGATGACATAACATCATCACATCGTGTTGCCTCTTTTTCTTTTTCTTTTTTTTATCTTGAGGGCAGGCTCTACTCTTATACCTTTCTCTCCACAGCAGTTCTTTTCAAAACAACTTTTCATTGGTCAAACAACTTTGAATGTAACAACAGCAGCAAACACCCAGAAACATCCATGCCTTAATGACTGGAGAACAAGGAACCAGAGGCTGCATGGAGTCTCCTGAATCACCATTCTTTGTTCCCTCTAAACTCCTTTACATTCCTGATGGCCTCATCGTTAAGAGTCTAATGTTATCTCAACCACGGGGCTTTCCAACCCCCATGGCCACACTCCCAAATCTCCCCCTTCTTTATTAATATCAACCATTTTCTCGACACGAATTACCACTCCATATATAACATTATGTAGTCTTTAAGTATCCGGATCTTTCTTTGTGCTTGTATTGCCATGCTTTTACCAGGTACTGACTTCATCAGCTGCTTAAATATGTGGTCTACAATCCTGGGGATCCATCCATAGGGTACTCTGGTGAATGCCAAGAACGAGGCAGAGGAATGGCTTCTACGCAGCAATCTCCCTATGTTAAATATCTGAATAGGACCACACCTCCCTAAAAGTTTAGGGATTCAGAAGCTGAAGCTAGTTGAAAACCATGGCTTTTTAGTCCAGCCCAAGTCACTGTTGATGTTGGGGAAGGTGGAAAGTTGCACGGATCCAGTAAAAATGAACAGTGCCACCTGTTGTAAGTGGGCCAGGAGGAGGGCAGCTGTCCCCAAGTGTGTCCCCAGCTCCTCCACCTCAGCTCAGGGAAAGCACCTGGCCAACAGGGAGTGGAAAAAGGTCTTCTAAGGCCTTAGGTGGGATGGGTTCCCTTTAGACATGCAGGAGGTAGGTATTCTCTGCCTCACCATGGACAAGGGAGGTGGTGGGTGTGTTAGGGGCACTCAGTCTGTCCTTAGAGGTTACGTGTTGTGGAAGGAAGGACCAAAATGCAGGTTGCTCAAGTTTTCTTACTTTGTAACTTCAGCAGGTAAAGTAATGACTTGGAGGAAGAAAGGATGATGTGAATTGTTTCAATACAGAACCAGTAACAGTGCTGCTAAGAGTCTAGTGTTGTTACACAGCCTTCTGGGGTAAAAAATAAGTAATTAAGGTTTAGGCACTTAAGTTGTAGTTAAGGGTTGCATAACACTGGAAAAAAAATGTTTAAGAGAGATTTAACCCTTCACTGGGGCGGAAAAGAGGTTAGATCCCTGCAGATCAAGTAGAGCATGTCTCCTCTTTGACTGATCCCACATTCTGGGCATAGGATGCTGCACAGTTTTTCTGGTTATAAATATACAGCACACTGAACTGAAGCCTCAACACACAGTTTAATTCCTGTAGCAGGCATCTGTGCAGTCTTTTATCTGGGGGGTCTGAGGTAGTAAAGTGCTGTTGAACACTTATCTGGGGGAGGGGACAGGAGGAAGAATGTCAGAGAAGTCTAACTGGAAAAAAAAGTTGAACGGCCATGGGAGTGAGAGGAAGGAGCAATCAGCACCACAGCTGCAGGTGGGAAGGTCTGTGCAGTAGGTGGGCTCTAGCTGTGAAACGGCTGTGCTGCGCTGCAGTCTGGAAGGTGCCTGCCGTGAGACAGGCTGTTGCATTTGACAGTTTGCCTTTTTGAATCATAAAATGTTTTGTTTTCCAGAGTTAAAAAAAATAGGTTGCTCTACTTCAGGTCCATTACAGCTATGCAAAAGAGGGTTTCATCTGCAGAGAGAGTTATTTATTTATTTATTTATTTATTATTATTATTATTATTATTATTATTATTATTATTATTATTATTATTATTATTTTATTTTTTTAAGCACGAAGTAAAGCAGTGTAGGTTGGGTGCAGCCTTAGGCAAGGCAGACTGGTTTGGAAATATTTGTGCCTGTGCAGAAAGGAATCTTTAAATGAGTTGCAGAAGTCAAGTGGTTTACAAAGCACATCTGTTGTTAGAGCATGCCTTCTCAAGCTGCACTCAGGGCTTCCTAGAGAAGGGACAATGTTTAGAAATGCTAAGCCCATTTAGGTGCCTTAGCAAACAAAGAAAAACTATGTGCAACACATTCACCATGCAGGCATTGAACAGGTGGGGACAATGTCTGTCTGAAAATGATCATCCATGGAAAACAGTCAACGGATTTACATATGTAAAGCTTAGAAGTCCAGTTCTCTCACATGACATACAAAACTGACTTTGAGGAAGTTAGAACTTTTTCCACATATGCCAAATGCATATGAAAGTGTTGCTGGACTGCTTTTGATCATGACTTAAGTGGAAACAAAAATAAAAACAACATTAAGATAAACTGAAATTTATCTTCAGTTTAAAATGATTCAGTTTAAAATTATCTTCAGTTTAAAATGAGCCTTTCTAAAATGATGCTGAATATATATTTGGTCATAGGCAATTTCAGAGCAATGGCTTCTCAGCTAGGACTTGAGACTTGAATTTGCTGGAAATTCATTGTATTAAAAACAGTGCTTATACTTAGAATGCACAGTTTAATTATTTTAACTCCACAACTACTACTTCTGCAAGAGACTTCTAAGAGTAGTTTCTTTATAGTAGTTTATATTTACATATTATATATAAGAACACTAATAATATTCCATTATCCCTGACTACTTGTGTAAATTAGTGCTGTCAGCTCTCTGCTTGCCAAGAATATATAACCATAAGGCCATACACCCTAAATGAGAAATACTATTTACACTAGGTGACTGAAAAGAATTTGCTAGGACAGCATGGGGGAGAATATGTTGAGCATTTTAGTACCAGATGAGGGATTCCCTTGTAACAGGAACATTGCTCAGAGACCATGTCTGTCTCCTGTAGGGACGGGAACAGAGGTGGCAGAGATGTTGGAAGCCTATTTATCAAAAGATAGTTTTAAAATATTCTCAGGAGGGACTGGTAGTTGGTAGCAGTAGAGACTTTCTTAGCACAAATACAAGCATTGAAAGATACTGGTTTGTTTGTTTGTTTTTTCACTTACTGTGAAAAGTATATTTTATTATTTTTATTTAAATCATTTTATACATTGAAATCTTCCTAGGGAAAAACTTAGACTTTTTCACTTTTTAAACGCAGTTTTGTAGACCAATGAAATGCCACTTTGTAATCCCAGTTCACCCAGTCAGCTCCCAAACAGCTCCTAGTGGCATTGTTCTCCCATTTTTATTATTGTTCTTTGAAGACAGAAATACTGAGTGATTATGTGTGAGACTTCTACAAAAGGATGCAAAAGGCCTATAAAAATCTTGAAAGAGGCAACTGAGATAAACAGAATGCTGTAAATAGGAATCGTGGTGTAAGGCAGACAGGACAAAGCTAGTAGCACTCTTCCAGGCCTTAGGTAAGCTATGCCTCTATGCAATGCTAGAGGCCTCTATACAGAATGCTTCTACATTTATAGGTGTATATCTGTACATAAAACATACATCGGGTGACAACTGGTTTTACTGGCACTAAACCATGTGTATTCTGGTCCAAATAGGCATACAAATTTGAGAAAGTAGCAGTTGAAATACATAGTAGATTATTCAGTGCAAGTAGTCAAAAGTGTACAAGAAAAATCAATGGTTCTTCCTGTTACCAGCATCCATGGCCACAGGAATTCAGTTTCAGCTATATGGTGCCATAATGTCGGGTTAGTGGGTATATAATCCCAACAATTAAGATGCTCTGTGCAAAACACAATTGAACAGAGGTCTTGGTAACAGGGCATAGTAACCTGGACATGTGAATTACTTCCTTTCATCCTGGAGAAGCGAGAGCTGTAAAATGTAATGACAACAATTTAAAGTAAACATTAACTATTTCAGTGATGATAATAATTGCAAATAACCAAGTTATTTATCTAATTAAGGTTAATGTGTGAACAGAAATCATCACACCTCTCATCTGACCTCTACACATGCTTTTTAACTTTCATCTGGGATGTAGGCTATTAGGTTTCTAGGGGTGGTCAGAGTATCTTAGAGCTTTCTACAAAATCTCAGGTGTTAACAACACCTGGTGTGACAGTCATAAGGACAGAGAGACAAAAGAGAGTCCTGGAAGCTAAGAAAATTTATTTCCAAAACCCATGTTTGTCCAGATCAGTGATTCTTAACCATCTCTTGCCAGAAACACATTCCTCCAATAGAGATGTGGAACTTGCACTGGTTGGCTTTTCGTAACTTTCATTTATGGGAACTCTTGAAAGAAGTGCATGGATTTCTGTGGATCAAAAAACAGAAGTCACTGATCTAAACTGGCTGTAGAGGACAGAAAGGTTTTCCTTGTATAACAGATGTTGATATACCATCCATTTGGTTACTCACTTAGAAATACTTTGGTACTTGGAGTTAGCAGAATTAAACTGGAAAGGTATTCCCTCCGCCCCCCCCCCCCACTACCAAAGATTAGAGCAAAATTGGGACTGAAGAAGCCAAGGCAAGCTGAGAGGAAAATGTGACAGATTCTACATGGTAAATAAACAAACAGCTCCCAGGATGAGTGTTAGAGAAGCTGCCATGTTTAGCTGTATGTGTGCAGCATGGACCTATATAATTTTGTATTTTTATAGATGAATTACAATTATATTTAATTCTTATCTATACTTAAGAATAAAATAAATGCCCATCTAGAAGCTTCCATTGTCCTGACTATAATTGTGCTTGCACCTTAATCTACTCAGTATCTTCATTTGTTTATAAACAATGATACAATCAGATACCTATGGTTGGAGGAAATTTTAGGTACAAGATGATAGTTTTTCTACCAATACTGAAAAGGTGCCACAGCACCCCAAGCAGATTAGTGCAAAGGTTTGGTCTGTGAGTTTTCTCACCACAGGTTAAGGGATACACAGAATTCAGGAACCTTCATTTTGCCATAGATGTGGAGGTACTGAAATGTTTGAGGAAAAAACAAACAAACAAACGCACACACACACAAAAACCAACAAGCAAACAAACAAACAAAAAAACAATCTACAATATCTTAAAGGAGGAGTACTTTACTTTTGGCTGCACTGATATATGAAGGAACAAGAAACCTATAAACAGGAAAAATTCAAGGCACATTTTAAGAGATCATCGCCTCAATTCATTAAGTATTCATAGCATAAAATTTAAATAATAAGTTACAGTCTATTTTCTGAAGTAGAGGGAAAGCTGTGACTGTGGCGACTGGCTTTGGAATGTGGATGGTTCCTGAACAACAGGAGTGATGCGCTTCAGTTAAATTAAGGGTCAAGCAGCCATTTGTTGGTGTGAACTGCATTATTAGAAATGTAAAGGTGAAGAACTGGAACTGTGCAACAGCATATTTATTGTTGGCGCAATATGGCTTTGCAGATACCTGTAAGCTTACAGAAATGGTGTTGTGCCTCCTGTGCAGGGCTGGTGGGCCCACGGGAGGTTCCTGTGGGAGTGACAAGGCGCACCCTAAGCAACTGTCTTAGGGGTCAGAGAGCATGAAATGTTCATGCTCATGGGTCAGTGGTGCAGGAGGCAGTTGGCCACAAACCAGGAGGACGTGCACATGGCTGTGGGCGTCGGTGGGGAGTTACGTATCCTATAGGAGTGAGAACACTCAGGACAAGGATGGGGTGCAGGAAGGAATTGGGTCAGCAGAGCCTGGGGCAAGCCGTGCGACGGCTGTGGGGGACGGCTACGGGCGGGCCCGGCGGGCTGGGTCGGGCCCCGCAACCCCCCGCTGTCGCCATGGCAACCCGTAAGCCTCCCGGCGCGTCCCCTCCTCCCGCCGCCATCCCCGTTCTCGCGAGACTCGGCCGGGCCGGCGCGGCGAGGCCGAGGCGCTCCGGGCCCTGCTCGAAGGAGCCGTAGCGGGGCCGCGGCCCGGCCGCGAAATGGCG
The DNA here is from genome assembly GCF_963932015.1 of Anas acuta. Classification (NCBI taxonomy): domain Eukaryota; kingdom Metazoa; phylum Chordata; class Aves; order Anseriformes; family Anatidae; genus Anas; species Anas acuta. Next base: position 20,894,356 of record NC_088990.1, read on the forward strand.
GAGAGCGACAGGGCGGAGGCCGCGGCTGCCGCGCCGCTGCGGGGGGCCGAGGAGGCCGCCGCCGCCAGCCAGCCGCCGCCTCAGCAGCAGCAGCAGCAACAACAGCAGCAGCCGCTACCACCACCACCACCACAAAAACAGCCGCAGCAGCCGCCGCGGGCTGAGGAGGCAGCGGCGACAGCAGCCGAGAGCGGCGGGGGCAGCGCAAATGGCGTCAAAATGTGTGTGGCGGGGGGCGGCGGGCCCGGGCGGGCCGCGGCGGGAGGGACGCGGCGGGAGGCAGGGAGGGCTGGAGGCAGGCGGCCGGCCCTCTCCTCCCCACCCCCCGGCCCGGCTCCTCCCCCGCCGCGGGCCCGGGCCGCTCCGGCGCCCCGTTACCGGAGGGGGTCCCCAGGGTGTCGGGGGAAGGCTCGCTCCGGTGGGAGGCTGCCGAGCGGCGTTGCCGTTGGGTGAGGGGCAGGAGGCTGCGCTCGGCTCGGGCGGTTGGAGCCGGCGTTGCTGTAACGGGCTCTGGTCTGGCGGGGGGTCGGGGGAGCCGCGTCTACAAGAGCTGTGGGTTGGTGCTGGCCTTGTTCACGTTTCCAGGTCTTACTGTAGTATGTTTTGTTAGCCTTTGAGCCGGTCTTTGTGTATGTGAGAATGGTAAGGGAGCCCTACAGTGGTTTACTTCACAAAGCAGGCAAACAAACCCACAAACTTTTCCAGTAAAATTTTATGGGTTCTCTTCTCCTTGATGTTAGGCTTCAAGGTTTATCCCTCTTCAGATGAGCTAAATTTTAGCCTGGCATCATTGAAATTTCAGCAGTTCTTAGTCTCATTCACATCTTAGAGGGAAAATACATTTTTTAGAAGGCCTTCTACTGGAATACATCAAGGCTGTTGAGAGGTCTGTGAACTTCTAATTTGTTATATGCAGCCCAGGTTTGATACTGTTGTGCTTAAAAATAGATGTGGGATGAGGCATAATATCAAAGTGGAGAATAAAGGAGTAACTTCATGCCTTTATTTGACTCCCAGGGAAATTCATATAGTTTGCAAGTTATAAGCTTCACATTGCAGTAACACGGTATTTTGTATCTATTTTCTTTCCTCTGAACCTGGTCCTAAGCATCCCAACTACACATATTATTGAGTATTGGCCGAAAGACTAACCTTTTTGCATCTTTTAAGGCATACAGTAATTTATTGTCTTTTAATAAATATTATTTATTTATTTATTTATAATATTATAAATATAATATAATATTATATTAATTATAATTAATTAATATATTAATATTAATATAATATTATTTATTAATATATATTTTAATAAATAACAAAGTAGTTTTTCTCTATCACTCCTGTCAGCAACTTTCTTCTTTTCCCTCCAAAAGTAATTGCCAGCAAATGAAAAATCCTGTTATTCTGCAAGATAGAATAGTTTCTGAGGCTGTCTTGCCTGTGTTCTGTGCATGGCTAAAGTCATATTTTTTGAACGTATTTTTTGATTGAAGGTACTTTTCCTGAGAGGGCTATGTGTGAAGAAGAATCTTTGCCTCCAGATTGTTCACTGGCCTACTGATTCTGGCAGATGAGTTTTGCGAGAAAGATCAGTTTTTATTTTTTTAAACTAATTCTCAGGAATTATTTTCAGGAGGAACTATTTTCAGGAGGCTTGCTTTAGTTCCCAGATTAAGTGAAGTGTCTTCTTGTTTCTCGGATTTAAGAGTTTATGCAAGACTTGTGTCCTCTCTGCTCTCTACTGGTTTGTACAGCCAGGTGTTGTAGAATCTGTGGGTTCTGTGTTTGGAGGCCTGGCTCTTCCCGTGCACTGTACTGAGCATGCAGGGGCTGTTTGATAATCCTTTAAGCAGGAAAGAGCTTAAAAGGCTAAAGAGAATTTGTTGGTCTAATCCTAAAACCTAAAGAAGAACTTGGATTTTGTTAAGGGTATCACTGGGAGAAGTTTTGTGTTCACAAATGGAACTGGATTGGAAAAAAACAGATCTGACTGGAAAACTGAAACATTACTATTGCCCTCCTCGCTGTCCTTCCCCCTGGCTTCTGCCAGTTCCCTGCCTTGTTCCACCCATTTTACATCATTACACAGCCACACAAGAATTATATTGCCACAGCAGACAGGATGGTGTGGGGGAGTAATGATACAGAGGAAACTGGAGAATGCTTGAAATAGATAACGCGTTGTTGACTGAATGTTTTAAATAGTAGGAATATTTACCTGAGTAATGTCCATGCATTTCTCAGTTGCTAATTCTTTTTTAATCCGCTTGTAAACAACCCAAGGACTGTGAAATTCATATCATATGAGTACTTCAAAATTTGGGAAAAAGTCATGGGAGAAAAATGTTTGTGTTTGAAGCTACTTCTCCCTGAGAAGTGCTCAAGCTTGAGTAGATAATACATTTAACTTCATGAAAGGCTATTTGCACATGCTCTGAGTGCAAGGCTGTCACTTACTGTTTTGTTAAAAACTATGCAAAGAGAGCTGAAAATAATAATTTCAATAAATCGAAATTTTCAATTTTGCCAGATTACTATTGTAAAACTGAAGCACTTGTTTTGGCAAATTTTACACCAGAAACCACCTACACTGTCAAAACGAGATTAAAAACTAAACCTTCTGAAAAGTGGTACAAATTGAAAGGACAGTGATGTTAACTTGAGAGGATACATGGTCAATCTCTTTGACAGTCTACTATGAGACGCTTCCATATCTTTGTTCTAACTTGAGTGACCGGTGTTGGCTCTTTATTACAAAAAGTACTTTTACACATGATTTTAAAGTTATTGTTAACTGCAGTGAGATTTGAACTAGATGTTGCTCTGTATCTATATAGCAGCTGTTTAGTGGATCATATTTGTGTGGCTTTGTTACTGGAGTCTATTAGTTCAGCGGTCCTACTTTTTAAGTAACAATTCAGGCACTTCGATCCGCTATTGGCATTCTAAGTCTACTTGCAGTATGAACACTTTGAAGAGTGCTGTAGAGGTTTGGCTTTTGGTTTGGATTTTTTTTTTTTAATTCTGTTCAAAGTGTATAGTTTTCACCAAAGCTGAGAAATGTGCTGCATTAAAGGAGAGGAAGTGAGTTGTGCTGCATTCTTCATCTAAAAGTAAAACATTTTTAAAAGGAAAGCAGCTGTTGTTGATAGATTTTTTTTTTTAAAGACTACGGGCCAGAAGTCTTTGTTGTTGTTTTTAATGGATAATTCCTGGTGAATTAATTGGTCTTAGATGCAGAGCATGTTGTAATAGACCTATTTCTTATGCATTTATCATGTTTTCAAAGTATACTGGTGTTAAGCACTAAAAATGAAAAGAGCATTTGTTTTAAATTTAATTTTAATTTCTTTCTAAAATCAGTCTGGCACAATTTGTGAATAAAAATGATTTGTACTGAATAAAAGGTCATTTGCCTATTAAGAGTTGATTTTATGTATTTATTAATACATTGAATGAAGTACACCAAGCTGTTCCAAAAATTAGACCATTTCAACTCTGACTTCTGTGGTGAATAGCGTGCAACTTTGCCAAGTTTGATTTGAAAATTATTGAGGTACTAAAGTACCTCAGATGTTGTAGGTTATTTTTCAGCTGAGTCGTGTTCTGAGAGTAGTAGTAGTTTCATAGCACCGTGTTCCTGAATCTTGACAGACATAATGGAAATGGAATATACCTGAAGTAACAAGATGTGATGTCTGTACTTATAATAGTGAATAAATCTCTTGTAATGTTGATTTTTGTTCTAGGTAAAGCAATGTATTTTGAAATTAAACTGGTAAAATTATTTTATTTTTCCTAATTTGAAAAGTGGGATTTGACATCTTCGGAGGTCTGTTAGTATGGGAGGTATAGACCTACATATGTAGCTGATATAGTAGTCTTATAATCCAAAGTAAGATCCATTTATTTATTTGGAATGTAGGGAGAATGATGAGACAGCAAAAGAAGAGAAAGCACCAGTGAAAGAGAAGTTTGCTGCAAAACCAAAGGCAATCCCTTCTCTTGGAAACAAGAATAGATTCCACCCCTATGCAAAGGAGAAGAATGCGGGCAGTGGAGAGAAGAAGGCTGTTAATCGTAATCGAGTTTTCATTAGCAACATCCCATATGACATGAAATGGCAGGCTATTAAAGATCTTATGAGAGAGAAAGGTAATTTATTCCTTATAATGCACTTCCTATAAAAAGGGGTAAAATGTAATGTAAATGTCCTTTGAGCCACACAGATTTGATTTGACTTTTTTATTATTTTTTTATTTTTTGGCCTTTACTTGGTACATCTATCTTCCTTCCCCCTCTTTCATCTGAGACAATTGCATTGCAGAGTAGGATTGGTAAACGAGGTTTTGTAATCTTCTGCCATTGGAGTGTGACAGTAGAGAGAATATGCATGACCTCATGACTTCTTCAAGAGATTGTTTCATCTAGTTGTAGTCTTTGTAGATTTTTTTAAAGGGCTATTGTATTTAAGCAACACATTTAGTGTATTAACATATGAATATGAAAGGAAGTCTTTCAAAAGTTGTTTTGTATTTCTTTGGTGGAATCTGGCTGTGGAATTAACTTTGTCTGCATTGTCATTACTGCTATGACTGCTTGTCTGGAGACCTATATTAAACTCTTGTTACTGTTGTTGCAGTTCTGATAGAGAAATCTTAATACCCCAAACTTTTATTTTCAGTTTTGGGGAAAAGAATGCTAATGTATGACTTAAGTAAAAAGCTAGTTCTGTGTGTTTTTCTTGAAAAAATAGATTCTTCAAAAGTAATGCAAAGCACACTTGGCTTTTTGGCTGTGAAAAATGCCAGTCCCCCAGTTCTGTAACTGCTGGTGTATCTGTTGTAAGGTGACATGATTATTTGATTGGTTTATTTACTGAAACTTCCAACTTTAGTAAGTGAGTGGCTTGCTGTGAAATATTTGATGTGTAAATTTGGTCATTATTGAAGGCAAACTTATGATTGAAGACATTCAGGTAGAAAGTCACCTTAAAACAGGTGTTGTGAGTAGGATGATAAATGTAACACTTTTCAGTGAATGTTGACGTTTCATTTGTTAGGTTAAGGGACTGTGTATATCTGAATTTGTTCACCAACTGTATCATACTGGCCAAAATATGATCTGTAGTATGAATTAGGTTAAATATAGTTGTTTGTTTTTAGATTCTGAGAATGTGGCTGTTGCATATTTCTGAAAATTAGCTAAATTATATAGCCATTGACAGGAGGTATGTTGGTCTGGTTTTGATTGTTGGTGAATAATAGGAGCTTCTCTGTAGAGTTGTGCACAGGGGCACAGAAAAGAAAGATACTGGTGTTTAAATGCATTGTCTCTTGGTATTTTCCCTTTGTATGTCTTATGTAGTTGGTGAGGTTACATACGTGGAGCTGTTTAAGGATGCTGAAGGAAAATCAAGGGTAAGTGCCGTGGGCAACAATCTGCTAGAGGTTTAAAAGTTCCTCAGCAGTTTTATTTTTGTATAATACCTGTACCAGTTATTGGAAAGTAAGTTTCATTTCCACATTGATTTTCATTAAGATAGCTTTGAGGTTTCTGTATTAGAAATGGTTTGACACTTTCAAGCAGCACAAGCTAGCTGGCTGTAAAGGACAAAATACTTCATAAATTTGGCATTCACTTAATTCTTCTTTTAGCCAACATCTTTGTTTTGGTACAAATCTGTTTTATATAAAGGACTTTCAGTAAATCATTGAGTTTATTTAAATTTTGTTAGTGTAGTATTCTCTTCTTGGGGACATGAAGTATAAAATCTTAGCTAAGAATACACTGTTTGAAGTGCCTGATTTGACAGCTTTACACAGTTGGTACTCTAAACACTGGATTAATGTATTTGCTTTTTTAAAACTAAATGGATGGAGATGGTTGGTAGCCAAAACAGTGCCAGCAATGAGGCATTAACAGTGAAGATTGCTAAAGCTCCTTTGTCTTAAAACTAGTCAAAAGTTTGGCCAATAGTAGCTTCAAACCTGCAGTGAGAACTTGAGAAATGCAGGTTTGAGTCTTAACTGAAGTTGTAAAAGTAGTTGTAAATTATTTTATTCAACGCTTGCTAAAACTAAAACATGCTTTCAGCTTTCATTCACTTAGATCAATCCTAAACTCTTTGTTTTATTAGAAGGATTCTGGTGCAGTCAAAAAGGTTATTTTCTTACACAGTAATCTCTCAAATATGCTAGTAATACTGAAGAGGTTTGCAGGCTCCTTGTTCATTGTACTGGTATATTTGATGTATTTGGATTTGAATTCTGTAGTTGGTGGGCAGATTTTAATGACACGATGAGTGTCTTGATTTTTTTTTTGGTTATGTTTTCGTTTTTTTTTCCTTCTGCCCCTTCCCTTTCTTCCCCCCAGCTGTCCTTACATGGATCTGTGTGGCATTTTTCTGTAGTCCAATTCTGGTTTGGCTCAAAGAGAACAAAATATAATATAATGCATTTTGAATGGTATGTGTGTTTAGAAAGTAGGAGAAATTCAGCTTGGCTACTAGTAAAAAGCATGTATTACGAATTTTGAAGCTGAAAATAACTTGATAAATAGTTATTTAACAGTGAGCTTCGATCTTTAACTGGACTCTTAAATACTCTAGCATATGTGTTGACTGACTTTTTTTTTTTTTCTCTTTACATATGATTACAAATCATCATGGATGTAGGGTTGTGGGTAAGTTTCTTTTTCTATGTGTGTAGAAACACACTGCTATCCAAACGTTCTGTTAAGTTTAATGTTTTAAACTTTATTTTAACACTCCAAATGTTTTTGTTCCCTCTAAGTGTGGTTGAATTCAAAGATGAAGAATTTGTTAAGAAAGCATTAGAAACTATGAACAAGTATGATCTTAATGGAAGACCCCTGAATATTAAAGAGGTATGATTATTACTGTTTTTTTAAATAAACTGTGAAGATAACGTAACTACTGAAATGATGGGTACCATGTTTTAAGTGTCTAGCTGTGTAATTTATTTATTTTTTTTAACGTTTTCTTAACGGGCTAAAGTGCCTGCTGGCTTCCAGAAGGTCTTGATACAATGTCAAGTGAACTGATGAAAATGTGTCCTAAAGCCAAAATAATCTAATACTATTTTTCTTTTACACAACCTTATCTTTAACTTCATATTCTTACCTGTGTAATCTGCTGCTGTTAAAATTTCATATTCCTTACCTGCCATAAAATACCAGTTTGAGCAGAACAAGCTGAGTATCAGACTACTGCATATGTGCAAGGATGGTGTTGGAAGCAGAGAACTTGTACTGATTTGGAAAGTGAAATTAATGTCAACGTTTCTATTGTAGTGTTGTGGCATATAATAGTGTCTGATACAGTTCTTTATGTCCTGTTATAGCTTTAATAATGGTTATTAACATATCAAAAAAAAAACTATTTAAATTAAATCAGTTATTGGAAGAAGGTACTAGACTGACAGTCCTTTAGATTGAAATCTTTTCTACTTGTCCATAGGCTAGGTACAGCATGTGAAGTGGCAGTGCACGCTTCTTCAACAAGTGCTTTGCCAATATGCCTCAACCCTCATCTGAAAGGACCCACCTCTAGAGGTGAGGGAATTAGGTCTCCATGCTAATTCGGTTCTTAATCCCTCTGACATGGACAAGGATATTAGTTGATAATTTTGACGGGCTTATGTAGAATTTCAAATAGTACTTATTTATTGCCAGTCCTGATATTGATGATTAAGTTGGCTTTATTTTTGCACATGTTGCAGGATCCTGAAGGTGAACATGCCCGCAGGGCATTACAGCGTGTAGGAGGACAGTTTCCAGGAGGACAAGGACCTGATATGGCACCTGGATTAATGAATTTACCACCTTCTATTGTCAACAATCCAAACATTCCTCCTGAGGTTATCAGTAACTTGCAGGCAGGCAGGCTTGGCTCCACTATTTTTGTTGCTAATGTAAGTTTTAAAACATATTTTAAAGAAATAATAATTGATCTTTGTAAAATACCTGCATAATACAGTTTTAATATTAAGCAGAAATGTTAATTCACATTTAGGATATTCAACTAAAAACACAAGACACGTATCCAGATTTTGGATGTGAAAAATGTGTTCCACTCCTAAAGCTGTCTTGCAGTTTTAATTATTGTACAGTCAAATTTGAAAAAAAATAAATAATTTTTTTTTTTTTGCATTTTTCATTTCTTCTATTTTTAATACAATATACTTTTTTTCTTGATAGTTACTTTATACAAACTTAAACTTTTATGTTTGGGTGTACTTCATCAGTTCTTTATTTGCACAAATTTAAGAAACAGGCATTGGAGTACAGCTGGTTTACAAGAACCCATCCATTTCTCAGCATTAGTATGTTAATTAAAAAATTACAATAGATATATGTGCTATAACTTGTTGCTTTTAGTAACATTCATGTTAGACTTGGTTGCAGCCTGTGTATGTTACAAAATTGTCTGTTTACGTGTATAAAGCATTTTGTGAATCAAAGTTTTACTGCAGTGTAGACAAGCTTTGAAAATTAATGGCAGAACAGAAATGTGCAGTGAAATCACTTACATATTTCTCTGTGTAAGCTTGACTTTAAAGTTGGCTGGAAGAAACTAAAGGAAGTATTCAGCATTGCTGGAACTGTAAAGCGTGCAGACATCAAGGAGGATAAAGATGGCAAGAGTCGAGGAATGGGAACAGTTACTTTTGAACAAGCAATTGAAGCTGTTCAAGCAATATGTATCCTTGGCTTTGGAAAAAAAGGAAAAAAATGCTCAAATATGGCTTAGTCATTTTTAATGGCTCTTTACCATATAGTTTTGCAAATGGTGCTTGTTTGCCTTGTAGCTAGGATAAGGGACTAGAGTGTAGTACTGTGCAGATTGTTTTATTGTTTTTAATAGTGACTGAATTTACTGCTAGAGTGTAAAAAGCTGTTCTTGATGAAGTTAACAGACTTAAAATACATAGGGAAAGTGACACCCATGAAGACAACTTTTATATTCCTAACAACTTATATTGTCTCTTTCTGATCTTTGAAACAGCATTCTGAAGTTTAGTTAAGGAAAGTTAAGACTCCTAAAAGTGGCACAAACATTAGATAAGTTTTTACAGTGATTCTTTTGAAATAGTTAAATTGTCTTCTTTTAGTTAGAGTCCTTGAATAGCGTTTCTTCAGCTATGTTCAATGGACAATTCCTGTTCGATAGACCCATGCATGTAAAAATGGTAAGTTGCTTCTATTTCTTTCTACCTTATGTATCTCTGCCAAAACATTGAAGGGATCATAGCATAGCATCCTTGTTTCTTATCAGGATGACAAATCAGTCCCTCATGAAGATTTCCGTGTTGCAGACAGCAAAGGTCCACAATTACCTCGTGAGTACGCGCTCTTCATTTTTAACTCTTTGCACTTAATACATGTTGATAGTGTCTTGGAACAGTTTAGTAGTACTTTTGCTTACTATGGTCTCCTTATGATGCATAAAGGCTTATGATAATAGTTGTTTTTTCCTTTTTCCAAGGTGGCCTTGGTGGCATTGGTATGGGACTTGGACCAGGTGGACAGCCCATCAGTGCAACACAATTGAACATGGGTGGTGGAATGGGGAACATGGGTCCAGGAGGTAAAGTCATATTCTTTATTTTTAACTTACAGAGCTTAAGTTTACAATTTTCATTTCTGTGTTTAGAAGAATGGCGTGCTGTTGTCAAAGTAAGCCTTGCATTGTGTGTTTTTGAGACACTGTTTTTGCATTTTTGAAATATATTTGGATCTTACCTGTCTTCTAAATGATGTTTGATCTTTTTGGTTTAAAGGTATGGGAATAGATGGTCCTGGCTTTGGTGGAATGAATAGAATGGGAGGCGGTATGTGCAGTCAAATTCTTTGTCTTATGTATTTTTTTTAATATTGGATAGAAAAAAACATTCTTCCTTATTTTACAGGGCTTCCTGGATTTCGTGGAATGGAAGGAATGGCTAATATGGGAGGATTTGGAGTCAGTCGAATGGGAGGTAGGTGAATACTTACTAGTTTGCTAGTACTAGTTTGCTAGTCTGTGAGCCTTATTAAAAGTCCTCTTTACATAAGGGTGGGTAATGTAAATGGGTTCAAAAGAAATGTGGCATGCATGGAAGCATAGGAACTGGAAGGAGAGGTGCCTCTGACTTGTGGATTAAATTTATTTCTGCTTAAACAAGCAGCTGTGAAACAAGTATTGTATGAGCATCAACTTAGTTGAATATGACAGAATATGTCTGTTTTGTGCGTTATTCTCTACAGAAATGTTCCGTGGTGGAATGGGAGGAAACATGGATAGAGATTTTGGTCGTAGTGAGATGCAATTGAACCGTGGTTTTGGAGATTCTTTTGGAAGAATGGGTATGGTAACTGTTAAATTTCCTGTGGCAAATTGCAACGTAGTATTGGGAGAGTTTTACTAGAAGAAAAAACAAGAAGAGGTGTGGTTTCATTTGGTCATCTTCCTCTGTCCCTTCTCCACCAGCTGTTATTGTAAAGGTGTTTATTTAAGGGTGTTCATATGTGTTTGTTATGGCTGTTTCGGAAGGTGGAGGTTAGGATGTTTGTTTTTTTTTTCATCTGCAGAATACAAGCAAAATACAATACAAGCACAGTGATTTTTAGGAATGTATTTTCCTTCATACTGTTAACTTTGCCAGGTATTATGTTCTTTGGATATTAAAACATCTGGTTTTGGCAATCCTGAACAAGATGTCTTTGTACTGCCTTCGTAACTTCCTGGAGCCTGTTTTTGCAAAGACATGCTGGAAAGTTGTTCTTACTGCAAATCAGACAGCATTGGATAGGAATGATGAATTTTGGTTCCCTCAGTTTTCTTCCTGCCTTTTCCCTTGCTGCTTGGAATAGGATTTACTGTCCTCTTCTGAAATTGAGCAAGGTTTGTTATGTTTATAAATGGTGTTCTTCTGACTGAGTTCATTTTAGCTACTTTTGCCCTCCCTCAAATGAGATACTCTTCTGTCTGGATAGAAGTTGAGAGCCTGGAAGTGCTTAACAACAGCTTTCTGTGGCTTTGTTACTATATTCTTACCTGAATGAATACATTATGGAAGACAGGCTTTCTGTTTTTTCCTGTTCCTCCCACCACCACAAATTCCCTACTGTGAAAGTGAAAGTGTTAAGCTCATTTAGTCTAGGAAAAATTTAATTTTCCCTCTTTGGAAGAAAAAATTCTTCCTCTTTGGTGGGTGTTTAATTTGGGCAAGTCACAATTAAGAGTAACTGTTATGTAATGCTCTTCAAGCACTGATAATTGTGTAGCAGTAGTAGATATTTAGTAAGGATGCCAGTTGTCATAAGGTCTTGTAATTTATGTCTTAAAAAGCAGGTGTTATGCTTTCAGTATGTGTACTTCAGCATAGGATAAATATCTGTTTCTTGAGTGAAAATCCAGAGCTGCTTCAGTTATAAATGTTCATACAAGCAAAAAACTTGAGTCTTCTGGTAACGTGCTGGTCTTGAAATATGTGAGTATAGCTGCTGTGAGAAACTGATGCGGGCATTGGTTATTCAGTAGATTTCAGCAAGCTTCAACTTGCTACCTGTTAGCAATCTTGCTGTTAAAATACTGTTCTGGTTTGAGATAATATTCTCCTGGAGCCATGCACCTTTAAAATTTGGGAACTGCAGAAAATGAAGATGAGTTTTAAGTAGCAGAAACAAATAGTATTGTTTTATTATAGTTAAATACAGTGTTTAGTCAGGAAATTTCCTAGTGTACTCTTATTACAGCATTTAGGTTAATAATATATTAAAAGGAAATGCTGTGAGTGCATTTGGCTTCCATACCATGCCAGTGTCAATGAGGGCAACATAAGACAGTCTTTGATTGGACTATGGCATCAATTAGTGAAAATGAGGATGTTTGATTTGCAGTGATTTAATAGCTAAAATTTTAAAGTATCCAAAAAATCAAAGGTTATGTCACAATCTATCTCCAAACTTAGCATTTTTCATTGATGCAAATCCAGTAGGGAAAAATGTACAAGGAGAGGGTGTTACGAAGGATAGAAACAGCTGAATACATGCTTACTATGATATTTCAATTTTGTTTTCGTTTGTTTTAAAACGCTTCCTAGGCTGATAGGGAGACTTTTCCTTTTAAAAGAGAGGGAGTATAACTGGGATACATTCAAAAACTCTTAAAGGTTTCTAGTCTTGAGAAAGTAGGTTTTTTTTCCTCACAATTCTTTTGAAGGTTTTGGCATTTCGTCTTTGGCATAATGAATAAGTATTAAGAGCTTCATCGTATGCGATCTATTGGCTGAAGTACTGTGTGTAATTCTGCTGGTGTTGAACAACTATAGGCTCTTGAATGGGGCAGTCCATTTTTTTGGGGGTCTTCGTATGGCTCTGCATGTTGTCTGAGAGAAATATTTCTCTCAAGAGACTGGCAGGGAACAACTATTGCTGTTTGTAACTGCATGGAGAAAATAAAGTTGATGGAAGACTGCTTGTCTGGAAAGTATCGTCAGTGACCCTTTTTAGATACTGAAACAACAGTGTCTAGCCAAAATGAGCCAGTTGTTGATCTGTTTTACCATAACTAAAAACTGAGCTGTTTCTTTTAGGGATTAAAATCAAGCAAGAAAAATGTAGTAACTGACGGCTCCAGGATTACCTGCAAAATCCTGCTTCCTTGTATACAGGTTAACAACTAAGATGATTATGCTGCCTATATCCTGTAATATTGCCCAGTATTGTAGGAAGCTGTCTTTTGTCAGTCCAACACTTTTGTTTTACCTTTTCTGTCTTTAGAGTGCTCTTTTTGTAGATACTAGGTCTATTTGAATGGATTTGTTTGAGCTGGTTCTCTGGAACAATTGGAAGTGCTTGTTACAGAATCTGCAGAGCCCCTTGCTCCGGTCAGCATTGACAAGAATGCAGTTCTTCAGTTCCTGCAATTCTGGAAGCTCCCTTGGGATTGCTTTCCTGAAGCATAGTGCTTCAAGGAAAACTCTGGTTTTATTTATTTATTTGTTCCATTAAACCCTGCTCTCTAGAATCAGTTTCTTACACTATTCTGGAGCTTTTATGGTTTTGTCAGGTACCCTTTAGTATTGCTTTTCTCTCTCCCTTTTTTTCTGCCAAATTCTATCAGTTCTCTGATACAAGATACGGTTCCTTCAGTTTCAGATGTTTGTGCTGCTGGCAGGTTGTCAGAGGAAAACTGTAGGTAGAAAGGAATCAGAGTAGCTTATATCTTGTAACAGAGGAGGAGGAACTAAAGTTACTTGCAGGGTATTTCCTACCTAGTTTGCATAATAAAGGCACGGGTTGGAGTGTTCTGTAGCAAAAGAATCGCCAGGTAACACTGAGATCAGTGCACTTTATCGTTGTGTGCTTTGCTGTTGTCACTAACCGGCAGTTTCGGTGTATGTCACTATATTATTTTTTTTCTGTTTAGGTGGTGCAATGATTGGTGTTTTTGCAGGAGGAATGGGAGCGCCTAGAATGGGCCCAGTAGGATCTGGAATGAGTAGGTTAATTTGTTTCAATAGAATGTAAATGTGTAGGCAATGTAATGAAGTGGTGTCCGTGTAATTGTTTCAGAGGATGTGCGTGTCAGCTAGGAAGAAGTAGAATTCTGTTGCATTGGATTCCCAGTCTAATAGTTTTTAAGGTTGATTTGTTGAGGTAAAAATTCAGAGGAAAACTTGCTAATACAGTCTTCCCTTTGAGCGTGTAGTTTTGGAATGGTTTGAACTTTTGGTTTGGAGGGAGAAGTGATTCAAGTAAACTTGTGTTCCAGAAAAAAGATAAATAGGCAGAGTTAGTTACTTAAGTTCAGCTTCAAGTTCACGTAGGTACTTCAGTAATCATAATTGAAATAAAAAAAAAAAGTCTTGAATTTCAGATTATCACTCAGTTGAATTTTGTGCAAAGCTCAAACACTGAGTTTGTATTACCAAAAATGTCTCAGTTACTCAAGCTAGAGCAGATAAGAAAGTAAAATCTTGCTAGGGACAATCTTGTGAGGCATAAGGCTTAGAGAAGGTCTGTCATGGATGATCTTGTTTAGTCTTTGTCTAGTCTTGTTTTACATTGTTAATTATGAATCCAGAAAAAATATAATAGAATATAGGATATCTGATATCTGAATATGCCATTGATCTTGGTTCATTATGTAATATACTTTAATATATTCCATTGCATGTATCGGGGAAAGTCCATGCTCTGCATGGGACTTGCAGGAATGGCTGTTCTTTGCAGAATAGGCTTTCTCTGTAAGACTGTCATTAAGTGTGGTATGGCTGCATTTAGTAAAGCCAAATGGTTTTGCTTCCTGCATTCGCAGTTGTGTTGTACCTGGTCCAGTTACCTTTATCTTAATATTTCCACAGTCATTTACTTAATCTCTTTTTGGTGCAGGGTATCATATTCTTATTAATTAAACTAGACGGTCTTTAAATCGTAACTGTTTTACTTCTGGTGTTAAACGTTTTATGTTAGATGATGTGAATAACAGCTTCATGCAATTTGCTTTTTACTTCTATACAATAACTGATACTTTGTTTCTTCTAATGCTCTGATTTTAAATATTAGCCATATTACTAGATAAATCACTTTGCATGTATGCATTGTTTTTCCTGACACAAAAGAATGTAAACTTTTTAACAAGATACTTATTCATTGATTAATAAAAACAAAACAACAAACTTGTTATTCTCCTTTTTCTTCCTCTGTAGGCGGTGGAATGGGTGGTATGAACAATATGGCTGGAGGAATGGGAATAGGCATGGATCGGATGAGTTCTGGTTTTGATCGATTGGGACCAGCTATGGGTGGAGGCCCAGACAGGAACATGGATATAGATCGAGGATTTGTGCCTGGCCCAATGGGAAGTGGAATGAGAGAGAGATTAGGCTCTAAAGGCAACCAGATATTTGTGAGAAATGTAAGCATTTGAAACATAGAAAAGATAAGCCTATGTTGTGTGCGTGTTTTACTACATGCTTTTTCTTTTTGTAATATTTTGTCATTAATAAATACTTTTTTTTTTTTAATTGTAGCTCCCTTTTGATTTGACCTGGCAGAAACTGAAGGAGAAATTCAGTCAGTGTGGTATGTATGTGAATCTTACCTCTGCTTAGCTCCATTGAGTTTGCATTCTGTCTTGTTCTTTAGATAAGGGAAGTTTTATAAATAATTTTAGGTGTGACATAACACATTAGACTATGGTACATATTGGCTGAGAGTGCTCATCTCCTATAAACTTTAACCCATGTCATTAAAATTACCCTTTGAACTTTTTCTTTTTTGAGGTAGGTATTAGTTATCCTCTGGGATATAATGTAGTATTTATTTTGAGATAAATGCATGCATGGATGTGGGCCTGGCCAGGTTTATACATTATTTCCAGTAATGGTGCCATATCAAATCAGAGTTAAGAATTTGCAATCCTGTGCTGTCTCACCTTTTGTCAAGAAATAAAGTCGTCACCCCCCCCCCTTTTTTAAAGTAAGATACAGGATTTCTGTGACTATCCGATAACTATCTCTAAGAAAAGGTTTCTTTTTACAGAAGTGAATTAAAACTGATTCTTGTATGTAGAAACGTGATATTTTTTTTTAAATGCACAGAATGGAATAGATGAATATAACTGAATGTAATATTTCAGAATGAAATAAAAGAATTATGGATGGCTTCACTTACTTTGCAGAGACAGGAAGGAAAAATAACGTTAAACATTCTACTTTTATATAAGACAGTCTTCATACAGCTATTTGCAGAGTGGATATACATTACAACTTGTAGTTCAACTATGAAAATATTTCAGGTGTTCAAATGCATTTAGTGGTTACAGGAACTTAAGGTGTGCTTACATTCCAGGACTCAAAGCTTTTGTTGCTGAATTATAGATAGATCTATCATACCGGGTTTTCAGAGTGAAGTTCTCCCTTCTAGCATTTTCAGGACTATGTTGCCGCTGTTATAATTCTAGAAGCTGCTGGTGAATATCCTAGTTTTATGCTGGATGCCGTGCAGTTAAAGGACTGCCTAAACCCTCTCTGCTTTTAAATACAAAACAAAACATCAAAACAAAGCCCTTCCCCATAATTCAGTATTAAGCTTTAATCAAGTTTCCATAACTGCATAACAAGTTAGTCTGTAAAACCACCACCACCTTTGATTTTGCTTCAGATTTTTTTTAGGGGTTATCCTATGTGTTTTTTTCCTTGCCATCCACCTTTTCCCTTAATATGGACAGACATGAAATAAAGATTCTTGTGCAAATCCATTGAACAATTTTCTACTAAAATCTTTTAAAGTATTTAAAAGAAGTTTTTGAAGAAGTAAAACATCTTGTGCAGATACATCACTTGATACCACGCTTGTATGTTGGGAACATCTGTGCTTTTGTGAAGATACTTCTTGATATCCTGTTATCATCAACTTCTTAGTAATATACTTGCACTTACACTTAGGGATTACATTGTTTTCTACAAACATATAAACAGGATCTCAGTGACTATCAGATATAACAATTATGTTGAATTGTTTTTAAGAATGTTTAGCACAAATATAAACAACAGATTGAACCTGTGGAGCCATGGTCTTTATATTTCCTTATGATACTGACAAGAAAACAATTTATTTCAGTGAAAGGCCAGTCTTTTATTACTAGCCACTTAAAAATAAAAAGTCCTGTGTTTTAGGGGAGAATTTCTTGTTCCTGCTGGCACTTAAAGGCTTGCTACTCTGTGGCATCTACATAGAAATGTTCTCTCATGAGTTGAGTTTCCAACCAATTGGGTAGTGCATTCTATTTGTTTTTTGCTCTGCAACTTTTTTTTTTTTTTTTCAAAATTATATGATTGTTGTGATTAGTTGATAATGTGATTATTGTACTGCAGTGAGCGTGGTGGACTGGATTGAACTGTCATTCAGTTAGAGGATGACAATTAATCATACTTTCGGCAGTGTGGCTCCACCAGTGAAACACAAAACTTTTCCGTAAGCTTATAGGTCACTTCGTTTCAAATTTGATGTCCAGTTCAGGCATGCTTCATTTTATGGTAGTCTGAAGGATCAATTTGAAACAGTGGGACTTAGTGTGGATTCTTTGCTGCTGTTTTTGACCTATCACCTTCCCTGAATAAGTGAATATACTGTAAATCTGATAGTTCTGATATTATATGTCCCTCTAGATTATATTTAGAATTGTTTTTTAATCACTTCTGATTAGTTCTTTAAGTTTTTAGTGCACTGAAGGTGGAAAATAACTACTGTTTAACTTGTTTATTCAGGTCATGTAATGTTTGCAGAAATAAAAATGGAGAATGGAAAATCAAAGGGCTGTGGAACAGTCAGATTTGACTCGCCAGAATCTGCTGAAAAGGCCTGTAGGATAATGAACGGCATAAAAATCAGTGGCAGAGAAATTGATGTACGCTTGGATCGCAATGCATAATTTAAAATTGTGTGTTCAGGAACATTCCTATGTCTGTTTAGCTTCTCTATCCTAGTAAGTCATTTTTAGTAACATTGTATGCTTACAAAAGCTGTAAAAACGAACTTTTAAATCCCACCAGCCTTTAACAGTATAGTGTTTAATATACTGTGATACTTGTTAACTGAATCTTACAATGTTTGGTTTTTAAAGACAATTTGCCTGATTTTTGTTGTTTTTTTTGGAGGCACTGAGCACCTGCAGGTCCCGTTAAACTCTGGGAACTTTGGATGCTCAGCGCCTTTGGAAAATTAGGCCAAGTGTCTCTAGTCATTCAGTTTAAATGAATGGTTATACTGTTTTTAATAAAATAAGCCATTTTCTCTGTTAAGATTGCATAGTGGGATTTGTTTAGTGTTTTCTGATTTTTATTTCCCCCCCCCAGCATGTATCAGCATCGTAATGTAAAAAATAGGTGTCCTTTTTCCAGAGTTTTGGTTTTATATGCTTGTTGTTGTCGTACTGTAATTCTTGACTCTAAAGGAAAGGGCTCCAATTAGGCTGTGATGTTTCTGTTCTACTTAATATTACTTTAATGCCGTGACTTAGTTCTGTAAATAAGATCTAGAGCCCAATGGGAATTTTGGATTTTTTTTTTTTGTAATTTGACTAAATGAAGAAACTGATCTTTCTCTTCTGCTTTTATTTTTTCATCAGTATAATCACTGATTAAAACTAGTTACCACAGACCCTTGTAGGATTGTTCCCTATGATGCCAAGTTCATATAAAATTGATAATATGGTAAATACTAAGTACAGTACAAGACAAATTGCTCCCAATTTTTTATCTATTTTCCAGCCATTCAGGTGAATTGCCAGAAAAATAAAAACAACTGAACAGATGAGAGAAATGGCTGTGTATGTCAAACCACTGCTGTTCACTTCTATGGGTCCTGTTGTATTTATGAAGGCAGTTTTTATAAACCAGGGTATTCCCAAACAGAGCATATCAAATACGTTGGATCCTACGATGTTAGACATAGCCATATCTCCATTTCCTGTAAAACAATAAATCCAAATAAGCCTGCTTAGTTGTGCACTGTGAAATTGCCAAACTGTTTTGGAGGAACAGACTATTGGTCCTCAACCTCAAAGAGTAAAACACTTTTTTCAGTCTTTTTGTTTTAAGAACTATAGATACGATTCCACATACCATAGTTTTGGGTACCACAAACATAAAAATGTCTCCCTAAATCAACAGCACCTGCAAACTTGCACTTAAAATAAGCTAGACAGGTTATTCTAAAATCCACAGTTATCTTTAAAATACCAAGACCTACAGCTGTGTTTTGCAGTAAAACTGCTAACGTGCTTAACAGCAAACCAAACCAATCTAGAATACTTCTCAGAGAGGTTTTTAAATGTCTGAACCACAGCTTCTTTGGGTAAGCTATCTTATTTATTAGTAGCAAACTAAAATCTAGAATTTGGAGCAAAAATTTTAAAGTTACTCCTTGAATTTCCAAAAATGTTAATTTTTTTCCATAGTACCCTTTAAACATATCTATTGAAATGAGCCTGAATACCAAAAGCTTTACCTTTTCGAGCCACCAGAACACTTGCAACTGTATCTGGTAAGCTTGTTCCTGCTGCAAGTAAGGTGAGACCCATTACTGACTCTGGAATTCCCAGTGTTTCACCTGTAGTTGGTAAATAATGGTAGAAAACACAAGTATAGTTTTAGCTTGTTTCATCCAAAAAATTTTCTTTGGACTTTCCTTGCTGGAGAAAAGATTAGTGATCATACAATAATTCCAAGAGGAATCTGCTCACTAGCTTAATGTGACTAAATATAAAGTGACTGAACCATGAAGTATTTAAAAACAAGAACAAAGGAATGTCAACCTGTTCTTGTTCTTCAGTCAAATAAAAAGGAACTGTGATATAGTAACCATCTGATTTTACAACTTTCTCAGAGAATTGAGAGGAAGGTCTCCACTGTTCAAAATGGTATGAATTATGAATTGCTCTTTCAGACACAGCAGAAGTTTGAATACCTAACATTTTTGGTTTTGAGCATCTCATCATTAGTGCTTGAACGTGTTTTGAAGCAATAACTTATAATAAAACATTTACTCTTCAAAGGGGGAGAAAAAAGCACATGACTTTCATAGGGAGGAGGGTCATTAAGATCGTTACTGTAATACTGTCTCAACTACATGACTTCGTTCCAATTAGAAAGCTCAAGTTTTTTAGTTCTTTTGCTGAATTTGGAAGAAGCATAATGAAGAATTGTTACATGACTTAAGTATGAGTAATTCTTTAGAAGCATTTTTTCAGGTAAACACTTTAAATTAAGAATAGTTTTAAATGGTTATTAAAACAGCAGCCTACCTCTCACCCCTGTTTTTAGTACCATTTGTGCTGAAAGAGTATTAGTTTCTCACTTAAAATATAGTGATTCAGGTCTTCAAAACTGTTTTGGTCGCCTTTAGTTCTACGTACCATTCAGAACCATCCACATGCTGAAGTTCTTGATACTTCTGTTCAAACCGTTACATAATTACAGTTTTTCTTAAACTTTTGTTCACTAAACACTTTTTTTTCCGTTGAAATCTGAATTTTTGCTTACAATGTTTTGACACCAATAAGAACAGTTTTCTCAAAATAAGAGGTGGTATGCTGTAAGCTAGGTCAGCAATGATTGCCTAGTACATACCAGCTTAGTTTAGATCAGCTCAGTAAATTTATGTTTGAAACTTATTTTCTGTTCAAAGTGACTAATGTGATCCTGTTGTAAACTTTGTACTGGTATTTTCTTCACTCCTAATGTAAGAGATTTGTAGGATGGAGGGACCAACATGATCAGCTTTTGTAAACTAATCTAAGCAAATGAAGGTGAAATATGAATGAAGCAGCTTTACACACCCAACAGTAGTGTCTAGCCCTCTGAAGGTTATGATAGAATCTAAACTCAGGTGAATCTTTTTTTTTTTTTTTTTTAAAGAATAATCTTCTAGTTAAAATGTAAGGTTGTTTTTTTTTCCTTTTCTGTTCTTTTTCTGGCAATTGACCATAAAGAGAGAGTGGTCTTATTTTTCTAGCCTTTGTTCCATTTTGTGTATCAGTAGCAATATCTTGCTAGAGTAATGAAAATTTCTTTGCTAGTAACAAAAAGGTGTATTAAATTAGGTTTGTTCTTGACCATCAAAATGTAGTCCCCTGCTATGAAACACATTCTCATAGGCCATTTATGCAATGATAGAATATTTTTGAGTCACCTTTCATGAAAAACCTAGATTTGAATATATATATATATACATATGTGTAATTTTTAGAGTTTTAATGTGTAAATAGAGCATATTTGACCTAGAAGTAGTGGGACAAAGACCCCAAAGCTGCTTGTGATGACTTCAATGTGGACTAACACTAACACACTATTTGAAACTCCAGTGTACCTGCTTTCATATGAATTAGTGTTTTGTCTGGAAGAATGGCAATAACTTTCGTTGGATCCTGTTTCAAAGTCTTCTAGCATTCAGACAGTAAACCTTTCTTTTTAGATACAAGTGGAAAAATTTTTGACAAAGAAGTGAACCTGCTGGGTGTTATACCCAGAAATCTGTTAGTAATTTCTCACAGGTCTACCTTTGTGTAGGTCTGTGTCTGCAGTCAACATTTATTGAATTTAATTTGAAGACAATTTAGAATGCTGAACTAGCAGAATACTGAGGTAGGATTGGTGAGCTACAATGCGGAAATGGCAAGCTTTGTGCAATTTCTTTCTTGTTTAGTGGTTTGTTTTCTGCTTGTTCTTAAAATTAAAGACTTTTTCTTAAGCTAACTGGAGAAAGAGTGAAATGAGGAAACTTTTAATACTTCAAGAAATTTTTTAAAAAGTTGCTTTTACACTCTTTCACACCCTTTCCCTCATTTAAAAGCAGTGCTTTTACTGCTTGACTTTATGATGCGGATTTTTAAGAGATACAGACATACCTGCACACCCAAGAATGTTTAATGAATATACAACACTATAGTTAAAATAATACAAAAACTTGGGCATCTTTTTTGGCAGTTCATTTAATGCTGAGTCTCTTATTATAGTGTCCAAGAAAAATATAGGTATAGAAATAGTGGATATTTTTACAAACACCTGAACCTTTAATTCCAGTCTTGGTGGCTTACATGTGTGTCAGACTTCAGCTTGATGAATTTATTGCTGTGTATCTAATTGTTTCACTTCATGAAGCAGTTTAATGAAACTGTCCTTTTAAATACAGGCTGTTTTTTGTAGCTTTGTAAACTAATTCCCTTTCATGTGATGATAAGCAGTCTGAAGCAGCTAAATTCTAAAGTAGTTTTCATTAGATGGAAGGAAGCAAATGAAGCCGTCAAACATTAGGGTTTTTTGTTTTTCTAAGCCAAATATGTGTTGCTAAACTAACTGTTAGTTGTAAAAAAAGAAAACTTTGCAGATAGAAGAATGTGTTGTTTTTTTTTTTTTTGTTTTTGTTTTTTTCCAGTGATTTTTCATTGGCTGCTTCTGTACAGCAGCAGTAGTTAAGGTACCTACCTGCTATTGTTATCATCCATACAAGAACGTAAGTCATTGCAGAAATCCATGCTGCTGACATTAAAAATGTCACCATGAACCAGTTTCTCCAAAACCGTCTTCTGCAATCTGGTGTAGTCAAATAGAGTAGTGTAATAATGGGAAGAGATAACACCCACAAAATTCTCTTCATACCTGCTTCAGGCATGGTGAAGACACTTGGATGATCTGTTGAGGAAGTAACTGTTTTAAACTGTAGCATTATGTTTGAATCATTAGTATACAGTCATACTATTTGCTTCTACTTGTGAGAATACTAGAAAAAGGTTAAAAATAATTCTTTGTGATGTAACTGTTGTCTTCTTAGTACCTATAACACACTTGACTAAACTCTGAAATCAAATATTCTTTATTACCGTGTCACTAGGAGGGAACCAAGGTGGACGAAAAAATTATTTTTTCCATAAGGTTTATGTAAAATGTTTTCCAAGATTTAGTACCAGCTGCTGATTTGCTGAAGTGAAGAGGAAAAGTGATCTGTGGCCCCATTAGAGCTATCGCTTTACTTCTGCTATAATGCATATTTTGGATAACAAACTGACCATTTGTCATAAGAATACAATATAAGTACAGAAGCAGCATGCGTTTCAGCTGATACTGCATTTTACAGGCTGAGTTGCTGGGAAGTTTCAAATATGCACAGCAACAACTGATGTTCTATTACTGACACAAATAAGCAACTCCCCTAGCATTCCTCTAGTAACTAATATAAATATCACAACTATGATTTTACTTAATGTTATATTCTAGGGAAGATTAATGATTTACTTAAGTACTATGCTAGAGTTCTTTTGTGAACAAAATCTGAATAATATCTCAAACCATACTCTTTATTAGAACTGATGCAAACAGGCATATAGCGTTTAAATTTAATAATACTTCTACCTTCAGAGATTTCATCAAGCCCATGCAAGCTTGTTGAACGTTGAGAATAATCCATCTCATCTTGAAAAATTCCACTATCTGTTCTTGACTGTTGACGAATTAGAGGTCCACTCTCTTCCCACCCAGCCAACGGTTGCTGCTCAGCATTCTCTTCCATAGCTTTTGTAAAACACGAACAGCAGGGACTGAACCTTTTCATGAGGCATTGGTTGATTTTAATGTCAAAACATAGTACCAGAATGTAACACCCATATATTAATAATAAGGAAGCACTTTCATACCTAGAGTGAAAAAAAAAAAAGAAAAAAAAAGATTTTACATAACTTGTAATATATATTAATATATAAAAATAAACTCATTAAAATGGCTGGCATAAGAAGAGAAAAAACTTGCATGAATTGTGAAAGGCAAAAACAAAAGCATCTATTTGCACTTGTATGGGCAGTGTCATGGAAGTTTGTGTCTCCATGTCTTTCAGTAGTTTGATTCATTCCACTCCCCTGCAGAATCTTGTCTGTGCGTTGTATAGCTGCATGTTTTCCAGGGGAACTTACTGAACAACTGATGTTTGCAAAATTGAGTCTTATATGGTGGTTATGGAGAGGTATAGAACGTGTTATTCTGAGTAAGAAACTTCAGGAATATAGTGCTGGACCTGACTGTCCTGAGACAACAGGAGTTTCAGTGTTGACTGAAGCGTGTTAGTATCAGAAGCTCATGATTCGCTTCTGAGACATGTTTTCTTAGTGGTAATGCTATTAAAGGAAAGCTTCTAAAAGAAGCAAGCTCCGAAGACTAACTGCTATGCCAAACCAGGTATGACAGAAATCCTGAAGTTTGTACAGAGAAACCTATGCAGATCACACTTTATAAATATGCAGGGTTTGAATGTTTAGGTAATAATCTTTACAAGCATTGTAACTTTCTATATTTTTAAAGCCAACAGGATGTTTGTTTCTATTAGTGAATGGTAGTTCAGGCTTCTTGAAGTTTTTTGTTGTGTTTTAACACTGTTTCACTAATCTCCAGTCAACATGAACTCAACACTACTCATGCTCTTACCAGTAAATTCTGCTGTCAGATATCATCGCAAGGACCGCCGCTACACTAATTGTATATGCCAGGCAGTCTCTAAACAGCGGCCAACAGGATAGCCTTGAAACCTGCAGATCACAGATTCATTCACATTTTTTTTAAATTTGTCTGTAATACTTTCACTAAGTGCTGTAAATGCTGCATCAATATGTTGTTTCTATATTATGTACAAATTTAAGATTCTTAGGAATGACTTAAGTATGATATTTAACAAGTTAGTGTTTTTAAAACTTTCATAGCAACTTATCTTAAAACAGATTACATGCTGGTTTTGCTACTAAATAATAAACTTGACAGTTGTCATAGTAAGTCTCTCTTGACTTTTGTTGGCAAAACAGAAAGGATAACCATTTGGTTCTTAGGTATGGAATTATCGAAGTTGATACATACCACATTAGAAAGCAGCCCACAAGCTGCACAAATCCCAAGAAGATTATAGATCGCTGATCCAAGGATGGTGCTAATGCCAATATCTCCCTTTGTCACGAAGACTCCTACAAGCAAAATGACTTGGGTATGTTCCAGTTCAGCAGGCAAGGTAAAGAATTCTGGATTTTGAGGAGTCAAAGCATGTATCTCTTACCTAGAAAAGCAGTGACAAGCTCTGGAGCTGAGCTTCCAGCAGCCATAAAAGTTGCTCCAGCAACATCCTGAGAGAGGCCAAGGCCTGAGGACAGAGTATAAAAATACTCTATTTATAAATATATAAAAATACTCTTTAATAATAAAATTAAAATTAAAAAACTTCAGTAGTCTGTACCCATTACATGCATTAGTATATGATGTTAAAAGCTTCTGCAGTTCAATGAAATGAACTTTTGCTTGCTTTCATACAGCTAATGCATTTATTAGAAATGACCAAAATGTATTGAAAGTGTAGGCTCATTTATTGGGCTAACTTATTCCCAGCTTTATTACAGAAAATAGTTTAAATACTAGAAAAGGAGCACAGATAGTACAAGACATTTTGGCATGACCTTAAAATGTAAAATAGGCATACTTATGTAGGATCTGACTTTATCATAAGGATAACAACTGCAGGGAGATTCCTTGGACTACAGTGTGATAAGGCTACATGATTGAAGTCAAGTCTATTTCAAGGGGAACCTGTGCTCCTGTGTCTTAACATACCAGAAACATTAGGTAAATTCAAACCAATGCTTGGATGATCCTGTCTTGATTGAAGGCAGTAAGATTTTTGTTCTGGTAAGTTGTCTGTTTCAGAAATTTAACTCTTTTTTGATCAAGGTGTGCACAGTAAGAATGGGCAAGTATGGCTAACTATGGAATGACAATCTAACATTTATTGTCAGTAAAGCAAAACAAAACAAAAAAACTAGCTCTGTAGCAGTGCTTAAGCTTAAATTTCCTGTAAGTGGTCCGATCTGGAGAATGCATTGCAGTTCAGGGATGAATTTCCCTAGCTTCTTAGTTTGTTTATTTTTTAATTCTGTGCAATGAAAAGCTGAACTCTCAGCCAAGACCATCTTTTTAATTCTGTGGTCTGCTGAACCCAGGGAAATTACCACAGGTTAATGAGATTTCACAGAACTGCTGTAATTATATTTCTTTCCTTTCTGTGTCATGCCTTTTATATCTAAGCAGTTGCTCATACTGGTACTTGTTCAGTACTTTGAAAAAAATACCAAAACTTCAGCAAGGACATTAATTCTCATGATTTAATATAGGAGAGGTTTGGGATTTTTTCCTTCCCCTTTTCCCCCTCTTGCCTTTACTGGTAACATAGATTTTTTTACAGCTACTCACCTAAAGTTATATTGTCAGTTTTAATTAATCCTGAGGAAATTTTAAGATTTTCTTCCAGGTATAAGGAAAGCACATTTTAAATAAATGCTTAAGAGGAGTGTA
The DNA here is from genome assembly GCF_963932015.1 of Anas acuta. Lineage (NCBI taxonomy): Eukaryota > Metazoa > Chordata > Aves > Anseriformes > Anatidae > Anas > Anas acuta. Next base: position 20,920,242 of record NC_088990.1, read on the forward strand.
ATCAGAGTTTATTTTTCAGTACGGTGTTGATATATTGCATCGAATTAAATGTTGTATTGATAGAGTCTAACTGTGCAGGAGACTCAGAACTTTAGTTTGGTCTCCAGAGCACTCCAACTTTGACACTTTTCGAAGAGAATGATCTACACAGAGCTTAATTTTAAAGGAAAAAGTAAGGATGTTCACTTACATTCACTAATGATCTCTAGGGAAGGCAGGAAGTAATCATCGCACACAATGGACACGGCCAAGAACATGTAAAGTATAATTATGAAATAGATAACGATTCCTCCATCCTTTCTCTCCTGTGATGTAAAAAATCCCTCAGGAAACTCCGATGAAGAGGAGAGGACACAGTTCGTCCTGTTTTCTGAAAAGTGAGTACAAGGGCGTTACACATCCCCATGCCGCGTAGCTCTCAGGCAGCAGAGCGGCGTGTGCTCCACACGCGGGCTGCCTTCGGTGGGGCTCTTTCTCTCAAAAAGGGTTTATCTGCCTCGTAGGCTCCAGGGCAGCCTCAGGAGAAACGCTGGAGTCGCCGCGGTGGGAGCAGGCTCGCACCGGCGGCAGAGCCCCTGAGGGGCAGCCGCTGAGGGCTCAGCTCCCGGCTCCTACCTGCGTCCGCGGCCGGGCTCTGGGCCCGCGCTCCCCGCGGCGGCGGCTGCCAGGCCGCCAGCAGCAGCGGCAGCAGCAGCAGCGCCCGCGCCACCCGCCGCCTCCATCGCCCCTCGGCTCCCGCTCGCATCTCGGTGGTGCCGGAGCGGCTCTGAGCGCCGGGAGAAAGGAGGCGGCCGGGGTTGGGGCTCCGGACGGTCATGTGAGGGCCGGGACCGGTCCTCCCCCCGCGCCTCGTGGGGTCCCGGCCCCGGGCTCCCTCAGGGCGCTGCCGCTCCGCCGGAGCCGCGAACTGCTCACCGGCCCCCGCCCCGCTCCGAGTGCCTGCCCGGGGGCTTCATCTTAGGCTCCCTCAGGAGCCGATGGGTACCGCTGTCAGGCTGTCACCGCTTCCCTCTCCACATCCTCCTCTCCATTTGAGGAGATGGAAGGTTAATTCAGCCTGTTCTGACAGAAGCTGTGTCTTTTTTTTGTGCCAATTTCTCTGTGTTCCCACCGATTCCACCAAAATTCCTGTCAGGCTGTGCGAATACTGGCCTTGTTCCCCCTTGGGTGGAAGAGTGCTGTTTAGGTAAACTAGTCGGCAAGGGCAAGGCTGAGACCGATCACACAATCCTTCCCTTCAGAGCTGGTTAACTAAAATTCTTTGTCTGGTGACCTTTCCACAATGAAGTCATGTGTATAATTGAGGATTAAATGGTAAAATACAGTCTTTTAGCAACATGGCTTTGTAGAGCCATTCTCCCCGCTCCTCCTAGCCACCAGTTACTCAGAAAGGAAAAGGGTTAGTTTTCTAATAAATCTCTTACGGACGTGTCTCCATAAACATTTGCAATCCCGTTATGCAAAATGACATTTTGAGGTGCCCATGTTGCTATTAATCATTTATTAGATGCAGGGCTAATGTTTACAGTTGTGAAAAACAAAGGCAAACTTGAAAATCGTGTTTTGCTTCATTGCATCTAATCCTTCCAAAATCTTGTTCCCTACATCCCTGTTGCTTGGCTAACACATGATCAGCCTCTCTCTAGTATACGCAAGATGAGGTAAGGTGATAAAATGATTATTTTTCTTCTGCAGTAAAATGGAACGAATAAACAATCTGGAAGCCACCATTAGAACATGAATACTCACAACTGCTGTTGCCCATTTCAGAACCTTCTGTGGCCTAATCTTTTATTTTATTTTTTATTATTTTTTTTACCACAGTAAGAATGATTTTAATGGTCAACATTTTTAGAGGTGACAAGTACCTTTCAGAGAACAAATTATCCATGCTTTCTGAAACATATACCAAAATAAAGTTATAGCAGCTGTTGCTCCTGTTTTACAGGAGGAAATAAAACATTTTGGTTTTGAAAGATTTAAGGATAGGATTTTCTTTCAAATCCCACTTTCCACCGTAATAATACAGTATGAATTTTCTTGTCTAAATTACCAATGTCCATTTCCCTAGATAGGTCAACCAAAAGGGTTTCATCATTAAGGTAAGCAGCTTCCTTGGCATTACCTGGCTCCTTCCCTTCGAGCTTATCACTTACTTACTCTTAGAACCTCAGCAAAGTTTCTAATATCTGCTGTTTCATTTCAATTTAGATAATTTTTTCGATGACGCACTCTTTTTTTTTTTTTCCTGCTTTAAATTGCTCATAGACCTGCCATTCTGATTGGAGTGACTTCTCTGGTACAACATGGTGCTTGCTGTGTAATTAGGAAAGCTTAGTCGTGCAATTTCAGGATTTGGAGGTTTTACTATGGTCTGGTTTTGCTATGCATTCAAGCTCTAATTCCTTTCTGCAGGCACCCCCTCTCCCTGCATATCTGAAGCAAAAAAAGAGCTTTTATTTTGGTGAACACTAAAGCCTACTTATTTTGCCAAGAAGTTGTGAGTGAGGTTGCTGTGCTCACACCCTCCTTGCAAAACACACCCCTGGAGAGAGCAACAAATAGAGGGAAAAAAAAAGTCTTTCAGCATGAGGAACCATGTGCTACGGATCTGCATGCTTGACCCAGTGCAAAAATACACACAGCCAGGCTGTGTTTTGGCCTCAACATGGCTGGCTGCCTGGTCTAGGCTATTTCAGTCTGAGAGCCTTCTGCAAAGCTGAGGTGAGTCAACTAAAAGTGCAGATTTATGTGTGCTGCTGCATTTTTGGCTGCTGTTAAGGTAAAGCCCAAGCCCTTAGTAGTAAAAAAATATGTAAATAATTTTTTCAGAGTTTCTGAAGGAGAGAGAAGGGCAGAGGTTTGCTATTCAGGTCGCTAACACTAACGATCTGCCACTTTATGGGCTATGCCAAGTCTCCCATGGCTGCCCAAGCACAAAGCTCTTAGAGGGTGAGGTAGCTCCAAACTACAGCAGCCATAGTTCCTTTCCTGTTGTCCATATTCTGATGTAAACTAACTGTTACAAATCTGAATGCCCCCCATTCAAATGAGGACTGTTTTATCTTGCTACTACTTAAAGCAAAAGGAGGTTGGGCTGTCTGGAGATCTGACTCCACCTGTGACCTACTTAGTGTCTGATGGACAGGCTGATGGGCCAGATGGAAGGAAATGTACAGTGGGATCAGCTGGTCTGTCTCTGGGCAGCAGGTGCTCTTCTTCCACAGGTGAGGTAGAATTTTAGCATTTCTGTATACCTGTACAGTGAATTTTGAATTTCTTTGGCTTCCTTAATTATATGTGCACATGCATTGTTTTTCTTCTAACTGAAGCTGTGAGCTACTATTTCAGTCCTAGATTGATATCTGTATAAAATTAGCACAATTGGGGGTTGAATGAGTGCACTCAGGCAGCCCTAGAGCTCATAGGAGTGCACCCTAGTGGTATAATTAATGTCCCAGTATGTGATCCTTGATAGAGCTGTGTGTTTTTCATGTGATGCTCTGTGTAAGTATACACCAGTAATGTTCCTGGTAGTAAGGCCTAATGTGCTGGGAAGCAAATTAAGTGAAGATGTTTTCATCCTCAGGAAAATCCCCAACATTTTTTTTTGGTAAATTAGTATTATCTTTATTTGGCAGAACAGAAGTGGAGGATGAAGATGTAACTGGCTGCCTGGACAACTACTGCAATGGGAGGCTGTGCTAGAGCTGTTCAGAAGGTTGGTTTCCACAGTCCTGTTCTTCTGATCATGCTGCTCATATGACTCTTTGGAAGCTAGAGTAACTATCTGTGTAAAATGGTGGTCTCTAAAAGAGCTGGTAAAATAAACTCCCCTAACCTGGGATGTTCAGATATCACACTAAGGTGATGAGGTAGATATGTTACTGTTGCAGAGTTAAAATAAGTTTCTTCAGTATAACTCTATTATTCTTCATTTAAAAGATAAATACACAGTCATTGTCAGACCAGATATTCATTCCCCTTTGTCAGCATTTCATGGCTCACTTCCTAGATCTAGATAGATTGATGATAGCCGTTTAATATTCTCCACAAGTAGTGATTTGAGAGTTGCCAACTCTCATGATGGCTGCTGTTTTTCTTAAAGCATGAGCTTTCTGATTTACGTTAGCTGCACCAGAATCCTATCTTGTTTTCTTTCTCTCAAATAAATATTTGCAGAGAAAGCTTGAAAATGTGAATCTCAACTTCCAATGCTGTAAGACAAATAAACACATGGCAAAGTATTATTTTTCAAGCTAATTTCATGACTTGAGGAAGGGTTGGTGGGTTAATTCATGGTTTTAGGCCAATGAGAAGGGGAAGGATTTTGATTTCTGGCCCTCAGCTCCCTGAAGTACTTAAAGAGTGAAATGTTCTGCTGTGAATACTTCTGAAGATCCCTGGAAGATACAACTCAGTTGCAGCCCCTTGTAATGAACAGGAAAAGTGGTTGAGCTTTGAAGGAATAGTGTGTGTTAGCCAACACAAGCTGGTGTGAGTCAAATTTCTTCTAGAGCTCTTGGCCTTCGTGTTCTGGCCTTGCACATGTGATGAATATTTCTTTATTCACTCTAAGCTGCAAAGCTGTGAACAGTGTATGCTTGTTGGTGATTCGTAGTTAGACTTCAGTGTTAATATGTCTCTGAGCTAAATGTGGGAAGCTTCCAGCTTTTCTGTTGTGCTGTTTGGCTGCTTCCAGCTACATTGCAGTCTCTGAGTGAGTGACGAGGTTATTTCAGACAGACCATGAAAAGCATTTGGGCTACAGAGTCAAGGGGAGGTAGGTGTGGTTGGGGAGTCATCTGAAGCTGCTGTCTTCTGTGGGTGTTTACAATTGTGGAATATTTTTTGTGTTAGCTGTGAAATAAAGTCATTCCTGATGGTCGTGTGGGTCTCATTTGCTTTGGAGCTTTGCTTGTATTCCTAGCCTGGCAAAGGCATAGCTTGACTTAGGCTACCCACAATGTCAAAAAAGGTAGAAATTCTTTGGTGGTAATTTCGCTTCCTTGTCCTCAGATGAATATCTGATGAAAAGAGAGTGTAGTATTGTCAGCTGGAGAAGATTGAATCTGCTCATTTTGGTGCCTGGGGGTTCCTCTTTTCCTATTGGCTCAATCATATAAAGTTGTGCCTCCCAACTTTGGGCCCGAAGACTTACTTGTCTCATTTAATCTGCTATCTCTTTGGCTACCGTGAAACTATAGCCCACTTCTCATGGTCTTAGTTTGCTCACTGGATGATTTGATCATCTGTTCAGGACATCAAAGGAATCTGTCAAACCGAAAATGAATCTTTCCAGGTTATTATTAAGATATAAGTCAGAAAGGTCTTCTCCAGTAGTATTTGAACTCTCCTCTATGCATTAACTGTTTTATTTTGGTTAAAAGTTCTCATTAAGACAACTGGAATGTATCATAAATGCCAGTGCTTTTGGTATCACAGAAATGGACGTCTCATGCTGGTTGACTACCTAGACTGATTACTTCAGAAAACCTTATCTCAAAGGCTAGAATAAGTCTATTTGTACTGCAGTCCTCTTTTAGAAGCAAAACAGCTACCAGAGCAGGGCTGTTACTAGCCAGTAATTAGTCTTATCAAATGCTGTAGAGAAGCTTCTTCGTATAAATTCTTGTTTGATATTGAAATATACCCATCTTAAGGCTGTGAAACTCAGAAGGCTGCATATAGTCTAAAAAGGATGGAGAATTGTGGGTGCTCTGCGAATACATCAGGCATGCTGGAGGCATGTGAATAAAGAGCTTGTGTGCAGGGTGGCCAAAAATAAAAAGAGCAAAATGTTGAGGTTTATGAGTGGAGACATATGGATAACAGTAACTTTGCACCATGACCACTTGAGGCTGCTCTGTTCCATACCTACCATTCCATCAGTTTGTGAACAGACCAAAGATGTGCCCTCCTCTTCTATTCTAGTGCAGCGTTGTATCAACGGGGCAGGTAAATTCACCAGAAAACATCTGGGAGAGTTAAATACTGTATTCAAGTATTTCTTTAACACAAGCTCTTTTTTTTTTTAATTATTATTTTATTTTTTTCCTCCTGAAATATAGGAAAGGCAAGGTCTTTTTTCTCTGGACAAAGGAGAACCAAAAACCTAAAATGGTTCCTTGCTTGCAATTTCTAAACTCTTCTTCTACTGCCAGTTTTATACACCACAGAGTTCTGGTCCCTCTCAGGTTGACTTTTGCTTCCCCTTCTGTGTTGTTGTTGCTGCCCTTTCTGTTGACTCTAAAGAAAACCTTGTGCTAGTACTTACTCTGGAGTATATGCTTCCCCTCTTGTTTAAGATGTTTTCTATGGCTTTTTTACTTTGGCTCTGCACTCTGGCTGTCTTGAGACTTGGCTTCATTCGCTGCCTGCCATCATTTTGGTGTAGTTCCCTTATACTGTTTTGGAGATGTAGATGTTCATCACTGTGTGATGAAGCCTTTGTGTCACAGCCTCTGCGGTTTTAGTGAGTCTCCTGGGTTTGTTGAAGCTTTGTTGTTATTTTTTTTTGTTGCATTGCTAATGAAACTGTTGCTTCTCTGGCAACTTTCAGCTGACCTTGAGTTTGTAAGTACTTAGGAATTTACATTCTACATAAATAAAAATGGAAATCATTATTCTTATGATTATAATATTATGGTTATTGCCTGCAAGTTTGTAACCTCAGTGATATCTCAGGAGATGAAACAAACTCTCAGTACATAAGAATTTGTATACAAACAACATCAAATCATGTTTTCTCTAATGTGATTGCTTCTTTTCATGTATTCCTATAACTAAACAAGCATTAGAAAAATAATTATTATTGACATATCAGAGAAGGGACACATTTAATTCTGTCTTACAGGCTACCAAGTTGTTTCACCAGATAACATCAGCATGTACTAGCATTATTTACAATGTAATAGGTGTTGATTTGAGGATGTTTTTGTGTTTCAGAAATTGATCTGTAAACAAATGTGTTGTAAAAAAAATTAAAACAAACAAACAAAAAAAACCCTGCTTGTTTATGTTGGGTTATGTTGCTGTGCATCAGCCTAGAGGAGAGTCCTTGTGTTTTAAAATACCTTTGGTTTTTGGTGCAGTATCTGTGATGCTAACCTTTTGTTACTTCAACATTGTGTGTTGTGATAAGCTCCTTTAAATTCTCTTTTCCTCCCATCACCCCTGTGCAGCCTCAGGGGTGAAGCTAGGGGGATGGGGGCGAGCAGTTTGCTTGCTTGCTCCATGGGTGTGCTTTTCGCTCAAGTGAAAAAGGGGGGAGCAGAGAACACCCCCCAGGGAGCTGGAGGAGGGGCCTCTGTGGCAGCCTGGCTAGACAGTGAAGCATAAGACTGTTGCCTCTTCTGCAATGAAGAGGGAGAGCAACGAATTGAAGAGCAGATAATTCTGGTAATATATATCTAAGTGGCAGTATGCCAAAAAGATGGTCTGAATAGATAGCTCTGTGAACCTGGAATTTACAAACGCTGGCTGAAATTCAGCTGGAACTCCTTGGTTCTCCCAGTTTACACTTTGAGTAGAGCTCATGTAAATTATATCCAGACTAATACACAAGTTATGTGTGCAGACGCCTGTCTTTCCTCTGGAAACACTGTAAGCTCTGCATGAAATGAAGGAACAAAATCAATTCTGTGCTTCTGTCAAGGAGATGACAGAACTATTACTGTTCAAACTGAGCAGCACAGACAACTGAAGCATAAAATTCTTGCAAACTCTGAGAATGTCTCTTTAGAGAGCTTTGGTGCAGTCCCTCCACTGCTTTCTCATGAGAGATCTCATCAACATAAATGCAGTTTTGTATTTTTGTACGAGGACTTAGTTTCTTCCAAGCTCACATAAACTGATGGTGAGTCACTACTGATTATCCCTTCACAATGCTAACTTTAAAAAGCTCCACCGTGAAATGAAGGTTATTTAAAACTTTACATATTTTCTGGGAATTGCTTAATATGCAGACAGATATTTTAATTATGTATGACATATTTTAACTTTCTAAGACAAATTATGAGTTTTTATTATACCTTAAATAATAAGTATATTGATAGCTTAATTTCTAGCATAAAATGTATAGATAATACTGTATCTTTCACAAGAAGCATATTGTAGCTACAAAGAGACAGATGTGATAGGGCTGAAACTTTTTGCCTCAGCATAGAACAATTGTTATATCTTTATGTTGCTCCATCCTGTTCCTCATATTCTCAGATATTCTAAATTCCTTATAATTTAAGAGTTTTCTCATCCATTTTAAATGCTGCTAGCTTACGTGTTTGTCTCCCCACCACTGGAAGCATAATTTCTTAGTGATCAGTCATCACTGATAAACATAATCAGCAATCACGAAGACAATGTACATAGTATGTACAAATTTACATGACTTCTTCCATGCTCTGTTCTCTTTGTAAGTAGATGACTGAAATGGCAGCCAGGTCTCCAACTGCTGTCCTGCTCCTGCTTTACAAGAAAGCTCTTTCAGTGCTGACTGGTTTGCTGATATATGTTTTTATAAACAATTTTCAGTTTACCTTTTTTTCTGAATCAATATTAAAGGTTCTGTCAATTGCAGAAGGTTTCTCAGCTAGAGCAAGTCTTCAGTTTCTCAGTGCTAGCAGAGACAAAGCCTTCTGGTGGGGGAAGAAAAAAATGACAAATTTCTACTCCTCCTGTCCCTTCACTGCTGCTGCTGGTTCTGCTTACCATGACAAGCTAAGAAAGCTGTTTTGGAGCAAGCACTGAGCTTGCTTTCTTCTGTGGTCCAAGTGCTTGGTAGAGTCACAGAGCTAGAGAGCAGCAGCTGGTATTGTTTGGTGAGTCTGTATGCAACAGCCTTGTCTCACAATCTCACATATCAGACATATTGTTAACATAAGAACAGACTTAGTGGATCATGTCACTGCTCAGTTTAGTCCGGTCCTGTTTCTGGCAATGGTAATAGTGCTGTTCTAACAGTGTAAGGTGAGGGCAGACGTGTTTGGATACGTTACCAGTCTGCTCTCTTCAACTTCAGCCGCAGCCCAGGATTTGTGTATTTGTGTTTGGCAGGCTTTCTTGATAGGCTTTTTTCCTTGTGTCAACTGGCGTATTCACTTTTGAACATGTGAAGCAGTTATTATCTGTAACACCCTGAGGCAATGAGTTCCACAGGCTGACTACAAGCAGCATGAAGCAACACCTTTCTTTGTTAGTTTTCAACCTGCTTTCTCATCATCCAAGCAGTTGTTTCCTCTCTCCTTGCATTAGAGTAGACACTGAACAGTTTTTCCTTGCTATCCTTTTCCACAACATGCAGCTTCTGTTTTATTTCCCCCCTCAGCCATCTGTTTTCCAGAGTGCGTGTAACTGTGCTGTGTGCAGAAATAATTTTGTTCCTTTAGTTATCCTTATCGGCCTTTGTACCTTTTCTATCTCTCCCTTTGTGAAAGGGAGCTCAGTATTGAACATGATATTCAAGATGTAGCTATTCTGTTGAGTTATAGAATGGCATAAAGATATCTTCTGTTATTTTTCTTATAATTCCTAATATTTGTTTGCTTTTTTTTTTTGTTTGTTTATTTTTGTTTTTCCCTTTCCAGTGCTACTGGGCATTCAGTTGATGCTTTCACTGCATTACCTTTGTATGTTCAGTACTTCTTCCTTGAGTGAGAATAGGTGGTTTGGAGTATTTTATATTGTAAATATAAAGCTTTGATTTTTCCTTTCTTCAGTGTTTTGTTGCTGAATTTCATCTGCGACATTGAGAAATGTGTAGTTAAATGGATGGATTTTTTTTCACCATCATTTCCTGCAGAGGAGGAAGCAGTTGTGAACAGCTTCAGCTTTGTGATCTTCCTACACACTTTCCCCAATTATATCACTTCCATTAGCTGGAAATGCGTTTTTATTTGGTAATGTTTAAGAGTTTGGGCTGCTGGGCTAGGACAGCGTATAGCCTCTCATCATGCTTTTCTGGAGTTTATGCCCACTGAAGCCAATACAAAATCTCTGAGAATCAAGGAGAGTGTCTTATGTTTTCCTATTGAAAACTGAGACACCAAATGCAGTCCTCTGCTCAGTCTGAGGGAGGAAACAGTGTCTTCTAGAGAAGAGTTGAATGTGTGCATCTGTGCTTCCATGGATCTTGCCCGACCCTACTTTTGTTGATGAATCAAATGTAGAAGAATTTTTGGTGATATTCATCTGTCTCAGAACTTGTTGTTTTTCAGGTAGTGGAAAATGCTGCCTCTTTCTTCTTTACCTTCTGTGCCTGTTCTGATTCTGGGACATGCAGTGCACACAAACCAAGTGTTCGGTCTGTTTGTTCATTTCCCTTTTTCTCTTGAATTGACCTTTGAGTGTGCCCACTTTTGATTCTTCTCAGTTTAACAGTTCCTAGTTTTGAAGAGCCTTCTAATTCAAGGTGAGGGAGACTTTTCACAGCACGCACTGCACATTCTTCAGTTCCTCACTGGGGTCTGTGTAAAACTGCCTCCTCTTAAGCCACTTCTTTGAACTTTTGTTCTGTTTGTATTTCCTTTCCGTCCAGTGAGTTGATGCTCCTGGTAAGAGAGCTTGCACAAATTTCCAGCTTTCAAGACAGGACAAATGATTGCAAATATTTTAAAACAGGGCTTTAAAAGCCCTGCTTGGAAATGCTTTGTTTTGATCTGTTTTCTGATTTGAATATTTCTTTCAATTTTACAGAAGCAATAAAGAAAATTGTGCAGATTTAAACCAACTTTTAAAATGCTCAGTTTGGTTGCTTTGAGTTATTGAATATTGGATCTGCCTAATGGGATATTCTCTGTGCAAGAGTTTGAATGTATTAGGCTCCAATTCTGTTCTGTAATTGTAGGTGTTTGACCTTTGGGTATTTGAGGCTATCCTACCTGCTTTCCATCTGCTGCTCTGGAATGGGTCCTGCTAGCCTCATGTGAATGTCCTGAGTACTCTGCAGGCCCAGTACATATCAAGGTAAGTAATATTTAGATATACGAGTTGAGCACTTTACCCCTTGTCAGTTTTTATAATTTATATTTTAAAAAATAAAGCAATCTGCTTCTACTCATCTTCCTTTTCTGAAGAGCCAAGCAGCATTATGCATAGAACCTTATTTAGGGCAAAAAACTGTCCCTGTGAACTGCTATCATCTGTTGGAGCCATGCACTCACTTCTGTGCAAATCAGCTTATTGCTGTGAAGTTGTGCCAGCTCTGACCAAACTGCAAAAGAGTTATTAAATATTACCAAAAGTTTCAGTGAATTCCTGCATCTCTCTTTACCATGCTCTCAGCATCCCCAATTCTAAAAGTTAAGAGGCAGTCACAGGTCAGATCCGGTAGCTCTAAACTTCTTTGTTAGTTCTTTTGTAGAAGATGTGGAGCAGTGAAGCTTAAGGAAGAGAAAGGACTGTTGCAAACTTGCATAAACAAATGTTTTGGGTTTGACTTCCAGAATGACTTGGAACATATTTATTTATTTTTCCTTCCCCTACCATTGTTAAAGAACTGTATTTATGAATGTTACAAGTTTTCCCTGACTTAAATAGAAAATTGCAGTACGCATGTGCCTGTGCTGGAATTTGGGGCCAAGAAGTCTGTGACTCTTGGCTGATTGAAATATAAGTTCTGTTGTCTGGAAAATCAAGATCGAAATGCAGCCCTAAAGACCTATCAGTGCAGGATTTGTAGCGCTGGAGTGCTGTGGGAGAGGGAGGAAAATACCGTTGCTTGAGAGTGCTAAAAATGAATGGGAAAAAAAAATCAAACAATGTTTTTATTAAGGTATTTGCTGAAGCTACAGTGAAACAAGAAAGTTTTGTCTGTCAGCCTTCTAGTGCTGGCAGGACAGTAAAGACAGCAAGGTAAATCCATATGCCTGGTATTTGGAATGAGCAAGCAGGGGCAAATTAGAAGTGGTGGCCACTCACAAACTTACTATCCTGTGCGTTTTGATTTTTAATAAGATCATGGTTGCCTCTTAATGTCTTTGTTACATACTGAGAGGATACTTCAGTGTGTTTCTATTTGTATAACCTATTATTTCAAGACCCCACCCTCTATTCACATGCTCACCTCTCGCTAGTGCTAGTACTATGTACTATAAATGTAACTGAAATGCATGGGATACATGGTTATGTAGTGCTTTGCTTGGGCAGTATATTTAGCAAATTGTGTAGTCAAATGATTATGTTAGAATGAATGGTTGATGTCTAGTACACAAATAATTATGACACTAAACTTACTATGTATGAGCTGGAGCCATAGCTGATTTCAGTGACAGATGGAAAACTCCACTGAACCTTTTATTGGCTGTATGCCATTTCTGACTGTTGGCCAACAACAAGATTTGTTGCTAATATATAATGATTTAAGCAGTAAAAAGAGCAGCTGCACTTTGATTTTTCGGTGCCTTTAGTACAGGTTTTCCTGGAGCTTTTAAATCTGTACTGCTGCTTTCTAATGCAAAACTGTCACTTCTAGTATGTGAGAAGAGACTTTATCTTCTCAGCACTCTCTGGGTAGAATTTTATATTTTGATACTTATAACTAAAGCTCTCTTCTGCCTTTTATTGCATTATTAAGGTGACAGCATGAAAATCTCTTTGCAACATAGGGATAGGAGTGGTTTGTAAGATGGCTCTGTTGTGTAGTACCACAACAGAGTTGTTTGTTTGTTTATTTATTTATTTATTTATTGTGTTTTTGGCTGTCAGTAAGTCTTTTATTTTACAGGCTGCCAGAAGACTGGGAAAACAGCATTACTCCAGATGTTTTGAAAGTTGTCTTCTCTGAACATAGTTCATTGAGAGGACCTGCATCATATTACCAGGACAGTATTTGGAAATTTGAGTATGTGAATATAAGCTGCAATCATTACCTATGCAGAACATGTCACTGTTTCTGTTGCTGCTGGCAGAGGAGAAATCTTGCTGCCACATAATGTTTTGACATTCTTTTGTATTAAAGAGGGTTCCACTGCTGTCCTTTGTTGATCTGCTCATTCCAATATCAGTCCAGAGAAAAACGAGATTGGCATCTGGAGAGCAGAACAGTTCTGGCCATGTGCCCAGAAGCAGAGAGCATGGTAAGGGAGGTACATAAGGAAGCATATTCCAATAGAATTTCATGTATATTTTGGGAGGAAAAAGAACACTTCATTTTATGAAAATTAGTATTATACAAGCTTGCATACAAATAAAACTGGCCAAACCCTTGACTGTCCTGGGGAGTGTCAGTCTTTGCTGCATTAAGAAGCACTCTAAAGATCTCTAGGACATGTTTGACTGATACTGTTGGTCTAATAACAGTCATCATGTTGCTTCTGTGCCAGAGGAGGCATGAAGTGGTCCTTACATAAAGTGTTTTTCCCTGTGGAAGGCAGGCAGGTAGAGAAGAAGACAGTTAATATACCTGTATGCTTCTTTTATCTTCTTGGAAATGTGTAAGAAATGGTACAAATGTTGCTCTCCCCTTTCCATGCCAGCTGGTATGGAGAGAGATGCAAGGATTCAGGTTGGTGCCTGGAACCATGGTTTGGTTCCTGACCAGTTTGTGGGACATTCTGTGGGTTGGCCTGGCTTGTGCAGTCTAGCCTTAGTGAAGACAACGGCAGTATTTCTAAGCCATGTTATCTGGCTCTGGCTGACTGCTCTGCTTGATTGGATTGCCTCTGGGTCTCGCACATGCCTGGTAATGCACAATTATGATGCTGTCTGTACTGCTAATATACTCTTGCATTGTATCAAAGACCACTTTTACCATCTGCCTAGGTACATTGCTGTCTGTTGCCAGAGCACTTGTTCCCCATTGGGTAAGCCAAGTGATTCATCCATGGAAAACTGAAAACACTCATTTATTTCTCCACCCAAAGGTAAATAGCACACAAGCTAACCAAAGGAAGGGTCTCTCTGGGTTTTTTGCATCTTTCACCTTTTGTTGTGGTGCCAGGTGACTCTAGATCTTGCAGATTAGATTGGCCACTGTCTGTGTGCTCTGAAAGTGTGTGCTAGTTGGCCTAGCTCATTCCTTCCTTTAACAGACCAATGTTTTGGTATGATTGTTTGTTTGTCTCAGATCTTTTTTTTATTATTATTATTTTTTTTATTTTAAACTTTGGAAAAGGAGCAATGTCACAATTCTGGCTGAAGACAGATTGCTTCTTCATTGGTAATAGCCTGTCTATTGTAGTTGGAATTTGCTGGGATGATCCCTATCTAGGTTGTAGCTTTTCTTTCCTGTCAGATTCCTCCTCCACCACTCTTTGATCTTACCTACAGAAAGCTGTCCATCTCAAACAATCGAATGGAACTATGCAAAGTATTCGTAAAGTGATACAACTATCCCCCACTTTGTTCCATCTTGGAGAGCACTGTACCTGTGTGAAATCCACATCAGTCATAGTGATAGCAAACATTGTAACCTGTTATTTGTACTGGAGTTGAGAAATGAAAGATAGATATAACTGAGAGGTTTACGGCTGGCTGTGTCAGTCTGAAATGGTACCTGCTAGAACCCAGTGATGATTTTTGCAGTGATGTGGGTGCCCATAATGTATCATCAGTGAGCTGCATGCACTTTCAAAATGTCCTGTACTTTTTTTTTTTAATCCTTCATAGCTGGTGTGTGTCATCTTGTGTATGTGTGCAACACAGGCCGAGCACCTTGTTCTGTTTCTGGCTGTTTTTACACATTCTTGATGCTACCTTTGCCTGGTGTCTTGTGATAAGTCGAGCTGAGTCTAATGCATATATAGAACAGCTGCTCTGTTATTTGTTTTATTTTTCCCCTCTCCCAGGATTGAGGGACTCTCATCCAGGTGTTTGTGGTTAGGTGCAAACTGTTGATTGTAAAGCACTTGTGCTTTCCTTATGTCGTACAATTCCCTAAAGCCCATTAATGTGGCTGACTGCATCATCTGCCCTCTTTGTAATGTTTGCTGGCATTAATGTATGTTGGTCTGAAACCTAGTTAAATGAGGTCTTATCCTTTTCTTAAATTTTTATTGTTTAAAGGCTACAGCTATTTTCAGATTATTTATGTCCACACAGATTATGCAAAACTAAGGAAAAAGGGGTATTTTAAAATCTTTTGGTGGCAGTGAAGAAGGTGGTTCCTGACCACCCGGTCATTGTCATGTGCTTGCTGTTAATGTGTATAGACAGTTGTGTGTGCAGTCATATAGGAAAGAATGAGATAACTGCAAATGATGGAAGTGAAGTTCTGCAGTTTCCTTTTATTTCCCTCAATAAATTTGTTTTTGCTTCTTAAAAAAAAAAAAAAAAGATCTTTGTCTGATAGGTGTACTGTGGATAATGTTTAGCTGTGGTTTGTGATGTTTCCTCATGATCTTATTGCATGGCAATACCGGTGATTTACAAGGTCAAGGTACTAGTCCAATGAGCATTGGGATTGCAGTGTATGACGCAATTAAAAATGTGACAATAGGGACAGAGTGGTGACTCCTGAGATGACACATACAGAAATCAAAACACTTTGTTAGAAAGCAGGACTTGTTGGTGTCAACTGGTTACACCAATCTGTTCTTTTTAGACTCAGCAAGCTCTCATTGTGATGAGCATGACTCATGTCTGGCTGAATGCCGTAGCTGCAATTTCTGTTCAGTTGGTGTTCAGGCAAAATGTCTGTTCAGATCTTCAGGCAGGTCTTCAGGCTGAGTGGTTTTGCCACACGTCTTTAAAATCTCTGCTCCCAGCACTGCATTAAGGCAGGTAAAGCAATAGTGGATGGTTAATATTTTGGTAACTAATGCACTTTTCCCTTTCATAAATAGGGAAGCTTTTTTTTCATTGAAGATTTGTGATGACTTGGAGGAGAACACAAAAGTCGTATTGTTCTTGACTCTTCTACTTCCATTGTGCTTTCTAGGGTTTGTACTATCAGCACCTGCCACTTGTTAGGTTTGCTCCAAACACATGAATTACCTTATTTGTTCTTAAGCAGATCTGCTTTTTCCTTGCCCTTTGACAGCTCACCCACTAGTTTTTTGTCTGTTTTGTTATACAGCTGTGACACAGATATGTGTCACGTGAGCCTGTATGCACGCAGGTGGATACTTCACGGCTATCTGGAGACAGGGACTGTGCAAAGCCTGGAAAGCAGCATGACCAACAAACACACAATAGCTAGATGGGACCCAGGAGCACAATTAGTTGGCTCTGCTAATGCCATGCTGGAAGAATTTAACTATCCCTTGCCGTGTCTGTGGCCTTTAAATGGGGATGCTGTTGGTGGTCTGCAAAGAGGTAAAAAATAAAAAATAAATTGTAGAGTCCAAAGATAGATGTTTCTTGAGAAGTGATGATCTTGATTATGCTTTACATGGCAGTCAAAACAGGAACAAATGATCGAGTGTTTTCTAATGGCTTTGACAGGAGATGGCATCTGTTGAGGTCCAGGTGGATTTATTAGTGGATTAAGCTTGTCTCCCTAGAGCTTGCAGCTATCACGTGCTGCCTTATTCTGTGTTCCCTACTGGAATATATAAAAGTGCTGTGTGCAACTGGTATTTAATAATTGTTAACAGTGTTAAGGAAAATATGTAGTTCTTACTTCCACGTTGATGATAGATACACTTGTATACATACACTTATACATGTACATTTTTATGTAGGTAGAATGTATATAGTGAATAATAAAATAGGTGATCGAGGATTGGATTCAGGTATTGTAAATACCTTACTTTAGTTTACTTCTTCTACAATGAGTTTGATACACTATATAATTAAACTATTTCATGAAAGAAAATTTTAACTACAAATCTGGCAATGTTTAGTTCCTAATCTCAAAGCTGCCACTACAGATCCAGATGCCTGGGAACCATATCCAGCTACAGACAAATATCAGGTGCAAGTAGAGTGGTTATTAATTAGCAGTTGTGCTTATGAACACTTGTAGATATTCAATTTTTTTTCCATAGTACAACAACTAGACTGTTTAACTGCATAGGATGAATGCAGATAGCAAAGCTCTTTTGGGGGGTGGCATGGTGTGTGTGTAGTTATGTTTAGACAGCAGTATGACCTACAAGCTGACCAGTGTGGAAATACTGCTGTCATCTGTGACATGGAATCTTATACCACTTATGTACGTTGGACGTAAAGGGAGCATCTACCTTTAACCAAAGTGATAGCTCCTGTGCGTTTGCAGCAGAAAGAACCATGCTGTGTCAAGTTCTGGAGGGATGTAATCTACTCTTAATAAAATCCTTGAGTTTCTAGGTCGTTGCGGGTCTAGCAATCTTTATGTGAGTAAATAATGCTTACTGCCATAATACTTTGTTTGAAAGCAAAATAATCACAGCCAGATATTCTTAAATATTTTGTCCTCTGGTTATCAGATTGTATGATTTGACATTAAAATTGCACATGTAGAACAGCTGATGTTCATCTGAGGTTTCTGGCTGGTTAAAGTACATCTCTACCACTGCACACCCAAATATGTAGTGAGGACATTTGGAGAAATTAAGAATTTCCAGAAAGCAGTGTTTCGTCACAATTAATGTTTATCTCCTCCTGGTGACAGTACTTTGGGATATCAAAATGAATGACAGAAATGAAAGCAAAACAGCTGTTGTTTGACTGATAGTGTTGAGCATAAATGTGAAATAATTTAGAATGGGTATCTGTGTAAGACTTTATATATAGTATTTTTGATTTGTACAGTTTTTTAATCCTTTTCCTCTGTTGACCTTGAAAGCACTGGTTGGTTATTAGTAAAATCTACACCTATTTTCAGGGTTTAAAATGGAAATGGAGATCTTGCAATAATTTGGCTAAAAGCTACCAGAGCATTCAAGCAGCTGTCAGAATTTTAGGAGAAACCATATTAAGCAAAACCAAGCTGTAGCTGTTTAAATGATAGCTATGCTGACTGTATTTAGATACCTGGGTAGGTGGCACTTTGGCTGGCTTAATTCAATGGCTACAGATATGAATTATTAACAAAATACAATTTGGTGACAGCTTACACACTATGGGCCAGAGACTCTTCTCAGTCCACATGTGCAGCTTGTATTATATCCAAATTAGATCCATTTATAATTCTACTCTCCCTCTCCCCTTTCTCTAGCTCTCTCTCTCACACACACACTCTCACTCGCTATTCTCTACAACCTGCATTTGTGACTTAGTAAAGCCCTGATGTTAGTCCATCTAATTACATGTTTAGGAGAGCATTGACACTATCACCTTATGGACTCCTTATGAACATAAGTGGCTGATTGAATGCTCACAGCAGAAATAGCAGCAGCAGTACTGTTACCTAAACCATAACTGTAGTTTGTTTAAATGGTGGGCTTTACCTTTGGAAGAAACATTCATCTTTTGATCTGGATGGCTAAGTGCTGTGAATTCTTAGTCTGTCAGGGCAATGGATATGTGCCAGAATGTGCCCCATACCCTTCCTGGGTCCTAAAGGTCATTCATTTTTAAGGCAGAAGCAGTCTGTAGTATTGGTAAGTAATTTGCTTTTTATTTGCATTTATTTTCCCTTCTAAGTTGTAAATGGCTGTGTGGCTGTTGCTTTCTTTAACTCTGTCAAAAACTCTGCATTCTCTGAACCTTGCTTTGAAAATGCATGCAGCCTCAGTGAGTTGCATATTACAGAATTATCTTTCTTGGTTTCTGTTGGCTGCAGAATATGCATCTTTTCTAAATATTTACAGTAGACATAAAAGCAAGTTCTTTTTGTGAAGTTGAACAAAAGGGTGAAGTGGCACTAGTGCACTTAAATATTAGTTGAGGAAACAGTCTCCCTCTGTTACTGGGTATTACCTGAGTTTTAAAAACCTTCTCAGGCAGAGTACCCAAGCAGAGGGAAGCAACTCTAGAGCTTTTGTGATGTATTCTTTTTTTTTTTCTTTCTTTCTTGCTTACTTTTTTTTTTTTTTATTTAATTTATTAATTTATTTTAACTTTTCAACCCATACATGCCTGGAATTGAGCTTAGTAACTAGCAATATAAATAAATGCTGGTCCATCTTCTCTTGCATGTTTGAAATTGTCCCTCTGAAATGCTACATACTGAGTGCTATAAAACATGGTAACTTATTTAGAAATGCATACAGTATTCTGTTTGGAAACACCATCTGGATCTGCAGTATTTCATAAACACCTTCATCTCTTTTTCTCTCTCTCTTTTTTTTTTTTTTTTTCCCAGGTATTCTATAATATTCTGTTAGAAAAATACTTTGTGGTGGAAAGTAATTCTGAATGGGATGGAAAGACTAGATTACCTGACAGGTATTTTTCTATCTAGTGTTTCTTGTAGCAATAAAGCATAAACATCCCTTTTCAGTTGTGCAACAATACTTTTTGATGCTACTGTTGTAATGACTTTCTTTGAAATCTGGATGGGCTTCAGAGGGCACAAATGAACTGAGAAAATGAAGGTAAGGAAAAGGGAAAAAGGGAAAGAAATGGAGATTAGCTAAGCAGTCTAGGGAACTTTTTTTTTTTTCTCACTGCTGGTGTCTGTTTCTGAAACTAGCTAAAATGGCTTTAACCCCTATAAGCAGTGCAATTGGAGGTGGTTTCAAACTGTGAATGTGGATTCTGATGTTAACAGTGAAATTACAATCCTAGAACTCAAAGTGATACCCACCATGCTTTCACTTCATTCTGTCATTAATACGTGATACTCATGTCTGAATGAGTAACCGTGCCTTGTCTCTTATTTTTATTTTTTATTTATTTTTTTTCTTGCTTATAAAAGTATTTGGAATATTCAGACCTAAACTTGGTTTCAGCTTAGTTCTGACTGAATTAAGCTCCAGGCTGTTTTGTTTAGAGACTTTAAAATAGGCCTTAATCCCGCAATGTGATGTGGAGAAGTTGGTGGCTGTGCTCATGCAGAGCTCTCCAAGAAACTTTAGAGTTTTATGTTGCACAGTCAGCTCCATATTTTGTGTATTTCTTAACCATTCTATGATCCATTTTTCTGGTAGAATTTCTTGCATACTTCTGATTCTGACCTCGGTATTTCAAATTATCCTGCATCCAAGAAAGACTTTCCTATATAAGCATATATATATATATATATAGTGTGTATACATTAAATAAAAATGGCTTTTACTTCATGGTGACTTCTGAATATCAGGATTTGCTACATCCTTAAAAGGATATTTAACAACAACGAATCATGTAATCCCATCCCCTTAGCTTAATTTAGAACTGTTTTATTCATTTGTGCTTTTACTGACTTTTTTCATATTGTCTGTGGCTGGATATTAAAGAATCCCATGTTTTCATTGTTTCCAGATCTTCCACTGAAGATCAGTGAAAGTGGATTCCATGAGTGGTGGGTTGATGCCAAATGTTTCAATCATTGTTCAAGGTGTGTAGTATTATTAGTGATTGTATCTGGCTGTTGTTGGGGTTGAAGTTGAGCCGTTTTGATTAGCTTAGCCTGTGTTGTAATCTTGGCTTGGTGATTTTTAGCTTCATTTATTGCATTTTCTTGTTTTTCCTCCTCTTACTCCAGAGAGAGTCTGAATTTATTGAGCTTTTTGTTCAGCATTTGACAACCTTGACTCAAGATTTGAGATTGAAGGTCACACTTTTTACTCAAGTCTTGACACTTGAGAGTCGCTGTGGTCAGTTTTCTGGTGATTCTCCTGGATGACACAGGAGTTTTATTGCCCTGTCAGGAAGTCAGCAGGGGCTTTCACTGCGCTTTCAGTTTTATTATGGAAGTCTTTCTTGGAGGATGTTTTTGGCATGAGATTTTTTTTTTTTTTAAGAAGACTAAACTTATTTTTTTAGGAAGGTGGTATTTGTGCCACTGAACCACCTGCTGCCCCCTCAGAGAAGGCAGACAGAAGACCAGTATTGCCTTTCTCATCTGCCACGTTCCTTCTTCCACCCACTTTTGAGTCTCTTTCCTGGCAGTGGATTTTGCTTGGTTTGTAACAAGCTAGTCCTAACAAAGATGCTGCCTGCAATTTTACCAGCAGTGACAGAAGTATTATAAGTGCTGATTTTAGTTTTCCTAATTGTTTTGCTGCAAACAGTTGCTTACTGAGATAACATCTTGCTGGGTTTGACTGGTGTACTATCAGTTGCTGAGGTGTTATGTAATTAGCAATAACTAAGCTAAGTATATCGGGCTTATGCCAGGCTGGCAACTACTCCATGAAATGAATTCAAGTAAGCAGGGGAAAAGCACTCCAGAAAGGTGTAGAAAAACAAGACAGGAAGTGGTCCAAAGGTCCCCCACAGTAAACGTCTTGCATGTCTAAGAAAGCAACTTTGGAAGATACTTAGCCCTTTTAACAGCAGACTTTCTTAATTCTTCTCTTTCTCAGAGTTGTTGGATTTAGTCTTCTTTCTGCAGGCGGATGTGCCCACAACTGAGTCAGGAGTCCAGTTGCCATTCACTCTCACAAAGCTAAGTGCTCTGGCTTTTGCTGCTGAGGTGTTTTGCCACTGCCCTTCTGAAAGAGGTTGCCTTTCCAGAGCAGAGCTGGTGTAAGAGAACGCAACCTCTGTTTCACAGTCCAGCACCTTAGAGGATATCCTCTTTTAGATCAAGCTAATTCATGTCAGAGTGTTTCAGACAGGGATGTACATGTCGGTTTGTGGCCTATGCTGTCAGGACAGAGGGTTGGAACAGTCAGATCCACCTTAGATCACCCACAGCAAATCAGATGGTGCCTGGAGTCTGTATGGTTGTAGAGAAACAGGATCACTGCTGCAGAAAGGCATCTGGGAGCCACTGGTAGTATGCTGTGCTGCTTCTGGTACTTGCAAGGTCATCTAGTCTTTTGGGTACCCAAAGAAAACATGACTTTGCATTGCAGTCCAGTTCTAGTCCTTTCTGCATGTTATTCAAAGGATGCTTCCAGAAACGAGCACTGAAATGTGTGACTGACAAAATCCTGGCTCTACAGCAACCTGTTGAGTTAGCAGTAATCTCAGGCCCCATCTAGCGTGCACTGTGTGGTCCCTTGGTTTCTCTTACCCAGCAGGATTTGAGATTCATGAGAATCTTGCATTTCTGGACCTTGTGAAAGCAGAATTCCTGCTGGTTTCAATACCTTGCTCATTCATAAGAAGTGGATCTGGCAGGGAGATTTGAAAGATGGTGGGAAATGTGTACATGTGTCTGTGATTAAAACAGACTTTGTGTTCTGGAATTCATCCAGCCAGCAGGCTAGGATCTGGTTAGTTTTGTAATTCTCCTCCTACAGCCCTGCCGTCCCCTTCCAACAGCAATCTGCTAACATGGTGCGATAGACTGAATTCTAAACTAGTACAACTCTAAACACAGCAGCTGAACAAAGGTAGGGTTGTGCAGCATTATTTCTCCAAGGCTGGCACCTTTGACAATGCTTTCAAGGGAAAGTTTCACAAAGCAAAGTTGGTTCTTCAAGGCAAAGGCTGCTTACCCATGGGCTGTGTGTGGTCTACCAGTGTAATTAATCTGGCCAGTTTCCCAGGATAACTTGGAAGAGATCTGTAGGCAAAAGGGGTTCTATAGCTGGGATAGCTTGCTCCTTGCTATTTCCTTTCTGCTGTCCCTCGCCCTTACGATGTTAGTGTATGTGAACTGTATATTTGTTTGTGAGTGGAGTGGGGTGGCATGTGGCCCTGCATTTAATTAGTGGTCTGTGATGGCTGGGCAAAACTGGACTGAGTTAGTCAGGAGACTTCTGTTGTTCTTGTGACTGCTTGTGAGCAATGTGTTTTAAAATGGATGTGAATGAAATCTTTACTGGTCTTCCAAAATCACTGGAATAAAATGTAAATGTAACTGGGGTAAAAGCATTTTGTCTGCTGACGAGGAAGTTTATTGGGATGAGTGCTATTTATTTATTGCATAGCTTGTGTGTTTTTTTCTAACAGCCGCACAAATCTGCTCCTTAGATATGTGCAAACACCTTCCAGGTGTGGGCAGAATCCAAGCCTGACCCAGCAGTGTCTTCCCACAGTATCTCTGTGGCTGCTTGTAGGTTCCCTTAGGTGTGGCAGTCCTCAACAAAAGAAGAGTTTTACTTATTCACCTTATTTTACATATTCACCTTATTTTTTTTCTTGGACTCTAGGCAAAAAATACCATTACCTTTCTGCCTGGGAAAGGTGCTCAGCCTTCAGGAACCAGAAAGGTGAGCTGGGACAGCAGCAGTCTGGACAATTCATTCCTGTTACAGTAGTAGGAGTCTTTGGAAATTCTCTTCTCTAGTTAGTTCTTGATATCCTTAAATATACAGAGCAGTTTCTTCCAGTGTGCAGGTGACAGCACAGGCTATTTCCTTTGATACTGCTGAGAGTTCACACTTCCTCATGTGTATGTGCATGCTGTTTCTGCAAGTTCTGGAAAATAAAGACCTTGAAAGTGACAGAACAAACACCACCAAAGGAATTGCACCTACTGTATCAACAGAGAGAAAATTGTCCAGCTAAGGAACGGGTCACACTTAATCAGAGATCTGGGCTTAAATTATTAATTCCTAACTGTTACGAAGTTCTGCAAACTCCCTCTCTCTTTCTAAAATGCCCAAAGCGGAGGGTGCAGCCAATTTTTGTGCCCTGAAGACTAGGTCACAAATCTGTAATGCTGTTTGTCTTAATCCACTGGCTTTTTGTTGTATTTTTATCTTTTGCTATTCCCACACCTGGATGAAATGGTGCCTACTCTCACTTTCAGCCTGTGTCACCGGCTACTGGAGTGTTAGGGGACAGTGAACAGTCATCATCTGCTCTGTTCTCTCTAGATGCTTATGGCCGTGATCCTAGAGCTCTCAAGGTCCTCTGTCAGGTTCTGCATAGTACAGACCCCTTGCATGTGGATCCATGCCATGTCCTAAGAAAGCTGCCTTCCCTGTGTGCAGACAAGCTTCCCTCACTTCCTCTGGATGTCTTTTCACCAGCTTGACTGTTGCTAGTCGTGAGCTGTTCAGCTCATGCAATCTAGTTAATCACTTACTCAGAATTAAAGTGACTGTAATGGGAGTGAGATCCCTTCACAAATAAATTAATACATTACTTTTGAGAGTGTTTGTAAGGAATCTGTTTAATGATTCTATTTCAAAAGCTAATTCAGGTTAATATTCTTCAGCATATGTCATGCCTTCCTTCCTGTACTTGCTTGGTATTTTAATTCTTGCAGTAGGGGAAAAACCTGAAATGATGAACCTTAGCCTGGAATAGCAAAAGGAAAAAAGGCTTAAGAGACTACTGAGAAAATGTTTTTTTCTAACCCCATATTCACCTCCTGGTATTGGATAAATTGCATGTCTCTGGACCCATCTGGCACTGCAGGGGAATAATATCCTTTATGACAAAGACATTTTACTTAAGGTTTTATTCCAGTTTGATCCAGAAGGGGGAAATTGATTTAGCCTGTGATGTTAGAAAGCAAAATCAAGGACTGCTGAGACAGAGGGCAAGCTGCACTGTGACACCTTCTGTGCATTCAAACTAGAAACAGGATCCTTGCCCTGTTGCAGTGATCTCTGCTTCACATCTGTTGCTCCCTTTTTACTCAGACACATGCGAAGTCACATGTGCTGCACTGACAACAATGTAACTGTTCTCCTGTAATCAAAGAACTCCTCATATGAGCTCCTCTGATCCTTCTGTAAATGCCAGCTTACAGGGGACAAAGCACTGGACTTGTTTCATCCCAAGAAGACGCCTTTAGAATAAAAAGGTTTTTGGTGGGAGCATTTGGGAGCAGTGTCCTAAGGGGAAGTGTGTTTTCTTCTGTTGATGCCAATCTGACTTGCTTTTGTAGTTGCCAGGAGTTTATAGAAGGCCGGTATTTCTGACCCAAAATACCGGGACCTTTAAGAAGGCCAAGTCTAATGGACTCCATGCCTCACATGGTGAAGTGGGAAACAGTAGCTAGATTGTGCATGGTCTGTGTCTGAAGCATAACACAGTAATGGCTTCTTCCTAAAGCATCAGAGGCTGTAGTCAATCCCTAAGCAGATGGTCACAAATTAAAGCCGCTAAGTTTGGGGATTGCAATCAGTGGTTATTCCTCTGAGAAGCAACCTAGCACATTAGGCTGTTGAGCACAGCATAGCTGCTTGACCAGCATGCTCTCTATTCCTCTGATCCAGTGGCTGGAAGCTCCCTGCAGGGCAATGATTGTGACTGCACTGAACTGCTGGATGAGGGGTCTTGTTTTATTTTCTTTTTGCTTGTTTGGGTTTATGTAGCTCACGTGGCTTCTTCTGCCTAGTAACTAACAGCCACACTTTTTGTGATAGCAGTGTTTCAGCCCTACGTTCTGAATAATAGGCCTGACAGAGCTGGTTCAAACCTTTGATGGAAACGTGTTTTCCTGGAGTAAGTTCTCCAAGTGAACCTAGATGTCTTGTCAAATTAGGTTGATTAGGGACTTTTTTTTTTTTCTTAAGCAGCTTTTCATTTAAACTTTTATTTTTGTGTATGTTTCTCCTACAGCATATAACTGAAGTGAAAAAAGTATGTTTTAGATTATTTTATGGGAAACGGTTTCATAAATATCCATCCAGACTTGGCAGAAAGCTGAAGGTTTCAAAGCTCAGAATTTTGCATGAAACTAAACCTCTGTTCTTTACACAGCTTTCATGCTTGTCTCCACAGTGACTTCCGCCTAGATCACTGCAGTATATTGCAGTGAGGAATAAATGGGAAAATCAGCAAAGGGCTTCAGCCTAGTGTGGTGTCTTGTTTTCTCCCTGTGACCACCTGTGTTTTCACTTCTGTGATGCTGAAGTTTGGCAGTGCTGATTAGCTGATAACATTGTTGCTTGCTAATGACACTGCCAAAACTATTGACTGTCATGCCTGGGGTGTAACTGAAGTATTTAGCGATTATTTTGAGGAATTGTATGAAATGAACTTTGAGAAATCCCTGCAATGCAGACTCATTCAAATCATCTGTCAGTGCAGTGCTGTAAGTGCACCAAAGGAGAACTCATCTAACAGAAGAGAGGAAATTAACTTTCTGTACTACTCAGGTCTGTGAAATTTCATCTCTTAAACTTAGCTTTAGCTTGCAGACTTTTTTTTTTCTTTTTTTTTTTTCTTTTTTTTTTTTCTTTTTCCATATGGTATGTAGGCAGAATCTCTTCCATTACTACTACAGGAGCTGCACTGGTGGATAACTGTTAAAACAACACTGGGATTTCCTTTTTGTTATTTAAAGAAGAAACTACTTTTTTTTTTTTTTCCTCTTTATATGTTGTAGCTTCTCCCAGAACTTTGGGAAAGCAAAATGATGCAAAATCAGATGGGATTCTTTATGCCTGCTGTCACAGATACTCCTATGAAAAATCAAAATGGAGAGGATGAAGATTGGTGCATTCATCATGAGAAGAAGCTTGCTAGCAGCAAAATATAATGTGGAATCTCCTCCTTCCTGAGGATGATAGTTCACATGCAATTGCAAATATTCCTCTCTGAGGGATTAAAAAAAGACCCTCAAAAGGCCAAGATACCCATTATGAAGCTATCAAGCTGGAAAGCTGCCATTGACTAGATTAATATGAGCCTGGTCAATTTTTCAAAACATACATTATAAAAAGAACAATGCTTAGTGCTTTGTTTTCAAGGCGCTTTCAGTCATTCATTAAATCATCCTCATAGATACAAGAGATGTGCTTATGCAGAATTTGGAAAGCATTTAATTCAGGATTTATTTAGTCTTTATAGAAACCAGTAAGACTCTGGTTCTCAAACATTTTAAACCTTCTTCCTTCCTCCTTGTCCCCACTGTCATTGCTCTTTGAGACTTGTAAATGCAGTGGAGGTGCTCAGCTGATCCACTGTTGCACAGCTGCTGGGAGAATGTGGTAATGCAGTGAGTTCTGGGGTTGATGGGTCAGGAGAGAGGGTGCTGGCAGAAGAGGGGTGGTACACATTTGTCCCAAGTGTTGCTTCTCATCCATCTTGGTCTGATCCCACCATCTCTGTGTGGCAGTATCTGGAGTCACTTCCCAGGCTTGTGTGATCCAGAAGTACTGTGCTCTCACTCTTGCTTTAGACGTACCCACTCTTTTCATTTCCAGTTTCATTTTCACCTAGGACTAAGGAGCTGGGAGAGGTGGTGGAGCAGGCAGCCACTCAGTGCATGGAGTAGAAAAAGCTGTAGAGGGGCTTGAGGTGGTGCCTTCCCCTCTAGATCTGTGCTTCACTTCCTGCTGCCCTTTGCCTTCTCAGTTACTACTTCTCCTGACTTGGCTCTGCTGCCTCCTTCCAGATACAGCCTAGCTCTCTGCTTCTCTCTCTCTCTCTCTCTCTTTTTTTTTTCTTTTTTTTTTTTTTTTTCTCCCCAGCATACATCTGCTTGTGAGCACTGTTCTGTCCGTAGCTGTGTGAGTGTAGGAGGGTCCAGCAGGGAGCAGAGCAGTAGAAAGGGGCTGCCCAAGCAGCATTTTCCAGCAGCCCGGAGGGGAATGAAAAAAACTGAACTATGTCAGATGACATCTGGAACAAAGTACCCTTTGCTTTAACAATTGTCCTTATTATAGCATTATTGCATTACGAGAAAAATAGCCAGGCTATTGAAATAAGGAGTTAAAGACCTAATACTTGGGAAATGATGCTTTAGCTGACACTGACTAAGGGTATTCAGAGCCTTAGCACAATTTGTAGACTGGCTGGTGAGTTGCTTCATTCATTATACTTTTTTAAGTTCATGAAATGGTACAGGGATTAAAGATTATCACACTCCTTTCTTGCGGTTTTAGCTGTTTATATTAAACGCTGTACAGATGAATCAGGAGTGTTGCTTTGCCTAAGAAAGTTGGCAACATAAGAAGTTTTCATGAAATTTTCCTTACGTGTTTAGAATAGCAATAAGCATGCAGTATTTCATCCTGTTTTAATGGTCTGGATGTGGCTGCCTTAAAATACAACCCCCTGAGAAAATCTCACACTGCTAAATGTGTTTTCTTTCTATATCAGATCTTTCCTCTCGCCAACCCTCTTCCATCCCAGTACTAAGATTTTTCTTTCATTGAACGGAAATTGTTTTTTGAGACATTCAGTATTGTCGTTTTACTAATGTAAAATTGTGAATATAATCTTATGGTCTTGGTACAACTGAGAATCAAATCACTGGAACAAAATAACATAAACATTTCTTGCTTCAATACTTGTCAAGGGAGTTTAGTCATTAAATATTTTGCAGGAATAATTCAGTCTTTTGATAAAACTGCATTTCCCACAGAGAATGTGGTTCTGGCTCATTTTGGCTTTCCAAGACTAGTGCTAGCCAGCAGCAATTCTGTTGACTTTTCCTAAGATCTGGGTCAGAGTTGAAAGCAAAAACTTCAGTGTGTTTGCATGTTTGTGTATTTCTAAGAACGATGGTTTATATAACTTCAGGGACCTTATCAGCAAAAAGGAACAGGGAACTG
Organism: Anas acuta; assembly: GCF_963932015.1. Lineage (NCBI taxonomy): Eukaryota > Metazoa > Chordata > Aves > Anseriformes > Anatidae > Anas > Anas acuta. The sequence goes on from NC_088990.1 coordinate 20,948,603, forward strand.
AAACAAATTTGTGCTGCTGAGTGGAGTGATATACAGAACGATGACAACAACAAAATTACACATTGATAGCATTGACAAGTATGCTTTTTAAAATTGTAGTAGTAGCCAAAATTCATGTTTTTATGCATCATGGTGTTGAAACCAGTTATTAATTTGGCACTCTGAGTGATAAGAAGAATGAAAATTGATCTGTAATAGCAAAAATGAGCTTTCTTGGATCTTAGCTGGTGGTAGTAGTTTTTGTTCCTGGTGTAGGTTACAGATTCCAGTCCACTGATTCTATACGCTTATTTTTTATTGCTAGCATAACTTTATGCCTTCTTTTTATTTTAATTTAAAGACTTAGAGCAATATTTTTATTATCTATAAATGAGTGTTTCTTTCAAATGTGCCCTGATGTAAAATGCTGAGAGGGTTAGCTTTGGCTTTTTTCTTTACCTACTGTATACTTTTTCTGACATGTTAGATTAACTTTCAGCCTCAGGCCAATCTGTCAAAGAAACAGGGAATGTCTCCTGCTATGACAGATTTGCCAGAGGCTGAGGTTTGAAACAAGCTGGGTATTGCTTCTTACACAAAAGTAATTTCTCCCTACTGAAGAGAACTATCACTGAATCAGCTGAACAGAAGCCTCTGACTTGCATTACTAGGTTCTGATCAGAAAATCTGCAACAGGCATTTTTTTAATAAACTTATATGCCACAAAGGAGCTTTGGCAGTATAACTCAGGGAGAACTTTCAGCAATATAAGGTCAAAATAATTTCCTCAAGGATATCAGGAATCCAATATAAATTTAAAAAACTTTTCCTGGTTGACTTCAGTATTGTTATCATGTTGGATGAATATACTGCTACAAAGATATACCCATAGGTCAGACTTTAACATACAGGCAGGACCTACGCTGTCATCCTGGAATCTGTTCCAAAAATAACCACCCCTGATCCCAAAAACTGACTCAATTTACAGTATGAGCTGAATGAAATTGTGCCCTCTGCACCCCAATTTTTCTGCCTTCGCTGTAGTGCTGAGCACTGAGATGTTGTGTATCCTGAACTTTCCTTTGTAGTGTGGCTTCTTCCAAGGGGATATCAACAGCCGGCTCTCAAAGCAAATCCAGCTGTGTAGCAAAGCCTAGGATTTTTGTACAAATGGCTAAACAAGAAAATCCATCACAGGCGTCCCCTAAGACACATTCTAGACAATTGCACAATAGTTACAGTGCTGCTGGGCACCTCGTGGGGTGAAATGAAGTCATGGTTCATTCAGTCAGGGTTCCTTTTGTGGAGGGCATTTTTCCCTCTTCACGACTGGCTGGCAGAATGTGTGCAATATTACAGGAAATCCTCCGAGAGAAATGAGAGGATTACACTGGGAGCCCTCGCTCCCTCTTTTGCCTTCCATGATATGAGTAACAGTGCTTCCATGATATGAGTAACTCTGTAACAGTTCTACCAGATTTTGTACCCCATATGTGTGAGCCAGACTCCAGGATATTTTAAGAAGTACATTTTATTGGCCTTGATGGAGGAATTAATAGGTATCCTCCTCAGGCGTGTGCCATGAAAAGAACTTAGACACACATAATGGGCTCCTTCTGGCATTGGAATAGCTAAAGCTATGTCCATTTCAACAGGCTAATTTGAGTTGATGCAGTTGTATTAGTTTATGCCAACAGAGGATCTAGCCCAATTAAACTGGAATGATACACCATGCTAATTTTAACCCTTTCGCCAGAAATGCATGTCTTTGCTGTTTTACCTGATGATCACAAAGTTCATAAGCTTCTGCTTGTAACTGAGCTTCCACTTTGTGAAGTCTAATCCCTATTTGTATTCTCTTTAAAAAAAAAAAAAACAAACAAACAAAACTTCGTAAATAGATTATAAGTATTAATTTATACTTTCGGAGTTCCCAGCTGCTCCATTTCCCTTACAGCTGCACAAAATCACAACAGTGGTTCGGAGGGCTGTAGTAAGGTAGGAAATGTATCTCAATGCTGTTTCTTTACAGCTGTCCTTGCTACCAGGTAGTGTCTCTGCATGTATTTTAAGAAGAAAGCACTGTCCATCTGTTGGACACATGGTGGGTTTTTGAGGAACAAGGAAGTATGGAAGTATGCGTGTTTAAAAGTTCAAGGAACACCGATAACAAGTACCACATCTACCTGAAACTGAAGAAAGTGGAAGTGTCGTGTGGCCTAGGGATGTTTGTCTCCCTGTTTGGGCCCTGGTAGTGTACCTTAGTGTCATAGAAGAGGTACAGGAAAAGAAGGTCTCTTGGCTTTTTTTTTCAAGATGACCAAATATAACCAAAGGAAATACGCAAAATATAACCAAATTGCAAAATAATAGAAATAGAAATAAGAAAGAAAAATAAGCAAAAATATAACCAAATGAAATAAGCAAGAATATATATTCACTCTGAAAGCTGTTTTCTGCTTTGTGGTAGTGCTAGTGATCTAAAAATACAGTGAGTTGCAGGGGGGGAGAAACAGCAACAAAAAACTAAAACCCCCAAAAAAGAAGAGGAGAGATGTTTTCAACCTACAGGAAACAATTGCTGGAAGATCATAGCAAGAGACTTTGACAGAATCCTGTAGGACTGCTTTGTTTTGGAAGTGTGCATGGTGATGGTGGTGACAACTGTATTGGAATACATTTGCAAAAACAGATGAGAAATGTGTGGCAGCTTGTTTTAAGTGTATGTCAACAGACATACACTACAACTTCACACTGGACTGGTTATGAAGGCAGATGACTTTGAGCATAGAAGGCCCCCCAAAAAGCATAAAGTTATGGCATTTGTCCTCTGCATTTTTCATCTATTTTACAATTTCTGAGAAAAAAAGATTGAATTTTAAAGCATAATCAGGACTACTTTATTTTAGTCTCAAACAAGAAGAAAAATCTATAAACACATAAACAGTGGAGATCTGCTCCACAGTTTCTCAGGAAGGATTCTGGGTTTGACAGAACTAGATTTTTCTCCAAAGTATCACTAATATTTTACACTTGGCATTTGTCCAATTCTGTTTTGGAGTAAGTTATTTAAGAGCATGCAAAAAGTGTTAAATCTTTACCACAAATAATGAGGTTATTATTGCTAATGAGAAGAGACTTTTGAGCTATAAATAGCGAACTCTGATCCAGCAGCAAAGTTGCTTTAGGGTAGAACCCAGAGGAGAAAATAAATCCTTTCTGGGTTGCCATTTTACTTTGGAATT